>NW_027507784.1:81875986-82475986 GCF_037356315.1 Lithobates pipiens | reverse complement strand
ATGCTCCCCCTAGTGGAGCTTCCATAGAAACACATGGGCTGGCCACATGATAGCAGGTCACATCCAGGCTTTGGGAAAGGAAGATCCCAGACAACAAAGAAGATCCACTGAGGAATCAAACCCATCCCATCTATAATGGGGAATTCTGTTTGGGGATTTTTTTTTTCTTTTGAGGGACAGGTTGTCTGCCCACATTTATTGTACAAGTCTCAGCAGGATATTCTGGAACAGTCCGTTCCTTAGGAGCACGAAATCCCGACTTTCATCAACTCTGCAGGACCTCCCATTTCAAATGAAAAAAGCGATTCTTGCTCAACTTGGTAAAATGTTTCTGAAAATAGAATTTATTTTTAATTGTACCTGTGAGTAACATTTACAGCGTATTTCCCCCAATGTAATGTATATGGTATATTTTAATGTCTTCCTTTATGAGGGTGCATTGGACTCTTTGTTGTAAGGGGGGGGTTTGCGATGAACAATGGGTTGTCCACCTCCGAGGAAACAAAGGGAATAATCTGCAGTCTTTGAACAATAAATATTTATTCAAAAATGTGATCCTTTGTCCATGTTGTTGTCTTTTCTTTGGCGTTGGTTGTATTTATGTCTTACTATGTTTTTTGTTTTTCATATATTGATCATTTATTATAGGTATTTATATAGCACTGACAATTTATGCAGAACTTTACATATTGTACACTCACATCAGCCCCTGCCTTCAAGAAACTTACGATCTAAGGTACCTATCATCCCACCAATGGCGGCTGGTGCTCAAAATTTTTAGTTAGGGGGGTGCAAACAACTGTGCCCATCAAATGCAGCCACTGTGCCCATCAAATGCAGCCACTGTGCCCATCAAATGCAGCCACTGTGCCCATCATATGCAGCCAATGTGCCCATCGAATGCAGCCAATGCGCCCATCGAATGCAGCCACTGTGCCTATCAAATACAGCCACTGTGCCTATCAAATACAGCCACTGTGCCCATCAAATACAGCCACTGTGCCCATCAAATACAGCCACTGTGCCCATCAAATACAGCCACTGTGCCATTAAATGCAGCCCGTGCCCATCATATGCAGCCACTGTGCCCATCATGTGCAGCCACTGTGCCCACCAAATACAGTCACTGTGCATATCATGTGCAGCCACTGTGCCCACCAAATACAGTCATTGTGACCATCATATGCAGCCACTGTGCCCACCAAATACAGTCACTGTGCATATCATGTGCAGCCACTGTGCCCAATGACCCCTCCCCCCCAATCGCAGGGCTCGTGGCTCTGGCAGCACCCCCAACCCGCTCCGCCTGCACGCGGCTCTGACAGTCCCCCTGGCACTTACCGCCAGGCAGCAGCTACTCTCCAAGTGCACCAGAGCGGTGGTGACTTCTGCCCCAGCGTGTCTCCTCTGCTCCTCTTCCTAGGCGCCAGCCATGCAATAGGGTGGCCCGGGGCTTTGGCCAATTAGGAAACAGGTTTGAGGCCCTGCCTCCTGATTGGCAGGGAGGAAGGTTAGTATGTAATGTATATGGTATATTTTAATGTCTTCCTTTATGAGGGTGCATTGGACTCTTTGTTGTAAGGGGGGTGTTTACGATGAACAATGGGTTGTCCACCTCAGAGGAAACAAAGGGAATAATCTGCAGTCTTTAAAGAATAAATATTTATTCAAAAATGTGATCCTTTGTCCACGTTTTTATTTCTTACTACGTTTTTTGTTTTTCATATATTGATCATTTATTATACAGTGGTGTGAAAAAGTGTTTGCCCCCTTCCTCATTTCCTGTTCCTTTGCATGTTTGTCACACTTAAGTGTTTCGGAACATCAAACCAATTTAAACAATAGTCAAGGACAACACAAGTAAACACAAAATGCAATTTGTAAATGAAGGAGTTTATAATTAAAGGTGAAAAAAAATCCAAACCATCATGGCCCTGTGTGAAAAAGTGATTTCCCCCTAAACCTAATAACTGGTTGGGCCACCCTTAGCAGCAACAACTGCAACCAAGCGTTTGCGATAACGTGCAATGAGGCTCTTACAGCGTCCTGGAGGAATTTTGGCCCACTCATCTTTGCAGAATTGTCCTAATTCAGTTACATTAGAGGGTTTTCGAGCATGAACGGCCTTTTTAAGGTCATACCACAACATCTCAATAGGATTCAGGTCAGGACTTTGGCTAGGCCACTCCAAAGTCTTCATTTTGTTTTTCTTCAGCCATTCGGTGGTGGACTTGCTGGTGTGTTTAGGATCATTGTCCTGCTGCAGAACCCAAGTTCGTTTCAGCTTGAGTACACGAACAGATGGTCGGACATTCTCCTTCAGGATCTCTTGGTAGACAGTAGAATTCATAGTTCCTTTTATCACGGCAAGTCTTCCAGGTCCTGAAGCAGCAAAACAGCCCCAGACCATCACACTACCACCACCATATTTTACTGTTGGTATAATGTTCTTTTTATGAAATGCAGTGTTCCCTCTATGCCAGATATACTTGGACACACACCTTCCAAAGAGTTCCACTTTTGTCTCATCGGTCCACAGAATGTTGTCCCAAAAGTCTTGGGGATCATCAAGATGTGTTGTGGAGAAATTGAGACGAGCTTTGATGTTCTTTTTGCTCAGCAGTGGTTTTCTCCTTGGAACTCTGCCATGCAGGCCATTTTTGCCCAGTCTTTTCCTGATGGTGGAGGCATGAACGCTGACCTTAACTGAGGCAAGTGAGGCCTGCAGTTCCTTGGACGTTGTTGTGGGGTCTTTTGTGACCTCTTGGATGAGTCGTCGCTGCGCTCTTGGGGTAATTTTGGGCGGCCGGCCACTCCTGGGAAGGTTCACCACTGTTCCATGTCTTCGCCATTTGTGGATAATGGCTCTCACTGTGGTTCGCTGGATTCCCAAAGCTTTGGAAATGGCTTTATAACCCTTTCCAGACTGATAGATCTCAATTACTTTCTTTCTCAATTGTTCCTGAATTTCTTTGGGTCTCGGCATGATGTGTAGCTTTTAAGGATCTTCTGGTGGACCTTATTGTGTCAAGCAGCTCCTATTTAAGTGATGCCTTGATTGTGAACAGGTGTGGCAATAATCAGGCCTGGGTGTGGCTAGAGAAATTGAACTCAGGTGTGGACAACCACAGTTATAGTATGTTTTAACAAGGGGGGCAATCACTTTTTCACACATGATGGTTTGGATTTTTTTTCACCTTTAATAATAAACACCTTCATTTACAAATTGCATTTTGTGTTTACTTGTGTTGTCCTTGACTATTGTTTAAATTGGTTTGATTTTCCGAAACACTTAAGTGTGACAAACATGCAAAGGAACAGGAAATGAGGAAGGGGGCAAACACTTTTTCACACCACTGTAGGTATTTATACAGCACTGACAATTTATGCAGAACTTTACATATTGTACACTCACATCAGCCCCTGCCCCAGGGGTGTTGCTAGGTGGCAAAAGGACCAGGGGCTTCAGCCCGGAGTCCAAGGCCGGTTGTTGTACGCAACTCAGGTTTTTTTTGGCTGGGCCTTGACACTGACGGTAGTGACCTACCTACCTAACCCCCCTACACTCACCTGCCTGACCTACATACACTGGACATATACATACACTGACCTACCTACACTGACATTACAAGGAAGAAAAATGCAGACTATGACCCCAAGAACACAGGGGTGGCCCATCCATAGGGGGTGCCTGGGCGCCGCAACTTGGTGGGACGCATGCTACTGCTAATTGGTGGTGACACATGCTACTGCAAATTGGTGGGACGCATGCTGCTGCAACTTGGTGGGACGCATGCTGCTGCAACTTGGTGGGACGCATGCTGCTGCAATTTGGTGGTGACACATGCTGCTGCAACTTGGTGGGACACATGCTGCTGCAATTTGATGGTGACACATGCTGCTGCAATTTGGTGGTGACACATGCTGCTGCAATTTGGTGGTGACACATGCTGCTGCAATTTGATGGTGACACATGCTGCTGCAATTTGATGGTGACACATGCTGCTGCAATTTGGTGGTGACACATGCTGCTGCAATTGATGATGACACAGGCTGCTGAAATTTAATGGGACACAGGCTGCATGTAAGGAGGGACTCCGCTGAGGCCACCTGATGTAAGGACGGACTCTGGTGGCAGGCAACGTGGCTAGTGACACGCTCAGGGCTCCCACTGATTTTGCATAATGGTGAGTTGAATGATTTAATTTTATATTACAATGTTATAATAGAAACAATGCGCTTCAATCATCCTGACACCATAACAACCATGGTGCCGGGAGGATTGAAGTGCTAACGGCAGGTGTTTGAAATATCTTTATCTGCTGATTGTTAAACTTTCTAGAATACACATATTTCTATTGTTATGTAGGATCTGGGCCTGCTGTCCCTCCATCCCTCTCTCCCTCTGTCCCTCTTTTATCTCAGACACTAACCACGAGCCACGCCCACTATTTCGCAGAAATCACGCCCATTTTCACCACGTGGGAGGGGTCAAAAAGGAAGGGCGGGGTCTAGCACCCCTCCATCCTAAAACTTCACCAGCCGCCACTGCAAGAACACCATCCCTACAGTGAAACACAGAGGAGGAAACATGATGCTTTGGGGCTGTTTCTCTGCTAAAGGTACAGGCTAACTTTGCCGCATTGAGGGAACAATGGGCGGGGCCATGTATTGTAAAATCTTGGATGAGAACCTTCTTCCCTCAGTCAGATCACTGAAGATAGGTCCTGAATGGGTCTTCCAGCATGACAATGACTCAAAACATACTGTCAAGGCAACAAAACAGTGGCACAAGAAGAAACACATTAAGTGGCCTAGCCAGTCTCCAGACCTTAATCCTATAGACAATTTATGGAGGGAGCTGAAATTTGGAGTTGCCAAGTGATAGCCAAGAAACCTTAAGGATTTAGAGAAGATCCATAAAGAAGAGTGGACCAAAATCCCTCCTGAGATGTGAAGGGTGTCAGGCAGTGATTGGAATGGTCAGATCTGACACCAAGGCTGCAGGATGGGAGCAGTGAAGATCTATGCCATGGAAGAGAAAACAGAAGAAAGTGAAGGGGGGGAGAGGACTGGTGCGATAGGGAAGGGGTACAGGATGTGTAGTAAATGGGAAGTAAAGTTGGAGGTTAAAGGTGCTGCTGTAGAGTCACTAAGGACTCAGTGCAAATAGCATAGCAGATGCCCCTTCTGCCCTCCTACAGTCCTGGCCCTGCAGCATGTACTGTACCTGGAGATTTCTGTGATCCCTCTGTGTGCACTGCTGGATTCCGGAGATGAATGGACTTCTGCCTCTGCATGGACATATCGCTCCCTGTCTGCCCTGAGCCTGCTGATTCCCTCCATTTGCTGAAGGAGACAGGCAGCGTACGAGCCAATGAGGTTGCGGATCCAATAAAAGCCCCACCCTACAGACCCACCAATCAATAACAACCACAGGAAACCTAATGCTAGAGGTGGAGTGTTGGGGCGCAGAGCTCATAGCCCCAAAGACACGGTAAACTACACCAATGGAGCTTCTTAGCCCCAATCAAGTATTTACACATGTGTCATGCCTCCAGTAGCACCCCTGTGTCCGGCGCCCTTAACACACACACACACACACTTAAATTTCATTACATTTTTTTTTTTTTTAAATAAGTAGCCCCTGCGCCCCCTATTGACAAGCTGCCACTGGTTGTGGCACCACCACCACCACCCAAGGCCCATTTTTTCTTCACCCGTTTAACAGGAGCATTTAATTACAACTTTTGATACATTTCAAAGCAGGGCCCATTCCTGCGCCCAACACAAGTATCTGTGAGGGGTTACAGTGTTCTGGTACCCCCAACACCTAAGCCCCAATTTTCTGCAGAGTATATTGGGCAGGGGGGACCCCACGCTATTGAAGGGCCTGGTATTGATTTTAAGGGGGGCATCCAAGCCATTTTTTTGGTATTTTGGTTATTTTTATCTATATTGCCGGGATCTGACAATACATTACAGCCGCAAGCAGTTTTAAATGACTTTTTTTCCCTTTAGAAATGTCATTTTGCTGTGGCACTGCTATAAACATGAGAAAGACGCGCCACTTTACAGGCATACTATAGACACCCCCCAGGCACGATATTTATCCAGCATACCATCAAGGAGGCGTGTGATTGGCTCCAAATTTATTCTGCAGCAGGACAACGACCTCACGCATACAGACAATATCATTAAGAACTATCTTCAGTGTAAAGAAGAACAAGGAGTCCTGGAAGTGATGGTTTGGCCCCTGCGGAGCCTGAATATCACCATCATGAAGTCTGTCTAGGATTACACGAAGAGACAGAAGGATTTCAGGCAGACTACATCCACAGAAGATCTGTGCTTAGTTCTCCAAGATATTTGTAACTACCTTCCGAGTTCCTTAGAAAACTGTGTGCAAGTGTACCTAGAAGAATTGATGCTGGCTTGAATGTTTTGACTAATATATATATATATATATATATATATATATATATATATATATATATATATATATATATATATATATATATATATATATATATACACACACACACACTGCATATGCAGGGCCGGCCCTACCATGGGACGCAGTGGGGAGTGTGCAGGCCCTGCTGAGACAGTTTCACGCTGAGCAGATCGTTCTGCTTGTCAGAGCCACTCAGTGTGCGACACTGTCATGTAATGTAACTGAATGCAGAGAGAAACACCAGCTGTCAAAATTCAGTGTTGATGTCGAAGGTGGGCGGGACCCAGCAGCTATCAAACACCAGCCAATGGGATGGGATCTGGGCGGGCTGCTATGTGTATATGGCCCCACCCCCATTATTAAGCAGCCCAATCATTGGCTGGTGTTTGATAGCTGCTGGGTCCTGCCTACCCCAGGTCCCACCCACCTCTGGCATCACTGCTGAATTTTGACAGCTGGTCTCTCTCTGCATGCAGTTACATTACAGGAAAGCGTTTGACTAACGTCAATATCGGCTCAGTGTTAACCACTTAAGCCCCGGACCAATTTGCAGCCAAAGGACCAAGCCCCTTTTTGCAATTCGGTACTGCGTCGCTTTAACTGACAATTGCGCGGTCGTGCGACGTGGCTCTCAAACAAAATTGGCGTCCTTTTTTTCCCCACAAATAGAGCTTTCTTTTGGTGCTATTTGATCCCCTCTGCGGTTTTTATTTTTTTCGATATAAACAAAAATAGAGCATCAATTTTGAAAAAAATGCAATATTTTTTACTTTTTGCCATAATAAATATCCCCAAAATATATATGTTTAGGCCGATACGTATTCTTCTACATATTTTTGGTAAAAAAAATTGCATTTAACAATTATTGATTGGTGTGCGAAAAAGTTATAGTGTTTACAAAATAGGGGATAGTTTTATAGCAATTTTATAAAAAAAACATTTTTTTACTAGTAATGGCGGTGATCAGCGATCAGGTACGTGCTTGTGCCCAGCCGCACCATTCTGCCGACTTATATGTGCAGGGGGCGGTCCTTAAGTAGTTAAACTCCCTCTCCTCTGTCAGTGCCAATCAGTGCCACCTGCCAGTGTTTCTAATCAGTGCCACCTGCCAGTGTTTCCAATCAGTGCCACCTGTCAGTGCTAATCAGTGTTTTCAATCAGTGCCACCTGTCAGTGCCAATCCATGCTTCCAATCAGTCCCTACCTAATATCAGTGCCAACCAATGCCACCTATTAGTGCCAGTGTTTCCAATAAGTGCCACCTACCAGTGCCAGTGCTTTCAATCAGTGCCTACCTGTGCTGACAATCAATACCCATGAATGCTTTTTATCAGTGCCCATCAGCTCTGCCAATCAGTGCCACTAAATGCTACCAATCAGTGCTGCCCATCAGTGCCATTAGTGCTGCCAATCAGTGCCACCTATCAGTGCCAATCATGGTCAATCAGTGCTGCCAATCAGTGCCACCTATCAGTGCAAATCAGTGCCACCTATCAGTGCAAATCATTGCTGCCTGCCAGTTTTGCCAATCAGTGCAGGGATGGGGCAATAAACTCAGCAGCCAGGCACATTGTCCATTGGGGCCCGGCCTGGTGGGGCACAACTGAAATCTGTTGATGTTTATTAATTCCACATGCCGATCTTTAGTATAATAGGTAATCACTACACTACTATTAACAATAAACTACTGGAGGTAAAATAAAAAGTGTCAGTAAAAGGCCTGCCACTAAGCACTGTTATTTGTTCCCATACCATGAAAAAAATTGTGGAATCCTTCAATGTATGGAAATCTCAATAGGCTTCAATATTACGACAATACCGGTCTCTGATATGCAACTTCACTTATAATACACATCAGACTGAAAATAACACATACTGTATAAAATTAAACTTAGCAGGGATGGTGGAAACCCCTCCTATAGATATTGGCTATAAAAAGATATCTTCATCAGTTTAGGCCAATATGTATTCTGCTACATATTCTTGGTTAAAATAAAAATTGCAATAAGTGTATATTGATTGGTTTGCATAAAAGTTATAGTGTCTACAAAATAGGGAATAGATTTATTGCATTTTAAATCAGTTTTTCTGATAAATGAAATTTTAGTTATCATGATATATAATGTATGTGGGGGCCTTTTGCTGGGCGTGATTTTTTTTCATTTTTTGGGGGGGGGGGGGGGGGGGGGCAGGGGCAGCATTTCATTCTTGGGCCGGCCCTGTGTATATATACATACACAGATGCACACGCACACACACACACACACGCACACACACAGTATATCTGTGGTATAAGTGATATCTGGCACCAAGCTGTCAGTAGCAAATCCCTTAAAGCTGAACTCCAGGCACGCAAAAAACCTTTCATGTAAATGAATTTCTGAATAGCCACAAATGATATAAATCCACGTGTCCACCAAATGCCTTTACAAACCCAAATATCACCTTGTAAATGCAGCCATGATATCATTACTGGGCTGTACAAAGCAGCCCATGCAGTAGGGTTGCCACCTGTACATGTTTGACCCAGGCGGTCTGGGTTTTGCAACTTGTGCCCAGGTTTCCGTATACCTTGAAACCCGGACACAACATACCTCAGGAATTCCTGTCGGCTTCGCCTTGCTCTTACTGTTCTGTGTGCTTTCTGCTCCGCCTTCTACCCACCGGCACCTGAGGTTCAAGGAAGAATGCACAGGACAAATGTATTTAGACAATATTTGCTCATTCCAGAGTTCAGCTTTAAGTCCTGTAAAGCCCCATACACACTATCAGATTGTCTGCTGAGTTTTTCCTTCAGATTTACCAAAACCATATAATATGAGGTCAAACCTTAGGAGTTTCAATTTGTATGCAATCAGGCAGGCCCTCCTACTACATGGTTTTGGTAAATCTGAAGGAAAAACTCAGCAGACAATCTGATAGTGTGTACGGGGCTTAAGTTGCTTCCATGGATAAGACTTGTTTTTCCAGCACATCCCACAGATGTTCAATTGGACTGAGATCTGGAAAATTTGGAGGCCAACTTAACACCTTAAACTCATTGTTGTGTTACTCAAACCACTGTTAAATTCATCAGACTAGGCCACCATCTTCCATTGCTCTGGTTCTAAAGCTCACGTACCTATTGTAGGCGATTTAGGCTCAGCATGGAGTCCCTGACTGGTATGCGACTACACAGCCCCATACACAACAAACTGTGATGCACGCTGTGTTCTGACACCTTTCTATCGGAACCATCAGTAACTTTTTCAGCAATTTGGGCTACAGTAGCTCTTCTATTGGCACAGGCCAGCCGTCACTACCTACTTTACTGGTTCGTTGGTTCTCCTTCCTTCAACCACTTTTGGTCGGTCCCGACCACTGCAGATTGGGAACATCCCAGAGCTGCAGTTTTGGAGATGCTCTGGCCCCGTCGTCTGGCCATTATAATGTGGCCCTTGTTAAAGTCCCTTATATATCCATAGGATTGCCCGTTTTTTCTGCTTTCATCCCATCAACTTCAGGGATAACATGTTCATTTGCTGCCTATTATATCCAAACCACTCTAAGCTGCCATTGTAACGAGATAATTAATGATATTCACTTTACCTGTCAGGGGTCATAATGTTATGGCTGATCTGTGTATATTAACCAGCTATTAGAGCTGCGCGATTAATCGCGAAGAATCAAAATTGCGATCTTTTTCTCTTCCCGATCTTCAAAACAGCATGTCAGGATTCTTTTAACAAGTGCAGAGAGTTCTCACAGCTGGGAAAAAATAAATAAAAAATCCGGACAGCCTGCCAATTTTACTCACAAAGAAGTAGAAACAAAGTATCTTTTCGTTCTTTTATCAAAGGAAATAACTCCTCCGTGTAAATGAAGGAAGTTTAACTATTTAAAGACCAACCTTTTTCTGACATTTGTTGATTACAAGTAAAAATTATAATTTTCTGATAGAAAATTACTTTTGGAGCACCCAAACATGAGATATATGTATGTATATATATATATATATATATATATATATATATATATGATAGATAGATAGATAGATATATCTATATCTATCTATCTTTATATATATATATATATATATATATATATATATATATATATATATATATATATATATATATCGCAAGGCACTGTATATATATTACCGACGTGCAACTCACATATATATATATATATATATATATATATATTTTTTTTTTTTTTTAAGCAGAGACCCTATAGAATAAAATGGTAGTTGTTGAAATATTTTATGTCACACCGTATTTGCGCAGCGGTCTTTCAAAAGCAATTCAAAAATACACTTTAATAAAAAATAAAATAAAAAATAAACAGTAAAGTTAGCTACTTTTTTTTATATGTGCAAGATTTTACACCGTTTGCTCTTTATTCTAAGCAAAAAAAAAATCATGATTCTCATTTTAGCCAAAATCGTGCGGCTCTACCAGCTATACACCAAAACAAAGTATAAGAAACCAATACACAATTATAGGTTTACTTTTCTGCTGACCTGGAACAGGCCTGTAGGCAGAGAAGTATTAAGAGAACTCAAATGCAGCTCACTGACCCACCTAGTAGTGAAGGAAGGATGATTATGACACCTTCATGAACAAATTAACATTGAGAATTTCTATATATCTGTCCTAACTGGTTCCTCTTCACAACGCCGACTTGAAATTCCAGCATTCAGCCTGGCTTTAGCTGTGACCAGAATTCTATCGGAAATTTAAAAAAATTTTTTTTCTAAAGCAGTGAATCTGCCACTCAGCAAACATTCTCTGCAGGTGAATCTTTCAGGTCTCTGTTTAAATTGACAGTTATTGATTCTCCAGCAGAGCATGTTGGGTGAAATCTAGTTTCAGAGGCAAAATTAAAATTGTGTGGTGATTGAGCGCCATCTTGTGGACATAAACTGTATTTTACCGCCAGCTGCTTCCAGTTATATTTCTTCTTGTTTTTTTTTTTTTTTTTTTTTTTTTTTTCTTCTTTTTTTTTGGCTGCTTAACTACTTGACCACTGCAAGATTTACCCCCTTCATGACCAGGGCATTTTTTTGCTGTACGGCACTGCGTTACTTTAATTGACAAATGCACGGTCATGCAACACTGTACCCAAATAAAAAAATTTCCCCCCCCAGAAATAGAGCTTTCTTTTGGTGGTATTTGATCAAATGTTTTATTTTTATTCATTTATTTTTTGAGCTATAAACAAAAAAAACAAAAAAAAAAAAACTGACAGTTTTGAGAAAAAAAATAATAAATTTTACTTTCTGCTTTAAACATATTCAATAAAAAAAAATGTAAAAGAAATCAGATTTCTTTAAAAATGTGGGCCAATATGTATTTTGCTACATATGTTTGGTAAAAATAAATACCAGTAAGTGTATATTGATTGGTGGTTGCTAAAGTTATAGTGTTTACAAACTATGGGATATATACTGGAATTTGTATTTGTTTATTTTTTTTAAACTAGTAATGGCGGTGATCAGTGACTTAAAGCAGGACTGTGATATTGCGGTGGACAATCTGACACTTTGTGGGAACCAGTGACATGAATACAGTGATCAGTGCTAAAAATATACATTGTCACTGTACTAATGACACTGGCTGGGAAGGGGGGTCTAGGGCAGGCAAAGGGTTAAATGTGTGCCTAGCCAGTGTTTTTGTTTACGATGCAATGGATTTTCCCTGCTTTGCAGGGAAACGGAATCCAGCACATCCCTGCTGACAGGACAGAGCTCTGTTCTGTCTTCCTCCTTGCCGATCAGCGAGTGACTGATCACAGCACAAGCAGCGTGTGTGCGCCCCCTACCCGGATGTGCCAGATCACAGTAATGGAGAACCCTAGCAAACCATAACATTTTGTAATGCCATGATTTCTTATTTCAAATATATGGTTGCAAAGAAAACTGAAATATTTTCGGGCCGATTAGGCAATGAAGCCACTCTGCAACATTTTATGTTATTCTACTTAAATCTTGATGTACATTGTGTATTTCTACCAGATCTGTGCAGTAATCCAGTGTGAGACTTTCCCTCTGTGCAGGAACGTCCTGTAATAAAGACCAATCACTGCTGCTCACTCTCCTTGTGCAGGGTGACTGGTCTGGTCTCCGCCCCCCTCCTGTAGTTTTCTGCAGGCAGCCTGTAGTGGGTGGGGCTGCTGGGCCCCTCCCATCCCACAGCTTGACTTTCTAGCACAGAGATGATTTTACTGCTACTTTTACAAGGTAATGTCTGGGTTTGTAAAGGCATTTGTTGCATTTAAAAGACAAGTTATATTCTTTATGGCTATCCACTCTACTTTACCCTCTTCATGACCAGTCTGTTTTTTTTGGGATACGGCACTGGGGGGCGGCACAGTGGTGTAGTGGTTAGCACTCTCACCTAGCAGTAAGAAGGGTCGCTGGTTCAAATCCCAACCACAACACTACCTGCCTGGAGTTTGCATGTTCTCCCTGTGCCTGCGTGGGTTTCCTCCGGGTACTCCGGTTTCCTCCCACAATCCAAAGACATGCAGGTAGGCTAATTGGCTTCTGCCCAAAATTGGCCCTAGTATATGAATGGGGACCTTGGATTATGGGCTCTTTGAGGGTAGGGACCAATGTGAGTGTGCAATGTACAGGGGCAATTGTAGACACTCAATCAGGTTGAACCGGATGGACTGGTGTCTTTATTCAACCTTACTAACTATGAAACTATGAAACTGCGTTACCTTAACTGACAACAGCGCAGTTGTGCGATGCTATATCCAAATAACATTTTTGTCCTTTTTTCCCTCAAATAGTTTTCTTTTGGTATTTGCTCACCTCTTCAGTTTTTATTTTTTGCTCTATTAAACAAAAAAAAAAATATATATATATTTTTACTTTATGCTATAAAACATACCCAATGAAAAAAAAAAAATCAAATGTCTTCATCAATTTAGGCCAATATGTATTCTGCTACATATTTTTGGTAAAAGAAATACCAATACGTGTATATTGATTGGTTTGTGCGAAAGTTACAGTGTCTACAAACTATGGGATATTGTCGTCTCATCTTCGGTATGCGTACACTTCTGGATTGGTGCACTTAGACACCTGCTCACATGTTCGGGGCACCGGCAGAGAGATCCAGAAGCCTTTAGTTTGGAGCCGTGCTACAAGCACTTCGTCACCCCATCAGTAAAGAAGCAGTATTTTCTCCCAGCCCCCCCCCCCCCCCAAATACATATATGAGGTTGCAGGGCATTCTGGGACTGGTAGTTCTATTGTATATCTCCAGCCATAGATCCCACTTCATGTACTAGTAGTGCAATACACACACAGAGCTCAGCACAGCTCCTCTGACAATTTGTGAACAATACTGGCTGCAGGAGGGTAAAGCAAGGCCACAAAACTTTCCAACTCCCTCCAGATCTCCTGACTCAGGAAAATCAATCATAAGAGTTCTCGGTAATGAGATTTCATCTTTCTCGGAGTACAGATATATTTTAGAACCAGCCAGCTCTCACTTAATTGACCAACTGGGTGACATTTTCCAGTCCAATAATGTGTGCCCCCATCGATCGCATGTCACAGTGTAATCTCAGCTGGTTATTGGACAGTTATTAGATGGTATTGACTGACATGGGGGGGGGGGGGGGGGGTCGCAGAGCTCGGGGGGTGCTGGGAAAGGAGAGATACGCAGTTTATTGTTAACTTTTCAAGAGCTGCAATATATATTTAAGGGGAAATTTAGGCTAACATTGCCAATGCCGTTTGCAGCTTGGAAACCATTCTTTTGACCGTATTCAAATTTGAATTTGTTACAAGCTATGTCTACGTTTAACTGCAATAAAAAACCAGGGCCAAATGCCTTATAGAGAAAGAAAATGCCCTATTTCAGGTCAGATACTTGCATGTTAAGAATGTTAAACATTTCAGAGTCTTCCCTGCTTCTTTTCAGTAACTTATTCAGTCCATAGTTAAGTATCTGCTAAAGGTGTGTGTACAGTTGAAAGGTGATGGACAATTACATTTTCCTTGCCATGGCTCACTAAGCCCTGGTTCACACTGAAGTGACTGGTCATCTGATTTGACAGTTTAAAATCGCATGACAAGTCGGACCTTATGGAACCGTTCAGATGAGTGCAATTCTGACTTGCACCAATTTGGAATAAGGTTCCTGCACTATTTTCGGAGATTTTACGTGCAACTTGCATAGACATCTGTACATGAAGTTGCACAGATGTCAACAAGCCGCATATAAAGTCACACTGACTGATGGCTTTGAAAGCACACTGAAGTAACGCATTTTCAAAGCCACATTCAGTGTGAACCAGGGCTAATACATAATAATGCATCCCAAGCATGGTTAAGGGGCCATATAGGGATAGTTTTACCTTATCTGACCTAATACTACAGTAGGGTCATTACAAGCTAGCAAGCCCCTTGATTAATATTTGCTGTGTTTCCATAAAGTCCAATTCAGGTTAAAATGTATTTTTCCATGGGGGCGCATTAACTGCTTGTTTTGTCTAGGGGTGAACACAGAGCCTATACTCACCAGATCCTTTGGGAAACAGCGCTCCCCCACGTGCATCGGTGGACTGTTCCCAACAACTTTGTGTCCAGAGTCAATGAACATCAGGAACAGTCCACCACACAAGAGTGTGTGTGTGTGTGTGTGTGTGTGTGTGTGTGTGGTGATTAGACGAGTATCTCGGCTCTCCAACCTCCTTAGACAAAAATGAGCAGTTAACACTTTCAGTGCAGATACAGTCCCACTACATAGGGGGGGAAAAAAAAAATTGACCAGAGCTCAGCTTTAAAAGGTAATGCGTCTTTCCAATGGTTATGATTGGTCATTACTAGAGATGGGCTGAACGAGCCCCTGTTCAGTTAGCAGCAGAACTTTCGAACATCGCAAATGTTGGGACCCCAAATAACGAACCCCATTGAAGTCCATGGGACCCAAACTGGAAAAATCAAAAGTGCCCATTTTGAAGGCTTATATGCAAGTAATTGGGCATACAATGGTTATGGGGGTCCAGTTACTGCTCTTGGGGACAAGGAAAAAAAAAAAAAAGCAATGAAAAAAAAGTTTGTAAAAACCATCATTTTTTAAATGAGCAGTGAGTTACTGATGCTTAACCTCTTCCCATCCACGTGCGGCCCCTGTAGGGCGCGTGCGGTGAGCTCTGATCAGCAAGTATATGAGACTCGGCTGATCACAGATCGGAGTGAGGGGACGATCCCGACCCTTACCACGTAATCAGCTGTCAGCCAATGACAGCTGATCATGTGATGTAAACAGAGCTGGTAATCAGCAAACTATGAAACATGTTTTGTTTTTTCCAAAAATTTTCCTTTTTGGTTTGGTTAGCAAAAAATTAAAACCCAAGTGATGATTAAATACCACCAAAAGAAAGTTCCATTTGTGTGAAAAAAATGCTAAAAATTTTATTTGAGTACAGTGTTGTATGACCGTGCAATTGTCATTCAAATTTCGTCCGCGCTGCAAGCTAAAAATTGGTCTGGGCAGGAGGGGGGTTTAAGTGCCCAGTAAGCAAGTGGTTAAAGTTAAAGCATTAAGTTAGAAACAATAATAAAAATGAAAAATTCGGCCGTGTATGTGCTAGTCCGCCGTACTTTTGAAATGAACGGACTTTCCCGCACAAAGAGAAGTCCGTTCAGGTAGCCAGGACTAGCGAAGGAAGTAAATGTCGCCGCCGAAGGCGGCGAGATTGACACGTCGCTGGCCCTGTCACCTGGTAGGGACTTAAAGGGGAAGCCCTACGCCGGCGTGGGGGTCCCCCCAGGTCCATATCAGACCCTTACCCGGCCGGTCAGGAAAGGGGATGGGGACGAGCGAGCACCCCCCCTCCTGAGCCGTACCAGGCTGCGTGCCCTTAATATGGGGGGGTGCTTTGGGGAAGGGGGGCCGCGCAGCCCCCACACCCCAAAGCACCTTGTCCCCATGTTGATGAGGACAAGGGCCTCTTCCCGACAACCCTGGCCTTTGGTTGTCGGGGTCTGCAGGCGGGGGGCTTATCGGAATCCGGGAGCCCCCTTTAACAATTGCAGAGGCATGCAAAGCAATCTCCTTGGGGTCACTGCGGATTACAGTATCTGGAACTGCCTCTTCCCAGCCACATACTACTCCCAAGGGATCTGGGGTTAGAAAACCATCTGTTAAGGCAGTGCTCATCAACCCTGTCCTCAGGCCCACTAACAGGCCAGGTTTGCAAGATAACTGAAATACATCACAGGTGATATCATTTGCTGCTCAGTGATTGCAGTATTCTAGTCTGTATCTCCCCAAGAGAATACAGAACACCTGGCCTGTTAGTGGGTCGTGAGGACAGAGTTGCTGACCACTGTGTTAAGGGTGTATGTTTTGTTCTGCTTCAGTGCCTCCAAAGCTGCCAGAATCTTCCTCCTCCTCCCTCTCCTGTTCTGTAGCATAGGAAGAATGGTGTCTGCATAAAGCAGGCCTTTAATGGTGTCTGCATAAAGCTCTTCCTCCCGCTGCTCTGCATTGAGTGCCCTGTCCATAATGCCAGAGGGATTGTGTCACTGATGCATGCATTGTCACAGCTCACCCTCCTTGTGGCCTCCTCAAATAGTGACAGTACAGTGCATACATCCTTTTTGAGCAGCCATTGGTGTGGGGAAAAATGCAGAGCCGGCCTAGGCCTGTCATTGTGCCATACACACACAGGTACTCATTGAGGGCCCTCTGCTGCATGTGCAGCCGCTGCAGCATTGCCAAAAGTCTAGTTACACCTAGTGGGCATGTCACAAATGAGGCGGTTTACGGGCAGGTGGAATTCCCACTGAATTTCAGCCACCAGCCACGACACATATGTCAACGTTCACTATCTAAAGGGCAGGCAGGAGGTTTGTGCTATTGCACACCATCTTAGGCTCCAGTTGGCGTGGCGTCAACCACCTCTGGGCCTGTCCCTGAAGAGCTGCAAGAATCTCTGCTCCGGTGTGGCTCTTGTCCCCTAGACAGACAAGCTGAAGTACTGAATGGCACCTTTGAGCCTAATTGACTAGCCCCCTGAAAAGCTTAGGGGGTACTTGTGGTTCATGGAACAATTCAACAGAGGAGGGCATGGAGGAGGGGGTGGGGCTGACAAATCTTGCATCATCACCACTAGCTGTATGAAGACATATCGGCACAACAGCCTACAGCACTGAAACCTGTCCTACATCCTTCAAGTTGCAAGCAGAGTTACCCAGTGTGCTGGGAACTAAATATATCGTCCCTGACCATGCTTGCTGGACCACATGTCAGCAGTAACGTGGACCTTGCTGCTGACTGCTTAGCCCAACAACGCCACACCATTGCCTTCCATGTGATGGAGAGCTGGAATAGCCTTACGTGAAAATAAATCACGACTGGAAACCTGCCATTGTGGTACAGCAAATTCTGTAAATTCACAGAAGGGAGCAGAATACTCCACATAGAAAGGCAGGAGTTGTAAAGCCAGCAGCTTTGACAAGCTTGAATTTTGATGTTGGGCATGTGGGTGGTAGTTGCTTTATTTTTTGCTGCAGCAGATGGGGCAGAAGAATTTGCCTGCTATAGTCTACAGCTGCTGGTGTGCTACTAGCAGACGTGCTGAAAGCACCTGGGACACCCTGCGCTATACCATCATCCCTGTGGAGGCTGCTGAGTGGCCATGAGGTATACAGTTGTATGGAAAAGTTTAGGAACCCCTGACAATTTCCATGATTGTGATTTATAAATATTTTGGTGTTTGGATTAGCAATTTAAGTTTGATCTATTGCAATATGCATCAAATCGAAATTACACAGGTGCATAAATTTGGGCACCCTTGTCATTTTGATGATTTGAATACCTGTAACTGCTTATCATTGATTAATTGGAAAACACAATTGGTTTGGTGAGCTCATTAAGCCTTGAACTTCATAGACAGGTGCATCCAATCATGAGAAAAGGTATTTAAGGTGGCTAATTGGGGGGCCTCAAAACAACTTTCAAATGACCTGAAAACAAAGATTGTGCTACATTATGGTTTAGGGCAGGGATATGCAATTAGCGAACCTCCAGCTGTTGCAAAACTACAAGTCCCATCATACCTCTGCCTCTGGGTGTCATGCTTGTGGCTGTCAGTCTTGCTATGCCTCATGGGACTTGTAGTTATGCAACAGCTGGAGGTCCGCTAATTGCATATCCCTGGTTTAGGGGAAGGCTACAAAGAGTTATCACTGAGATATAAGCTGTCAGTGTCCACTGTGAGGAACATAGTGAGGAAATGGAAGACCACAGGCACAGTTCTTGTTAAGGCCAGAAGTGGCAGGCCACATAAAATATTGGAGAGGCAAAAGGTGAAGGATGGCGAGAATGGTCAAAAACAGCCCAGAGACCACCTCCAAAGACCTACAACATCAACTTCCTGCAGATGATGTCACAGGGCATCCTTCAACAATTCAGGGCACTTTGCACAGGGAGAAGCTGTATGGGAGAGTGATGCGAAAGAAGCCTTTTCTGCACACATGCCACAAATGGAGTCACTTGAGGTATGCAAACGCACATTTGGAAAAGCCAGCTTCATTTTGGAATAAGGTGCTGTGGACTAATGAAACAAAGATTGAGTTATTTGGTCATAACAAGGGGCAATTATGCATGGCAGCAAAAGAACACAGCATGCCAAGAAAAACACTTGCTACCCACAGTAAAATTTGGTGGAGGTTCCATCATGCTGTGGGGCTGTGTGGCCAGTGCCGATACTGGGAATCTGGTTAAAGTTGGGGGACGCATGGATTCCACTCAATATCAGCAGATTCTTGAGAATGTTGAGGAATCAGTCACAAAGTTGAAGTTACTCCGGGGCTGGATATTTCAAGACAACAACCCAAAACACTGCTCAAAATCTACTCGGGCATTTGTGCAGAGGAACACATACAGTGTTCTTGAATGGCCATCCCAGACCTGAATATCATTGAACATCTGTAGGGTGATTTGAAGCGGGCAGTCCATGTTCGGCAACCATCAAACCTAACTGAACTGGAGATGTTTTGTAAGGAGAAATGGTCCAAAATTCATTCATCCAGAATCCAGACACTCATTACATGCTATAGGAAGCATCTGGCTGTGATTTCTGCTAAAGGAGGCTCTACTAAATACTGATGGGATTTTTCTGTTGGGTGCCCAAATTTATGAACCTAATTTCGTTTTTGATGCATATTGCGCATTTTCTGTTAATCCAATAAACCTAATTTTACTACTGAAATTTGAAATTTACTGTCCTTCAGTTATTTGATAGATCTAAATGAAATTGCTGATCCAAACATTTATAAATGACAATCATGGAAATTGTCAGGGGTTCCTAAACTTTTGCATACAACTGTAGCAGGGGTAGACCGGAAAGGTGAAGAAGAGTAGAACTAGGTCCATTTTGTGTGACTTTCAATTGCTCTTGCAAACAGGCTGAGTGGTGGCTTATTAACAAAATGTAATAAAGATGTGGAAATGTATGTTTGGATGCACTTTAGTCAACGGAAAGTGTAGTTTGGTGCACTTTAACTTGAGTACAACCTACAATATACTGCGGTAACCGTGCAGTAACGCACTAAAATATACGGTGTTAAACATACACTAACGCACTGATATATAACTGTGTTAAACGTGCACCAACACCGATATATATACTGCATTAAACGTGAAGTAACGCACTGATATATACTGCAGGAAACCTGCCCTGACAAATTAAACTGACACTAAAGTAAAAACTAATGGTCACCCTACACTCACACTGAACTATCACTAGATTCACACTAAACTGACAATAGAATCACAATAGTACACTATAGCACACCAATTCGCTACCCTGTTTCCCTGAAAATAAGACCTAGCGTGATTGTCAGCGATGGCTGCAATATAAGCCCTACCACCCAAATAAGCCCTAGTTAAAGTCCTTGTAGGTCTTATTTCCAGGGTAGGGCTTATTTGGGGGTTAGGGCTTATATTGCAGCCATCACCGACAATCGTGCTATTTTCAGGGAAACAGGGTAGTAGCACTGAACAGAGCCCGGTTCTATCTTCACTCCAATATCACACTGCAAATGGCCGCTACAGGGAGAATATTTTTATAGTGTGGGGCGGGACCAAGAGCAATAATTGGATAGTCATCATTACTTTCTCCAATCATGGCTATGACAGTGCTCAGTGCCCTGATTGGGTAAAGCTTTCATTGCTTCAGCCAGTCAGGGCTTCCAATGCACTGTGCGGTGGCAGTCAGCCCTCCACTCGATTCATCACGGAGCCACACTCCATTCCCTGTGAGAGTTGCGATGCACAGGGGAGGAGAACAGCGCCAAATTCAAAGTGTGAAACACACACTTACAGATTACATTACTTTAGGAAATTTCACATCCCTTTTGTCCCTAGTGGTTCGTCCAGTGCCCTGCATGCGGTTTTATATTATAAATACTATTCTTTCTGCCTGGAAACTGGAGATTGTCCATAGCAACCAAAACCGTCCCTTTACATCAAAAGTGGTTTTAGACCAGCTAGAAAACAGCGATAAGAATCACTCGCAGAATTGAGCGATAGCGATTTGTGGGGAGATCCGTCATCAAACACTGAAAGTAATGACAGTGACAATTCTGCAACTGAACAAATTTCAGTGTTTTCGATTTACATTATTGAATCATTTTTATTATATTATTGTTTGGTATATTTATTATATTAGAATTTAGTTTTTCAAACTTTATTATACCCAGGATGTCTACTAGACTCTGGTTTGGACAGATTTAAGTGAGTTATTCCTAAGAATTACAGGCCTACAATATAAAACGCCAAATTTCCATGCAAAATAATGGTACCGCTTTCAGCACCAAAAATCTGAAAATCATACCGCCAGGGAGGTTAAGGTGCCGCCCGCCCCAGTGTGAAAGTAGCCTAAATGCCTTTCCTTAAATGCAGTGTGGGGCACCCGATATTGACCAGGTATCCGTCTGTTGCCGTTCACTAAAAAGAAAAAAAAGCTCAGACTGGGAGAGGAAGAAGCCAGTCAGTTATGCTGCAGTGTTCATGTGTCAACAAGAGACATGGTGACTGGCACGCCCATTCCTACGAGAAAAATGCCCAGTGAGAGATGAGCCCAAGATGACTTGTAAGTGTTACTGATCCACAGCAGAAAAATCAGGGCTCCTGTCCTGCCAGACGGGGCTGTGTGACAAGAGTTGCCTAAATCTCAGATTTTGGGGGACAAAAGTAAAAAAGCCTTTGGCAGGAAAAATGTGTATTTAGATTAAAGCTGCACGATTAATCATAAAATTGCGATTCAACGCTCCTCTCGATCTTAATCGGCCATTTCCTCGAAAAAAGAAAAAGCCAACAAATGTTTATCAACTTTCCTCAGCCATGAGAAATAGAAGATATACAAAGCATCTTTTAGTTCTTTTAGAGATCAAAAGGAATGAACTTCAGTATGTAAATGAGGTCGCTTAGAAGTTAAAATCTGTATTTTTGCTAGAAAATTAAGAACCCCCAAACTTTTTTTTTTTTTTTTTAGCAGAGACCCCCTAGAAAATAAAATGCCGGCCATTGCAATATTTTGTGTCACACTGTATTTGCACAGCGGTCTTTCAAACACAATTTGTCCGCAGGGCTATCTTTAACGCAGGGCAAACGGGGCATCTGCCCTGGGCCCAAAGCAGCTGCCGCTTGAGCTCTGGACACAAATTGGGGCCCCAATGATGGCATTGTAGAGCACACAGAGGACACAGGAGGCTATATTCCCATGCCAGCCAGCAGAGAGGGTGGCCTGGGGCTCCACTGACACTCTTACCTCACACCATGGAGCCTGTATGTTCAGGAAGGAGCAGCTGTAGTATGAGCAGAGATCAGAGTGTGAGCCCCGGAACAGCTGGCCAGGTATGTCCTTACACCCATAGAATGCTGTGCTGTGAATGGATGTGCATTGCTGAAAGTTCTGTCTACTGTGACATTGTCGGCAGTCTCTGACCCTCCCCCTGTGACATTGTCGGCAGTCTCTCTCCGAGCGTCCCCCTGCGACATTGTCCACGGTCTCCGAGCGTCCCCCTGCGACATTGTCCACGGTCTCCGAGCGTCCCCCTGCGACATTGTCCACGGTCTCCGAGCGTCCCCCTGCGACATTGTCCACGGTCTCCGAGCGTCCCCCTGCGACATTGTCCACGGTCTCCGAGCGTCCCCCTGCGACATTGTCCACGGTCTCCGAGCGTCCCCCTGCGACATTGTCCACGGTCTCCGAGCGTCCCCCTGCGACATTGTCCACGGTCTCCGAGCGTCCCCCTGCGACATTGTCCACGGTCTCCGAGCGTCCCCCTGCGACATTGTCCACGGTCTCCGAGCGTCCCCCTGCGACATTGTCCACGGTCTCCGAGCGCCCCCCTGCGACATTGTCCACGGTCTCCGAGCGCCCCCCTGCGACATTGTCCACGGTCTCCGAGCGTCCCCCTGCGACATTGTCCACGGTCTCCGAGCGTCCCCCTGCGACATTGTCCACGGTCTCCGAGCGCCCCCCTGCGACATTGTCCACGGTCTCCGAGCGTCCCCCTGCGACATTGTCCACGGTCTCCGAGCGTCCCCCTGCGACATTGTCCACGGTCTCCGAGCGTCCCCCTGCGACATTGTCCACGGTCTCCGAGCGTCCCCCTGCGACATTGTCCACGGTCTCCGAGCGTCCCCCTGCGACATTGTCCACGGTCTCCGAGCGTCCCCCTGCGACATTGTCCACGGTCTCTGAGCGTCCCCCTGCGACAATTTCCACGGTCTCTGAGCGTCCCCCTGCGACACTGTCCACGGTCTCTGAGCGTCCCCCTGCGACACTGTCCACGGTCTCTGAGCGTCCCCCTGCGACACTGTCCACGGTCTCTGAGCGTCCCCCTGCGACACTGTCCACGGTCTCTGAGCGTCCCCCTGTGACACTGTCCACGGTCTCTGAGCGTCCCCCTGTGACATTGTCCACGGTCTCTGAGCGTCCCCCTGTGACATTGTCCACAGTCTCTGAGCGTCCCCCTGTGACATTGGCCACAGTCTCTGAGTGTCCCCCTGTGACATTGGCCACAGTCTGAGCGTCCCCCTGCGACCCTGTCCACAGTCTCTGAGCGTCCCCCTGTGACATTGGCCACAGTCTCTGAGCGTCCCCCTGTGACATTGGCCACAGTCTGAGCGTCCCCCTGCGACCCTGTCCACAGTCTGAGCGTCCCCCTGCGACCCTGTCCACAGTCTCTGACCATCCCCTATGGCATTGTCCGCAGTCTGATTATCTCCTGTACTATATCTGCAGTCTGTCAGTCTCTTATAGTATGTCTGCAATCTTGGACCCTCTCCTGTAACATGTGTATTAACGTGCCACTTTGCTTGCTCATTTTTGGATTACTCAGTGAGTGATAATGAAGTGCAGTAACCTGTAGCAGCCAGTGAACCGTAGTGATCTGCTGTAATCTCTCAACCAAATCGGTGATCAGTGATAATGTGCAGTGACCTCTAGCAACCAGTGAGTGGTGAGGATAGGCTGTAACCTCTGGCAACCAATTTCAATGTGTGATTAGCTGCAGTAAACTGAGTCTACTTGCTATTTTTTTTGTACATCTCAGAATGGACGACAGGGGGCCGCCCGCCCCTCCCCCAAGAAAAAAATTGCGTGGGGTCCAATCAATATTAAAGATGGCCCAATTGTCTGGTTAGTCTAACATAACCCTAGAGGCTTAGATTGTCATATGATGAATCTTCCTCATCCCAACAACCATTTTCATTGTACCTGGGGTTGGCACAGGCAGTGTGCCCAGCCCAATACCATTTTCACTTTTACAGGCAGTAACAACCAAAGACAAGAAAATCTCACACCAGAAAAAGGATTTATTGAAAAATAAAGTTTCCTTAGATTTTCTTTTCTACAACAATGAAAAGTGAAAGCTTTATGATCCATGTTAGAGATACAGAATCGGACATTTACAACCGCTTGGATGTGTACACTTGTGTTTGTACATCTCGATGTTTTAGCAACACTATACCACTTATTACAATCTCTACTTTGTGAAAAGTGGGCTGCTGGAACACGTGATAAAAGAACATGACAAATCTCCAGAGAAAAAAAAGCTATTGAGATGGGAGACACTGGATAATGATGCACACAAATACCAACTTGGCTGCACTTTTTTTTCAGGTAAGGGGCCTCTTAAAACTGGTCACATCCCCCTTGACAAACTTGAATTCCTTAAAAATAACTCTGCTTTACTATGCTATTACTGTTACCCATCAATAGGATTATACAGCTGCAAACGAGGAACTCCGTCCAGTCACTACTATGGAATGAAATGTCTAGGGCCTTCAAGTGTTCAGAGACTGCTGGAACTAAGAAAAGCAAAAAGCTAGAATGAGAAATTCTATAACCTGTTACTATAGGAAAAGTCACTGAAATTACAAAGTTGAAGCTCCAGGCTGCTATGCTCAACCTTGCTTCATTAGTTTGTGATTGACGCAGAACTAGTATGTAAATGAGGAGTCCCACCTTCACTGGCTCCACAATAGATCCTGGTCTTCACCAGATAGCAAACCAAGTTTGTGGATGACAATCTCCAAACTTTGCTTTATCATTAATCTGCAACTACTACTCCCTTTAAAGATACCTTGCACACCATATCTGGTTTGCTCAATAAAGCAACTCACAGGGTAAGAACTAACAAATGCACAAATCCCATAAGAACCACTTAGATTTAACTGAATGGGTACTAGGAGGCAATATACTACATAATCCTGTTTACGTTGTTAGGGAAGACCATGAGCAATCAGAATTAAGCCTGGTAAACACTATCAGGTTGGGCTGAGCAAAAAAAAAAAAAAACTGAAGAGCTCAGGAGGTGGCGCTGTATTAACCATGAAATGTTAGTACAGCGATCTCCCCCGCTGAGCTATTGTGTTCTGACAAGGGGACGGGTGCCGGCCAGAACACACCAGTCAGCACTCTCAGCCATTTGCTGAAAACACTGATCCGATGCCAATGAGCATGATTTTTCGGGCATGCCCCTTCAACAGAAGCTGGATGTTGTGCCAGCTTCTGTCAGATTGGCTGCCATACACATAGGCTGAATGATGGCAAGTTCCTATTGAACTGCCAGATATCGCCCAATGATTGGCCTGTGTGTACTGGGCTTAATAAGGCTTAACCTTTGAACCTAAAGGGCCTTCAAACAAAAAAAGGTGAACTTCTGGTTGGTTTGAGGCTTTGTTGAAGGTTGGGAGATTTGTTAGGAATGTAACCATTTTCTGAAACCATAAAATCGATGGGATTTAGTTCCGCGTAACAGTTGAAGTACACCGTACATATACTGGGTGGTGTGAACATTAGTTGCAAAGCTTATATTGAAACCAATGATTCACCTGTGGCCTCTTAGTACATACGTATGTTTCCACGTTACTCCTTTCACTTGAAAGCTGTTTTTGTGGTCAGTAAAGTTTCTCTACAACAATGTACTGAAAAGAAAGAAATGTTAGGAAAACGTCTTTGGTCCATGTAGCTAGAAGGGAATCTGCCACATCTCAACTCTGTATTCTACTACAGAAGTGAGATTAATATACCTAATGACTTTCACTAGTAGCAAAAAAAAAAATCTGGAAAAAAAGACTTATTGTGATATGTGAGCAATTGAATGTAAACCTTACTAGTAAAGGTTTAGTAAAGGAGTAATTTATATCATCTAAAACCATTACATTCTAACTACATAAACTGATATTTGTATGGTCAAGTACAATTAGAATCACATGCTGGCTTCCTTTATCTGTTGTCGGCTCCAACAATAAAATCCTCAGCTTTGCCCACAGCCAAACAGGTGGTGTCACCATTTAAAGGTGGAAAAAAAAACTAAAATTAAAATAAAAGAGAAAGGCATACCCCTCTTCAATGTGTACTTGCCTTAATACAAAGCACCTAGTGGGATATCTGTCTGCTCCGTCATTCGTCTAAAAAGTTACTCTACAGTGCAGTTGAGCACCATGGGAAATGTAGTTCCAAAACATCTGGGGTGCCAAGGTTTGCCATAGGTACTCAACCTGTTTCCCAGAACTGTTGCGGAACTACAAGTCCTATGAAGCCTCTGCAAGTCATGCTTGTAACTGTCAGCCTTGCAATGCCTTACAGGACTTGTATTTCTGCAACAGCTTGAGGACCATAGGTTGAGTAGCCATGGCTATGCTGACATCAGACGATCATGGGAGACCGCCCCGACTACCCTCCAGCACACAGTAAGTGATTGACAGCCTTAGCTGTGCATGATTCCCCTATGAGAGTGTGGGGGGAGTGTGCCTTTCCCCTCCACTCAGATCTAATATTACACTTAGCTCTCTGCTATGCAGTGTGCAACTTCAGATTCCAGCCACCCACCTGCTGGAGCAGAGAAATGGTGTGTAAATTCTGGATATTGAAAGGCTGTAGAGAAGAGAGGGATGCAGATAAACAGGAACAACTTAGGTAGGAGGATTTGTTTCACCTCTATGTATCACCTGAAGCCAGTCACCAGGTTATGTCCGGGTTTACAATCACTTGATGAGGTCCCCTCTGGAATGTGTTACATGTTCCACCCATTTTTACGGTGGAACATGTAAACATGTTCCAGCATCCGCAGCCTCCCCCCACCTGATCACCTCTTCATGTGAGTTAGTTGAGGGATCTTGTCCCCGCATCCACTGTCACACTTTAAATGAATGACACGGCTGAGTGGGTGAAGCCCCCATATGGCCGTGCCATTTTCAGTTCCCTGTGAATGAATGCCTACAAATACTGCCAGCCTTTGCGGCTGAAGGCTTGCCATTCTCAGTGAACTACAAGGGCGCTAGTGAGCACTGTCATAAGTCCATTGATCTTCCCACGCTCAGGTAACTGCCTACCCATATGAGGTATGGGCAAGACAGCTATATTGAGTCTGTGCAGGAGCCTGAGATTGCACCTGCGAGCTGCTTATCACAAGTGCAGGCTCCATAGAAAAGATAAATGTAATTTGTTTACCTGCAAAAAAAAAAAAAAGTGCATTTATTCATTTTGTTTCAAGTTGAACTCATCCTTTGAAGGAGGGTTTGGCAAGCTACTGGGGTATGCCTTGTTACTTACAAATGTCTGCTGCTTGTGTTCCCATTGATGTGATTTACTTATTTTCCTGTAATTAAACAAGAAATGAGGGGAAATAAATAGTCAATTTTGGTTAATTCCCCACTCTTGTCTTGAAAAGTCAGAAGCTTTGTTGGGCTTTAAAAATACATATACACACACACGTATATATGTAATGACACACACAAAACCCAAATAAGCTTCTCTAGTTGTGCTTTAAATCTGAGAGATATAGGAAGTTCACATGTGATCTAAAAATCAGATGACCTCCTAAAAAAAAAAAAAAAAAAAAATGAAAAATCTACTGAGATTCAGCAATCATGTCTTTTAACAGGTGTCCAGTCGAAGCCCAAATCACAAAACAACCTTAAAAGTTAAAAGGCACATACTGTATTAAAATTAAATTAAGACAAACATACCAACATTTTCAAGACAGCACAAGAACACAAAAAAGATAGGAAATTTACATTTTACACCCTCCCCCACAAAAAAAAAAAAAAAAAAAAAATAACTCACAAGCATCTCTATTTATACATGTGCAAATTAACTTGCATATATGAGAATGAGGTCCTCTCTGTCTTTAACAGTGTGTATTGTATCGACTTTCCACCATCAGCGGCGAAAAATAAGTTACTTCGGTGGAAACCAAAAGTAGAAAAAAAAATTAAAACAATGGCAAAAACAGGCGATAACAGGTTAATACAACAAACAAAGCATCAATAAATTAATTTCTATACAATTTTCATCTTATGTAAATTAAATCAGTGCAACACAAGTAAATGCCCAAATCACTTTTTTGATTTATTTTTACTTTTTTTGGGAGATGGTGGCAAAAATAGTAGAACTATGTTTTGCAGTTGAAGGATGGCAGTGTACGCGCTCAGCTGGATTTTTCTGAAATTTTGGAATGTTTTAGGATGCCGATTCATACTGCCAGCAGCAGAAACAAATCCCAGAGGCGCCAATATGTAATGGAGAGGCTGGAAAGACAAAACAGACACTGCTAAAAGAAAAATGGTGGTGGGGGGGGAGACGCCATTTTCTAAGGAAAGATTGCCGCAACTACCACTTGCACTGCTGTCTTCTGCCTCCTTTTACCCTTCCCCATGCAAAGTGTACCTGTAATAACAAAGTGTGCCCTGAAAAATTTACCCCATAAATTGGGACAACCCTCCAACTGGCATAGCAAGCTGGGTAAGTAGCTGATGGATTTTTTCTTATTATAAAATGCACACATTACAGGGGGAATAGGCAGTCCAACCCCCTGGCATAGCCGATACATGATATGCTGGCACCTGCAACTTTGCAATGGGTACAGCTGGGAATAAATTAATCAAATTTAAGCTGGTTCAGCAGGAAGTGGGCAAATTTCCTTCCATGCACGGAGTTTGCCCATTCGATTGACTCCTCCCAAATGGGTCTGTCAGTATATTTTCACAGGATCAGCACTTGCAGCCAATTGGATGCAGTGCTGATCAGTGGACAAGTCCCCACTGGCAAAATACAAAAAAGCACAGTGGGGATATTCCCCATCCACCGTGAATGTGTGGATAGATAAATCGGTTTGTATTTTTTTGATCAGCTAGCTGTCTGATAAAAAAAAAAAAAAAAAAAGAATTGATCCATCTGTACCCAGCTTTAGTCTATTCTATTGTTACGGTCATCAAATGCGTAAGCTTCTGTGTATGAAAAAGCCATATTAAAGTGCACCTGTCACATACAAGGTATAGACCTTTTCTTTATTAAGCCACACACTTATGCCGGGTACACACTATCTGGTTTTTGTTCAACCCAGCGGGATTGGGGGAAAAAAAAAAAAAAAAAAAAAAAAAAAGAAGAATGCTGTACTATCTGATGTTAGAACACAATAGCTCAGCAGGGAGATGCTATACTAAACAGGGGGACTGCCCCCAGCCAGTCAGACAGCTTCTGTGGGACAGGTGTACGCATGGACCCAACAATGGGTGGTTTTTTGTTAAGCTGGACTATATATGGCCCGTGTGTGCCAGGGCTTTGGGCAGCATGCACATGCATGTATTTGTCTGTGCAGCGTAAATATGTCATGTATTTCTGGTGCCCTGGACTACCTGAAGCTGCATACAGCAGCCACCAATACACAAATGGGTGAAGACGGCTATACACAGCTATGCCAAGCACATATATGCGCATTCACCAAAAGCAGTTAAAGCAGAACTCCACCCAAAGGGTCAGGTTTTGACGGGTACCTGCTCCCACCTCCAGCCCAGTTTGCTTCCCCTTCCACCGCAGCTGACCCAATCACAAAGGGCAGCGTGACACACATGCGCAGGAGGAAACAGGCTGCGAAGCTGCAAGGCTTCACTGCTGATTTCCCTTAGTCAAGATGACTGCACTAGCACCCGATAGCCAACTGAAAAATTAGCTTGGGTGAGGACACCACTGGATTCCTGGACAGCTAAGTGCTCTAATATTAAAAGTCAACAGCTACAGTATTTGTAGCTGCTGAGTTAATTTATTTTTTGCGTGTGGGGGAGCCTAGAGCTCCGCTTTAACATGCATTACATTTGTACACATGTGCTGCTTTAGGCAAATTGTGCATAGTTTTGTACAGCTGCCTTCACCCATTCATGTTTATAGGCAGTGTCTCCATGATGCAAATGCACCCAAGTGCATGAAACATTAGGAGGGCCGCTAATCATAAAATCAGGAGATTGTGAATACTTATGTTTTACCAGCGTATTTGGATAAATATATAAACATATCAGGAGATTATCTGGATGGATGGGGTACAGTTGGGAGAGATACCCGTCGCTGGCTTCCGCTTTACCAATGCCACAGATGGACCCGCCACCATCACAGTGTCTCCACTTGCTTACAGTGACAGCTCACAGACTGCCAGCAAAGACGCAAACAGCAAATGTGCCCATTTACGTCTCACACAATAGGCAATGTAATCGTAATTCCCAACTAAAGTTACCCTTTATTTAAGTTTAGCGGCCCTTTAAAGTAGACCTGGACTCAACAGTAAATAAAATCATATTTACAGAAAGGCTGAAGAGTAATTGAAGAGCTGCAATACTTTTTCCCCCATTTAAAATGTCTATTCAGACTTTCTCTTGTGTTGATCGTGTGACCAAAAGCCAAGGCACTCCTTTCACATAGTCTCTGTGAAACAGCTGCATCTGCCCATCTGAACTCTGGATTTTCCTCTTCAGCAGGGATCACAAGACCTCATGGCTGGGCTGGTGATGACCGAATGAAAGGAACAGCGGTTTCTCCAGGAAAAGAAAGTATTTCATTACATCTTTTTATCACGTCCAGCAATAGGAGTATTAACATACATTCTATGGTGAACAGTATGTGGACACCTGGCTATCATGCCTACATTATACTGCCAAAAAGAAGTGAACAAATTAAAGTGGTTGCAAAAGGCTCAAGGTTTTTTTTTTTTACCTTCATACATTCTATTCCATTCATGAAGGTTCGAATCCTTCAGTGTGAAGCTACCTCCACAGCCCCCCTTCTACTCACCCGAGCCCCCCCTCTCAATCCAGTGCTGTGCACAGGCACAGTCTCGGCTGTCCCAGGTCTCTCGATCCTCATTGGCTGGGACAGCAACAAAACCATTGGCTCCCACGACTGTCAATCACAGCCAGTGAGCCAATGAGGAAAGAGCAGGGGGGCGGGGACAAGCCATGTCGCTATGCTTCTTATGGACGCATAGAGCGGAGCTTGGAAGAGTGCACGCACCAGTGCCCCCATAGCAAACTATTTACTGTGACCAGTATGCCCCCCTGTTGGGGGCACACTGGTGAAGGAACAAGGAGAGGCAGCGGGCACTCAAGAAAAAAAAAAAAAAAAAAAAAAAAAAAGAGGATTGGGGTTACTCTGTGCAAAACCATTACACAGAGATGGTAAGTACAACATGTCTGTTATTTAAACAAAAAAGGGTTTCCAATGAATGGTATTATTCATACCACAGCATGCAAAAATATTTTAGACAATAGTGCACTTCCAACCTTGTGGTGACAATTTGGGGAAGTCCTTTTCTGTTCCAGCAAGAAGGCAGCGCCACTCTTTTCAAAGCCATTTGTGATGAATTGGAATGGCAGTTATGAACCAGGTCTCCTCTAACATTGAAGTATAAGTTCACCTTTTGACAATAAATGCATTTTTTGCAAATAAAAAAAATTGTGCATTTATCATTTGTTTTTTTAAAAAGTAGCCTACAGAGCATCGCACCTGTGATCAGCAGATGGCAGGTGCAATTTCGGGCTCTTGTAGACTCAGCATAGCTGTCTGCCCGTACCTCAGACGGGGAAGCAGTAACCTGACAGCAGAGGAAGATCAATGAACTAAGAGTGTTCGCTCATAGAGAACTTCAAGCAGTCAAGCCACAATGCCTGACGGTACGTGTAGGCATTCAATCGCAAAAAACTCTGACAGACAGGTCCGCGTGGGCGGAGCCCCACATGACCACACTGTTTTTGAATTGTGACAGCGTAGGGTGTAGGGAGAGGATTCCCCGCCCACTGTCATAGGTGGAACATGCAACAAGTTTCAAAGGTGAACATACCCTTTAATACCTGGCCTCACAAATGCTCTTTAGATCAATGGGCACAGATTACCACATGCAAGCTTCAAAATCATGTGGCAAGTCTCACCAGAAAAGTGGAGACTGCTCTAGCCAAAAAAAAATAAAAAAATAAGGACAGGGAATATTCATATCAACACTGGTGATTTTGGAATAGGATGTCCAAGAAGCTAATACAGGCATGATGGTCATGTATTCACATACTTGTCCATATAGGGCAGCTTTATGTTAAACGGTCTGTGCAAATTCACTTAAGAACAGATGAGAAAATGTTTAAGCCACCAGAGAAAAAAAAAAAAAAAAAAAAGCTTGCCTCCACCTAATGCAAATGACAGCTATACTCAAAATTCAACTGAATTCCTCTGCGCGTGCGCACACACAAACATAGAAACAGAGAAAAATGTACACCCTCTTTGCATCATAAATATCTAAATAAAAATATTCCACATGTTAAATATATACAGAACCATTTCACAGACATAGCCCATAAAAAAAAAAATAGAAAAAAAAAAAAAACACGACGTACAAGCTTTATACATATATCTTTAGCTGTCTACTTCTACCGCCTGGGTAAGCACTGGCTTTGTCTAGACTACCTCATTCGCTAGCTAGGACAGTTATTATTACACATTTTATTTCCTTATTTTCAGTTGAGTCATTCCCAAATGATCCAAGGAAAAACCAAGCTGGCGGTTGGTCTACCACTTGGCAGTGTGGCGATCGGTGATAGAGGAAATTTCTGTTGAGTGTACGAAGAGGGACTTTATGGTCTGTAAACAGGTTGAGAATCACAAATTCCCCCCCGAAACTGAATTTCACACACATGCCATATTATCGATTCCGTAACGAGACACCGGCACTGCTCTACGTCGTCAATCAATAGTCTACAGTAGTCATGCGTTATGTTACAGCTAGCAGCCTGTGGGCCTTTGCAGCATGCGGTGATCATCATCTAGTATGGCGTCCAGAATCAGAGTGGATGAACCGCCTTCACACCTTTTTTGTTGTTGTTTCACACATACTAGCATAGCGTCCTAGTGTTCCTAAATCACCGCACTAGAGAGAGGACTGCTCCGCCACATCGATGACCAAAAAACACATTCACCTTGTGTAAACCATCTATAGATTTTCTTTAAAGAAAATGTCAGCTGCGCTTTTTTGTTTTAAGTAGTGCAGAGGTGGAAGGCTTTAGGATTAAAGTTGGTTCTTTCCAGGGCTTCAGCTCACAAAAAATAAATAAAAAAAATGCTCCTGTGAGAAAGGCATCTGAAGCACTTCCTGGGACGGGCTCCTCAAAAATGGTGTTTGGTGCCCGTTTGCGGAACGTGAAACCCTTTATGCTTTCCATATACACCAACAGGCCAGAAGTGCAAGAAAGCCTTCGCACCTAACCGCCAGGACACCCCATCCAACAGGGAGAGGGTTAGCAGATGCTATAGGCAGTCCTTGCAAAGTGCAACCTGTCCTTTCATGTAGTCCCTGCATGGACAGACCCGCTTGTGGTGGGGGTGGGACCCCGCGCAGCTGAATAATAAGAGATCGCTTTGAAAGACGCAATGCTTCTTGTTCTCATCTATGGACGGGACCACGATATCATTTGCGACGTCAGAGGTCTGGCACTGAATGTTGAACCTGGGGATGAAATCAACAAGAATATATCACTATTAAAAACGCACAAAAAAAAGTGTTCATTACACTTTGGATATTATTAATCAGAGTATCCAAGGGAAGAACCATTGGCAAAGCGACTTGTATTTGGTATCAGTAGTCTAGACCTAAAAAATAAATCCTTAGGAAAAATGAGTGTGTGTGTGTGTGTTCGTGTGTGTGTGTGTTCGTGTGTGTGTGTGTTTGTGTGTGTGTGTGTTCGTTCGTGTGTGTGTGTTCGTGTGTGTGTGTGTGTGTTCGTGTGTGTGTGTGTGTGTTCGTGTGTGTGTGTGTTCGTGTGTGTGTGTGTGTTCGTGTGTGTGTGTTCGTGTTCGTGTGTGTGTGTTCGTGTTCGTGTGTTCGTGTGTGTGTGTTCGTGTTCGTGTTCGTGTGTGTTCGTGTGTTCGTGTGTGTGTGTGTGTTCGTGTGTGTGTGTGTTCGTGTGTGTGTGTGTTCGTGTGTGTGTTCGTGTGTGTGTTCGTGTGTGTGTGTGTTCGTGTGTGTGTGTGTTCGTGTGTGTGTGTGTTCGTGTGTGTGTGTGTTCGTGTGTGTGTTCGTGTGTGTGTGTGTTCGTGTGTGTGTTCGTGTGTGTGTGTGTTCGTGTGTGTGTTCGTGTGTGTGTGTGTTCATGTGTGTGTGTGTTCGTGTGTGTGTGTGTGTGTTCGTGTGTGTGTGTGTGTGTGTGTTCGTGTGTGTGTGTGTGTGTTCGTGTTCGTGTGTGTGTGTGTTCGTGTTCGTGTGTGTGTGTTCGTGTTCGTGTGTGTGTGTTCGTGTGTGTGTGTTCGTGTTCGTGTGTGTGTGTTCGTGTTCGTGTGTGTGTGTTCGTGTGTGTGTGTTCGTGTTCGTGTGTGTGTGTTCGTGTGTGTGTGTGTGTGTTCGTGTGTGTGTGTGTGTTCGTGTGTGTGTGTGTGTTCGTGTGTGTGTGTGTGTTCGTGTGTGTGTGTGTTCGTGTGTGTGTGTGTGTTCGTGTGTGTGTGTGTGTTCGTGTGTGTGTGTGTTCGTGTGTGTGTGTGTTCGTGTGTGTGTTCGTGTGTGTGTGTGTTCGTGTGTGTGTGTTCGTGTGTGTGTGTTCGTGTGTGTGTTCGCAATAAGCATATATTGATTGATTTTTTCACAAAAGTTATAGCGTGTACAAAACAGGGGACAGATTTATGGCATTTTTATTATCAATGGCGGTGATCTGCGATTTTTATTGTGACCATTGATTTGGTGGCCACGCCCCATGGCTATTTAAAGTGGAAGTAAACCCATTGATTTAAACAGTTAAAAAAAAATAAAAAGGCATGCCGGGAATGCTAACTGTACATTGGCTGTGCTCTCAGCCAAACTATCAAACCATCCAATGGCTGGTGTCATAACGAATCACATGTGCAGCACCATAGCAGTTGAAGATTAAACAGAGGCAAAGACGGGAGCTTTCTTGGCTGAAAACGATAGGGGAGTTTACTTCCACTAAGTATCTGTGAACACTGGACCCAATACAACAGTGGGAGCTAGCGTCACCTAGAATCACCCCCAGCAGTAGTAACAGGCACTGGATAAGCTCCTCTCTCTATTACACAGGATACACATGAAATTCTCATCAGATATATATTAGGTATGAACTCTGTATAAGTATGTAAAGAGCCCACCCTGTGGTGGATATATTCTCTCCACTGATATGGGGAATTGAAAGGACTTGAAAAGACAGCATCATAGGCGGTTCTGTCCACACCAGGGCTGGGGAGCTAGCTGCTTTAAAAAGCAGGAGAACTAGAAATCCCAGCATGCACTGCCAGCTTCTCAGCTACCTTACATATATACTCTGGTTGCACTTACTTGGCCAGGTCTTTGTCTTTGTTGAGATGCTGGAAGTACGACGGCTCACAGATTAGCTGATTCTCCTGACACACTTGCTTACATGACTTTCCAGTTTCTGCAAGTTTCACTTGAAGGGCGCTTAATGAAGGCCACATGACTTGTCCATGGCAGAAATCCTGAAGGAGAAAGCTTAATGACTCACAAGAGAAACTAGTAACAGAAAAAACAAAGTTAAGGAATAACGACAAAGTATAAAGATGAAGAGATCAAAAGTAATGGTACCACATCCCAAATATTATATATTAAAGAAAAAAAGGGGGAGAGAACCAAAAAGGGCTGGAGGGTAACCAACCCTGAGACTTTATACTGTACCAGGTAGAATCAATCAAGGCATTCAAATATAAAAAGTTGTTATTTTTATTTATACACAAAAAATAAAAAGAAAGAAGCATCGATAAAAATATCAATACATCACAATATATAAGCATGGTACAAAACAAATACATGAAATGTTACCAATCCTAGAAATAAAATAACGCTGCTATTCTCTCTACATGTTTCGCTCCATCGAGCTTCCTCAGGAGATAGGTGATGCAGCTTACAATAAATGCAAAATCAACAAAATACAAAAAAAAATAATTTATAAATATACATGTATGAATTTCTACGTGCAGATAATCAAAAATATAATTTAGTTCAAAGGACATCAAAGGCATATAAACTAAGGGTGCAGAGACTGGTGCAGAGCACACAGAAGGATATATCTCACCACATATATACGGATTCCAAAAACGTTTATAAGATCATAAATCTACAGGTCGAGCCACTCTGGGCTTAAGTGAAGCAATTGAAATGGTAGTGGCCGCTAGATAATAACTTTTCTTTTTGCATTACTTTAAACTTTATTTTTTGATTTTTTTACAATTATATATTGTCCCCCTCTGCGGGCCTTTTGGGGTATGCGTTATTATCTAGCGGCCACTACCATTTCAACTGCTTCACTTAAGCCCCGAGTGGCTCGACCTGTGAATTCATGATCTTATAAACAGTTTTTGGAATCCGTATATATGTGGTGAGATATATCCTGTGTGCTCAGTCTCTGCACCCTTATTTTATATGCCTTTGATTTCCTTTGAACTAAATTATATTTTTGGTTATCTGCATGTAAAAATTCATACATATGTATTTATACATTTTTATTTTTTGTATTTTGTTGATTTAGCATTTATTGTAAGCTGCATCACCTATCTCCTGAGGAAGCTCGATGGAGCGAAACATGGAGAGAGAATAGAAGTGTTGTTTAATTTATAGGATTGGTAACATTTCATGTATTTATGTTTTGTACCATGCTTATATATTCATTGTGATGTATTGATATTTTTATCGATGCTTCTTTGTTTTTATTTTTGTGTATAAATAAAAACAACAACTTTTTATATTTGAATGCCTTGATTGATTCTACCTGGTACAGTCTAAAGTCCCAGGGTTGGTTAACCTCCAGCCCTTTTTGGTTCTCTCCCCCCCTTTTTCTTTAAGTTAAGGAATAACCTACAGACAAAAAAGGAAAACCAATAATGAACGTGGACTTTAAACTTGTAGCCACCAATAGACCCAATATGAAAGAGCACTTAGTTGAATCAAAAAAAAAAAATCCAAATTTTAACATCCTAGGAAAAACATTAAAATCAGAAAGAGTACACGTCAGATGATTCCATAAATATATGGTATTCCCCGATCTAGGTGAAACACTTAAGAAAACCTGTAGATAGGCCCATAGATATGGTAGACTCTGTGGCTGGTATATGCAAAGAACACATTCAAAAGGAGCAGGACCTGGACAGAAGTCAGATGTTTATGCATTAGATTATACTGCCATCCTTTATAACTACACAGTGTCCAAAAGTTGTATGTCCACTTGCATATAATATTTACTTTTAGGGTCTGTGCCGATCCTGGCTGTAACCAAACACCCCCAACTAAGAAAAAGAATGGGACATGTCCCATTCGGACCATCCCTCTGACTCTCCCATATGGATCATCCACAGTGATGATCTAAATGGATGTCCCGTTCTTTTCCTTAGTCGGGGGGTTTGGTTACAGCCATGATCAGCATAAACACTAGGAGTAAACATATGCAAGTGGACATTTTTGGAGACTGTTTACTTATAAAGGATGGCAGTATAATATAATAGCTTGCATAAACAGCTGACATCCCTCCAGGTCCTGCTCCTTTTGGACATGCTCTTTGGACACATTCAACACATGGCGTATATGTTTTTCACCCTAAGGCAACCCCCTTTTTCCAGCTGAAATACTTTTGAAGCACTCCCGTTCTGGAGCTGTCTGTGCGCTCTTCCTCTGTATCTTTGTGGCATGGGGTTGGGCATTCAATGTTTCTTTACTGCAATTTGGTACCAATAGGATCCTCTGAGGAAGCTGTAAGCGAAACACGTAGTAATCCCTCATATTGATTTCCTGTGGGGTATTGATATGCAAGGACCTTCTGCATATACCAGCCACAGAGTCCAACATATATATGGGCCTATCTACAGGTTTTCTTAAGTGTTCACATAGGTTTCACTTTGGTGGGCAATACTATATATTTATGGAAACATCTGATATGTACTCAATTTCTGATTTTAATATGTTTTTACTAGGATGTTAAAATAAATTTGGATTTTTTTTTTATGTTTCGATGATTTTTATTAAGGTTTACAGAGTACAAATCATACAGTTCTCAACATTTCAATGGGTATTGTACGTTAGTTATAACATTACATACATACACTTGCATTGGAAATCATTCTTGAATGTCCCTAGTCATTGGTTTAGCTTTCGGTTTCCTCTGTTTGGTATTAAGCAACTGCAAATCTTTGGCTAATAGGACAATATGCACTTTTTTTTTTATTCAACTAAGTGCTTGGGTCTACTGGTGATTACCAATTTAAAGTCCACGTTCATTCGGTTTTTCTTTTTCGCTTATATTTGGATGTGGTGCCACATTTTGTCTCATGACCACTTCTCACTAGAATAACCTACACAGATATTCACCCAAGAGTGGCAGAGCTAGGAATTCTCAAACCAACATCCAACCATCTCTTACATGAAGGCATTTAATGCGCAGCTGTTGGCCATCTTTTCACAAAACCAGGTATTCGTTTTTAAAAATGTAATTTCAAATGCAAGAATAAATTAATCACATTATTTTGTTTTTATAAGGCCCCTTTCACACATGTGGAGCCTATGTCCGTATTTCATCTATCCGTTTGCGGATGAAATACGGACATACATGCATTCCTACGGGATAGCGGGTGTCTGCGGATGAACATCCGCAGACACCCGATATCGTCCGTCTCCGCAATGGTCCAATTCTGCAGACGGAGGAAAATCCTATTTTTCTATCGGTCTGCAGAGCGGATCGGATGAACATGGACAGATGGTCCATGTTCATCCGATCCCCCATAAAGGAGAGTGGAGAGCTGACAGGGTGGTCCCTGCACACTGTCATCCACCGGCTCAGCGGGATAAACGGAGCGATCCCCACTGAGCAAGTGGATCATCACGGGGCGGATCATTACGGATCTGTCCTGTGTGAAAGGGGCCTTAGATGGAACATTATCCAAAAAGTACCAAAAGCCCACAATTTTTACATTTTTGTATAGAATTGTTAGTATCCCTGTCAGGTTTTTATTGTCATCTAAATCAATCTACTTGTCCTGTGATCATTACACCCGTAAACACAGAGGTCCTCCCCAACCTTTATACACTAAGCATAGAGATCACCCCTAATTGTTATACTCCTACACAGAATACTCCCATTATTCCCCCTCCCAAAGCACTAAGATCACCCCCAAACCTTTATAGCCCCTTAAGCACAGAGATCACCCCAAAACCTTTATAGCCCCTTAAGCACAGAGGTCACCCCTGACCTTTATAGCCCCTTAAGCACAGGGACCACCCCCAAGCACCGGGATGACCCCTAACCACCATACCCCTAAGCACCGGGATGACCCCTAACCACCATACCCCTAAGCACCGGGATGACCCCTAACACCACCATACCCCTAAGCACCGGGATGACCCCTAACCACCATACCCCTAAGCACCGGGATGACCCCTAACCACCATACCCCTAAGCACAGGGATGACCCCTAAGCACAGGGATGACCCCTAAACACCATATCCGTAAGCACAGGGATGACCCTTAAACACCATATCCCTAAGCACAGGGATGACCCCTAAACACCATATCCCTAAGCACAGGGATGACCCCTAACCTTCATACCCCTAAGCACAGAACATCCATAATAGTTAAAACAATATTTTATGCAATAATTAAAAAAACGGACATGCCCATGCTGAACCTGACCCAAGCCCTCGTGGCATTTGACTTTTCCAGGCAGGATGATTGTGCTTACCTGTTTCTCAATGAAGGCATTCACCCGCTGTAGCATGCCCTCGCGTGTGAATTCATAGGGCAAGTAAGGTTCATTCTGCGAAGAGCAAAAGCCGTGTAAATTTATTTGTCACTTCAAGGAACAATCAGCAGCTCAAGTGAAACCGGATTAATATTTTAGTACAAGAGTCAACTATCTTGTGCCAACAGAGCGGAACCTGATGATTTTAACATTAAGCTTTATTAAAGGACTTATCCCTTCAAAAAAGCCGGTATTTACCAAGCATCCCATGGGGTAGGCCATCTTCTTGGCACATGCACACTGCTGGCATGAACATCTTAGATACCTATGTTTTCTTAATCCCCGCTGGATTTATAAAAATATGAACGAATGCTTAATACAAAATGTCAAAACAGATTCTACATTCACTGCAGGTGATCAACGCAAAAAAAAAGATCAGACTGGTTGAGTTCAACAAGACTTTCCAGTCAGGACTGATCATAATTTGCCATTGTAGCCACCTACCCAATATAGTTATTTTCAGAAAGAATTATTTTAACACTGACTGATATATCCTAGTTCTGCTGGGATAAATAGAACACAGCTAAATTAGATTTTTTCACATATGACCTGAGCTTTGCTTAATGTAAATCTGTCACTGCTTATTCAGAGCTGCATACAGAGTTTTTTTACCTTCATGCATAGAATGCACAAAAAGGTAAAAAAAGATCTACTTTAAAAGATTAATTCAAGGCATGTATCTTTTTAACTTCGTTACATTGGTCCAGCTTACTATGCATGCCTCTTCATACACCATACCTGGCTGATGCTCACTGAAGTAGACAATGCTACTCCAGTGATCTCTACAACCTTCCAGGTCCCCTGCTGAGCGATTGCCCTGCTGCTTTCAAAGCCCAGGAGGTTGGCCGCACAACATGGGTGCTATTGAATTGTCTGAATCAATGCAAAGTATTCTCTGGTTGGATGAGGTGGAGAGATTGCAGTCATTACCCCCATAAGACAGTGTCCAGGCTTGGCAACTGGTTTGTTCCTGGTATCATCTGCTGATTGGCCCCAAGTTAGAGAGTCTTTGAAAAGACAAGACCTCTCTGTAAGAGGGCCTCTGAAAAGTCTCTGAAAAGGGCCACCCTCTCTGTAAAGCACAAAAAATCACATGACATGAGGCTCAGGCTACCATTCTATATAGCCTCAGTGTGTAATGGATGCTGAATAGGACTGCAGTTAAATATATACAGCTCTGGGTAATGGTAAAGTAAACAGGTTTCTATGTTTCCTGTAGTCCGTTTGATAGGGGGGGGGTTTAAGGACTTATGTCACAAAACCCTACGATAACCGCTTGTTGACCAGGCTGCGCAGATCGCCGTAGCTTTACATCGGCTTATACACAGCGTTCTGTGGAAACATTTTATTTGGGTACAAAGTCTCATGACTGCGCAATTGTCAGTTAAAGTGACGTAGTGCCGTATTGCAAAAAAGTCCTGGTCAGGAAGTGGGAAAATGCTTCCGGATCTGAAGTGGATAATGCAAGGTACAGAAAAGTGGGTGGGGCCAGTGGGACGGACAAGTTTAAGACATTACAATGAACACATATTGATGCACATAGACAGGAATGACCAACAAAAATATCAGCATCAGAAAGTATGGAGAACCTTTTGACTCAGTATGGCCTTCACTGCCTTCTCGACCTCTTCTGGATTATTAATGTCAACTGTCCAGACGTGAGGCTTTCCGATGTACACTTCAGCGTACGGGTGCTGGGATGTGAGCTGGAAGAAAAGGTTTTACATGAGATAAAGCATGTCTGAGAGATCAAAAAGGAGAACATTTTCAAGCTTTGGAGAGATTGGGGCAAGGTTAGAACCTGTGTTTAAATTGCTTCTTGAGTCCTCACTTTGTATGGCTGAATTTGTATCGCATTTGGACCAAAGTCATGTGGGACCCTTTTTTTGGTCCGCACCAGAACCAGATTGCATGAGTATTCACTTCAATGGACAGTTCACACTGCGATATGCGAACAGATCTGGGGGTGTCATTAACTTTGTACTGACACTCCCAGAGGTTCGCATAGGGCAGTGTGAATGGCCTGCGAGTCAGGTGCGATGTGCGAACCCGCAGTGGATTTGCAGGGTTCCCGCAACGCACCAATGTGAACCGAGCCAAAGTTGCAACTTTAGACTCAAACTTTGCAATGCATGGGCCCCTGATTAGCTATAGGTTGAACAGATTGTTTAGGTAGGACCCCACTATTATAGAAAATCTAAAGTACCTTTTAATATTAGTCAACACTACACAAAAGACCAAAATACTTTAAAGTGTAGTTACACTTTTGTATCCAAACTAGGATAACTTCCACTACATATCTGTCTTCCTGGAAAAATGTTTCCATTCACATAGCACAACTTAACCCCCCCCCCCTCTAATGGGTTTACTTCCTCTTTGTTTACCTGCAAAGGTAAAGCATAATGGACTACTATGCATTACATAGTAGCCCATTATGTGTCACTTACCTGACACAGGAGCCAGCGAAGTCACCGCTGTCCCCTCTCCACGGAGCATCCATCTTCTTTCCGGGCACCGTGGCTCCAGCGCTGTGATTAGCCGGAGCCGCGATGACGTCACTCCCGCGCATGCAAGCCGCCACTAACTGCATATCGCCGTTAGCAGCGGCATGCTCCGTGCGGCTGCGCGCCGCTGTCTACGGCGGTGCCTGTCTTTTTTCAAATATCTTCTAAACTGTGTAGGTTTAGGAAATATTTCTTGGACCTACAGGTAAGCCTTAAGTTTACCTGTAGGTCAAAGTGGTCTGTAAGGGTTTACAACCACTTTAAAACATTTTTTTTAAATTGCAGCTTACTTTTATTTTTTTTATTTTTTTAGATGCTGTATTCTGGACCCACCACCAAGGAAAAATACTACATAGTTCCCTTTGTTTATGAAGGGGCTGGGCTGCAGTGTTTGCCATAAATAACCCTGTCTATACTGTGCAGGCAGATCTTCATTTCAATTGTAACTAGATTTGAACACTGTGTGCCAACAAAGGGTTAATTGTATGTTAAAGAGGCAAACCTGGGACAGGCTCACTGACACTGCTCAAATAACCTTGCCTCCTTCCTGAGAAACACCCAAAAAGGTAAAAAATTCTTAAGAGCACTTTCAGGCACGCTGCATGAATGGGAACACAAACATAGCGGGGTTTTCTCTTATATTTGACTGCATCAGTGGAAGTATGCTTTAAGGTCTTCAATGTCCTGATACAAATCTTCAGCTACCTGTGATATGCTCTGGAGTGAGAAAACTGCACCACACAACACTGAATTACTCACCTCTCTTAGAGTTGGTTTCCCTTTGAAGAAATCTGTATTTCTACTACTTTTTGGTGGACTAAATTTGGGGTTCAGGAAAGCACAGCCGTTTGCAATGGCTTCCAATGGAGCTGGACCTTCATAGGGGAATCCGAGGCCAACGAAGAGCTGAAACAAAAGTAGTCCGATTACTCATGAAGATCAGGGCAGCAATGTTTAAGCTATTTATTAAAGTAGTTGTAAAGGTAGAAGTTTTTTTTTTTATCTTAATGCATTCTATGCATTAAGATAAAAAGCCTTCTATATGCAACAGCTCCCCTTAGCCCACCCAATACCTACCTGAGCCCCCTCTCGATCCAGCGATGCCCATGATTGCCTCAGTCATCCAGGACTCTCCCTCCCGATTGGCTGAGACGCAGCAATGGCACCATTGGCTAACTGAGTTTGACAGCAGTGGGAGCCGAGGAGAGGAGAGACTAGGCACAGCAGGGAGCTGTGGCTCGGGTGCCCCCATAGCAAGCTGCTTGCTGTAGGGGCGCGCAACAGGAGGGAGGGGCCAGGAGCTCCAGCCAGGGACCCGCAAAGGGGATCCAGGCTGCCCAGTGCAAAACCACTGCACAGAGCAGGTAAGTATAACATGTTTGTTATTTTAACAGAAACCAAAAAGAAGACAATCACTTTAACAACTTTAAGCCCAAGCTCTGGCACTTTGTTTACCAGTTTAAAATCAGTATTTTTTGCTAGAAAAGTATGTATAACCCCCAAAACACTTTTTTTTTTTAAAGAGACCCTAGGGAATAAAATGGCAATCACAATTTTTTATGTCACATGGTATTTGCGCCGTGGTTTTGCAAATGCAAATTTTGTTTTGGGGGGGGGGGGGGGGAAACACACACACTTTAAATGAATATATACCCCAATATGTAAGATGTGAAAGGTGTTACGCTGTGTAAATATTTACGCAATACATCACGTTTTAAAACTGCGCATGAACATGGAATGGCGACAAACTATGGTACTTTAACATTTTTTTACAGCGCATCTGTTTAGAGTTACAGATTCTAGCGCTAAAATTATTGCTCCTGCTCCAATATTTGCGGTGATACCTCACATGTGTGCTGCGAATACCGTTTACATATGCGTGCCTGGCTTACGTATGCATTCGCTTCTGCGAGTGAGCATGGAGGGATGGGGTCGCTTTGAAGTTAACAATTTTTCATTTTTTTTTTTTTACTTACAAGTTTTTATTTTTAGGCCCCTTTCACACATTGTTGTCCCTTTTCATGGACTCAGTTTGCTCAGCGGGGAGCCCTCTGTTGATCACCCCCGGAGCCTGCGGATGACAGGTCAATGTCTGCACACTCTGGAGACACAAATCTGTCAGATCTCAGTTATGGGGGAATCGGATGAAATAGGATCCCACTGTCCGTTTTCATCTGATTTAATAGATTGATGAAAAATAGGATTTCCATCTGACTGAATTTGGCAGAGTGGATGTCACCGCTGACATGCACCGATTCATCGAACTGTATGGAACATCAATTCAGGTCTGCCTAAAAAACGGAAAGGCGGATCTGAACACTGTCTAATTTTTTTTATTTTTTTTTTATTATTTTGTTTCCCCTAGTATAAGGAATGTAAACATCCCTTGTAATAAGGATGACCAGTCCTCTCTATGGAGAGATCTGGGGTCAAAGACCCTCGAATCTCTCCTTTACCTTTAAAAGCAAAAGATCAAAAAAAAAAAAAAAAAAGTGATGTCTTGGCATTGCTCCAGGGCTCCAAGGCCACAGAGGCGGCCAAAGACAAGTCTACTCTTTGATTGCCTCTGGGTTCAGCCGTATGTCTGGTCCTTGTGTCGGAGAAACGCGTCGGGTGGAGCCAAGGACCAGACATACCGTACAGTTAGCACTGGCAGCTCTAATATTTATATCAATACACCGCTTTTTTTTGCCAAGATCTGTTTTTTACGGGGTTTTTTTGTGCGTGCAGTATTATTTGATTTGCTTTGATTTGGCATGCACTGTGTGGTTTGGAGCCATATGGGTGGCATTTTTTAATAAATGTTTTTTAAGAAAACCCAAGAATATTGCACTATTAGTCTTTTCTGCCCTGCATGCTGGACGGAGGAAGAGGTCACATAGCCAGTGGAGGAAGTGAAGTGCTGTGTGTGTTCTGCAGCTGTAACACGGAGAGGAGGTGATTGCTGCACACTGATTCAAGCTGAGGAGTTCTGGTAAGCGGCCAACTGATTATATTTCTCTTTTCCTGTAAGTGCCCGTTCACACTACCGCGACTTGTCAGGTGAATTAGTCACCTGACAAGTCGCTCTCCGTTCTGTACTATGGAACCGTTCTAATAGGAGCGACTCAAATCGCTCCGACTTAGAAAAAGGTTCCTGTACTATTTTTGGGGTGACTTCAGGCGACTTGCATTGACTTCTATACAGTAGTCGTTTTGGAAGTCGCTGCTGAAGTCGTGTGCAGGTCGCGTCTGAGTCGCGCTGCAAGTCGTGTCGCCCCTGTGTGAACGGGCACTAAAGCTATTATCTGCAGAGAGATGTGCGCTACCGCTGCATGAAGAGAGGGCTGGAAGATGGACTGTTGCTAATGTGTCAGTTTTTGCTACATTTCTGGAGAAACAACTTTGTGTGAAGTTCAATATTTATTTGTTCTGTGCATTATACGGACTTTCTTTATAACTAGTCGATTAATGTGGACTTGCTTTGAGCAATTACTTACCATTTACCACTAACAATGGTTTACTGTCACTTGTAGTTCTATTGAGTGAGAGTGTCTGGCATAACACAGGGGACACTATTTATTGATTTAATTTTTTTTTTTTTGCTGGTCTGCATGAGGCGCAGATTCACCATATATTTCACATATTGATTTATAACATTTTTCATATATTCTATCAGTGGTGTAACAGGGATATTTTTCATTAACACTAAGTATTTTTTATCACTGATTATTGATCTTTTGGAGTGGTTTGGGCACGGAAATTTATATTCCGGAGATTCATGTGAGCACTCGTTTGATTAATTTATTCCGGTTGCGCGATCAAAGTTTTCTTTCATACAAGTTTAATTGCAATCATCTGTATTCGGTTAGTCATAGTGGAAAGTGGGGCCAAGGGGCGAGTGCGATGCAAGTTCCAGAGCATCACAAGGTTCGCCTCCCCCCCCCCCCCCCCTTGTCATTTTGTGCACATCAAATAAAGTTACTTCATTTATGTCTCTGCACAGCGGGGAGGTGCGTTGCGCTGCTGAGTGGTGACATGTGGTGCCCCTTCCAGTGCACTGCAGTAAAATGCTACAAGGCTGCATTTTATTGCACCTCACCTCTGGGCTGTGTTGCAGTGCAAATAGGGCACATAGAAAACAATTGTTCCCAATGTGCCCTTAGGGGTGACTGGTGTTTACCCTGTACGAAAGAAAACAAAAAACAAAAAAACAGTCACCATGTTATGGGCAAACAAGCCCTAAAAAGATAGAAGCATAATATTTGGGGGGGGGGGGGGGGGGGAGATAAAGGGGCAGGACAGCAATTTCGAAAGCATTCAGGATTTTGTCAATCCGAACTACCATTTTCTCTCTATGTGCCCTATTGTTCACCGTTTACCCAGTGTGGAGAAATGCCAGCCACCGTGCTATGTGCAAACAAGCCCTAAAAGATTAAATCAAATATTTTCCTTTTTTTTTTCTTATTTCATTTTTACACTGTCACATTTTTTATCACTTTTATTCCTATTACAAGGAATATAAATATCCCATGCAATAGAAATAAGGATGACAGGTTTATGGAGAGATTTGGGGTTAAAAAGACTCCAAATCTCTCCTTTACCATCAAAAGATCAAAAATAAACAAAAATTAAAAAAAAGGAGGGGCAGGACAGCATTTAGAAAGCTGTCAGTTTTCCTTGTGGGCAATCCAAACTAGCTTCTTCAATCTTTAATTGCTTTGAGATTGAAAAAAAATATAAAATAAATTTGAATTGAACGTTCAATCGCTATTCTGTATGGCAGGGATATGCAATTAGCGGACCTCCAGCTGTTGCAGAACTACAAGTCCCATGAGGCATAGCTGGAAGTCCGCTAACTGCAGATCCCTGCTGTATGGTTTTGTCAAAGTTAAAAGGGTTTTAAACAAAAAGTACCCTGGAGGGAAAAAAAAAAAAAAAATGATATAGATATATATATATAGATATATATATAGATATATATATATATAGATATATATATATATATATATATATATATATATATATATATATATATGGGAATACTATGCAGTCTGTCTGGTAGCAAGCCCGACCTTTGTTCTCTTTCAGAGCAGCCAATATGAAATCACTGACACATGAAAGTGTGGCAAGGGCATGACATTGCCTTAAAAAAAAAAATGCAGGGGGCTTGAAAAAGGTGTCCACATTTTTTTTTCATCTCACAAAGTTGGAAGGCATAAAAGTCTGCCTACTGCCAGCACACTGGAAATTTCAGAGTCACGCAGGGTCATAGGCAGACTGAAGACTCTCCAGGTCAGTGCGTGCCACTCCAAGCACGCAGCTCCGAGTCTGGATATTCTCCAACTATCACATGACATTTCATAAAAAGGGACGCTTTACACCCTACTGCAAAGAAAGTCACTCAAGCGCACACTTTGTTCTGCCCGTCCCAGAAAACCACATGGCTGAATGGACTGAAAAATATATAGTGCCTACCGAATGATCTGTAAAGGGGGACATTTTACAAGTCAGTATCAGTCTACATAAAATAACTGACAGGATGATAACCACAGAATTTTAACACTGTTTTTTTTGTAGGGAATGAAATGCAACTTCCCCCCCCCCCCCCCCCCCCCCCCGACATTACAACCTGCAAGATTGACTTCTAACTACAGGGTGCCGCAGCCACTAGATGGCAGTATAGAAGCAGGCAGAGGGGAAGGAAGCAGGCAGAGGTCTATCTGTTGCAAGAGAGCCCAAACATTAAAGGCTTAGGTCACTTTTTTTTAAATATATAAAATGCACTTTTTTTTTTTTACAGTTAAACAAAATGTGCAGTTACTATTTTTCTTATGAGCCTGCAGAGCATTGCACCCACGATCAGCAGATCGTGAGTGCAAACTCTGGCTCCTGCAGACTGTCAGTATAGTGGTCTGTCCATAACTACAGGCTGTCAGCTGCAAAGCCTGATGGTACTTGTAGCCTATTAATTCACAGATTGATTAGGCTGGGTTTACACATGCAAATTGGGTGTGAATTTGCATGACAGGCAAGTGCGACCGGCTCTCAAATGGAGCCAGTTCACACATGTCCGGGGGCAGCCACAGCCCGGATTGAAAAAGGTTCCGGTGTGCCTGAGTCTGGTTCAGGTGCGAATTAAGGCTAAAATTCAGACCTGAACCAGCGTACAGGACTTCACCGGACCTCAGGCACAAACCCGCGGTTGCACATATGTAAACCCAGCCTGAATGAATGATGCAGCCTTGTAGGCGGAGCCCCACGCGGTTGCGCTCTTTTCAAATTGTAACGGGGTGTGGTGAGAAGATCCTCGTCCTCCTGGAGAGCTGCAGGAGCGTAAACATGTTGCATATGCCATCCTAGAAATGGGTGGTACGTGTAGCATGTTCCCAGCGATGAACTTAGGCCGGATACGTGGCCCAAAACTCAGCTGGTTCAGCAGGAACCGTCCGAAATTTGAAATGTTATTGGGCAGGCTGAATGTGCTGAATTGATTGATCAACTTGGGTACAACCAGACAGCCTGACTGACTGTCATGCACCACAAAACTGCGTTAATGCAAAGCGACATAAATGCACCGCAACGTGATCATCGTGCCTTTAATGCAGATGCCAGGGGAGAAGCAAATACAATAAAATGCATATATAATCTTATAGGAAGATTTCTGTTGAAATAAATGTTGGCAGACGCTCGCTAATGCACATTCCATAACTGTATAAACAATTCTTGTGAAAGCCATTAACAGATTGCACGATGTAATGACAAATATTCACATATGCTTAAGAAATGATGAACTACGTGCTAAAGATTTTTGTCATTTCTGAATGTTCCCAAGTAGCTCGGCGATGCCTGAATGTACTCTTGTACAATATTTGGATTACTGATAAGGAAAAACAGGCTGCTGTCAATATTGGTCGACACAGCTCTGTGTACAGTACACTTCAAGAACAGGTGCTTTCATTTGCACGATATATTTTCCCCAAGGATGTTGTTAATTTTATCCCGAGATAGTTTATTTCAGTCTTCCACCACAAAAAGGGAAACTCCTGCTGTAAACTCTGTTCATCTTGTTGGCTTACATTTATATTTAGTATCTATGACTTGCCCGGGTTCATTTTTAAAGCCGAGACTTCCCTATATTTTTTTTTTTAGTTCTTTTAAGGAGGTTAGGTATTGAGATTCGGGGGTTTGATATATAAAACAATACATCAACCGCAAATGCTGCCAGCTTAAGTTCGTCACCAATCTTAAAGTCTCCTATATCTGGATTCTTGCGTTTTATTGCCAGGAACGGTTCCAATGCCAACACAAACAAAAGCGGTGACAAGGGACACCTCTGTCTCGTCCCATTGTACATTTTGCTGGAGGTTTGTACAGTATTTGGATTAACTGCAGCATCCTTGGACCTATTCCCATATTTTCCAATGTATTCATAAGGCTGGGTTCACACTGCAGCGATGCGGGAACGCTGCGAATCCGCGGCGGGTTCCCGCATCGCATACCTCCCGGCGGCAGTACACACTGCCCTATGCGAACTGCTGGGAGTGTCAGTGAAACGTTAATGACACCCCCAGATCAGTTTGCATATCGCAGTGCAATCTGCAAACTTGGACAGGAATCTGATCGCATGGTGTGAACATCCATGCGATCCGATTCTGCTGCGTCCCAAAAAAAGGGTCCTGTGCGAGTTTGGGCCGGGTGCGATGCGAATTGAACCATACTATCTGTATGGCTGAAATCGCATTGCACAGAGATCGGATGTGATTTTCACTGCAGTGCGGTGCAAATCACATCAGATTCTCGTCACCGCTGCAATGTGAACCCAGCCTAAATCCCCAGTCTACTCTGTCAAATGCCTTTTCGGCGTCAATTGACAGAAGTAGACCGGGGATCGTTCACGCCTTCATTTTTTCAAGAGCAAGGTTCTTGCCCCGTTATCTCTCCTTGATCATCCCGGGACAAAACCTACCTGGTCAGCATAGACCAGATCAGTCATTAGATCTTTCATCCTTATTGCCAAAACTTTTGCAATTTCGTGTCGGCATTTAACAACGATATAGGTCTATAATTAGAACATTTAGTGCCACCTTTCCCTTTCTTTGGGATAATTATTATTGCTAATAGAGCTTCACTACTCACCTCATACAATATTCCTAGACCATGCATATATGAACATAGTCTTTATCTTAAAAAAAATTTAAGAAATTATAATATGAGTCGTGAACCCATCAGGGCCTGGCCTTTTACTTGGTGCTGTGATTCTATTAATGCCCTATTTTTCTCCTTCTGTGTTATAGGTGTCTCCAGGTTAGCTGCTCTGTTCTCAGTTAATCGAGGTAACTGTTTTTTTAAATATATTTTTATCCTCTCTATTTTTCCCACTTCCTGTTGTCCAGAACAGGTGCTTTAAATGACTTGGATAATAGAGTTCTCATACACCAGCACTTGTAATACTTCGATTTCAGCCTCTAGAGGGCGATACTTGATGACAAATACATCCAGCAGGCAATGTAAATAAATACCAGTGCCCCAGGACAAGACATTTCTTTTGCCTCCTCTGTGTAAACTGTATACAAGCTACTGACATATCATATGAGCGCTAGGCCAGGATTTCTGCTTGAAACATGCAAACTAATGCCATAAGCATGCGACACCCTCCCCCCAGGTGACATTTCTCAGGCCAAGCAGCCAAATGCAATCCATATACACTATATTGCCAAAGATCTGTGAACGCCTATTACACCTGACCGGCTGACGTGATTTTACAAGAGTGTTGATTTTAATCATGTAAGTGGATTTTTATTGTGGGGTCATATGAATAAAGATGAACCCCTTCAGGCCCAAGGGTAAAACAAATCTTAAAGCCGAAGCAAAATTTAGCAACTTTGACATGTGTTAGTAAAACCGTACATATCATTACAACTACTTTGTTTATCCAGGTGGATTAAACCTTTTTTTCCGCAGGACAAATTGAGCTTCCATTTGGTGGTAAACGGTAATGGATATCTCCTAATTTTTTTTTATTATCTAAGGAAATTTGGCCCAAAATAGTATTTAAAAAAATAAATAAAATTTAACTGTATATTAATTCACCCACTCCTGACGATCGCAGTGATACTACACATGTGTAAGTTAGTTGTTTGTACCCGTAGTACAGCCCCAAAATAATAGTGCTTTTTTTTTGGGCTATTACCCTAAACTCACTCATCCATATCTTTATGGACCTTGCTTTGTGCACTGGTGCGCAGTCATGTTGGAACAGGAAGGGGCCATCCCCAAACGGTTCTCAAAAATTGGGAGCATGAAATTGTCCAAAATATATTGGTGTGCTGACGCCTTAAGAGTTCCCTTCACTGGAACTAAGGAGTTAAACCCAACCCCTGAAAAACAACCTCACACCATATTCCTCCCTCCACCAAATGATTAGGACCAGTGCAGAAAGCAAGGTCTATAAAAGACATGGATGAGAGAGTTTGGGGTGGAGGAACTTGACCGGCCTACAGAGTCCTGACCTCAACCCAATAGAACACCTTTGGGATGAATTAGAGCAGAGAGTGCGAGCCAGGCCTTCTCGTCGGTGTCTGACCTCACAAATTCACTTCTGGAAGAATGGTCAAACATAGCCTGTCCTGACTTCAAACCGATAGAACACCTAAAGGATGAATTTGGGCTGAGAATGCGAGCCAGGCCTTCTTGTCCACATAAATGCCTGACCTCACAAATGCACTTCTGGAAGAATGGTCAAACATTCCCATAGACACACTCCTAAACCTTGTGGACAGCCTCTCCAGAAGAGTTGAAGCTGTTATAGCAGCAAAGGGTGGGCCAGCTCAATATTGAACCCTACGGACTAAGACTGGGGTGCCATTAAAGTATCTATATGTGTGTGGGATCTCTATCACACACACTTTAAACGAAGTATGGGAATTGTTTTATTTTAAATCATACTTACCTAGGTGGATGCTGCATCTGCCCTTTGCCGGCTCTAAGGCTGAGACCCAATCGATCAAACAGCGCTGATCGTTCGGTTTTCATAGCTCTCTGCTCTACCCCTCCAGCGCTCACTGGAGCGCTGGGCTGTAGAGGGGATTCAGGCTCTCCGCACTTTTCTGAGCAGCAAGCCGGTCCAGGCACGTGGGTGGATCCCGACCATAGCGTTGCTATCCTTCCTGAGCCTGGACCAGCTATGTGACGTCAGCCGACAGTGGGCTTAAGGAATGCAGAACGAACTTCACGCCTGTGATCCACAGAGAAACAAGCTTTGTCTGTACTTTTTTCAATATCATTTACTATACAAAAGCTGACAGTGCAATGCAAACATTACTGGGCAGTCAGAGAGCGGGGAGATACTTCCCTGAGATCTACGAGGAGGAAAACCTTGTGTGACAGATGTAGGGTCACACCATATTTTCCCTCTTAGGTTGTCACAAATGGTCTTATTGTGGCAGAAAATTCCCAAAAATGGCAAACACTTCTATTAGCTTCCATGCAAGAACTCATTAAATGTGAAGCACCGGCTTTCTTTTCATCATGCCTGCATCTGTGTGTTCCAAGCGTATGCAACAATATTAGCATACAATAGAGTATTAAAACCTATTATACCCTTGTACAGCTTTAAGCTGATATGTATACTGTTCTGTCCAGCTCTTGAGGGAACAAATGGCATTATTTGCGCACAATACAGCGCTATTTGCTCATTCAATGATACAGCGAAAGCATTATTTTGTCTGGAGAGGAGTGGCAGTTGTGATCTGCTTGCATAGCACTATAAGGTATTAGAGGAGTAAATAGACGGGATTAGTGCGGCATTATGCTCAGAACACACGTGTGCTATTATTGGTTACAGCGGCCGGCTCTCCTGTAAACCACATCAATGCCACATTTCAGAAAAATCTGACCGCAAGCTAAACTGAAAACTAACCTCTGACTTTCCAGTATGTAGATATTGTAAACACAGCAAACCCATTTACAGGCTGCTCACATAAGGAGAGATTTAATGAAACCGGAGCAATCGAAATCTGATGCAACGGTTTATAATAGCCAATCGGCTTCTAACTTCAGCTTGTTCAGATAAGCTTGGACAATAAAATCTGGAAGCGGATTGGTTTCTATGCAGAGCTGCACCAGATTTTGCACTCTCCAGTTTTAGTAAATCTCCCCTATAGCATCCAACTCCTATCAAACACCCACTGTTCATATATTTTTTGCTCATTTATACGAAGCCAAGACTTTAGCCAGGACACTGGACCACTGACGTCTCTTCCTGCCCCCCCCCAAAAAAAACTTACAATCTAAACTTTCTTATCACAGTCATACAACAAAAGCATCAAACAGGACTGATCCATTAAAGCTGAATTCTATTGAAATACATACACCTGATCAGCCACAACATTATGACCGCCGACAGATCGTGAATCACCTTGATTATCTTGTTACGCTGAAAGTAGGATATATTAGGCAGCAAGTGAATATGTTGTCCCAGAAGTTAAGCTGAAAAAAAATGGATTTGGGCAAGGGCCAAATTGTAAAGACTAGAGGACTGGGTCAGTTCTCCAAAACTGCAGCTCTTGAGGATGTTCCCGGTCTGCAGTGGAAAGGACCCACCAAACACCCTCCAAGGAAAGAAAACCGGTGACAGGATCATGGGCAGCCATGGCTCACTGATGCCTGTGGAGAACAAAGGCTGGACTGTGTCGTCCCATCCAACAGAAAAGCTCCTGTAGATCATATTTCTGGAAAAAAAAATAATGTTGGTTCTCATAGAAAGATGTCAGAACACACAGGGCATCGCAGTTTGTTGTGTATGGGGCTTGTAGTTGCAGCCTGGTCAGGGTGCCCATGCTGTCCATAGCCAAAATCACCTACAATGGGCACATGAGCATCAGAACTGGACCATGGAAGAAGGTGGCCTGGTCTGATGAATCACATTTTTTTTACATCATGTGGATGGCAGGTTGCATCTGTGCTACTTATTTAACCACTTGCCGACCGCTGCATGCCAGCACAATGGCAGCGGTGGGCATACCTGTACATCTCCTTTCATTGGTGGGGCTAGCGGGCGCGCCCGCCATGTACAGCATAGCCGTTGTTGCGGGACCCTCGGACTCAATGCCCGACAGTGTCCTGGCAATCGTGTCACAGAGCTGCAGAACGGGGAGATGTAAACAAGGCATTTTCCCGTTATGCATAGAGACATTACAGAGTGATCACTGTCATGTCAGTGGTAGTCCATCCCCCCCACAGTTAGAATCACTCCCTAGGACACATGTAACCCCTTGATCACCCCCCCAGTGTTCAACCCCTTCCCTGCCAGTGTCATTTACACAGCAATCAGTGCATTTTTTTTAGCACTGCTCGCTGTATAAATGACAATGGTCCCAAAATAGTGTCCTACATAATGTCGCAGTCACAATAAAAATCAAAGATCACCACAATAACTAAGAAAGAAAAAAATAAAAATGCCATAAAAGTATCCCCTATTTTGTAGATGCTATAATTTTTGTGCAAACCCATCAATATATGCTTATTGCGAATTATTTTTTACCAAAAATATGTAGAATACACATCGGCCTAAAACGAGGAAAAAATATGTTTTTTTACATATTTTTGGGGGATATTTATTATAACAAAAAGTAAAAAATATTGCTGCTGAAGGATACCCTGCTGAATCCTAATCCTGCTGAAGGACACCCTGGTAGCTGCAAATCACTAATAGGCACCGCGACTACCGTGATCTCCACTAACTTCCAGGTCCCGTGCCGAACAACTGCACTGCTTGCTTTGTGAGTACAGGCGGTTGCTCGTTTGGCATAGCACTAGAGAATGCATAGTATTTTCTCAATGAATGCAAAGTGTTCAGCTGGATGAGGCGTAGAATATGACATCACCACCTGCCTCTCCACCTCATCCAGAGAACACGTTGCATTCCCTGAGAGAATAAAATGGTGCCCATGCAGTTTGGTTGACCCCATGTGATCACTAAGCAGCAGTGCAACAGCTCCGGATGAGACTCAGAAGTTAGTGGAGAACACTGAAGTAGTGGCGAACGCTGCTGAGCCAAAACAATTGTGGTGCCAACATAGCTGGACTCCAGGACAGGCACATGTCCGATTATTAAAAGGTCCCATAGGATTTAGATGGGTGTGATTGACCAGTAAAAGGTTTGTGGACATAATTTTAGCACAAAAGTTGAACCTAACTTGTTTGAAAACCATTTGATCATTATGCTCTAGAACATGACAAGGTAGGCAAATCAGTGAGCTCTGGGACGGCCGAGTGTGGCCAAAAATACCCGAAAGCCGTCGAGAAACGGCCGAAAATACCCGAAAGCCACTGAGATGCACAGGACATCCGCTCTGTATTTCGGCTGCGTCATTTTTAAACAGCAAAGACACTGGCAAGACTGCAAATGACTGACAAGGCTGCAATGCAAGGCTGCAAATGACACTGATAAGGCTGCATTGATGGGCATTTAAATGCAAGTTTTTTTTCCTTAAACTTCCCTCCTAAAAGTTTTTTTTTTCTTTTAAATTCCCTCCTAAACTTGGGGGTGCCAACCCCCCATGCCAGGACAGGACTCCCCCCCCCCCCCCCCTTTGAAATACTAATGGGTAGGGCAGCACAGAAAGCCCCTAAAATAGGTGGAGAGTCTAACCTATATTCCTTACAGGAATAGCATGTGAAACATTTGGTAAGTAGCCTTCCTGAAACCCATGACAAGGTTGCTGTCACCTTTCCTCCTCTCTCCACAGAACCAACCCATCCCTTCATACCAGGAGACAAAGTGCTGATCAAACAACTTGCAGTCCACAAGCAACCAGGCCCGGTCTTCCAAGGTCCATTTGAAGTCCTCAAGGTTTCTAGGACAGCAGTTCTGATGGATAAAAGCTCGCAATGGATCCATGCATCAAGGTTGAAGAAAAGCCCACAGATGAAGGAATCAGAAAAAGGGATGCTCCCACCAGTAACCGTTCCAAGAAGAGACTCTGCCACTATTACCCCCTGTCCCCTCCCACGAGACCCCTTAGCCACCCGAACCATTTTTGCCATAAACTTTCCCCGTGAGCCAAAAAGGTGTAGCACCCGGACAATTTTCCTTCTTTCAATTATCATAACCACCATGGTATTCCTGCTCTCAGTCTTTGGGTGTTGGATAAGTTCTTCATGCGGGGTGGGGGAGGATGTTCATGTCAAAGTGAAGGGCAGGGCTGCATTCATGGGAACAGGCCATATTTATCCATGCTGAGTGATCATAAGCTGTCCAAAGCACAAGCTGCAGCAGTTACTGGATATCATATCCAAAGGAAAGATGGGTCATCAACATAGCAGCAATCATATTGTTAGCAACATATAAAGGGACACAATGATGAAAGGGCAAAATTACAGGACCAAATGAGGCGTTTGGGAGCATCCTGGAATCTCTGGAGTGGGGGGGGGGCTTGGTTCATTCTGGGATACTATCATGAACTTCTTTAAGAACTTCTTTAAGAAAGCAGGAATGATCCTCATCCTGGGTGTTGCAATTTATGCAACCATCAAGATTGTATTTTGCCTGATGGGAAGAATTACCAAAGTCAAACCCCCCCGCTTCAGACCCAGACACAGCCATGGCTATGTTCTACTCAGAACACAGATGGTATGGAGAACGATCAAGAGAGGACTTTGTCCTCCATGATCAAAGGAGTTTAAATTTGGTGTCGCCTTGTAAATAAATTATTGTTGTGAGGGGTATCGTCACATAAAGGTTTGAATAGGGAAACAGAAGCTCAAATGGTGATAACTCCAGAGGGTACCTTTGAGCAAAAAAGGAAGGGGGACCATTACGGTACCAATATATAGTAAGTCAAATTTGAAAAATATTAAAATACGAATAAATATTTATTAAAGAAATTAGTGACTAACACAAATTTAAAGAAAACAATCACAGAGAAACCACATAATGGAAACACTACATAATAAATACTCATGGGACGAGACAGGGGACCCTCAGACATCACTTGTCCGCCCCATGGGGGGAGCATATAAGCTCCTCAAGCCCTCTCGGGATATTTAGATGTGGGGGAGTCAAGAGATGTACAATACACAAGATTAACAAAAATGTACAATGATTTTAAACAAATTGGGGACCACCGTGGTTGGCAGATGGAACAGGGTGAAAAAGACCCCTAATCTTCAACACAATCATGGAACCCCATTATAACATATGATAACAGAGAAGCTTAATACAAAAAAACCCTAATATATGGGGAAAGGGAAGAGGAAAGAAACACCTTTTTTGCTTTTTCTTTTCCCAAGTATGGCAATCAAGATCTGAAATTGATCCTAGATATCGGTATACTTTATTTCTAGCCGACCCTTGCCGTCGCCGCTTTTACTTTACCCCCCTTGTCCGTTCCCAGAGGGGTGCCTATTGGTTAGGGCACCTCAGCAATTGCCTCCTCTGCCTTTTGGGATTACTTTTCTATGTGGGTGAGTCATTCGATTTTTTATAATACTCCAGTGTTACTATCATGTAGTTTATGTTTCTTATGTTCTTTAGTGACAATGCTATATTCGTTTCCTATATATCTAATTTTGTATATGGATTCTCTTTAATAATTGTTATATTTTGATAGATTTGATGGGTGACGCCTCTTGAGAAAGCGGCTTTTTTTGTCGCGAAATCGGTCGAGGAATACATCCAAACCCTCTATCCAACGGCCCCTGACCTACTGGAGGGGCACTAGACAATATTGTAATCTTTGAACTCTATGTATTTATTATGTAGTGTTTCCATTATGTGGTTTCTCCATGATTGTTTTCTTTAAATTTATGTTATTGTCACTAATTTCTTTAATAAATATTTATTCGTATTTTAATATTTTTCAAATTTGACTTACTATATATTGGTACCGTAATAGTCCCCCTTCCTTTTTTGCTCAAAAGGTACCCTCTGGAGTTACCACCATTTGAGCTTCTGTTTCCCTAATCAAAGGAGGGATTGTAAGGATAGGAAGAGTCACCTTTAAGTTTATACTCTTCTTATTACATTTAGAGTCTGCTTGCGAAAAACAAATATATACTAAAAGGTTACTGAAACTGCCTCCACAAGCTATGCTTTGCAAGTTTCTTCTGAAGTGCCAGTCTGCAAGACGCAGGATGCGCCTGTGGTCACAGCTGATATTTGGGTTTTGGATACTTAGAACACAAAGGGCGTGTTAGGAACATTGTGCTGCAATTTTATGTTCAAAACATAAGAGCTTAAGGTTATAAAAACATTTTTATACAGGTTCCAGAAATTATTTCTGGGCCGAAATCACCTAAAAATGTTGCTTATTGTATGACTAACATAGATGTGGATGTATATGATTGGTTGCCTCCCCCTTGTGCTTTGTGTAATGTCTAAGTGTATATATTCTGTACTCAGGAAATAAAGAATCGTACTCCTGATAAACCATACATCGTGCATGGTGTCTTGACTACCCGACCGGTCAGAGAGTCTTTCCAATGACCACTAGAGTCCAGCTGGAGCAGAACTAGAGGGCGCACCTTACAAATATGTGTACCAGTGTCCAATGATCCTGTGCAAAAATCAAATCCAATAATCCTGTACAAAATTTCTAATGTGCACGACAAATAAAATTACTGTTACTGAATAACCTGTCTGAGTGAAATAGGTGCATATTCAATTCAGTCCCAGATGAGCACAATCAAAACGGATAGGATTGTAGTGAGCTAATCCACAAAAGAGAGGGGGGGGGGGGGGGGGGGGGGAGGAGAAAAGGTGCAAACGATGCATAAAAGTTCATAAAAGTGCATAACAGTGCCATTGAATGCACTTTTTGCACATTTGCACCTTTTCTCCTCTTTTATGGATTAGCTGACTACAATCCTATCCATTTTGATAGTCTCTGATTCTGATCATCTGGGACTGAATTGACTATCCACCTGTTATTGATTCACTCAGATTATTCATTAAAAGTCATTTTGTCATGCACATTATAGTAATATGTGGACGGTTTAGAAATTTTGCACAGGATTATTGGATTTGATTTTTGCACAGGATCATTGGACACTGGTACACATTTAGTCACTTTATTATATTGTTTACTAGCATCATTTGCACAGTGAGAATATACACACACATATATACATACATACAAGCATTATTTGCACAGTGATTAGATTTATGCCTCATGATTATAATTTAGTTTAATTAGTTGCGCTGATCACTTTTTATATAATTTACCTGGTCAGTAATGGCTCAGCAGCTGCCCACCTCCTTAAAGTGGAGTTCCACCCAAAAGTGGAGTTCCACCCAAAAGTGGAACGTTTGCACATCGTACTCCTTCACCCGTTATGGTGCCACATTTAGCACCTTTCGTGGGGGGGTGGGAGAATGGGGGGCAGGATACCATTCTCTCATAGGTATGCTGTCCCCACTTCCGGGAGCCTCAGCCGCTGATTGACATCACCGCGGGGCTCCCGCCTCCTCCCCTGGCCGCCGGGCCAGTAGGAGAGAGGAGCGGCGCCTCGCGCATGCTCAGTAGGGTTCCTGGCGTGAAGCCATAAGGCTACACTACCGGATTCCCTTACTCGCAATGGAGGTGGAAGCACCCAACAGCTGATGGAAATCTCAGCTGCAGTGCAGACATCGCTGGACTCCAGGACAGGCAAGTGTCCGATAAGAAAAGTCAGCAACTACAGTATGTGCAGCTGCTGGTTTTTAATTTCTGCAGCAATGACCTCCGCTTTAACCATCATATTTACTGGTTAAGGATGCCGGCTACCGCCGGTGTTAAAGTACCATGGGCTCTCACTACTAAAATACTGCATTACTTCATAAAATCACTTATACGGTATTTTAGTAGTTTTTTGTGAATGGCAAAAAAAGGTTTGAAAAACACCAAGAGGTATTTTACTGCAGTTCTTAAAGTGTAATTTAATTGAGCCTCCTATCTACTTTTAGCTGTCAAGGGCAGTTTTACCCGTAGTCTTGGTGATAAGGCTATGTTCCACTTTATGCATTCAGCTGCCACGATTACTGTATGTACATTGCAACTACAGGAATAAACCCAATGTTGTAATATGTTGGCCGATTTATGCAGCATATTATATATGTGTACACATACAGTACAATACCTAGGTATGTGATGCAAGGCCTGTTAATCTAATTACGCATTTCAAAGTGGACTCGATCAAAGGAGGTACTGACCAAACAATATTTTCTCCACATATCAAAGGGGACAGACAGTGACTCTGTACTATGTTGATATGCAAGTAAATAAGGGCAGTTTATGACTGCAGCTGTTTATGGCTAGGGGTCATTATCTGTCAATCTGAAAGACAGAAGCAGATCAAAGGTCTAATGGAAACGGCCACCAATCGAATTGCTCAGCCTTTCGGTGTAGAAGGTGTATAAAGCTGGCAATCAGTCTTTTCATGCACCAATGAAGGTGACAGAAGGAACTGGGTTCTCTGAAGGTGCCTGTCACCTATTTTATATTTACCATGTTGGATTTTCTGTTGCAAGTATCTTATGTGACTTTGTTCTGTATGACATTTAAAAAAATGCATCTCTCTGGAAGAATTGGGCTGCTGCCAGAAATTACTCACATTATAATAACTAAATAATAATCACCTACTCACTCTACTATATCGCTACACTCATCCCACGGTAAAAACTGTAGGCCTAGCAGCCATGAACTACCACAGAGGAAACCGATAACTCACTTTAGTTTCCCGGAGCAGGAACTGCAGGTCTCGTCCACTCAAGATCCCATGATTCTTCACATAATTGGGCATGTGGACTGTGCCCTTCTCATGTACAGTACCATGTACCTCCATATAGGTGTGGATGATGTCCAAATAAGTGTTCTTGTCCTGCAAAAAAGAAGACGATACTAGATGAGCACAGATAAAAATAAAAAAAAGCCGACCACACAATTCCACACCAGATGGCAGGTGAGGACCACCAGAATTGCATGACAGCATCGTGACTACATCACTAATATAACAGGGGATTGTGGGTAAGAATGCAGAGGCGGCGGTAGTCATTGTTCAGTATCTATCAAAGAGTGGGATGAGTCAGAAGGACACAGAAGTAAAATAGGGTGAAAAATGACACACAGGACCCTTTACCAATGTGGACCGTGGCCGTGAGAACTGGCTCCATTGAGAGACGGTCACACTCTCATGGGAATTGGATGCGGAGAAAAACCCAATCCAATTTGCATAATAGTGAATACAGTCTAAATCACCTTGATGACTTTATACCTGTTACATGCAGGAAGTGTGAGAGGCAAACATGTACTTTAACTCCCTTCAGGCCTAAGGGTAAATAAGTCTTAATGCAGCTGACAAGTTAGTAAAACTGTACATATCACCACAATTACTTTGTACATCCTGGTGGGTTATACCTTGTTTTTTTTCAGGTTAAATTAGGCTTTCATTTGGTAGTAAATGGTAAAGGATATCTCCCATTTATTTTATTTTTTTATTATCAAATAGGTCATAGGTCACCCATCACCCCTTGCATAGTTGCACAAGCAATGGGAATATGCGACAGCCTCCGGCACAATGTCGTCATCTTTGCGCAGGCGCCGTGTACAGCTGTTCATTTTCGGCTATCTTTGGCCGCTCCTTTGTGGTTTGTACTGCGCAAGCGCTGCACCAGCGAGGTACAGGGGGGTCATTATCTGTCGGGGGGACCGTTCTCGGCAGAACACCGGCAGCCCCAGACCATGACACTCCCACCACCATGCTTGACTGTAGGCAAGACACACTTGTCTTTGTACTCCTCACCCGGTTGCCACCGCACACTCGACACCATCTGAACCAAATACATTTATCTTGGTCTCATCAGACCACAGGACACAGGCCCAGTAATCCATGCCCTTAGCCATGGTTCACACTATTGCGATGCCAGACATCTCATGTAATGCGCACTGCTGTTCACATTACATGCGATGTCTGCCATACAGATAGTATGGCTGATATCGCACTGCATTCGGTGTAAAAACGCACAGGACCCTTTTTTCAGTTCGGACCAGAATTGGATTGCATGTGTGTTCACATATATGCGATCCGATTCATGTCCGATCTGTCAGTTCACAGTGCGATATGCGATCTGAAATGGGGGTGTCGTTAACATATGACACTCCCCAGCAGTTTGCATATGGCAGTGTGAAGTGCCGTGCGTGACAGGTGCGATGCGGGAACCCGCAGTCAATTTGCATGGTTCTCGCATCGCAATAGTTGAACCGGCCCTTAGTCTGCTTGTCTTCAAACTGTGGGCTTTCTTGTGCATCATCTTTAGAAGAGGCTTCCTTCTGGGATGACAGCCATGCAGATCAATATGATGCAGTGTGCGGTCTGAGCACTGACAGGCTGACTTCCCCACCCCTTCAACATCTGCAGCAATGCTGGCAGCACTCATACGTCCATTTCCCAAAGACAACCTCTGGATACGATGCTGAGCACGTGCACTCAACTTCTTTGGTCGACCATGGGGAGGTCTGTTCTGAGCAGAACCTGCCCTGTTAAACCGCTGTATGGTCTTGGCCACCGTGCTGGAGATCAGTTTCAGGGTCTTGGCCATCTTCTTATAGCCTAGGCCAGTGATGGCGAACCTTGGCACCCCAGATGTTTTGGAACTACATTTCCCATGATGCTCAACTACACTGCAGAGTGCATGAGCATCATGGGAAATGTAGTTCCAAAACATCTGGGGTGCCAAGGTTCGCCATCACTGGCCTAGGCCATCTTTATGTAGAGCTACAATTCTTTCAGATACTGAGTTCTTTGCCATGAGGTGCCATGTTGAACTTCCAGTGACCAGTATGAGAGAGTGAGAGCGATAACACCAAATTTAACACACCTGCTCCCCATTCACACCTGAGACCTTGTAACACTAAATGAGTCACATGATACTGGGGAGGGAAAATGGCTAATTGGGTCCAAATTTGGACATTTTCACTTAGGGGTGTACTCACTTTTGTTGCCAGCGGTTTAGACATTAATGACTGTGTTGAGTTATTTTGAGGGGACAGCAAATTTACACTGTTATACAAGCTGTACACTCACTACTTTACATTGTAGCAAAGTGTAATTTCGTCAGTGCTGTCACATGAAAAGGTAATAAAATATTTTCAAAAATATGAGGGGTGTACTCATCTTTGTGAGATATTGAATATACACCTTTATACTTACACTTGCATATACACACACACCCTGACCTTTAAACCTTACTTGACCCAAACAATAACCTAGATCAAACCTTGATCTAGATATTTAATATTTCTCTGCAAGGAGCTCTCTCCAATCAGAGAGAAACACGGGCAGGCATCACAATGACTGATCACCGTGGTAGCCAGAGGCTACCACAGCAATCAAGTGACCCGGAATTGGGAGCTCTGGGTCCCGATAGTTCATTATGGGTCCGGGGCTGTCAATAAGATCCAGGTCTCTATGCTTGGAGTGCTGTGCACAAAGGGAGCTTTACAAATATCCGGCCCCACAGCAAATTTGTGTTATGACGGCGTCAAGGGGTTAAAAGAAAATTACAGTGGTCTTCATATGTTTAACCACTTGCCACCTGCGCTATAGCCAAATGACAGCTACAGTGCGGGCTTACTTTGCCTGGAGGGTGTCCATTGACATCTTCCTGTGATCACGGGTGCGCATTGTGATCGCTGAGTCCAAAGGACTCAGCTGATCACAGATCGGGGATAAAGAGACAATCACAGGCCCTTTACCATGTGATGATATGTCAGCCAATGACAGCTGATCACAGGATGTAAACACAAGCAGGTTATCGGCTTTTCTTTCCTCATGCTGACAGCGTGAGGAGAGATTGAGAGCCAATAACCACCTTGAGTTAAAGTGGAAGTAAACCCATAAATTTAAACAGTTAAAAAAAAAAGGCATGCCGGGAATGCTAACTGCACATTGGCTGTGCTCTCAGCCAAACTATAAAACCATCCAATGGCTGGTGTCATAACGAATCACATGTGCAGCACCATAGCAGTTGAAGATTAAACAGAGGCAAAGATGGCAGCTTCCTTGGCTGAAAACGATAGGGGAGTTTACTTCCACTTTAAAGGGACAATGGCACTGATCATCAGTGCAGTCCATCCAGTGCTGCCAGTATCGCCTATCAGTACCCATAACTGCTGCCCATCGGTGCCATCTATCAGCGCACATTAGTGAAAGAGAAAAAAAGTACCCGTTTGCAAAATGATCCAATACACTATGAAAAAAAATTTTTTTGTTTGTTTAGTAAAAAATAAAACATTTGTGTTCAAATACCACCAAAAGAAAGCTATATTTCTGGCAGATAAAAAAAAATTCATATAGATACAGTGTTGCATGACTGCGCAATTGTTGTTCAAAGTGTGTCACCACTGAAAATTAGCCTGGGCAGGAAGAGGGTGAAAATGCCCAGTAGGCAAGCGGTTAAAGAGCCTCCGTTCCCAGTGGATGCCTGTTACAGAGGAAATGTGTTGAGATGGTTTTTGTGATGTCACTACACATGAGCCTGCTGGCGAGGTCTGTGGCTGTGTGGGATATTTGTCTGTTTTTCTTCTGATCCTTTATAAACATGGAAGTGCAATGATACTTTTTAAATAAATGATGTTCTTGCATACTGCACTATGAAGCTTCTTCCATCTGTTAGCCTCTATGCTTGAGAGAATCTATAGCGGCATCATAGGTGTACGCTGTCTATTGCATTAGGGTGTGCACCCCAAAGCTCAAACACACACTACTGATCACTCACAATGTTCATTCAGAAAGGGAAGGAAGTAAATTACATATTTACCGGCCCCTTTCTCCACTCATCCTTGCAGCAACAGCTGGCGGGAGAGGAGGGAAGCTGTTAGCGCTGCAGGGTGATGGAGGGGAGCCAGGGCAGTAGGGGGAATCAACTGTAAAGGGCGATTAGGGTATGCCTGGGCACCCCTGTGCGCATGTCTGAGCGGTACGCTTTGCATGTATCCAGGATAAAGTGTAACGAATGGAGATGTGAACACACACACACAGAGAGAGAGGGAGTGCTTTTGAAGCAGCCAGGGAGTTGAATCTCCCTGGTGGTTGGAACCTGTTAGAGTTAGATCTCTATAATCTGAGATCCAATCCGTCTGATAAGAGGCTTGTATATGTGGGGAAGGCACCTTGCTGAGCACCAGTCTGTGACGCACTGTTCATTTAAAGAGCACAAACAACTGGACTGTCACCTTTTTCACTGTGGACTGAGTAGGTTTATATTGATTTTACAATTTATACTGTTTTGACATTCAGAATCTAGGAGGGTCCACAATTGCATTTTGTTCACTATAACAATTATTGAACAGGTGGTGCGCTAATTTCTTTTATATATACTTTCAGTCGTGTATTCAGGCTTATATAAGTAGTAGCACCTTTAACAGTTATATTTTCATATATATTTTTACACATATTTTGAGGCACAATCAGGGTGAGAGCAGAATATATATATTTTTTGTTTTATATAAGTGGTTAAATAGCATGTGGTAGTTAAAGGTTCTGTTAAATAATATTTTTTACCAAAGAGCTTGGCAGAGGCAAGCCATAAATTGTACAAGAGCTTTCCAGCGGCTTAAGCCGTTTACAACTTCTATCCAAAAATCATTCCACATGTCATAAATCCTGTGTTATTGGTTGCAGCTGCTGAATGATCACTGAGAAAACAGCTAATGTCCCATCTCAACACTGACATTCATAGTGATAAGTATGTGAGGTTGCGAAGAGAGTGGAAAGGGTTAGAACACCAGTCAGGTTTTTACTGCTATCGGGGGACCTTCAGAGGTTTAGCTGGCCATACATGGAGGGATAAACTGTCCGCAATTCGTAGTGCGGGTGGCCCTGTTGGCACCCGACACTTCTGAATCTAAAAAGCAGAAGAGGGGGGCTGAAAATTGACTGCTGAACAGAGGCTGCATCCAATCAGAAGCAGCTGCTGTGAGTATGCCAATGTCAGAACAGCTAGCAGGGACAATTCCTCCATCAGAACATTTATATATAAAAAAAAAATTTAATGTATGAACGGCATTTCACCCCAAAACAAACATTTATTAAATTGCATGTTACCAATTCTTAGATGTGGTGACTGCATTTTTTTTTTTTTTTTTACAAACAAGGTAAGGGGTCACAGATACTTTAATATTAGGGAAAAAACTTCTAGTTTATGTCCAGCTTTACTCTCACTTCTGCGTCCCTCTTGCAGATGCTCTCACACTTCCCGTCTGGTGAAGACACTCTTGGCAGGGAAAGAGTGACGGTAAAGCTCTCAAAAACGCATCAAAGTAGTAAAGACCTGACATGAGTTCTAAACTAAGTATTAGCTTTGTTTGGTCCATGATTAGTGACAAGGATATGGATGAAGACAAAAGATCACCACTACAAGGGTCTCTAATTGGCGTGAGATATACAGCAGGTATAGAAAAGAAATCACCCCACTCATTTTGTTGCTTTGCATCCTGAAATGAAACAGAATTTGTTTTGTTTTATCCAGCTGCATTTACTCAGTGCAGCTTATAACATTCAGGTGAAAGATATAAAAACAAATTTTCAGAACAAAAAAAAACAGTATCACAGAGTTGAAAAAAGGATCACCCTTCCTTGTGTCAGAATCTTGTTGAACCACCGTTTGCTTTAATTCCAGCCTTTAGTCTGTTGTGATTTGTCTCTACTAACTTTGCACATCTAGACTTTGCAATATTTGCCCGCTCTTTGCAGAACTGCTAAAGTTCCGTTAAATTTGATGGTGAAAGTTTGTGGACTGCAGTCTTCAAGCCATTCCACAGATTTTCAATGGGGTTTAGATCTGGGCTGACTAAGCCATGCAAGAACATTCGCCTTTTTCTTCAACCACTGTGTGGTCATTTTTGCTGTATGCTTTGGGTCATTGTCATACTGGAAAGTAAACCTTCTTCCCATTGACATCTGTCTGGCAGAGGGCGGGAGATTTTCTTCTAGCAATTGACTATTTTGCCCCATCCATTTTTCCTTATATCCAGACAAGTGCTCCAGCCCCTGCTGCAGAGAAACACCCCCATAACAGGATGTAACCGCCCCCCTCCCATAACAGGATGTAACCGCCCCCCTCCCATAACAGGATGTAACCGCCCCCCTCCCATAACAGGATGTAACCGCCCCCCTCCCATAACAGGATGTAACCGCCCCCCTCCCATAACAGGATGTAACCGCCCCCCTCCCATAACAGGATGTTACCGCCCCCCTCCCATAACAGGATGTTACCGCCCCCCTCCCATAACAGGATGTTACCGCCCCCCTCCCATAACAGGATGTTACCGCCCCCCTCCCATAACAGGATGTTACCGCCCCCCTCCCATAACAGGATGTTACCGCCCCCCTCCCATAACAGGATGTTACCGCCCCCCTCCCATAACAGGATGTTACCGCCCCCCTCCCATAACAGGATGTTACCGCCCCCCTCCCATAACAGGATGTTACCGCCCCCCTCCCATAACAGGATGTTACCGCCCCCCTCCCATAACAGGATGTTACCGCCCCCCTCCCATAACAGGATGTTACCGCCCCCCTCCCATAACAGGATGTTACCGCCCCCTCCCATAACAGGATGTTACCGCCCCCTCCCATAACAGGATGTTACCGCCCCCTCCCATAACAGGATGTTACCGCCCCCTCCCATAACAGGATGTTACCGCCCCCTCCCATAACAGGATGTTACCGCCCCCTCCCATAACAGGATGTTACCGCCCCCTCCCATAACAGGATGTTACCGCCCCCTCCCATCTTTAGGAATGGCGTTATTTGGTTGGATTTCCGACAGACATAGTTTGGTGTTGAGGCCAAATAATTCAATTTTAATCTCATCTGACCATAACATTTTATGTGGCCTCAATCTTCAAAGGTGTTTTGGCAAAGCTCAGTGGTGACTGCATGTGGCGTTTGGCTTTTTTCTTGCAATCCTCCCATACAAGCCACATTTGTGGAGAGAATGTGTGATATTTTTGTTACATGCACACAATGACCACTCTGTCAAATTCCTGCAACTGCTACAGAGATGCTGTAGGCCTCTTGATGGCCTCCCTGACCAGTTTCTTCCTGGCCTAGTTCACCTAGCAGTAGCTCCGGTCCTGCATATATGACATGGTATTATAGTACTGGCACTTACAGAACTGCTACAAGATTACATACAGTGTACCAACAACGGATTAAAGCGTTTGATAAAGCCATTATATAGATACACGTATATACTTTTACACAGTGAAAGTATATATTTGTATTTTTTTTTTTAATCCTCATATCTTGCTTACCACCAATCCAGAGATGTAGGTCACCTTAAGAGTGAGCTTATGTAGTGTAACCGAAACCATATGGTATTTTCTTCACTCAAAGCCCAGTAAAAAGGGAAATGAGCGCAGAGACTTGATCAATCTGGTTGGCTCACTGGCTGAACATATGGAGGGAAGCTTAAAGTGGTTGTAAACCCAAGAAAAATAACCTGCAAGACAAAGGCATAATGAGCTAGTATGCATAGCATACTAGCTCATTATGCATTACTTACCTTAGAGCGAAGCCCCCGCAGGGGTCTTCGCTCACCACTCCGGTCGGCAACATCGCTCCCGGAGTTACTTCTGGGTATTGCGGGCTCCACTGCATCCGAGCACCACAAACCAAAAATGCTGTTCAATTCAGTTCTGGATATTCAAAGCAACCTCCCTGAATAAGGGTAGAGGAGTCAAGTAGCATTTAATTCCTGGAGTCCATCTGCCATTAGCTCAGGCATGCAGACAGGAGGATGTGCTTAGCTGAGAAAAAACACTCCTCTCCTTCTGAGGACTCCTGGGCTGTATGATGTAATTTGCCTAGGCATGGGCCCAGGAGGTCATAATAAATATAAAAAAAATAAATAAAAAAAATTAAGATTAAAACAATTATGACATCCTTTACTAATGCCACCAGGACAATGATTATAAATAACCAGTGTCCCCCTCAATACTTGGCCCTTGCACTAATCTAAACTAACTGCTGAAGTACAATTAATCTAACTGGTTCAGTATACGGTCTGTGGCCTAAATGTGATGAAAGCTACTGATCTGCTATTTGGTAATCTAGACAAGGATGAAGCCCCATCTAGCTCTACAGCTAAAGCAGTTTTTATTAAGATGCAGAAAAGAAGATAAACTAGGAGAATAAAGCTGGTCACTGACCCTACAGGACAGCCAGACATGTAGGCATTCGCTGACAGTCCTCAGTGATCAACTCCAAAAGTAAACAATTTAAAGTTCTTTTGACCTGGGGATCCTGCCAGCAACATTTCCTGTCCTACAGTGAGGACACCCACTGTACTGTATCTATGGAGTGATACCTATAGCAATGTTGGCACACGTGGGCTGAATGTCGGGCAACATCGGCCAGTTCAATAAAAACCGACTGACATTCGACAGAAGTCGGCCGAGCAAGCTGGAAAACCAGCAGCTGACCGGCTCCCAAAATATACATCTTACCTACAGGCAAGCCCTATTATAGGCTATTATAGGCTTACCTTTAGGTAAAAATCACAAAGCGGGTTTACTATCACTTTAATGCATTCTATGCAATAAAGGGGAAAAACCTTCTGTGCTGTAGAATTCACGTGAGCCCGATTGAATCCAGCAATGTGCACAGGAGCAGTGGCTCTTTCCAACATCTGACTCCTCCCTGAGCAAATTGATAGCAGCGGGAGCCATTGGCTCTCATTGATCTCAATCAAATGCTGTGCAGAGTGAGCAGGGCCAAGCTGCCCACTCTGTCAAAGTGGATTGTAAAGTCTTTTTTTCCCCCCTATAAAAACAGGTTATACATACCTGCTCTATTGCAGTGGATTTACACAGAGTAGCGCCGATCCTCCTCTTCTCGGGTCCATCTCTGGGACTCCTGGCCTCTCCCTCCTGTTCAGTGCCCCCACAGCAAGCAGCTTGCTATGAGTGCACCCGCGCTGAGTCACAGCTCTGTGTCCAGACAGGGAGCCCCGACCTGGCTCTGCCCCTATCTTCCCTGATTGGCTAGCTGACTGACAGCAGCAGGAGCCAATGGTGCTGCTGCTGTGTTTCAGCCAATCAGGAAGGAGAAACTAAATGGCTGAGACCCTCATGGACATCGCTGGACAGAGAGGGAGTTCAGGTAAGTGTTAAGGGGACTGCTGCAGACAGAAGGCATAAAATGCATTAAGAAAAAAAAAACTTCTGCCTTTACAACCCCTTTAATAGATGCAGGCAGGGTGGCTCAGGAGCAAGCCCGCCTGGGAGCACCTACGGAAAGCAGTGGCTGAAGAGAAGCCAGGAGCTCCATCGGGGGATGCCAGAAGAGGGGGATCGAGGCTGTTCTGTTCAAAACCATTACACAGAGCAGGCAAATTAATTTCTTTTTTAAAAGATGAATCTTCAAAGTACAACTAAAAAGGTAACATTTTTTTTCTCTCTTTTTTTTTTTATAGCGTGAACAGGGATTGGAAGGCTTGTCAGTTTTTACTGCTCACTGTGCCCCCGTTAGGGAGATTCGACTTCTCTATTTGTCCTGTTTTTTTACCATTAGCGGTGAAACAAAGAAAATTCACAACTTTGGGTCGTCACCAGAAGAGTAAGAGGTGAAATCTTTCAATGAGGATACTAGTTCTGGTGACCTGGGGGTCCCCAAGAAATTCCCCTAATATGTGCAGGGAGTTCCTTTCACTTCCTGTTTGGCTATGGGACAGGAAGCGAAAACTCCCCAATGGAACAGATGGCGAAAAAAAAACCTGCCGGGTCGAAATGAAAAAAAAATAAAAAAAAATGTTTTGCCCATAGTTCTACTTTAATGTCGCTATAATGCCAGTCTTCAGGTAAATGGAGCATCTTGTAGACAGTGGGATTCATTTTCGCTTTTCCTTTTTATAGAATTTTTGTTTATTCCAGACCTCCCCTAATCATGGCTTGGCAGTACAGCAAGGAATGAAAACACTTTGGAGAACCATTCGGTACATTATGTAACGGTCTAGTGACTCCTGTACCCATTTATTTGGTGCTCTTTACAGAGAAGCAAGCAGCTAGAATTTAATTTTTCATCCAAAATTCAGATAAAAGAAAAAAAAAAAAAAAACACGGCGCCCGTCTTGCTTCTTGCGTTTGATTTTGGGAAACAGATGAAAAATTAGGATTAAGCTACTCACTTATTAATGATCTGAAAGTATCCTGGCTCAAGTGTCCAATGTAAAAGTACAGGCTGTACTTGAAGTGCTCTGCAACCATTTATATATTTAAAAAAAAAAAATTCAAACAAAAAAAAAAAAACGTTTTTTAAATGCTACTAGTTAACTACCTACACAGTACCCTTGGTCACCCCCTGCACAGGAGGGGCATCAATAGCAGCTAATTAGGCTTTGCTGCATATATGTGCTGGCAGGAAACATACCAACAAGAGAAATTAAAGTAGTATGGCCAAAGTGCTTTTGGCCATACTGCTCATTTTGGTCGCAGGAGCACAATTGTGCTCTCCTTTGAGCCAGAATCAGTCAACAGCGAGCTCAAGCCCGCTGTCAGCTGACATTACAGAGCCACTCCAGACTCTGGAGGGATCCCGACAATAATGCCTTACAACCAGCTGGCTCAGCCTCACAGTGCGCTGCCGAGTGCCTGAGCCAGCCACTCCTGCCACTTCATCTGCCCGGCGCTCCAGTGAGTGCTGGAGGGGCAGAGCACAGAGCAGTGGCTGACAGTCACCGATTTGTCCTCAGAGAACGGAGCAATCAGCTGTCAGGTGATCGATCAGTTCTCGAGCTGAGCGCTGGCGGGAGGGCAGGTAGGCAAGTTTTTTATTTTTTTATTCTCGCACTTCTCCTTTAACAGACTGAGCAGAGGGATGACCTCATCCCTGTGTTGCTCCTGAGTGTAATCAGTAGCATGAAGACACAAAGCAGCACTTCTAGCTGTGAAGAGGAATGTAGATCATTCTCAAAGCATGCTTAGGAATGTTAATTTAAAGTCCGCAGGCGAGAATCTGTTACACGGAATGCATTGCTTTGCATAGATTTCTTTTAATAGTATGAAGACAAAAAAAAAAGTACAATTTGTACATCTAACTAGGCTTTAGTCAGGTAAATATAAAATAATGTAAATATATATTACAGATATTCACTTCAATCCAACACAGCTCTAGTTTGTCAAGTCATCTTTATCATCTCGCTGCAAAAGATTTCAGAGAGAAAGTCTGAAAGGAAACCACTTCTGTTTTGCTCTTTAGAAAACCCAGAAAAGCTTTGTGAACTTTAGGCTATAGTAGCATGCTTATTTGTAAGATCAGATTTATAAAAGGTCCAAAAATAAACTTAAACCTAAACTCCAAGCAGATACAAAAGTCAATTGAATGCAGCTCTGTATTAAATCGATACATCAATAAATGGTGGAATTCTGAATTTGACCAGAGCTCAGACTTGAAGGAGCTGATCAGCTGTGCTGCAGTACTCTGTTCTAGCAAGAGACAAGCTTATGTGAAAGTGGTTGTAAACCAATTACAACCACTTTAACCTACAGATAAGCCTAGATTAAGACTCAACTGTGGTGCAAGAAATATCTCCCAAACCTAAGAATATTTGCAGAAATAGCAGCACCGATTTCTATGGCGCATGTGCCGTAGACATCGGGCGCAGGCGCACTGAGCGTGGCATTTCTAATGGCGATCATGCCGTTCGTGGCGGCACCAGCGTGCATGCGCGGGAGTGACATCATTGCTGCTTCGGCCAGTCACAGTGCCGGAGCAGCGATACCCGGAAGACACGCCGAGTCAACATGTCAGCGACGGAGGAGGCGAACGAGGGTCGTTTTGGGGGCTTCGATCTCAGGCAAGTAATTCATAATGAGCTAGTATGTTTTTTTTTTTTAAAGAGGGTTTACTTCCTCTTGAGATGAGAGCAGAGAGATGAACCCATCAGTTTACCGTTTCTCTTTTCACAGTCCAATTGCAGGTTGTGGAAGGGCCAAAACCTGTGTTGACCAAAGCAGAGAACAACCAGGTCTCCTGCCAGTGTATGCTGTATGACATGAGACTTGACAGAAATTCAAATCCTTGGCAGGTTCCTCTGTATGCATGTCATCTGTATTTAGCCATTTGCCTCAAGGGGAAAAAAAAAAATGAAATGAAGCCAAAAACCATTCTCTCCAATGTAAACCAAGCTGATTTATCTGACTCTTTATAGAGATAAATACATGTTAAAAAAATACTTGCCAAGCACGAGTTCCTGACAAGGTGGATGATTTATAAAAGCTGCGCTGTACCATAAAACAGAAGTACAAAAAACAATGAATTTGTTCATCTGAGACACGGGCCAAGTTGACCTTAACAGGGCCAAGTTGACCTTAACAGGGGTGTAGCACTATTCAGGGGCAAAGCAAACAGATGTTATCACAAAACAAATCCTGGTGATGATGGAACAATTGTATGCCAAGGGCTTGCCCACATCCCAACAGAATCAGACAGTGGAGGAGAGGGGGACTGGAAATAAGGCAATTAATTTACCTTCTCAACTCTTCAATAAAACGTATAGTTCACCCAATGCAGTAGGGAGGGGGCAATGCAAGTGTAAGTGTCGCCTGCCAAGACTTCAGTTTGGAAAGTATAGTTTTTCAAAGTTTTTTCACCTTAATGCATTCCATGCATTAGGGTGAAAAATCTTTTATTGCAGTAGCCCCCCCCCATCCCAGCCCCTTTTTTTACTTACCTGAACTCGTTCATTCCAGCAACAGGGACGAGCAGAGCGGCTCCAGCTGCTGTCTCGGGTCCTCATTGGCTGGATTGATAGCAGCAAGAGCATTGGCTCCCGCTGCTGACAATCAAATCCAGCATCATGGGAGACCGGGGGGAGGGGGGAAGAGTCCTGCTGTCTGTCAATAGATGCAGCGCCAGGACTGGGAAGCGCGCCCGCATGAGTGCCCCCAGGGAATGTGGGTTTTTCACTCGAGAAGAGGAGGCACCAGGAGCACCCCAGAAGAGGAGGGTCGGGGCCACTCTGCAAAACCCTCAGAGGTGGCAAGTATGACCCTTGCACAAAAAAAAACCCTTTACAACCCCTTTAACCACTTGCTTACTGGGCATCTAAACCCCCCTTCTGCCCAGAGCAATTTTCAGTTTTTAGTGATGTCAATCTTTGAATGACAGACAATTGCGGTCATACAACACTGTACCCAGATTTCATTTTTATCTTTCCCCCCCCACAAATAGAGCTTTCTTTTGGTGGTATTTGATTAACGCTGGTGTTTTTTTTTTTGCTAAAAATGTTTTAAAAAAGACAATGTTTTTAAAACAAAAATACAAAACAGTTTTATATTTTATTAAAACATTTTGCAAACAGGTATTTTTCTCCTTCACGGATGTATGCTGATGAGGCTGCACTGATGGGCACCGATAGGTGGCACTCTTTGCTGGCACTTAACATGGGCACTGATTTGTGGCACTTGCAGGCGGTACTGGTGGGCACATACCATGCCTCATCGGGACCGATGTCCCTGCAAACTGAAGCCGGTGATCGGCTTTTTTTCTTCTCGGGCTGACAGCGCGTGAAGAAAACGATTACAGTTCCTCTGTTTACATCACGTGATCAGCTGTCATTGGCAGACAGCTGATCACATGGGAAGGGGTCAGGATTGACCCCTTACTCGGTTCTGTGATCATCCGAGTCTCGTTGACTCGGGTGATCACAGTGCGCAGGGCGTGGTGAGGCTGCAAAGGGGAGGACGTCAATAGACGTACTCCCGGCTATAGCGCAGATCTGAATGGGTTAAAGACTAAGTTCACCTTTCTGAACATGTTCCATCCATATTTACTGTTTAAAATCATTATGCACCTCATTTCCCCCCCCTTTCTGTGACAGCAGGTGGGGTATCTTCTCACTGCACCCGCTGTCACAATTTCAAAGCAGTGCGGGAGCGGCAGTTTCTTGTGAATGAATAGACTACAAGCACTGTCAGCCATTGCGGCTGACGGCTTGTAGTTCACAATGAACTACAAGGGCACAGGTGGGCGCTCTCATAAATCACCGATCTTTCAGCTCTCAAGTAACTGCCTGCAGGTATCAGAGGTACAGGCAGACCTGAGATTGCACCCGTGATCTGCTAATTGTATGTGCAATGCTATTCAGGCTGCTTGGGGGAGAAAAAAAAAAAAAAAAGGTTTCTTCTCTCTCACTTATCCTTTAAATTCACCTTTTCAGAAAAAAAAATTAAAAAAACGTAAACACCGTAAACAAACAGCGAGGGAATATAAAAGGCGTTCCTCAGACCCACACAAATGCCGCTGTTCCACTCAGGTCAGGGACTGCCAAAGATCTCAGAAGCCTTCCGGTTCCATTGCATCTGCTTTGACTTGCAGACTCCAATTACCCATAGTTTGCACCATCTGTACTACTGACACCCCCACCCCCCCGTACTCTATGGGTGATGAGATGTCTGTGCCCATGCAGCCATTGTAGTGGTCCAGGGATTTGAAATCGCCACTTTTCCCCTGCAAGGCTTCGGGAACAGAGCAGAGCATCGCTCCCATCCCTACTGGAAGTGTTGCAGAAAGAGAAAGACAAAAGGAGATTTCCCGGGACTGCTGCACTGCCAGCTCATCACCCACCCAAGAACAGCGGGGACCAGGGGAGAGTGTGGAGGGTGTAAAAGATTTATTCACCTTTTTATTTTTTCTGAAAAGGTGAACTAATCCCTTAAACACACTTTGTAGCTACACATAAAAGATTAGCTTGATGTAAACACAGCTAAGACTACTGCTGATAGCTTTGCCAAGTTCTGCCCACATATCATCTGAACAGTAGACACTACCAAATACCCAATTATAAAAAACACTAGTATGTAAATTATATAAAATCAATAGTACGGTATGTAACTATACGCATATCCTACACACACAAGAACCATCCGATTACGTAACTTAGCATTGTGTCTTCTGGATTGTATTTAGGAGTTTCAAATTGAGGCACAAATCACATTCCTCAGCACAAAACAGCAGGTTTTTTTTTTTTTTTTTTAAACATGTACAGACTCTGAAAATACAAATCTGGATGCTTCATCGGCACAGCATGATGGTTGCTCAATGAAAAAAAAAAAAAAGGAACGTACCTTCCAGAAATTATCAACTTTGCCGTAAACAAGAGACTGGTTCTGTCGCTTGATGTCGTTCATGTGTCTGATGTCGCTGGCATTCAGATGTTGCTCCACCACAAACCCCAGGAAGCTGTTATCTGGTGTGTGAGCTGTATGGGAGGGGAATACAACATGCTGTAAATACAGATAGGTCTTGTAAGGCAATGGAATAGATTTAATAAAATGAGTGTGCAAATCTGGTGAAGCTCTGCATAGAAGCCAATCAGTTTCCAGCATTTTTTTTTTTTTTTTGTCAAAGCTTAATTGAACAAACTGAAGTTAGAAGCCGATTGGCTACAATGCACAGCTGGTAAAAAAAACAAAAAAAAAAACAAACATTTGCATGCTGCTCCTGCAAAACCTTTACACAGAGGAGGTAAGTAGAACATGTTAGTTTTTAAAAAATGCCTTTAAAACAAAACCCTTTTGCTAGTATAAAAAAATTTCATGCAGCAGCCACCTGTAAAAGAAGTTGCTGAATACTTAACTGTCCAGCGAGTAGCAAGTTAATGCTTCTCTACTGTAGAACTATGGGTACAACTCAGACCCTCTGGCTGTGTTGGGTAGTTTTTCTCCTGCTGCACCAAGTTTCAAAGGGGGATGGGGAAAACCCCCCTTGAAACAGCACATAAGAACGTGGCAATCAGCTAGAACTCTCTCCCGGTCACCATTCTTCTCGGTGTCAGAAAAACTTGTCAGAAGTTATTCATGCCGATAGAGGAACGAGGCAGCGGACATAAATTACACTTTGGCTCTGGATTGAGACACTATAGAGGGATGGGCTTTGTTCAGATTTTACAGTTTGGTCCATATTTATATATATATATATATATATATATATATATATATATATATATATATACACACACACACACACACACACACTATATATATATATATATATATATATATATATATATATACACATATACATACATACACACATATATATACATATATAAACAAGGGCACAATTTTAGTTTTTTTTCAGGTATTTACCAAAACATATTTAAGCTATAGTTCTATAATGGATATGGGCTAATATGCACACTCTCGTTTAATTTGAGGGTATGTACATCCAAATCGGAGGAAGAGTTTAAGAATTACAGCTCTTAATAGCCATCCCCCGTTTTTTGAAAATAAATTGGACAAGTGAATCAAAAGTGGTTTCATGGCCAGGTGTGCGCTACTCCTTCGTTTCTTTATCAATTAAGCAGGTTAAAGGTCTGGAGTTGATTCTAAGTGTGGCATTTGCATTTGGAATTTCTGCAAACAGGCCATTGTAAGACTTCAAAAATGAAACTAATCCATCAGAGAGATAGCAGCAACATTAAGAGTGGCCAAATCAACAGTTTGCTACATTCTGAAGCAGGAAGAACACACTGATGAGCTAAGCAACATAAAAGCATCCTCTCTATGGTAAAGAAAAACCCCTTCATATCATCCAGACAAGTAAAGGACATGCTCCAGGAGGTGGGCGTATCATTGTCAAAGTCTACAACAAGAGAAGACTTCACAAAAGCAAATACAGAGGGTTCACCACAAGGTGCAAACCATTCACAAGCCTGAATAGAAAACCCAGATTAGACTTTGCCAAAAATAAAAAAGCCAGACCAGTTCTGGAAAAGCATTCTTTAGAGGGATTAAATAATAATCTGTACCAGAATGACTGGAAGAAAAAAAAAAAAAAAAAGTGTGGAGATGGCGTGGAACAGTTCATGATCCAAAGCAAGCAACGTCGTCACATGGTGGAGCTTGCAGTGTGAAAGCATGGGCATGCATGACCTGGTCAGCCCAGATCCAGCCAAAGTTGATTGGATGGAGCTTCACAGTACAGATGGACAAGGATTCAATCCACTGCAAAGGAAAACCAGGAGCTTTTGAGGGAAAAGAAGTGGAATATTCTGCAATGGCTGAGTCAATCACCTAATCTCAACCCAATTGAGCATGCATTACACTTGCTGAAGGCAAAAAACCCCACAAATAACTGAAGACAGCTGCAGTTAGAGCCTGGCAAAGAATCAGAAAGGAGGAAACCCAGTCTTTTGTAATGTCCACAGGTTCCAGACTGTCATTGCCAATAAAGGATTCAACAAAATATTAAAAATAAACATTTTATTTATGATTATATTCATTTGTCCAATTACATTTGAGCCCCTGAAAACGGGGAGACGGTTTATAAAAAATGGTTGCAGTTCCTAAAATGTATACTTGATATTTATGTTCAACCCCTTGAATTAAAGCTGAAAGTCTGCACTGTTTCGTTTTAATTTTATTCTGGTGGCACACAGAGCCAAAAGTATGAAAATTGTGCCCGTGTTCAAATATATATGGATCACTTTAACTGCTTCCCGACCGTCTCACGCAGATATACTGCAGCAGAAGGACACGTACAGGCAGAATCACGTACCTGTACATTGCCGTTTAAGAGGTGGGGTGCGGGCCCACACCGGGAGCTTCCTGAGCGGGTCCTGCGGATTGTCTCACCGAGAGGAGGAATGGGGAAATGCTAATGTAAACAAGCATTTCCCTGTTCTGCTTAGTGATAAGTGTAATCTGGAGCAATGATTAGTGTTGTATCACACACAGCCCCCCCCCCCCCCCCAGTTAGAATCACTCCCTAGGACGGTGAACCTTGGCACCCCAGATGTTTTGGAACTACATTTCCCATAATGCCCATGCACTCTGCAGTGTAGTTGAGCATCATGGGAAAAGTAGTTCCAAAACATCTGGGGTGCCAAGGTTCGCCATCACTGCCCTAGGACACACTTAACCCCTATAGCGCCAACTAGTGGTTAATCCCTTCACTGCCAGTCACATTTACACAGTAATCAATGCATTTTTGATTGCACTGATCGCTGTATAAATGTGAATGGTCCAAAATTGCGCCAAAAGTGTCCCATCTGTCCGCCATGTTGCCTTCTTGATAAAAAATCGCAGATTGCCACCATTACTAATTAAAAAAAAAAAAAGAAGAATAAACACGCCTTAAAAAAAATAAAAATAAAAAGTTAAAAAATAATGTTTTTTTTCAAAATTTTTTTTTTTTTATAGCACAAAAAAAAAAAAAAAAAAAAAAAACGCAAAGGTGATCAAATTCCACCAAAATAAACCTCTATTTGTGGGGAAAAAAAAAAAATATAAAAAAAAAAAAAAAAAAAAATGGATGTCAATTTTGTTCTGGAGCCACGTCGCAAGACCACGCAATTGTCAGTAAAGCGAAGCTGTGCTGAATCGCAAAAACGCTCTGGTCTATGGCAGCCAAATGGTTCCGGGGCTTAAGTGGTTGATAGAGAAGGAATATACCCTCAATCAAGTCTTGATTGTCAAGTCCGTCTTCCTGTACCTCGTAGCCAGTTGCAGACATTCCCGTCCTTGTGTCACTGGGGCAGAAAGACAGCTTCATTACCTCACTCGCCCCCCCCCCCCCCCCCCCCAAATGTGATTAGATGGCAATAAATTAAAGAAAATATTTTGCCTGCAGTTTATCTTTAAAACCTTGCCTGTATTCTACAGAAGCACTGCATTTCTGTGCACCGCAGAGACAATTCCAATTGAAGAACTGCATGCATCCCGGATTACCATAACATATCCGTTCCCCGATTCTTTCCCTTTGTCAGCAGAGCAGAAAAATGATATGCCGTGCGCAACGGCCCTAAAAGTTATTTTTTTATTATTACTTTGGAGCAGAATGCTGGACAAGGTGAAAAAGGGCATGAAATAAACTGTACGCCACGGATTACCATAACATATCCGTTCCCCGATTCTTTCCCTTTGTCAGCAGAGCAGAAAAAAGGGCATGAAATAAACTGTACGCCAGCCTTTGTGATTTCATCAGAAGAAAAGGCTTCCAATTGTCAGCTGGTATTAATTTTAGGCTGTCAGAACCCCAGGCAGGTTTGCTGCGACCTCGGGATGGGGGAGGGGGAGAGAGAGAGAGAGAGAGGAGAGGAGAGAGAGAGAGAGTGTGTGTGGTGTGTGTGTGTGTGTGTGTGTGTGTGTGTGGTGTGTGTGTGTGTGTGTGTGTGTGTGTGGGTGTGTGTGTGTGTGTGTGTGTGTGTGTGTGTGTGTGTGTGTGTGTGTGTGTGTGTGTGTGTGTGTGTGAGAGAGAGAGAGAGAGAGAGAGAGAGAGAGAGAGAGAGAGAGAGAGAGAGAGAGAGAGAGAGAGAGAGAGAGAGAGAGAGAGAGAGAGAGAGAGAGAGAGAGAGAGAGAGAGAGAGAGAGAGAGAGAGAGAGAGAGAGAGAGAGAGAGAGAGAGAGAACAAATTTCAAGGGGAAATTGTTTGGTAACAAGTTTTCAGAAATTGAATTGCTGGACACAACGCTCACTTTACAGGAACAGCCAGGAATAGCAATGCGTTTCTTTATCGGCCTCTCCATGTCAGTCTCAATATCTATAGTGCGGCTGGCAGCTGAACATGAAAGAGGATCATCTGCCAATAAGGAAGGAGATGTGGAAGCCTTGCCCTGTCATATCTATGGCCATCACTGCACTAAAGATAATAGTTAAAAATTAAAGATCTTCAGATTAACGGAAAAATTTATTGTTTTCAGAACAATGGAAAATATGTTTTTATTGAGTTCGCGAATAACCATCGAAAAAAAAAAAAAAAAAAAAAGCAGAGACGTAAACATGCTTGAGACAATCATAGATCTATATACACAAAAAAAAAAAAATGTAAAAAATTGACCGGCTTGGACCACTTGGACTTTTTTCTGCGGTCACTATTCTAGGTTTCTATGAAAGCTCTGCGCTCATATTGGCAATGGTAGCTTCCATACTGCTATAGTCACATGTCCTCTCAAATACAGTAGGGCTCCTTTAATGAAAGAGCCGATAGAATAATGGAAAAACATGCTTTTTTAATGAAGGAGCTGATAAAAAAAGCAGAACTAAAACAAACAGAACACGCCATTCACCCCACTGCCTTTTGAGAGGACATATAACTATAGCAGAATGGAATCTACCATTGCCACCATAGGTGCAGGGTAAGAGCTGGCATAGAAGAGTGAAAGCACAAATATATCAAGTGGTACAATAATTATTTTTTTTTTTAAATAATTTTTTTAATTTTGTGCGAGTATAAATCTCGGTTCCTCTAAGCCCGTGTTCACACCTATTGTGATGCGGGAACCAACGCAATTCCAGCGTCTGTTCCTGCATCGCATCTCCCTCACAGGTAGTTCACACAGCCCTCGGCAAACCGCTGCGGGCGACAATACAAAAGTTATGACGGCCTCCCGGGAATTCACATCCGCGCTGTAGCTGTCATGCGGCCATAGCGCGGCTGTCAAGAGGTTAAAGTTTCACAAACTCTTCCTTTTTACTTAAGAAATAGAGCTTTCTTTTGGTGGTATTTGATCACCACTAGGTTTTTTTAATGTTTAGAATGAAAACAAAAAAAAAATAAAAAATTTTGAAAAAACAAAAATGTATCTTTTTCACTGTTTTAAAAACATCCAAAAAAAAACGTAGTTCATACATTTCATAAATTTAGGTCAAAAGGTCTTTGGTTAAAAAGAAACACCCCAATAAATGTAGAATTGGTTTGTGTAAAAGTTAGTGTCTACAAATGATGGTGTATATATACTGGAATTTATGCAGCTACAGATGCTATACTGTAATGGCGATGAGCAGCAACCTATAGTGGGACGGTGATAGGGTGGCGGTAGAGCTGCATGATTAATCATAAAGAATAGTTATCAAGATTTTTTTTCCCCCGTTGCGATCTTGATAAAAGTGTTTCATGATTCTTGCTATGCAGCCACAGCCATCAAAAGAAAGGAAGAAAATAACCGGGCAGTCTGCCAAGAATCACAACATTCTTTAGCAGTGGAACCAAGTCTAAACATTGTAACAATTTGTCAATGGAATAGACTGTGTGTAAGGCTCTGTTTCCACTAGTGCGACTTTTCATGCGACTTGGAACTGAAAAGTCGCATGACAAGTCATACCCCATGATTTCCAATGAGTACCGTTTATATCTGTTCGACTTCAAGTCGCAGCAACTCCAAAGTAGTCTCACTTTGATGCGACTTGAGGTCCATAGACCTCAAGAATACACATTGCTTCAAGACGCGGCAAAAAATTGTGGTAAAAAAAATCACACGACTTTGGGGTTGCAATAGTGGAAACTGAGCCGAAAAGAAGAAAGTTTAAACACTAAACCTTTTTCTGACATTTGTTGGTTTCAAGTTAAAAAAAAATTTTTTTTTGCTAGAAAATTACTTAGAACCCCCAAACATTATATATATATTTTTTAGTAGAGACCCTAGAGAATAAAATGGTGGTTGTTGCAGCTTTTTTTGGAGAAAATTACTTTAAGAATAAAAAACTAACCAGTAAAGTTAGCCCAATTTCTTTTGTATAATGTGAAAGATTTTACATCGCGAGAATTGTGAGAGAATGGTGATTTTTATTCTAAGCAAAAAAAAAAAAAAAAATTGTGATTCTCATTTTGGCCTGAATAGTGTATCTCTAGGTGGTGGGAAATCTGGCGTTAATGGCTGGGAGGGTCATTGACACTGGGCTTGCTAATGACACCAATACAGCGTTAATAGTGTACTAATGACACTGGCTGGGAAGGAGTCAACATCTAGGTTTTTAAAAATCTTAAGTAGCGGACTTACGGAACATAGTATAGAACTGCTGAGGGTTCAGATTCCATTTTCCCCAAGGTGTTTTGTGGCCCTTGGATTGAGCGTACTGGGCGTGATTAAACTCTGGTTCAGTCCCAAACGAATCCAGAACTCGCAGCATACATCTGAAAAATGAAATGCAGTTAATTAAGGACTTGTTTAAACAAGTAGCAACAATAAACCCCACAAAACCAGAGCACTTTCCACATTTATCATTAGATATAGAAGTGTTTTGCGCATCTAAGTGATTGTAAAGTCTTTTTTTTTTTCACATGTTATACTTGCCTGCTCTATGCAGTTGGTTTTGCACAGAGCGGCCCCGATCCTCCTCTTCTCGGGTCCCTCTTCGGTACTCCTGGCCCCTCCTTCAGTGTTATGGGGACACCCAAGCTGAGCTGAGACCCAGCCCCACCCCCTCTGTATCCCAATTGGCTGAATGATTTTGATTGACAGCAGGAGCCAATCATGACACACTGCTGTCAACCAATGGGGGGTGGGAGGTGTGAGGGAGTGTCGGGCATCTTAGACACTCCTGCAACATGGCTAGATAAAGACTGGCTCAGGTAAGTATTTGGGGGGGGGCTGCTGCACACAGTTTTTTTTTATCTTAATGTATAGAATGCATTAAGATAGAAAAAATGCCTTCTGCCTTTACAATTACTTTAACCATTTGCCTACCAGGACAATTTTTTAAAAACGTTATCACAATTAAATCTGCATTTTTTGCTAAAAAAAAAAAATAAAATTACTTTAAATCTCCCTAGTATATATTTTTTGAAAGCAGAGATCATGGAGAATAAAATGGTAGTAGTTGCAACTTTTTATGTCACACGATATTTGCGCTGCTACTTATTAAAAGCATTTTGTCAGGGAAAAAACACAGCAACATGAATTGTCATGCACACAAATATTGTACTCAATTTTTTGTTAAAATATAAAAAGATTGAGTTGCGTCAAGTAAATGCATACAGAACATGTCAAAGCATTAAAAAACGGCACATGACTGATTTTGCAAGGTGCTACGATACCCTAAATTCTCCATAGACAATACTTTAAATGTTACTTTTTTTGAGTAAACTGAATTATGAATCTAGAGGTCTCACTCCAACATTTACAGCAATACCACAATTAATGTTTACATACATGCACTTGCCCTGCACTGTGCATTTTATATAGGGTGCGTACGGGGGTGCTTTAAAAAAAATTTTTCTTAAATTTTACATTTAACACTTTTAAAAAATCTTTATTGCTTTAATGGAAACCAACTAGCCTCCCTTCCTCCAATGCAGCTATTCAAGCACAAATCATGCTTGAATAGCTGTTTCCTCAGCTAGAGTAGCCAAGGAGCGACAGCTGTGACCCTGAACGATCACACAACTTACAGAATTATCAGTTGCAAGAAGGATCAGGGATGGATGCTTCCAAGTTGATCCAGCTCTCACTGTATATGTAGTTTTCCACGGCCCCGGACTTACCGGAAGAGCCCAGGAACCACCACAGGGTGGTAGACCTCGGTAGACAAGGTGTCAAGGTAGACAAGTGGTTATAGGTTCATGTGTGTAGGAATTACAGCCTGTAATTTAAAGCTGAACTCCAGGAAACCAGCTAAATGTACAGATGAAAAGACAAATACTGTATAAGAATTGCACTTGCTAAAGTATTTGTTCATTCAGTTCAGACATGGACACAGCTCCGCTTCACAGCACAGCTCTGCCTGGCAAGGTAGGAGACCTGATTTTTCTCTCCTGCAGTTACACTTACAGGCATTGTCCATCCCCAGGCGGTGACTGGACACGGAAAAGAAAAGCATCACAATAAGCTCATCTCTCAGGCACTCTGCTCTCTCCTATCTGAATGTCCCATGCTAGCAAATGAGCACTGCAGTACAACTGATCGGCTGCCTCTCCATCTCCCAGTCTTAGTGCTGCTGTTCAGTGGATTTCAAGAAGCCGATACATGGATCACATTCAGGAGCTTACACTTACAAAAAAAATAAATGTAATGATTTATTAATGGATATAGAGCTGCAATAATTAGTGTCTATTAAATCACTGGAGCTTAGCCTTAAACATTGCCTCACAATATCTTCTGGCAGGAGATTAAAAATGCATTAAACTAAATAGCTGCACACCAAGGAAATAAGTTAGCCGCGTGACAGAACAAAGGGCAAGGTACAGCCAATATTACAAGGAGGAAAGAACGCAGTTCCTGGAAAGAGGATTTAAATATAAAACATAAAAAGGGTAGTTCTACCTTTGCAGCCCAATTCAGATAACGTCTACTTTAAAGTTATATTAAAAAGCAAAGTTTTATTTTGTTGTTTAAAAATAACAAACATGTTACACGTACCTGCCCTGTGCAGTGGTTTTGCACAGAGCACCACTGATCCTCTTCCCGGGTCCCTCGCCAGTACTGCCAGATCTCACTGTCAGTTGTAAACTAGATATACACACTGCCTGCCCCAAAAGGTTGAACATCTCAAACAGATATAAACACTCAGCTGTCAAAAGAAAGCATCCCTGGCAGTCTGCCAAGTTTAGAACTTAAAAGAGTGTAACTAAGGCTTACTTCTTAGATCAAAGGGATAGAACTTGTGTAAACAGATAAGTTGGGCAGTCTGCCAAGCTTTCAACAATGTATAAATGCAGGAAGTTTAACCACTTAAAGTCAAATCTTTTTCTGACACTCAAGTTAAAATCCATATTTTTTGCTAGAAAATTAGTTGGAACCCCCAGCACAGACACTAGGGAGTAAAATGGCTATTTTGTGTCACGCTATTTGCCCAGCGGGCATTTTTTGTGTTTTGTTGCCTCACAATCTGGAATTAACATGGATTGAGGATTTGCATCATTTAATTTACAGAACATGACCACAACTTTGAAGATTTTTTTTTTTTATTGTGACACAAATAGGACAAAATAACAGAAAAAGTCAATGTGCATAACTATTCACCCCCCTAAAGTCAATACTTTGTAGAGCCACCTTTTGAGGCTATCACAACTCCAAGTCTCTTTGGATAAGTTTCTATGAGCTTGCCACTGGGATTTTTGCCCATTCCTCCTTGTAAAACTGCTGCAGATCATTCAAGTTGGATGGTTTGCGCTTGTGAGCAGCAATCTTTAAGCCTGACCACAGATTTTCTATTGGATTGAGGTCTGGGCTTTGACTAGGCCATTCCAACACATTTACATGTTTCCCCTTAAACCACTCAAGTGTTGCTTTAGAAGTATGTTTGGGTCATTGTCCTGCTGGAAGGTGAACCTCCGTCCTAGCCTCAAATCATACACAGAGTGGTACAGGTTTTGCTGAAGAATATCCCTGTATTTAGCACCATCCATATTTCCCTCAACTCTGACCCGTTTCCCAGTCCTGACTGCTGAAAAACATCCCCACAGCATGATGCTGCCACCACTGTGGGGATGGTGTTCTTTGGGTGATGTGATGTGTTGGGTTTGCACCAGACATAACATTTTCTTTGATGGCCAAAAAGTAAAATTTTAGTCTCATCAGACCAGAGCACCTTCCTCCATACATTTTGGGAGTCTCCCACATGCCTTTTCCCAAACTCAAAACATGCCATTTTGTTTTTTGCTGAAAGTAATGGCTTTCTTCTGGCCACTCTACCATAAAGCCCAACTCTATGGAGCGTACGGCTTATTGTGGTCCTATGTACAGATACTCCAGTCTCTGCTGCGGAACTCTGCAGCTCCTCCAGGGTTACCTTAGGTCTCTGTGCTCCTCTCTGATTAATGCCCTCCTTGCCCAGTCCGAGTTTTGGTGTGCGGCCGTCTCTTGGCAGGTTTGCTGTTGTGCCATGTTCTTTCCATTTGGTTATGATAGATTTGATGGTGCCCCTAGGGATCATCAAAGATTTGGATATTTTTTATAACCTAACCCTGACTTGTATGTCAACAACATTGTCCCTTGTTTGGAGAGTTCCTTGGTCTTCATGGCAGTGTTTGGTTAGTGGTTCCTCTTACTTAGGTGTTGCAGCCCCTGGGGCCTTTCAAAAAGGTGTGTGTATGAAATGACAGATCGTGTGACACTCAGATTGCACACAGGTGGACATCATTTCACAAATTATGTGAATTCCGAAGGTATTTGGTTGCACCAGAGCTTTTTATGGGCTTCATAACAAAGTGGGTGAATACATACACACACGCCAATTTTTATTTCTGAAAAAATGTTTTATGTATATTTTACGTCACCAACTTGTGTTCTGATCCATCACATAATTCAGATTAAAAAAACCTACAAAAAAACACTGAACTAAACCTCTGAGGTTGTAATGCAATGTAACAAAATAGCAACAGATTTATTGTATTTCAAAACAGCCGCTCCCACTTCATTAGGACTAGAGATAATTCAGAACTTGAAATGGATGTAAATGCAGGCTTTAATGTGTTATTCTGTATGGATTGAATGTAGGATCACAAAAGTCAGTATTGTGGCAAAGCTATAAGTGGTTATGATTTACCTTCGACCCCCGAAGGTGTGGATTGGACCCTGACACGCTGGCAGTTTTTAATTTTTTTTGAAGAATATGAAAAGCAGGCATCAGCATGTTATACATGGTTACATTGGCCCTGGCCAATACACCTGGATGCTGGAAATCACTAAAGTAGACATGTGTAATTCGTTTTGGTCTGAATGTAAATTGACAAATTTTAGGTTATTCCAATGTATCCAAATCTTCGAATGCCGATGAAATTTGTTAAATTTAGTTTCATATATTTAACGAATTCCAAATTTTCCGAATGATTCGAATCGGTCGAAAAATCATCAACTGGTTCTCATTCTGTGTGAAGAATAGCTGGTTGTTAAGTAGTGGGCCGGGAAGCCAGCCCCCGCATCCTTAACCAACGACTTGACTGTCTGGCTTTCCTGCGACAGTTTAATGTAAACAAAAAAATGCCGGCAATGAAAAATTCTGGAACAAACAAACAACGTGGCCCCACCCCAAAGCAGCTTGTCCCCATGTTAAGGGCATGTGGCCTGCCAGGCTGCATACTTGGATAAGGGTCTGGTGTGAAAGGTGTTTTTCAGAAGATGGGGGTCTTCTTCCCTTGCAGGAAGTGCCCCATATGTAAAATTAACGCACATATGTGCAGAAGGACAGAGTCATTTCAGTCCTCTGCCACCATTGAGTTCCCCATTAAACCCTTTATTATCTGTACATTTAGGAATGTAGAGTATGTTGTCCGATGCCCGTGTGGGCTTCAATATATTGGTTGCACAAAACAAATGTAAGATGTGCGATTGAGTGAACATGTGGGCCAATATAAAAGAAGGGTTTCCCAAGCACAGTTTATCCAAGCATTATGACCCATGTCATAATCAAGATCCTAGTGGTACAGTATTTAAAGGTATTGAAAGATTCACTGGAGAGGTAGTAATGTGCTGCGAGAGGTATCACGTTTAGAAACTAAGGGGATTTATCAGGTTAGGTGCTATGCCCCACATGGTTTGAACATAGAGTGGGATATTAATTCATTCATCAATAGCCAATTGATTTTTGTTTTTTTAATCCCATTGTCTCCTAGACAACATTTTTGATTTAAAGTTTTATTAATGTCTTCATATATGTATGGAATTGTGTATAAATGTTGTAATGTTATTGTTTAATTTTAACATTTTTGTACCACAAGATGGCGCTGCTTCCTGGCTCGGTTGTTTAAGATTCACAATAAGTATTGATGCTTCCTGTCAATGGATTGCATAAGTATTTCCTATTGTACCAACCAAGTAGATCTTCTATTGCTTCCTGCTGGAATGTAGGTAATGCCCGCCCACTAATAAGCCGCCCCCTACATATATTGAGCATAGCGCACGCCAAGCCACGCCCCTGACGACATATCTGAAACGCGTAGAAGTTGGAGACGTGTGATGAGACTTGCATGCTGGGACATGGCGGCCATTTTGTGGGTTGGAAATGCTGGATGTTTCCTATAATGCTTATATTACCCTCCTGAAATACTGTGAAGGAGATACAGAGTCATCCCCGTGCTGCTGAGGAGCTGTCAGTGATTTATATCCCTGCTTATTATCTACCTAATGGTATGAGGCAGTGTTTGGGTGACGGTGGCGGTCTCTTCACTTATCTGATACCTCAAGATACATCACTTTAGCTTACTTTGGACTTTTTAAAAGTAGATTACATTTATATGTTTTTGCCAGTTGAGTCTGTGCCAGCAATATATTTTGGGTTCATGTTGGACTTTTTTCAAGCGCATCACCAATTTTCCATAGATTTTGTTTGTGTTTTGTCCATGCATATTGTGATAGCTGAGGTTTAATACCAATTTTAATTTAAGATACTATATACCCCCAACACAACAAATTTGGGTTTTTCAGTTTTGATACACGCTTTTCAAACTGCCTATTATCTGCATGGCTGGAGTTGAGCTTGGAAATCCAACAGCTGTGGTCCATGGTATAAATGAATGGGTGGGTTTTGGGACTTCCAAACACACAATGGCTATATCTATAACAAAACAATTGTGATAGAAGGGGGCTCCAGTTCTATAAAACACTTAGAAGTCTGCTGTCAAAATGATATTCTATGCATGCCACTTACTGATAGTGCACCCAGGAAGGGCCAAGTGTCTTCTTGAACTGAGCCAGTCCCACAATATCGATATAGATAAGTTCCACCACTTTATCACCCTGTGTAGGGCAGCCTGATCGGTTTCCCACAACCTTCTTCATGATCCTGGAGAAGAAATAAAAAGTTTTAGGAAAAAAAAAAGAATAAAAAATATCACAATAAGTTAAACTGCAGCTAGAAAGAGAACGACTAGTGTCAGCACTATTCCGGGAATGAACGGTCATTCTGCAACATGGACTTCTGATGGAGACTACTGTAGAACGCACAATTACAAAAGGACATTTTCCACTGTTTACAAAACACAGAACTTTGTACAGGGAACAGCAATCTGGCCGTTTCTTCTCCCTGAAAAGCAGGGAGAAAAAAACAGCCAAATCACAAAGTAAAAGCAGCACACATTACACATAGTTAGGCGTACAGTTAGTTCCTTGATTGCCCCTACATTTTACCCCTTCCCAGCCAGTGCCATTAGTACAGTGTCAGTGTACAGCATTATCACTGATCACTATTAGTGTCGCTAGCAATGTTAGTGACCCTCCCAAATTATGTCTGCTCGCACCAGATTGCTACCCTATCAGTCCCACTAGAAGGCCGGTGTCTTGTCAAATAGCGTCCTCCATCAGATAGTGTCCCCTGCGTACTGCGCATGCGCAGTACACAGGAACACAGATTCCGAAAATTGCCGAGGATGAACGGCGCCTGCGCCGTGAGTCCAGGTTCTATCCCCACTATCCAAGTGGACATAGAGTTAGAATAAAAAAAGAGCCGAGCGCAGCGAGGCCGAGCCCGAAGCGTGGCGAGCGAAGCTCGCCCGCGAGGGGCCCTTTAAAATTCACAACCCTATGTCCGCTTGGATGGTGGGGCTACCACCTCCACTCACGGCGCAGGCGCCGTTCAGCTTCGGAGATTTTCCGAAGCTTAGTCTGCTCTGTACTGCGCATGCGCAGTATGGAGTGCACACCATTTGATGCCCGGACTCTATACGCCAGAACACCGGCCATACCCAGAGCTTATTTCCTTGAAATTTGCTTGACTCCCCCATCAAAACAGACAGTGCTGATTCATCAGAAGACAGAAATTATTACGCAGTTAAAACCCGGCATGCTGGTTGTACCCAAGTTAAATTAAATTGTGCCAAACAGAACAATTATTTGGAAAGATGTTGAGTATCTTTCGTGTCTTCCTTACTGCAGTAGTTATTCATTTGGAACCACTAATCAAGAGAGGCTAGACTAATCCTATAAAATTTCCAGAACAGTTGGTGAGCTTTGTCTAAGAGGGGATGTGTATAGGTGACCCTTAGATTCCGAAAGGAGGAGCTTGAAAGGATCTGGGAAAATGATAATTAATCTATAACTGGGTAAATTCCAGTGTACCTACCATAGTTTTAGAATATAAATATACATACACATAATTAAAAAAACTAAAAAAAATCAGGTGATCGAATACCAAACGAAAGCTTTATTTGTGTAAAATAAAAAAAGGGGGCATGAATTTAATTTAGGGTACAGTGTTGCATGACTGCGCAATTACTAGTTAAAGTGGTTGTTAACCCACTTGGTGTTTTTACCATCCTCTCTAATAATAATGTGTTGCCTCTGCATGCGTTTTCTAAAAAATCTGCCGCTAAATATATTTTATAGCGCCAATCGGTGCTAATTGTACTCTCTCTCCTCTCTCAAGCCGACAGGAAAGTGGGCGGAGCCAAGACCCCCCCCCCCGGATGTCAGCCGAGAGGAGAAACGTGGCCGTCGCATGACCGCCAATATTGAATAAGGTATTTAGCGGTGGATATTTTAGAAAAAACATGCAGTGCAGCACATCATTCAATATTGCAGAGGATGGTAGAAGCAAAGATATGACAGAGGAATGCGGATGACAGAGGAAAGTAAACTGACCACGTTGTCAGGGCTCAGCAGCCATGTGGTCTGTTTACATAGGGGTGTGCAGAAACTGGCAGCATCAGCCAGTTTTTTTTTTTTTGCGTTATGGGGGGCAAATGACAGCACAAGTACTGTGCTGTATAAAATGCTTTAAAGTAGCAGGATCAATTTTTTTGATTTTTTTGGGTTAACAAATGCTTTAAAGTAGCATATTGCTGAATAGCAAAACATGCCCTGGCCATGAAGGCAGTAGAACCTTCCAGGTCAAGAGGTTATAGCCCAACCATAGGCAAAATTATCCCTTGCAGTGGGGCTGTGCAACAAAAACAAAATGAGCTATTAACCTCTTGTGGTGCAGGCAAGGGATAATTTACTAGCGTGGCGCTGGGCTTTAAAGAACTAGATCTAAAACATTTTCAATTCCCTCCTTTCATTACTAGATTGTTTAGGTAGTCAATTATAATTTATATTCTCAAGACAGTCAGGCCAAAGACTCATATCAGAAGGAACAGTTTATTATTGGAATTACCACAGCCTAGCTGAGGATACAAAGGCAGACTCTAATATAATTTAGTGGCCAACTACTTAACCTCTTGGAGAAGTCTGCTAACGCAGGACTGCAGTCATTGATATGTGATCATCATTACAAGATGTACAGACAGGAGTGGCAGCTGTAAATGGCATAAGAATGAGCTTCCTCTAGCAAGTCTGATTAAGCCAAAAACATATCAGATATGAGACTGTTCTGAATGAAGATGAGGTCTGCCATAATAAAAAAAAAAAAAAACCTCCATTAACCAATGGCCCAAGTCAATTCCGACCTTTCTCGCACACATTTAACAATCTGCATTTTGTTTTTTTACTGGATAATTACTTAAAACCCCCAAACATTTTCTGAAAGCAAAGCCAGGGAGAGAAAAAAAAAAAATTTGCTCACTGTTTTATCAAATGCAAATATTCAGGAAAAAAAAAAATATATACTTTAGGGGATTTTAGTGCACGCAAAAAAAAAAACAAACACCCAACTTTTTGGTAAAGTATAAAAAAAAACTATGCAGGCTGAGTAAACAGATGTCATGCTTTATTATTGTACACGCCCATGCAAATAGCAACAAACTACGGTACCTAAAAATTTCCATAGGTGGCGCTTTACAGGTTACCAGTTTAGAATAGATTTATTGCTCCAATGCTCGCGGCAATACCTTACATATGCTTGTGGGACCTATATATGTATTTGCATGTAAGCACTGGGGAATTTTATATATTTTTTACATTTTATTGTTTAACCACTTCAGTCCCGGACCATTTTGCTGGCCAAAGACCACACCACTTTTTGCGATTCGACACTGCGTCGCTTTAACTGACAATTGCGCGGTTGTGCAACATGGCTCCCAAACAAAATTGACGTCCTTTTTTTTCCCCCACAAATAGAGCTTTTTGGTGGTATTTGATCACCCCTGCGGTTTTTATTTTTTGCGCTATAAACAAAAATAGAGCGACAATTTTGAAAAAAAAATTTTTTTTTCCTTTTTGTTATAATAAATATCTCCCAAAAATATATAAAAAAACATTTTTCCCCTCAGTTTAGGCCGATACGTATTCTTCTACATATTTTTTGATAAAAAAAAAAATCGCAATAAGCGTTTGGTTTGCGCAAAAGTTATAGCGTTTACAAAACAGGGGGTAGTTTTATGGCTTTTTTTTTTTTTTTTTTTTTACTAGTAATGGCGGCGATCAGCGATTTTTATTGTGATTGCGACATTATGGCAGATAGAAATTTTTGACACATTTTTGGGACCATTGTCATTTATACAGCAATCACTGCTATACAAATGCAGCGATTTCTGTGTAAATGACATTGGCAGTGAAGGGGTTAACCAGTGGGTGGCAGTGTAGGGGTTAAGTGTTCCTAGGGGTGTGTTACAAACTGTTGGGGGCTGGGCTTTCATTTAGTGAACACTGATCTCTGCTCCAACCACATGGAGCAGAGATCAGCGTCACTTGTTGCTAGGCAGAACGGGGAGATGCTGTTTACAACGGCATCTCCCAGTTCAGCCGTCCCGTGAGACGATCGCGGGTATGCCCGCGGCGATAGAGTCCGCAGGACCCGCGACCGGACTCACGGGGGTCCCAACCAGCACGCAAGCGCTCCGGCGATGGCAGGGCGGCATTTAAGATTGGACGTACCTTATGCCATTCTGCCGACGTACATCGGCGTGCGCTGGTCGGGAAGTGGTTAAAATTTTTAGTCACTGTCTTTTTGCTCAACTTTATTGCCATCACAAGGGATAAACATCATCCCTTGTAAAAGCATGGGTAGTGACAGGTATTATTAACCACCCAACAGGCCAACTGTTGGGTGGTTCAATAGAAAATGGCAGACGTTCGGCTCATGTGTATGACAGCCGGTCCAAAAGAAGCCGGGCATTTGGCCAGCTTCTGATGAGGACTTGGGATGAAAAAGGTCTGCCAACCGGCTCCCAAACAACGCACTTAACCAATGGCTGAGAGCACTGAACAGTATTCTGGCAGGGGGGAGGGGGGACATGGGCGGATTGACGTCCTGTCAGAATACAATAGCGCAGCAGGGGAGATCAATGTACTAACATCAGATTGTTAGTACAGTTAGTACAGAGACTCCAACCCGAGCTGAGGTGTGTACAAGGTTACCGGTACCGGCTTATAAACAAACTAAAATTGGAAGTGACAAAATCCTTGTTGCTTCCAGTTTCATACATTTTAGAGAGAGGAACTTGAAATGAAGTGCCTCCATCTCTATGGTGTGCCACCCTGACCACCCATTTCACTCCCAGGCTCCCTTGTGGAACAGGCGAGCCCTGGAAGGCAGAGGCAGGGGGACCACCTTCCGCAACCTGTAAAAGCGATCCAGCAGCTGTATAGGTACTCTGATCACTTTTACATTATAAAGAGAAATAAAAAAATAAAATAAAGGCATGCCAGCTGCAGCAGTGATCCCGTTAGAAACACTGAAACCTGAGGACATACATGTAAAAGTGGTTAAGTATGGTATGCATCTCAACAACCCTCCCATGGCCCTAATGAGAGTTTAGGGGGGAAAAAAATGCAACATAAAAGCCAACTTTTTAGAATGTCTACTTTATATGCCAGTAGTGGTTAAAATTCTGCAAAATTTGTATTGCTATGTCCTCATTTGGGGAGATTTCTCCATACTTCCTGTACTGACGCCATCAGGACAGTGTAGAAGAGCGTGTGTCATTAAGACAAAAAATAAAAAAATACAACCTGACTGATGGTTCTTTTAAAAAGGTATACGGTTACCATCTCCGCCCCTATTAGAGTGCGCTCGTCACTTACCATTCTAATGCTCCCTAATGGCTAGCATTTCTAACCCTGCCCCTTTCTACAAAAAAAAAAAAATAGAATAAAAAATAAAAATAAAAAAGCTGTTGCAATGAAACAGATGAGAGCGATAAAAAAAATATATGGAGAGGTCTTTCAATAGTTGAGTCTGTCCCTAGCTTCCAATTACATAAAACATTTTTATATATATATATATATATATATATATATATATATATATATATATATATATATATATATATATATATATATATATATATATGTGTGTGTGTGTGTGTGTGTGTGTGTGTGTGTGTGTGTGTGTGTGTGTGTGTGTGTGTGTGTGTGTGTGTGTGTATGTGTGTGTGTATGTGTGTGTGTATGTGTGTGTGTATGTGTGTGTGTATGTGTGTCTGTATGTGTGTGTGTGTATGTGTGTGTGTATGTGTGTGTGTGTATGTGTGTGTGTGTGTATATATTTATATATATTTATATTACATACACACACGTTTTATTATGCAATACAAGCTCTTAATGCTTCAGTGAGCATAAGCATATAATCGAAAGCCAGGGGCTGACAACCACCTGAAAGACCTCTCCGTATATATTTTATGGCTCTCATCTGTTCCATTATGGCAGCATTTTTTAGGGGTTTATTTTATATTTCTATAAAGAAAAAGGGAAACAGATTGCTGCGATTTTCCAGCTTACAACAATCCTCTGAAATCACTGGCTTGTTTAATGAAAGTGATGCAGAGATTTGTCATCTCATGAGAAAAATCGTGTGTGTGTGTGTGTGTGTGTGTGTGTGTGTGTGTGTGTGTGTGTGTGTGTGTGTGTGTGTGTGTGTGTGTGTGTGTGTGTGTGTGTGTGTGTGTGTGTGTGTGTAAAACCGCAGAATGGTGTTAACTGCAAATAAAATATTCAGTCGCTACCCACGCAGCCAACAAGTTGCTTACAACTGATCGGTGTGCAGAGTATGTTACTAATGGATAAATTAACTGAAGACTATCCACCCAGGCCCAGATACCTGTGCGGTCATCAGTTTAAAGTGAAGTGACTGACCTCTTCTATTCTCTACAGCAATTCAAAGTGCAGAATTTATGCAGCTTGTCTGACCTGTCTGAAACTTGCACAGCAGAGGTATCACTGGGATCTGATTGGAGGGAAAGAACACACCCCCCCCCCCCCTCCCCATAGCATACAGGAACAGAGCTGAGTGTCAATCAATCACAGGATGTGTGCTGGAGCTCCCTCCAGTGTCAGGAAAACTTGTCAGAAGTGACTCAGGCTGATGGCAAAGGAACGAGGCAGCAGACAGAAGAGACACTTCGTGCTCTGGATGGGGCGTTTTCAAAGTAATTTCTTAAAGTATAACTAAAAGGCATTTTTTTTTTTTTTTTAAGTTTTGGATAGAGTGGAGATGGATTAGAACACCTGTCAGTTTATTGCCGTCTGTGCTCCTGTTGGGGAGATTCACTATTTGTTTACTATGATCATTGAAAGTAAAAGAAAATCCTAAATTTTGGGTTGTCCCCAGAAAAGAAATAGAGGGGAAATCTTCCAATGGGGACATTAGTTCTGGTGACCTGGGGGTCCCCAAGGAATTCCCTTAATATGCAGGGATTTCCTCTCACTTCCTGTTTGTATATGGACAGGAAGTGAAGAGAAATCTCCACAATAGGACACAGAAAGGCAGAAAAAAAAAAATAGGGTACCGGCTCCCCTCCCCAAAAAAAATTGACATGCCAATGTGTCATGTCAGGGGGTCACCTCCCTTAAAGCGGAAGTTACATTTTTAGGTGGAAATCCGCTTTAAGTTATCCTGAATGAAAAAAGTTTTGCCTATAAAGTTCTACTTTAACAAAATTAAGCATAGAGAAATTTAGCTTTGAATGTTAGCTTTGAAGATTAAAAATGAATCAGTTTGTGGTGCTCAAGATACAGTTTAGTCCCGCTGTAATCTACTCCTCTACAGGGGTAAATCTACCCTGCTGTTTGGCCCAAGTGCGTCCCTGCATTTACAAAACCGTGGCAGCTGGACACTGTACCCAGCAGCACTCACATTTAGTGCCCAATGCCCAAAACGCAAAAGGTTAGATTTTGACAGGTCACTGGTAGCAGGGCTGGACACGACACCTGTGCCTCCGAGGCACCAGATAACACTAGAATTTGATGCACATGGAGGTCCTACGACTGACCACAGGCCTGATCACATTCATGCTCACTGGCAGCTACAATTTTCTCTGCATCATAGGAATTGCAGTTTGTTGCTGTGGTGCCAAAGTGATATAGGAAAGGACATCAGTGCTTCACCCATCAGTTTTTTTTTTCTCTCTAGCAATAATGTTCCCCCTTTTTTTTTTTTTTTTTTTATAATTTAAGTGTTAATCTTGACATCAAATTTCAATTTAGCTTTAGTCAGTCTCTTGACTAAAATGCCATTTTAGTTTATTTTAGCCACCCCCCCTCCACAGCCCAGCGCTCCAGAGCTGTGGGGGGGGGGGGGGGGACAGAGCAGTCAGCTGCTCAGGGAGCTCTGAGAATTTAGTGACCAGTGGTGTTTGATCGCTCGGTTCTCAGCCTTTGAGCCAGCGAGGGGACAGATGCAGCATCCACCAAGGTAAGTATGATTCTAAAATAAATAATCCCATACTTAAATTTAAAGTTGACAAAAATATATTTTCAATTACAAAATTAACACTGGTTGTAGTTCGGGGTTGCCACCTTTTCTAAAAAGCCAAACCTGAAAACTTTAGCTCCTTGCAGAAATTTTCTTTTTTTTCTTTTTAAAGAGGGAGCACTGTGGACTTGGTGTAAAGGGGAACTCTGATGTAAGGGGGTTTCTGTTCCCCGAATCCCCCACTTCGAGTTCCCAAACCCCCCCCCCCCCCACTTTAAGTCAAAGTCTGCAGAGTACCATATATCCGAGTCCCCCTTACCTATGTGTACTCACTTGCTCAGAGGCAGGAGGGAGAAGGAAGCGAGGGAGGAGGAGACCGCAGTCACAGACATTGGATGGTGAGCTCACTCACCCAAGGTTGGAGGTTCAGGCTGCACCTTTCATGCAGGATGTATCTTCTGGCTGCTGGGCTTCAAATTTCCCATTCACACATCCCTTTTCTGAGGCACAGCATGTTGTGGATTGGAGGGTGGGCAGACACAGAAGCGTAGTGGGCAGACACAGAAGCGTAGTGGCCAGAGGAGGAGGAGCACATCAAGTCTTCTCTCTATCCCAACCATGGGGGCAATTGTGCTGCCTCTGGCCTGTGTGCACACCGATGCACTAGGCCAGTGATGGCAAACCTTGGCACCCCAGATGTTTTGAAACTACAGGTTCCCATGATGCTCACCTAAACTGCAGCGTGCATGAGCATCATGGGAAATGTAGTTCCAAAACATCTGGGGTGCCCCATCACTGCACTAGGTGGTTGAAGAACTCGGATTACATGGGGAGCCACAGTCTGATATGAATGTGTCTGGGTTTCAGGCGATCTGAAACCCAGACACATTAAAAACCTGGACTGTCCGGGTGAATCCTGGATGGGTGGAAACCCTAGCTGTAGTGTTATATTTTTAATACAAGGCAAGTGGGAGGGGATAAAAACGCATTCTATAACATAACAGGGCCTGTGCCTGCATGCTAATGTTGCATTCTCCTGGTTATTTTTAATACTAAAAATAGATTTGTATTTCCACAAAAGAACCAACAGGAAAATTAAATATCCAACAATACTGAAAACATAGTGCAGAAATAAAGTAATCTTCTTAAACACAATTAGTCACCAGAATACTCAGCTGCTTCTCCCCCTGACAAATAACACACACTGAGAACGTGTCTACAGTCGCTGTGCGTTCAGAGTGGGTTTTAATGTTGAAAGTAATCTTCTTACTCTTTCAGCTCAGCTATTGAAGCTGAAATCCTGACATCATGGCCCAGTAAGTAAAGAGATGTAATTAAGTCACTCCATTGGACTAATTCGCCGAGCGGCCCTCCACTGAATGCATTTTCAGCTATCTTGAAACCAGATTCCTTTGTTAGGAGGCCCAGATGAACAAGAATCTGAGGAAGAGAAAAAAATAAATAAAAATTATGCGACATGAAAGAGGCACACTTGTTTTGCTCTATTACACTTTGTTATATTTAAAGAGGAACTCTACTAAAAAAAAAAAAAAAAAAAAAAAAACACACAACAACATTCCCATAGAATCACATAAAACAACTCAGGGCATGAATTTCACACAATTTCCTTTGCTCTGAACAGACTATTTTCTCTCGTCTGTGCCACACACATCATATATGGCGGCGTTTGAGGTCATCCAAACTTCTTCCTCCAAGGAGCGGTAGAGCTTGTCCATGGCCCTCCAGCACATTTCTATGGGCCAGTCATTATGATGGGCTGCCTCATTGGCCAATAGGAATGTTCAGGAGGCAGGGAAGGAAAAGCAAGCCTCTGCCTACCTGCTTTAGCTTTGCAGGAAGGCCCTGCACTCCAGCAATGCAGGGGTGAAAGCGGATAAAGGTTTAACACATACCTCAAACCAGAGCAAGGGTTGGGCATTTTAAAGTAGAATTCCAGTCAAAATCGAACTACTTTATATAAAAAAAAAAAAAAAAAAAAAAAGTCCCCTCCTAAAACCTATTATGACTAACCCGTGTAAGAAAATGATCTATAAACCCATTTTCATGCCCCACCAGCTCCTGTGTCAGCCGCGTTGGGGGTGGAGGGGGGGGGAGAGAGCGCTCGACAATGGCTGGCAATGCCTGGGGGTGGTAACTTCACCCATAGGCTTCCGAGGCCCATTTGTTGTGGGCGCTCACTCCTCGCCCCTGCAGCTGGCACAGGCGGACAGAGTGGAGCCGCTCACGTGACCATATTGGAGTGGCCTGAAAATAGGTACAGCAAGTATGCTGATTCTTTTCTTATACCATTTACTCATAATAGGTGTAAGGGGAGGGGACATTTTCAAGAGTAGTGACAAGGAAATTGGGCCTTAGAGATCAAATACATACATATGAAGTTTGCATGTTCTCCTTGTCCAGGTTTCTTCCCACACTCCAAAGACATATTGATAGGTTAACTGGATGGATCCTGTCTAAATTGGCCCTTGTATAAATGCAAGTTAGGGACCTTAGATTGTAAGCTCCTTGAGGGCAGGGACTGATGTACACGCGCAATATATGTAAAGTGCTGCGCAAATTGATGGCACCATATAAGTGCCTGTAAAAATAAACCTATACTATAACCGCTTAGACATTATGGTTCAAACCTGTGTCATGACCTCCATGGCATCTTTGAATAGCTAAAACAAGGAAAACGAGAATGTTTTATGACAGGACCAATCTGGTAACACGTCAAAAGGTTATCCTTTTGACATGCCATACTTGGCAAAATACGACATCTGTGAACACGGGTGACTAATTATGGATGTGCATCGTACACTATAAAAGCTCTGTGAATGGTCAGGGGGCTTCAATGACAGAAGATCCCTGCACAGGAGAGCTGCACAATTAATCGTCAAGAATCGTTATCGCGACCTTGACTAAAGTCTTTCACAATTCTTTCTATGCAAAAAATTCTCTCCGCTCTTCTGAAGCCACAGCCTTCAAAAGAAAGGAAGAGTAAGGGTCCTTTCACACGGGGCGGATCAGTTCTGATCCGCCCCATGGATATCCGTTCGCTCAGCGGGGATCACTCCGTCGATCCCCCACACTGCGCAGGGACAGACCTCTCACAGCGCCGCTCTCCCCTATGGGAGATCAGATGACGACGGACCGCAGTGCCCGTCATCACCCGATCCGATGCCGGATGGAAAAATAGCTTTTTCCTCCGTTACACTTTTTCGGATCGGAGCGGGTCGGAAGAAAGGACATCCGGCTCTGCATCTCGGCACCGCCATTTTTAAATGGCAAAGCTGAAAATAACACCGACAAGGCTGCAAATGGACACCGACAAGGCTGCAAATGGACACCGACAAGGCTGCAATGATGGGCATTTAAATGTAAGTTCTTTTCCTTAAACTTCCCTCCTAAACTTGGGGTGAGTGTTATACGCCAAGTCTGTTTTCTAACAAAAAAAGCCCTTTTGCAGTCACAGGGATGACAGACTAACGCTGGCGGGGGTGCTTAAAATTATAATTTATGTAAAATCTATCTAAAAAGGGCAAAATATGTTTGCTGTAACTGATTAAGGGCTCATTTACACTTACTTCAGCTTCAAAACACATTAAAGGCTAGTTTATACTTGTTTTAAAGCATGACTTCGGACACGCTTTGTTAAAGCTCTCTGAACGCCAGTCAAAGCTCGTCACTACATAAAATGGTTAGCTTACAGTGCCATTTACAGCTTTACTTCTGCTTCAAAAATTATACCCCATGTCGCTTTAGTGCTTCAAAGAGTCTTCAAAGCCTAAATAGAAGTCTATGACAAAGCTCGCTCGAAGCACCAAGCAAAAGCAAGGTGTAAACAGGACTGTAAGCTAAACCATTTTATTTAGCGACGGGGCTCTTAGTGTCCGGTCGTGTGTACGCAGCATTAGTGTTCGCTGCAGTTTGGCTTCAATTTGGTTCCAAGTTCGTTTGTACATACAACAATCCCCTACGTTCCCAGACTGACAATGCTGCTGTTCAAAGGTACGCCTGTGCTCCTTCATCCAGAGTGGAGGAACTAAAATACAGAAGCTGTGTTATTGGCCAGATCGCAGGTGCAAAAAGTCTAAAAAGAGAAAAGTAATCTTAAAATAAAAAAAATAAAAAAAACACACACCCCTGAGTGGTAAGCTGCAATATATTACATTTTTGGTTATGGGTTTAACTACTTGCAGAATACCTCACGCAGATATACTGCGGTAGAATGGCATGGGCATGGGAGTGCGATGGTACCCCCGGTGCCCAAGGCGGTAGACATTGTTTCAGGAGTGATCCGTCCTGAGGGGGAGGCCACTGATTCATTGCCTCTCCCTCACGATCGCTCCTGACAAATAAGAAGCTTCCTCTGCTTCTGAAATGTAAACAGAAGCAGAGGAAGTGAGGCCATCTCTCCTCACAAAGCCTTTTCGTTCCGGCTCCCCAGGAGAGAAAACATCAATGTGAGTTTGCACCAACAATACACATAGGCACATAATCACCAATCACCCCCCCCCCCCCCCCCGCCACAGTGACACCAATAGCAGTTTTTATTTTTTTACTGATCACTGCATTAGTGTCATTTTGTGACTGTTATAAGTGTTAGGGCTGTTAGTGGTAGGCCCTTTTAGGTCTAGGGTACCCCGCCCCCCCAAATAAAAGGTTTAACCCTTTCACCCTGTTGCCAGTGTCACTAAGTAATAATTTTTCTGAGCGATGTACAAGTGTCACGGGTGATGCTAGTTAGCCTGTTATTTAGGTTCACCATCAGCTTTTATAGCATCAGGTACCCCCATATACTACCTCAAAGGTTTTAACCCCGATTGCCCCCCAGTTAACTCTTTCATCAGTGATCACCGTATAAGTGTTACGGGTGACGCTGGTTTTTTTTTTTTATACCCGCCGTTTATTACCCAATAAAGGTTTAACCCCCTGATCACCCGGCGGGGTTAGGTTTTAGGGTCAGATAGGGTCTGCGTCGCCTCAGGCAGCGTCAGATTAGTGCCAATACCGCTAACACCCACGCATGCACACACCATAAGCCTTCCTTAGTAGTATAGTGTCTGAATGGATCAATATCTGATCAGATCTATACTAGCATCTCCAGCAGTTTAGGGTTCCCATAAACAGTGTTAGCTGGATCAGCCCAGATACCTGCTAGCACCTGCGTTTTGGCCCTCCGCCTAGCCCAGGTGCAGTATCGATTGATCACTATAATTTACAAAACTCTGAACTCATAACTGCAGAGTTTGCAGAGTCAGGCCTGATCCCTGCAATCACTAACAGATTTTTTTGGTAGCGTTTGATGCAGTTCCCGACAGCCTAGGAGCTTTTTTTTTTTTATCTGCGAGTCTCACTATTGTACCAGTAAATTTAAAGCCCAAAATGGCAAATTGAAGGTACACTAGCGAAGAGGCCTACACGTTTCTGAGCCTGACAGATAGTGAAGAGGATTCAGGCTCAGAATACGATCCTGTAGACACCAGTGACTCCATGACAGATGGCGCAGACAACGGAGTTGTGGTCCCTGCCAAGGTCAGGCGTACCAGACCCCATCTTCTTCTGCTGTTGAGGTGCAAGAACCGCAGGACTCTCATATGGAGCAGAGAAGTACTAGCGCCGCTCATCCTTCTGGTGAACTGGAAAGCACCAGCGGCCTAGTACACCCTGGTCGTAGTCAAACCAGCACTGCAGTAACACGTGGTGAAGCGGCGAGTCCCATAAGTGCAGTTTAAGCTGGAGAGGTGGCAAGCACAAGTACTGTCCCGCTGCCACCAAGAAGACAGATAGGACTCTGTCAAGCCTATAGTGCCCTTCCTGCTGCATTCGCCAATCCTAATTAGGAACCCACCACTTCTGCAGCACCCGTACTTCCCCCCCCCCATTCACTGGCCAACCCGGAATTCAGGTGGAAACAGTTTATTTTTACGTCACTTGATTTTTATTCGCTGTTTTTCACCGAAGATCTCTATAGATCTATCGTGGACCGAAGTAATTTTTTATGCTGGTCAATACATCTCCGCTTATCCCCAGTCCTCCCTTGCCAGCTGCAATCAAAAATTTACACCCTTAGAAATCCTGAAGGTGGTGATTGGTTTTCGGGGCCCGGTATACAGCTAGGCTCCCAAAAAGTCCCACAAATGTGATATCCCTGTACTCAGGAGAAGCAGCAGAATGTATTTTGGGGTGTAATTTCACATATGCTCATGGCATGTGTGAGCAATATATCATCAAGTGACAACTTTTAATCAACATTTTTTTTTTTGCAATTATTCAATCACTTGGGACAAAAAAAAAAAAAAAATTCAATGGGCTCAACATGCCCCTCAGCAATTTCCTTGGGGTTTCTACTTTCCAAAATGGGGTCATATGGGGGGGGGGGGGGCTGTACTGTTCTGCATTTTAGCACCTTAAGTAATGAGATAGGCAGTCAAAATAAAAGCTGTGTAAATTCCAGAAAATGTACCCTAGTCTGTAGACGCTATAACTTTTATGCACACTAATAAATATACGCTTATTGACTTTTTTTTTTACCAAAGACATGTGGCTGAATATATTTTGGCCTAAATGTATGACTAAAATTGAGGTTATTGGATTTTTATTATAACAAAAATTATAAAAAAATAAAAATTTAAAGTTTTCGGTCTTTCCATTTAAATCGCAAAAAAATAAAAATCGCAGAGGCACTCAAAAGAAAGCCATTTGTGTGAACAAAAGGACGCAAATTTAGTTTGGGTACAGCATTGTGCAATTACCAGTTAAAGCAGCACAGTGCCAAACTGTAAAAAGTCTTATGGTCCGGGGCAAGTGGTTAATACAGCTTTAAGTAGTGTCCGGTAGGAGGCAAAATGAGCCACTTCCCAATCGACTTTCTTGATAAATCTGGAACTATGTGCTTAGCTGTACCTATGTAGGGAGATTCTTTGCTAAAAAGATGTGTTGGCTCCTCTGGGTTCCTGCATGTAATACCCATCATCTGCATTCTTTAAAGTAACAGTCACCAGGCTACCTACAGACATTTTAGATGGCGGCCTCTGTACAGGTGGGATCCAGACTCTAAATAACTTGAATTTTTAAAATGCTCTAAACCAGGGGTCTCAAAGTACCGTGGGCCATTTGCAGCCCGCGGACAGGTTACAAATGGCCCGCAGGCAGGGCCGATCCTGGACGTGTTTGCACTGCACCCAGGCACTGCAGAGGGTGAGGTGAAGAGCTTTATCTCTCCATCTGTGTCCCCTCTGCTGCTGCAGCCCAGAGGCAACAGAGTGGAGGAAGGATCCGCCCATCGCCCCGCCCACCTAGGAACTGATGATCAACCACAGAGCCTCGGATCCAGGGTCCTGCTGCCACCTCAGGGTGGGAGATTGTGTCGTTCTCTAGGTGCCTCTGTCACTAGGCCTGTGTTGAAGTCAGGACTTGGGAGGCAGACGATCAGGTGTGTGTGTGTGTGTGTGGTATCTGCAGTGTGAGGGGTAATGCTGGGTTTAATAATGTGTCTGCTGACACCAGTGGTAGGTGTTAATAATGCGTTTGACACCAGTGCTGGGTTTAATAATGCATCTACAAAAATAAAAAAGGAGTGATCTGGCATCACAGGCGACCCACCTCCATCCCTGAAATATGCAACAAAAGTTCCGCCCTAATGGGACTTTAAATGGAGGTGGGCACCATTTGGCCAAAAAGCATCTTGCCAGTAATTGAAGTATAAAGTATATGCGTTTATTCAGGTAAAAGTCATGCATACATTGGTATCATCAGCAATGACCAGTTGTAAAACATACATGTAAAATAGACAATGGTACATAAATGGATAAGCATGTAAAACATGGGCATTGGTGTACCCCAAGAGTGGAAAACGTGATACACAAGCATCTAGCGTACCGGGCACGTTTTGCGAGACCCAGCTCGCTCTTCAGGGGTTGATGCGTGTACAGATGTACCCAAGATAGACTATAAATGGGTAGGTAGTATAGTACTGGAGTAGTTGCAGAGCGTCCGGAGCCATAATATGGGGTCCCATATTCACCACTAAATGAGGCCAGGACAGCAGGTTTTTGGTTCCCAGAGGTAGCAGCAGGTTTCTCAACCAGGAACCATGGAGGCGGAACCGAACGGGACCCCGGTAGGGCAAACCAGAGGACAGGCATGGTGCGCATGCGAGAGTGTGTCCCCAGGAGTCTCGCTGAATCCATGTGTATTGGAAACTGTAGGAGTAAAAAGGTATAATAATGCATTGAGTACTAATGATATGTATGTGTCTACGTATAAACAGAGAGTTAATATATAATGGAAACTGTAGGCGTAAAAAAGTATCATGCATTAAGTACTAATGATATGTATGGTTTTTTTCTCTTGTTTTCACTTCTGACTCTTATCACTTGCTGGCATTTCTTTGCCATTTTCCTTTCCCCTTTCAGTCTCCTATGCCCTTATTATTCTTGGCTCGGGCTTTCTATTCACACATATCATTAGTACTTAATGCATGATTATACTTTTTTACACCTACAGTTTCCATTATATATGGACTCTGTTTATGCATGGACACATACATATCATTAGTAATCAATGCATTATTATACTTTTTTACGCCTACAGTTTCCAATACACGTGGATTCAGTGAGACTGCTGGGGACACACTCACATGCCTGTCCTGATTTGCTCCACCGGGTCCTGTTTGGCTCCGCCTCCACGGTTCCCGGTTGAGACACCTGCTGTCCTGGCCTCATTTAATGGCGAGTATGGGACCCCATATTATGGCTCCCACTCTCTGCAACTACTCCATCAATACTATACTACCTACCCATTTATATTCTTTTATCATAGGTACATCTGTACACGCATCAACCCCTGAAGAGTGAGCTGGGTCTTGCGAAACGCGTCTGGTACACTAGATGCTTGTGTATCACATGTTTTCCCCTCTTAGCGTATACCAATGCCCGTGTTTTAAATGCTTATACATTTATGTACCATTGTCTATTTTACATGTATGTTTTACAACTGGCCATTGCTGATCCTGATGCATGCATGACTTACCTGAAAAAACGCATATATTTTATACATCAATTACAGGTATGATGCTTTTTGGCCAAATGGTGCCCACTTAATTTAAAGTCTCATTAGGGTGAATCTTTTGTTGTAATAATGCGCCTGCCGGCACCAGCGCTGGGTTTAAGAACGCGCCTGCCGGCGCCAGCGCTGGGTTTAAGAACGCGCCTGCCGACGCCAGCGCTGGGTTTAAGAACGCGCCTGCCGACGCCAGCGCTGGGTTTAAGAACGCGCCTGCCGACGCCAGCGCTGGGTTTAAGAACGCGCCTGCCGACGCCAGCGCTGGGTTTAAGAACGCGCCTGCCGACGCCAGCGCTGGGTTTAAGAACGCGCCTGCCGACGCCAGCGCTGGGTTTAATAGTTCTCAGAAGGGGAACTGTATGCTCAGCACATAAATACACACATTGTAAAAAAAGTTGATGCTGAACAGAGGAAATTTCGAGAGAGGTGGACAAGTGATTATTTTTTTGTGGAGTTTAATAAGATGGCTACTTGCCTGATCTGCAATGAAGAGGTTGCTGTTCTGAAAGATTATAACCTTAAGCGGCATTATAATACTAAACATGCTGATCACTATGCAAAGTATGAGGGGAAAAGAACAGGAGACACAAATTGGCCAACTTCAGAAATCACTGTCCGTGCAGCAAAAGCTCTAAGCGTGCAAAAAAGGAATGTGATTCAGCAGTTGAAGCTAGCCATGTGGTGTGTGAGCAAGCTGCAAAAGCTGGAAAGCCATTTACTGAGGGTCCGTTTCTTAACCACTTTCAGACCGGACCATTTTTGTGATTCGGCACTGCGTCGATTTAACGGACAATTGCGCGGTCGTGCGACGTGGCTCCCAAACAAAATGGACGTCCTTTTTTTCCGACAAACAGAGCTTTCTTTTGGTGGTATTTGATCACCCCTGCGGTTTTTATTTTTTTGCGCTATAAACAAAAATAGAGCGACAATTTAAAAAAAAAAACACACTTTTTTTACTTTTTGTTATAATAAATATCCCCCAAAAATATAAAAAACTCCCTCAGTTTAGGCCGATGTGTATTCTTCTGTCATTTTATTTTTTTTTTTACCAAAAATATCGCAATAAGCGATTGATTGGTTTGCGCAAAAGTTATAGCGTTTACAAAATAGGGGATAGTTTTATGGCATTTTTATAAAAAAAAATTTTTAATAGTAATGGTGGCAATCAGCGATTTTTATTGTTACTGCGACATTATGGTGGACACATCGGACATTTTTGACACATTTTTGGGACCAGTCATTTATACAGCAATCAGTGCTATACAAATGCAGCGATTCCTGTGTAAATGACACTGGCAGTGAAGGGGTTAACCAGGGGGTGGTAGTGTAGGGGTCAAGTATTCCTAGGGGCATGTTACTAACTGTGGGGGGCTGGGCTTTGTTTTAGTGAACACTGATCTCTGCTCCAATCACATGGAGCAGAGATCAGCGTCACTTGTTGCTAGGCAGAACGGGGAGATGCTGTTTACAACGGTATTTCCCTGTTTAGCTAGCCCGAGACGATCGCGGGTATCCGGGTATCCCCGCGGCGATCGAGTCCGCAGGACCCGCGACCGGACTCACGGGGGTCCCGACCAGCACGCGAGCGCGCATGCGATGGCAGGGCGACATATAGAAATGGTCGTACATGTACACGCCATTCTGCCAATGTACATCGGCGTGCGCCGGTCGGGAACTGGTTAAAGATCGCATGGTAAAGGTTGCCGATATCCTTTGTCCTGAGAAGGAAAGTCTGTTCAGAAGCATCAGCCTATCAGCAAATACAGTGGCAGAGAGGATAAGTCAGATAATATATATGATCAATTGTGCGATAAAGGTCCAAAGTTCTGTTTCCATTCGCTGGCTCTTGATGTGAGCACTGACACAAATGGCACTGCTCAGCTTGCTGTATTTGTTAGAGGAATTAACCACTTCAGCCCCAGAAGATTTGGCTCCCGAATGACCGGGCCATTTTTTGCGATTCGGCACGGCGTCACAGACAATTGCAAGGTCGTGCGACGCTGCACCCAAACAAAATTGACGTCCTTTTTTTTCCCACAAATAGAGCTTTCTTTTGGTGGTATTTGATTGCCTTTGCATTTTTATTTTTTGCGCTATAAACAAAAAATAAATAAAAAGCGACAATTTTGAAAAAAATATATTTTGTACCTTTTGATGTAATAAATATTCCCTTTTTTTTTTTTAAAGAAAAACTAAATTTTCTCAGTTTAGGCCGATATGTATTCTACATTTTTTTTTTTAACCAAAAATAATGCAATAAGTGTATAGTGATTGGTTTGCGCAAAAGTTATAGCGACTACAAAATAGGGGATAAGTTTATAGCATTCTTATTTTTGGCAGCGATCTGCAATTTTTAATCGGGACTGAAACATTATGGTGGACACATCAGACACTTTTTTGTGACCACTGGCATATATACACAGGTTAAGGGGGAGATCAAGGGGTTAACAGTGTTCCCTGTGTGCATTTCTAACTGTACGGGGAGAGGACTGACCTAGAAGAAGAGACGGTTCGTGGTTCCTAGCCAACAGGAACTCACGATCTGTCATGCCTCACAGAACAGGGATTTGTGTGTTTACCCACGATCGCTCGTGCCCGGGAGTCATCAAGACCGTCTGCCACAAGCATTGACACCCCGCTGTCCCAACGTATAGCTATGACAGCTAGCCGGATCGTGCCGACCTGCTGCCGTAAAATGACGGCGGCTGGTCGGCAATCGGTTAATGACCAGTTTGAAGTGCCTGAAAAGTTGCTCAGTTTAATTGCAATACATGGACAGACTACAGGCAGTAACATGTTTCAGCATCTCTGATGTAATTGACCACGATGTCCTGCCTTGGCATGAATTGGTTGGGATAAGCACAGATCCCATCAATGACTGGGAAAAGAAATGGCCTAGTGGCGCTGATACAAAGAAAACTGGAAGAGGAGAATGCAGATCCCGCTATTGCTTTACACTGCATTATTCATCAATGGGCACTTTGCAGCAAATGTTTGAAAGTTGACAATGTTATGCCAGTTGTGGTGAAATGTATTAATTACATCAGGTCAAGGGGCTTACAGCACCGCCAATTTCGTGCTTTGTTGGAGGAAATTGGAGCAGCTTATGGTGATGTCCTGTACTTTACAGAGGTACGCTGGTTGAGCAAAGTCTTAAAGAGGTTTTTGGAACTAAAGGAAGGAAATCAATTTCTGATGAAGACTGGATGTTCCTGAACTTGATGATCCCAAGTGGATCATGGACTTTTTGGTTGATATGACACAGGTGCTGAACAAACGGAATCTGAAGGGCCCAAACCAATTTGTCACTGTGGCTTTTGACAATGTGAAAGCATTCACCTTAACTGGTTCAGCCCCAGGTGATTTTACCCCCTTCCTGACCAGAGCACTTTTTGCGTATTGGCACTGCAACGCTTTAACTGAAATTTGCTTGGTCGTGCGATGTTGCACCCAAACAAAATTTACATTTTTTTCCCCACAAATAGAGCTTTCTTTTGGTGGTATTTGATCACTTCTGCGGTTTTTATTTTTTGCGCTATAAACAAAAAAGGTGTAAATTTTGAAAAAACGCTTTTTTTTTTTTTTTTACTTTTTGCTATAATAAATATCCCCCCAAAAATATATAAAAAAAAGCTTTCCTCAATTTAAAAAAAAAAAAAAAAAAAAAAAAAAAAAAAAAAAAAAAATCGCAATAAACTTATATCGATTAGCAGGAGCTAGAACTTTTGCGCAAACCAAATAGAGGATAGATTTATATAATTTTTATTATTATTTTTTTTTTAACCAGTAATGGCGGCAATCGTCGATTTGTATTGTGATTGCACATTATGGCGGACACATCGGACAATTTTGGGACCCTTGGCATTAATACAGCAATCGGTGCATAAAAATGCCTTGATTGCTGTAAAAATGTCACTGGCAGGGAAGGGGTTAACACTATGGGGCGATCAAGGTGTTACTTGTGTTCCCTAGTGTGTGTTCTAACTGAAGGGGGGAGGGGACCGGCTAGAGGAGATGACAGATCGCTGATCTGTCACTTCTCCCCTCAGAGAACCGGGATTTACACACAGAGATCCCGATTCTCGCCGTGTTACGAGCGATCGAGACTGCCGGGCATTCGCATCGGCTTCGGGGGTTGAGCTGTGGCCACCAGAGGGAGTGACATAACGGCGATTCGCGCAGCCGAGCCGTGTTGCCGCAGTACAACTGTGGCGGCTGGTCGGCAAGCAGTTAGACCCCTTTCAAACTGAGCCACCACCGGCGTCAGCGCTAAAGCGGAGCTATTTTTAGCACCACTTTACCATCATTTTTGCGGCGCTATTCGGCCCACTAGCGGCCGAAAAGGGGTATCACAGCGCTGTCCCATTGTTTTCAATGGGGAGGAGAGGCGAGTTCACCACTCCTTCACCACTCCAAAGAAGCTGCTGGTAGGACTTTGACATCCTGCCAGCGCACCGCTCCAGTGTAAAAGCCCTTGGGCTTTCACACTGGAGTGAATGTAGCTGTTTTAGTGCGTTTTTCAGGCGCTATTTTTTACGCTATAGCGCCTGCAAAACGCTTCAGTGTGAAAGGGGTCTTAAAGCTGCAATTATGGAAAAAACAGTTCACCCAAAAAAATCTCAGCCATTTTCCAACATTCGAGTTTGTGTTTGAGGAAGAGAGTGAAGATCTTTCTGTGCTTTGTATCGATAAATATGTCGCTTCCATGGAGAACCTTCAACAGGAATTTCATCAGCGGTTTTCTGTCTTCACTATCCACAATGCAACTTTCCAGATGTTTGCAGACCCATTTTCCTTTCATGTGAACAGTGCTCCACATGTGCTGCCAACGGAACTTCTAGATCTGCAATGCAGCACTGACCTCAAAGCCAAGTTCAGAGCTGCACAGGGAAACAGAAATGATAGCTCTGTTTTTGAGAACATTACCGGCTACTTTTCCAGAGCTGTCCAAACGTGTCATGTTCTTATTTGGAAGTACAAACCTGTGTGAAAAATGATTCTCCACTACGAGCTTTAATAAATGTAGAACCAAGTCTAGGCTAGGCTTGATGCCCACCTTCAGGCTGTTAGGGTCTCAACTGCTAAATCACTTAAAGAAAAAACTTGGCTCATCTATCACAGAGCAAACACTGCCAAGCATCTGGCAGTCAGCGGTAGCAAGCAGTAACTACAACTGTACATAGTTTATTTTTCGAAGTGTGAAAGTTTGCATGCTGCTCCCACGGGATATGAAAACTTGCCATGTGGCCCTCAGGTAATTTGAGTGTGAGATATGCATTACTTAGAAGGGACATGACAACCGAGTAGATTTTCCTGCTGCCTCAAGAAAATGGCTATTGGCCAAAGTCTGGTGCTATACAATTACCAAACCAAAACATTTAGATGTTGAAGCAGAGTTCTGCCCACATTTTCCCTATTTTCCCAGCATCCCCTCTGCTTCTATAAATATACAGTAAATAATCTCTATAATGCAATCGTGGTTAGAGTACATCATTTTTTGGAATTTTATATACCTTCGTTTTAGTCTTCCTGAGCACTTCCATCTTGATTGTGGGCATGTGAAGCCCACTAGCACTATCTTCCGGGATAAGATGCTGCTGGATACCCAGCATGCACCTCCTGATCTCACACATCTAAACAGGGAGTAGAGAAGACCGTGTCTGGTTGCCATCACAAAGGGCGGCGACAGAGGAGAGGCCCGCTCCGTTATGGCAACGATTCCTGCGGCGACGCCCACTGACTTCTGTGAATGACAAAACATCTCCCAGTAGCACAGGCGCCGCAGGATATGACGCACATTGCCACGGCCTAGAAATGGCAGATTAGAAGGGACACCCTAAGACACAGTAAGGGGGGGAAAAAAATAAAATTTGGCCAAAGTAACTTCTCTAAAAAATGAAATTACGGGTGGAACTCCGCTTTAGGTAAAACAGACATGTAGATATACTAATGCCTGTATTATATTAGCTCCTTTTTTTTATCCACTTGCCGACCGACGCACGCTGATGTATGTCCGTGCAGAATGGCACGGACATGCAAATGGGCGTACAGGCACGTCCCTGTAAATTTTCCGCCGTGCCATCGCTTGCACACCGGTCGGGCCCTTCGTGAGTCCGATCGTGGGTCCCACGGACTCAATCGCCATGGGGATACCCGCGATTGTCTCACAGGGAGGAAGAATGGGAGATGCTAAAGTGGAGGGCCACCCTGAAAAACAAAAAAATGTAAAAAATTACAAAAAATCTAAAAAAAAAAAAAAATTAAAAAATTGTTTTTTTTTTACTTACCAGAAATGCCTGTTGCTAGGCACTTTATCCTAATCTTCCTCTTCCTCCTCCGCGGAGATCTTCTGTCTTCTCTCTTCGTCGCGGCGTCTTCTGGGTAATGTGTTGCGCTGTGTTCTGGGAACTGTGTGTTCCAGAACACAGCGCGTCCCATTCAGAAAGCGCTGCGGGACTCGCGCATGCGCAGTAGCTACGGGACTCGCGCATGCGCAGTAGGAAACGGGCAGTGAAGCCATAAGGCTCCGCTGCCGGTTTCCCTTACAAGGGATGGCGGCGCCGGGACCCGAGAGCCGAGGGACGGGTCGGCCTCGGGCGGCCGACATCGCGGGCGCCCTGGACAGGTGAGTGTGTTTATTAAGTCAGCAGCTGCAGTGTTTGCAGCTGCTGACTTTTTTTTTTTTTTATAACCGGCCCTCCGCTTAATGTAAACAAGCATCTCCCAGTTCTGCCTAGTGAAAGTGTCACTGATCTCTGCTCCCTGTGATCGGAGCAGAGATCAGTGACGTGTCATACACAGCCACCGTTAGAAACACGCCCCTAGGACACACTTAACTCTTACACTGCCACCTAGTGGTTAACCCCTTCACTGCCAGTGTCATTTACACAGAAATCAGTGCATTTGTATAGCGCTGATTGCTGTATAAATGACAAAGGTCCCAAAAACGTGTCAAAAATGTCCGATGTGTCCGCCGCGTCGCAGTCACAATAAAAATCGCTGACTGCCGCCATTACTAGTAAAAAATAAATTAATTAATAAAAATGCCATAAAACTACCCCTATTTTGTAAGCGCTATAACTTTTGCGCAAACCAAACGCTTTTGGTTTGCGATTTTTTTTTACCAAGAATATGTAGACGAATACGTATCGGCCTTTAACTGAGGGAATTTTTTTTTATATACATATTTTTGGGGGATATTAGCAAACTAAAAAAAAAATGCTTTTTTGTTTATAGCGCCGGGGTGATCAAATGCCACCAAAAATAAGCTCAATTTTGTTTGGGAGCCACGTCGCACAAACGCGCAATTGTCAGCTAAAGCGTCGCAGTGCCGAATCGCAAAAAGTGCTCTGGTCTTTGGCCTGCAAAATGGTCCAGGGTTTAAGTGGTTAAACAATCCCATCTCTTGAATAGTTCCATTCCCCACTGTGCTAGCAAATTGCACCCCCCCCCCCCCCCCGTATCCTGGAAGAGTTTGGATGTTCAAAGGCAGATAGAATGGAAGAAAATAAGAACCCACGCACTCAAACTAGGAAATGTATGTTTGCACAACAATCTGATCATAATTTATGCAGATTAATTCCGGAGGATTTGATTAAAGGAAACACTGGAATAAGGATGACAAAACAAGTCTGCGATAAACATTGCCCTTTATTCGGGAAAACATCTAACCAAATCTGGGTTTAAACCAAGTGTCTGGGATGATTAAGCTGCACTTCAGGCCAAATAATGTCCTTATCAGCTCTAGACAGCCACCCACAAAGTGAGCGCGTTCCACACAGGCAGCAATTTACTATGTTGTATGTAGGAACAGTAATAATTATACAAATGCTTGTGCACTACAAAGTGCAACCTTCATCCTGACCATTTCAAGTTAACCTGGTATTGAGGAAAATGCGTAACCCGCCACAGCTAATCAAAAAAAATAAATAAATCATGCAATAGGTCAAAATTCAAGCCGTGGGTGGCCCCCTCCGGCACCACCCGGAGCTGGGCCAAACATTCGCAGTCCAACAGTGATTGTAGCCAATCAGATGTAGTCACTGATGCCGACAGCTGCAGGAGCAGTGGTGAGATTCCCCCATCCAGGTTGTTTAGCTTGGATGGAGGAATCCACAGATTTCTCTCATTTAGCCCCTCCGAAGCCCCGTTTAGCCATACATATTAAGGAATCTTATGTATGGCTATCCTTATGCTGATCCATTGGCTTCAGCACTTGGGACTCGCCCACCTAGAAGGCAATTTTAAATTTCATAATTGAACTTCAGCAATGGCGGCCTACCTTTATCTCTCCGCAGAAGTTTCTATTAGGCTCTAATTTTACAACACATGCATTAAACGTATATGTAAACCCTCATTTTGTACAACAACCCATTCAGTTTAAATTAGAAATGAAAGGCAAAACATTTGTTTATAGACATAAAAACATTTTTTTCCCACTGCTCTCTGCTGTACAAGGTGCTCATGGAGCTGGGAAAGGAGAAACAGCAGTACACTGGTCTTCTCGATGAATGCCTGTGCGAGAGAAGGGGGGGGGTGGTTTGGGGAGTGTCAGGATGACTGATAATTGGAGGAGAGCAGTCATAGTTCCCAGCACACATTGTACTCACACCTAGTGTGGTCAGTTTAACAGGAAAGCCGAGGGACTGGTAGGATCACTAGGGATTTCACACACAGCAAGAAATACAAAGAACAGGATACATGGGACAGCTAGCACATATCAAATATGAAATGTTGGGTTTACATATGCTTTAGGCCACTTTCACACTGCTGCGACTTAAGTCGCGTGATTTTACCAAGATTTAAGGGAATGCTTGTGTAAACTTATGATTTGTATATGATTTACGTATATTAAACTTACTCAAACATTAACTGTACTTTAAAATAAGCACACACTGACCTCTGTAGCTGCGGGAACTATGGAACAATTCATCCTTAAAGCACTGAAGTCATTCTAGCCCATCTCAGCAGATCCGTTAAGCCCCGTGCCCCCATCTCTCAGCAGGTCCGTTCAGCCCCATGCCCCCATCTCTCAGCAGGTCAGTTCACCCCCGTCCCCCATCTCTCAGCAGGTCAGTTCACCCCGTCCCCCATCTCTCAGCAGGTCAGTTCACCCCGTCCCCCATCTCTCAGCAGGTCAGTTCACCCCGTCCCCCATCTCTCAGCAGGTCAGTTCACCCCCGTCCCCCATCTCTCAGCAGGTCAGTTCACCCCGTCCCCCATCTCTCAGCAGGTCAGTTCACCCCGTCCCCCATCTCTCAGCAGGTCAGTTCACCCCGTTCCCCATCTCTCAGCAGGTCAGTTCACCCCCGTCCCCCATCTCTCAGCAGGTCAGTTCACCCCGTCCCCCATCTCTCAGCAGGTCAGTTCACCCCCGTCCCCCATCTCTCAGCAGGTCAGTTCACCCCCGTCCCCCATCTCTCAGCAGGTCAGTTCACCCCCCGTCCCCCATCTCTCAGCAGGTCAGTTCACCCCCGTCCCCCATCTCTCAGCAGGTCAGTTCACCCCCGTCCCCCATCTCTCAGCAGGTCAGTTCACCCCGTCCCCCCATCTCTCAGCAGGTCAGTTCACCCCGTCCCCCCATCTCTCAGCAGGTCAGTTCACCCCGTCCCCCCATCTCTCAGCAGGTCAGTTCACCCCGTCCCCCCATCTCTCAGCAGGTCAGTTCACCCCGTCCCCCCATCTCTCAGCAGGTCAGTTCACCCCGTCCCCCCCATCTCTCAGCAGGTCAGTTCACCCCCGTCCCCCATCTCTCAGCAGGTCAGTTCACCCCGTCCCCCCATCTCTCAGCAGGTCAGTTCACCCCCGTCCCCCATCTCTCAGCAGGTCAGTTCACCCCGTCCCCCATCTCTCAGCAGGTCAGTTCACCCCGTCCCCCCATCTCTCAGCAGGTCAGTTCACCCCGTCCCCCCATCTCTCAGCAGGTCAGTTCACCCCGTCCCCCCCATCTCTCAGCAGGTCAGTTCACCCCGTCCCCCCATCTCTCAGCAGGTCAGTTCACCCCGTCCCCCCCATCTCTCAGCAGGTCAGTTCACCCCGTCCCCCCATCTCTCAGCAGGTCAGTTCAACCTTTTTTTTCACAGCTCCTGCTTTGTGCTTAGAAGATTGGAAAGCTGCTGCTGGATATAGTAGGGGATCCAAGGTGACAAGTCAATGCTAGGAGTGGGGAGCCCGGGAAGCAGAGCTGCTCAATTACTGCAAGCAGAAGTGGGCAGTGAGCTGAGTTGGAGCACAGGGAGAGGAGGGAGGGAAGCTGAGCCTTAACCTTTGTTTATAACTAAGTGCAAAACTTTATTTTTGTTCTAACCTTTAGAATCACTTGAATAATATGTAAATACTTGAATGCCTGTAGCCTGAAACAGGCCGACTAGAAAAAGTCAACATAGATCCGGTGAACAATTTATTCTTCTAACCTCATCAGAAAATGTAAAGAAACTGGATGGCAGATGTAATCTTTTCTCTTACTTGGGCTCCTGGGCTTTTCTCTGGCCCTGTGTGAGGCCTAGCCAGGTTTAGAACAATGTGCAACACAAACGTTCACTAATGGATTTAGCGTTCGTCTTAAAAGCACAATAAATGACGCTCCCTCGCTGAGTAGTCAGTCAGTAAGGATGTCGACGTACCATCCTTAAGCGGTGGTTTTCATATTTTTTCATTGATCAAGACCCTCCGCTGACAAACAAGTTTCTTTTATCTAGAAGAGCCCATATTAAAACTGCAAGCGTTCATAAAAGATTTCAGAGCTTCAAAACATTTTCTTTTTAGAAAATAGGCAGCTATTTCACAGCTCACAGAATCACAATGAAGGGTCAGCAAACTGCAGCGCTTATCTCGCTTGCCGATTGATATGGAAAAAAAAAAAAAATGTTTTTGCATTCAGCAAGGAGTAATTACTTCAATATACCATGAATTCCAAACCAGAAAGGTAGGTGTGCTAATACAGATCGGAGGTTTTGCGATTTTGAAACACAAAAGAGTAGAATGCACGAGAATACTTGCTAACTTTCGTTTGATAAAAAAAAAGCAAGTGTACCTGTCACCTACAAACACAGAAATGGAATCGGGGCAAAAATAAAAAACGTAAGTTTTGTTTTTATTATTAAAAGCTGAACTCCGGTTTTTACTGAAATTTAAATCGCTTGTTAGGACCAGGGGGGGGGGTCGCCAAATTTTCTAATCAAAGGGCCACTTTAGTGTCATTCGGACCTTAAGGTCTGATGCCAGTTGGAGCATGTCATCAGCACGCCGACTGTTGAGATACAAACGAGCCATTACCTAGACTACCCCCTATGTGCCGGCGCAGGTCTCCGAGTTCTCGCCAGGACCCGCGAGATCGCCGCTCACGTGATTGCTGACGGACTGTGTGCACGCCGCTCAGCGTGCAAAGGAGACACGCGGACCTGGAACCAATAGGCTTTTCCACCTCTTGGGACCATAACCCAGCTGAAAACGGCTGTATTGAGGGACTTGGATGAGACTGACCCTGGATGGATGGACAAGTGGCAAGACCTTTCCCATATCTACCTTTTTCAATAAAGTAAATTTATTATTTTGGTAAATACCGATAGTTCATTTTGAAGAATTCTTCCTGGGAAATTTTTCTTCTTCCCTCCCCTTTTTTGTATGCTTAATTTAATTCAGAGGAACACACCTAGTTTTGGTTGATTAGATCTAATCCGCTAGGTGACGGTAATCTATGACCCCATCACCTGGAACTATTAGTTTAAGTTCCTACTATAGTGTTATTTGTAGGGATGGAGCTGGCCTTGTCATCTTTTATTCATTTTTATTTTGTTGGAGTAGAAAATGGGGGAGGAATATTGCCGCCCCCCCCCAATCATTGGCGTCGGGCGGAGGAATAGTGCCCCCCCATCATTGGCGTCGGGGGGGGGGGGGGGGGGAGGAATAGTGCCCCCCATCATTGGCGTCGGGGGGGGGGGGGAGGAATAGTGCCCCCCATCATTGGCGTCGGGGGGGGGGGAGGAATAGTGCCCCCCATCATTGGCGTCGGGGGGGGGGGGGGGGGAGGAATAGTGCCCCCCCCATCATTGGCGTCGGGGGGGAGGAATAGTGCCCCCCCATCATTGGCGTCGGGGGGGAGGAATAGTGCCCCCCCATCATTGGCGTCGGGGGGGGAGGAATAGTGCCCCCCCATCATTGGCGTCGGGGGGGGGGGGGAGGAATAGTGCCCCCCCATCATTGGTGTCGGGGGGGGGGGGGGGGGAATAGTGCCCCCATCATTGGCGTCGGGGGGGGGGGGGAGGAATAGTGCCCACCCCCATCATTGGCATCGGGTGGGGGAGGAATAGTGCCCCCCCCATCATTGGTGTCGGGGGGGGGAATAGTACCCCCATCATTGGCGTCGGGGGGGGGGGGGGGGGGAATAGTGCCCATCCCCATCATTGGCATCGGGTGGGGGAGGAATAGTGCCAATGATGGGGGGGCGCACTATTCCTCCCCCACTCGATGCGCCCCCCCCCCCCCCATCATTAGCATCGGGTGGGGGAGGAATAGTGCGCCCCCCCCATCATTGGCACTAATCCTCCCCCACCCGATGCCAATGATGGGGGGGCGCACTATTCCTCCCCCACTCGATGCGCCCCCCCCCCCCCCCCATCATTAGCATCGGGTGGGGGAGGAATAGTGCGCCCCCCCCATCATTGGCACTAATCCTCCCCCACCCGATGCCAATGATGGGGGGGGCGCACTATTCCTCCCCCACCCGATGCTAATGATGGGGGGCGCACTATTCCTCCCCCACCCGATGCTAATGATGGGGGGGCGCATCGGGTGGGGGAGGAATAGTGCGCCCCCCCCCCCCCATCATTGGCATCGGGTGGGGGAGGAATAGTGCGCCCCCCCACCATTATTGGCATCGGGTGGGGGAGGAATAGTGCGCCCCCCCCCCCACCATTATTGGCATCGGGTGGGGGAGGAATAGTGCGCCCCCCCCACCATTGGCATCGGGTGGGGGAGGAATAGTGTGCCCCCCCATCATTGGCATCGGGTGGGGGAGGAATAGTGTGCCCCCCCCCCCCATCATTGGCATCGGGTGGGGGAGGAATAGTGCGCCCCCCCCCCATCATTGGCATCGGGGGGGGGAGGAATAGTGCGCCCCCCCCCCATCATTGGCATCGGGGGGGGAGGAATAGTGCGCCCCCCCAATCATTGGCATCGGGGGGAGGAATAGTGCCCCCCCCCCCATCATTGGCATCGGGGGAGGAATAGTGCCCCCCCCCATCATTGGCATCGGGGGGAGGAATAGTGCCCCCCCCCATCATTGGCATCGGGGGGAGGAATAGTGCCCCCCCCCCCATCATTGGCATCGGGGGGAGGAATAGTGCCCCCCCCATCATTGGCATCGGGGGAGGAATAGTGCCCCCCCCCCCATCATTGGCATCGGGGGGAGAAATAGTGCCCCCCCATCATTGGCATCGGGGGGAGGAATAGTGCCCCCCCCCATCATTGGCATCGGGGGGAGGAATAGTGCCCCCCCCATCATTGGCATCGGGGGGAGGAATAGTGCCCCCCCCATCATTGGCATCGGGGGGAGGAATAGTGCCCCCCCCATCACTGGCATCGGGGGGAGGAATAGTGCCCCCCCATCACTGGCATCGGGGGGAGGAATAGTGCCCCCCCCCCATCACTGGCATCGGGGGGAGGAATAGTGCCCCCCCATCATTGGCATCGGGGGAGGAATAGTGCCCCCCCATCATTGGCATTGGGGGAGAAATAGTGCCCCCCCCCCATCATTGGCATCGGGGGGAGGAATAGTGCCCCCCCCCCCCCCGCCATCATTGCCATCGGGGGGGGGGGGGGGAAATAGTGCTCCATGTTTAGTATTAGGGGATAAGTAGTTTCCCATTCCTTGGTGTCAATGGGAGGAATAGTGCCACAAAAGCCAAATAAAGGCAAGCAAAGAGCTGCATCTGGCCCCCAGGCCACAATTTGGAGACCACTGGTTTGGACCAATCTGGTTCGAATGAACTATTCCCCTCATTAACACATGCAGCTTCATGTATGTAGCCTCACTTATACACAGCTCTGCGTTCTGGGAGTGGAATGGGACATCCGTCCCGCTATACTGCAAAAAAAAAAAAAAAAGTTGGGCTATCCACTGCTCAGCCAGGTACCAGGGAGCTTGGTATTCTATGAATACAAAGCTTGTTCCAATTGGCTGAGGCAAAGAGGTGGACAGAAGATGGGCCCCTTTTTCAATTCAGAGGAAGCTTTGTATTCATTCACAGAATACAAAGCTCTCTGTAAATGGTTAAGCGCTGCTCAGCCCGACTATTTTGTTCCGGGAGTGGGATGGAACTTCCCGTCCCACTTCCGAAACACAACGCTGCATACTTTATTTGGCTGGGGCTGAATACAATTTATACAGCGCTCCCAGCTGCTGCTTCTGTTAGAGAAGAATATAGTTTGCCTGGACAAGCTTAGTCCCAACTAAACTTCACTAAAACCTGAAGATCAGCTTTAAAGCTACTCTCCAGGCCCCACATACCCCGCATCCTCCACCTCTATTGTGTACAGGATTCCTTCAGGTTCCCATGTCACTGCCTGATTGACGTGGACACTATCCATCGGCTATTCAGAGGCAGGGCCATCCCTGGATGCTGAAGACTCATCTCCATGCTTAGGTCATCAAGCAGAGGCACTTCTGCAGCATGTGATAATCGATCGCCCACACCGATGAGGGACAGGTGAGTGTAATTATATATATATATATATATAAAAATTAAAAGGGGGTAGGAGGGTTTTTTTCCTGCTCAGAGATGGGACTTGAAGACACTGTTGGGGAAATCCGATGTGCAGAGCATTAGACAAGGTGTTGTCACCATTAGAAAATCCAAAGATCACAGCATGGATCGACAAGACCATTAAGAGCCAGTGTTGATCCGCTTTGAGGGGAAATTCAGCCTTCATTTGACATCTGTTTGTGACTCTGATCATTCATATTTCATTTCAGGTGCAGTCAACCTGCAGTGGCCTCGTTTCACCTGCATTTGAACCCTCATTTATTTCTGAGAACAAAAGACCATCAACGCAGTCTCAGTACTGACATCGCTGCCGCACTATACATTTTAGATGGCCTCTCCTTTAAAGTGCAATTCCATCCCGCTGCAACAAATCTAATGCTGAAACACATTACCTAATCAACTTTGTATGCAATATTGCATAATGTTATGTCACTAAAGTAAACACAGAGACCAACAGGGAGCTATTATTGGCAGTCCAGATGTCCATGTAATGCAGCCTTGAGCTGGTAAAAGATCCGTCTCTGTAGGTCTCAACATGAGAACAAGCTAAATTTAAACACTGGATGCATCTAGAGCACACGTGTCAAACACAAGGCCCAAATCCAGCCATTTCATATGGTCCTCAAACCTCTCCTGGAGCACCACCCTCGTCTCTGCCCCACCTTGTCTCAGCAGTAGAGGACAGAACTCCTCCGCCAGATCCTGAGTTTCTCTGTGCAGCCACGAGAGGCTCGTTTCTGCCCCCCTCCCCATCTCAGCATTTGGCAGCAGAAAGGACAGAACTCATCCTACAGATCCTGTGCCTCTGTGCAGCCGCAGCACCCCCTCAGCAGACTCAGGCAGCCGACTCCAGCACTCTGGCCCCCCTCCAAAGCCTGCATTTTCTGCTTCCCAACTCTTCTCCCAGCTTCTTCCCGGAAACAGCAGCACAAGGTAGTGGGGGGAGCACAGATGTAAGGGAGGGTGGGGACTACTGATATAAGGGGGAGGTTGGGGCTCTGGACATCTATTCTTGCAGATACACCTGGCCTTTTAAGAGCAACCAGAACGCTGATGCTATGAAATGGAGTTGGACATGCTTGATCTAGAGCCTATGCATGCACAAGGGTAATCACTTGAGTTCTGAAGGCCAAAATTCCACACAAACCAATGGTCCAGGTTTGTGTGGAAGCTGGTAAGGTTGATCACAAAGTGAAGTACACTGACAATGCTGGTACTGGCCAAATCCTTAAAAAGAGCCCAGGACCATCACACTTTATTTACAATTTTCAAAAATAGCACAAGGCGTGCCTCCATCTTTGAAACCCAGGGGGCACTGCCTCCATCTTTGAAACCCAGGGGGTTTTCAGTTCTATCCAACTGCCTCAGACATTAGAAAGCTAAGTGAATGGATACTCAGTTTCTTTCCAGCGTAGAATAATCAGCAAGTGTAGCTACAAGAATAGACTGGCAGGGGACAGGAAATTAAACTACTGTGCATGACTAAAAATACAAATTTGGTTTGAAAAGCCAATGTAAAGGTTTTTTCTCTCCACTCTACTGGCTTATATTTAAGCTACTAACAGCGGAGTTATCTTTTAACACTCTGGAGAATGCTATATTGCAAAAGAGTGAATATTGCATGGAGTTCCAGGTTCTGAAGAAATGAAGGCAGCCTATTTTGCCTCTGTAAGGTTAAAGTAAAAACGACAAAGCCAGCCATAAAAATCAAGCTGAGCCCTTAGCGTTTTGTGAATGGCGAAGTGCCAACGCTCTGGGACTTGTTCTTGTCAGACTTCATCACCGGTTATTTTGGGGTCACGTAGGCAGCGACGCTCATGTCTGTACACAGCGGGGACGGTTGGAGCGTGCATTGCAGACAGCGCTGGTGTTTAAAGTGTTCTAAACCTCCAAGAGAGAAGGGAAAGTACCTTTTTCCTTTTCCGTTTCTCCAAATTCTGCTTCTCTGCCAGGGACTTGATTGCTTCTATCCAGGTGTCATCCATCCTCTTTATCCTCAACGTCATCCAGTGGAACTCCTGGTGTTTAGACATGACGAAGTAGAGGTGCTCAAAATCTGTTCGGATTTCAGCCTGAAATTAAAAGAAAATGGAGAGGTCTGTGAGCTCTTAAAAAGGGAAACATTTTTCTTTGAAGGTGATTCTAAACGAACACCTTGTAAAACAACCCAGTTTAAAATAGAAATTAAAAGGCAAGAAATTTTTTGTATAGATATTAAACATGTACCTTTCTTTCCTTTTTTATAAGTGATCACATTTCCTCTGTTCTCAGCTGCGTAACAGCTGGGGGAGGAGAAGCAGCAGCATACAGGGCTTGCCAGTGAATGGCTATGCAGCAGGGGGGTGTCAGGACAAGTCTGATCATGGGAGGGTACACCGAGGTCCCAGCATAACTAGAGAACTGACCATGATGTGCTCTCGTGCTTAGTGTGATCAAAAAACACTTTTCTTGGAGTACATCACTGGACACAGAGCCACAGTAATTACTGTATGGGTTATATAGGCACCTTTAGGTGATTGACACTGACACACCCTAGACGGGAAGTTCACTCCCTATATAACTCCTCCCATTACTGGTAGTAACTCCGTTTTTGTAGCAAAGCAATATGCGTGTATTATGCCGGCCATACACGGTTCGAATTTCGAAAGAATTTTGCACCATTAGTGGGCTGCAACAACAGCCGATTTTCGTGCGGAAATCAAATTTGAGGAATCGGACATGTTGGAAATCTTTGGAAAAAAACGATATTCTAATCAATGATGGGAGAATCGTGCGAGAAATGTAATAAGAAAAGAAAGTTTACAGAGAGAAAAGAAGATTCCCGGTCAAATTCTTTTCTGTAGCAACATGAGGTGAAATTGAAGGCTTGGTTGGCTGAATTTTGAAAATCAATGGTGGCATCATCGGATCACAAAACTGATTTTGAAAATAATTTTTTTTTCGAAATTCGACCATGTATGGCTTGCATTAGAAGAGGGGATGGGCCTCTGTGTCCCGTGATGTACTCCAAGAAAAAGATGTCACAGGTAATCCTATTTTCTTTATTGTAAATCACGGGACACAGAGCCACAGTAATTATTGTATGGGATGTCCCATAGTAATGCTAACTGCAAACCCCATTTGCAAAAAGGCAAGGATTCTACCTATAACTTTCTGGCATGCCAACCCCTGGATTCACACCAGGAAACATATGCCTTCCAGACTATAATAAATGACTCTGGAAGCTGGCTTCCTTGCATTAATCAAGGTAGATATCACTGAGCCTGAAGCCCACTATTCTTCAGAATGTGGGTTTCAATAGCTAAACTGTTAAATTTAGCATTTGTAAGGTAGAATGGAAGACTTGTCCCTGCGATAGCAGGTCTGGATGTGGCGGTAGGGTCCATGGGGCCCCTACCGACGTCTTTAATGTTTCTGCATACCAAGTTCTGGGCCACAAAAACCACCAACTTCTTTTCCTGCTTGATCCTGCAAAGTCGTCATGGTAGCAGCAGAATAGGAGCGAAAGCATAAATCAGTGAGACCTGATACCACGGGGTCACCAATGCATCTGTTCTGCATGCAAGTGGATCCTTTGTTGACACAAAGTTGTCAACCTTGTTGAACCTCTTCTGGGTTGCATCTATAACCAGATCCAAGTACTCTAGTCTTCTTACTGGCTTTAAAGAAGACTTCTCTAGGTTTAGGACCCAAGCTAGATATTTCAGGTAGTTGACTGTGGTGACCAAGCTTTGGTCTAACTGGGCCAGTCTATCAAGAGCAGGTTGTCTAGGTAAGCTATAATAGTTATACCTTGGGCCCTTAATCTGGCCAGAGGAGGGGCCAGGACCTTTGTAAACACCTGAGATGCAGTAGCTAGGCCGAAAGGCAGAGCTACAAACTGAAAATTACGTTTCTCCACTTCGAAATGCAGATATTTCTGATGAGCTGGGAAAATAGGTACATGCAGGTATGAATCCTTGATGTCGATTGACACTGTGAAAAGGTTTGAATAAAACCCCAACCCCCTGGCTCTTTCATGTCATGGGAGCCATCAGGATCACTTTTTGCAACAAAATTTGTTTAAAGCTTGAAGGAGAGACTTTTTTTTCTCTGGATCTTTAGGAACATTTGCTCTGAGGAAACGAGGAGATGGGAATTCCCTGAACTCTGGTTTGTAACCTAGAGTTATTGTGGAGACCACCCACCTGTCCTGAAAATCCTCCTGCCAGATCCTTGAGAACTGTAGCAGTCTTCCCCCCACACGAACGAGCAGATGCACCCCTTCATAAAGGGGCTTTAGTGTTCTGTCTTGTAGGTTTCCTCTCCCAGGACTTTTTGTTTTTCTTCTTGAACCTGACGGTGGAGGCCGTTGCGCCTGCCTGGAGGCTGATGCCCCTGGCACCGGGGAAAGAGCCCGTTTAAATGAGGGACGTTTACATCTTTTCTTAACTGACAAAAGGATACTTTTCACACTTGAAATCTTTTGGATATAACTGTCCAAATCCTAGCCAAACAGCCTTTCACAGCAGAAAGGAAAACCCGCCAGGAGCTTTTTGCATGGTGCTTTGGCTGACCAATTTTTCAACCATAAGATTCTATGCATATGCACCAACCCAAGTGTAAGGCGAGAGGACTTTAAGATAGAATGATCGCATCAATTGCATAAGACAAAGCCACTGGCAGCTCAGCCAAAACCTGGGCCTTGAGCACCGGTTTCAAGTGGTCTCTCAAGGACTCACACACTCCAATTGCCTCCACTGCAGATTGAGCTACTGAACCTGCCAATAAAAAAAAATGTTTAACAGGAATTTATTGGTTGGATCTCTTAGCAATTGAGCGTTGTCAACAGGACAAGTCAAACTTATTTACAGAGGATATAGCAGCGTCAATTGCTGGTATACTCCACATCTTAGTAAATTTTTCCTCCATAAAGTGTTGGACAGGAAAAGCTTGCACAGCTTGAGGAGGCTTCAGTGAACTCAAACAAGTGGGCTTTTCAACCAACTCAGTTACAGGTAAATTAAATGTGGAGCAGACCTGTTCAGTAAGAGAATGCACCAGCAATTTCTCAGCCTGTGACGCTGAACAGGGTCCTTCCCTACTTGATTCATTGGAAAAGGATTCATCAGTCCCTTCCCAGTCTCCTGAGGGGGATTCATCTTCCCTCTTCCAGTGTTCCTCCGTTTGAGGGTCCTGGGTGGTAGAAGGGGGCCTAATGCGTTTATCTTCCACTTTGTGAAGATGCGATTAATGCCATTAATCTTTCCTCCAATCCACTCATGGCTGAGGAAAAAATCTCCTGAGTAATATATACAGGGAGTATGCGAGCGGGGGCTCTGATCCGGCTGGATCACACGTGGAGGGGGGCTGGGGTAGAGAAGAGGAGGAGAGCTGGTGGATAGAGAGCCACCATAAATGCGGTGGCTGCGGGAGTGGTGCAGAACACAGCCATGCTCTTTGCCTGGAAAGAAGCTGTGGGGGGACATTCCGAAGAGAAAAACCCCCCTTCCCACATCCTACCTGGAGCTTGGGCTCAGAGGAAGCATGCAGCTTGTGACACAGAGTGAGAATGACAAGCATGGAATCAGGTACGTGCTCTCGACAGCCCCCTATGCGGCATAACACATTTACTTAAAGGAGAAAATACACAAGAATTACAAAAATTCCTTAGGAATCTCCCTTACCTTATCCGGCTGCAGGGTTCTGTGGTAAACAAAACAGACCCAATCTTCACCACTCACCGTGGGCTGTTAAAAAACCTTCAGGAACCCCTTTTTATCAGGGGGATCTACAACCCTGGGCCTGTAAAGCACCCTGCCAGGAAATATGGCTGAAAAAACAAAAACAAACACTGGATCCCGGGGTCTAGCTCTCTAAAGAGAAGCGTTACAGGCAGAACCTTGTTTCTTCCAACACGAGGCACGGGTACCACTCAATTCGGCCTGGGGAAGACACTTTGAATGGATCCAGTTGCATGGCTTGCCCCAGCAGAGCTCAGCACACCACCTCTTTACTTGTAACCAACACCTAAGACACTGGCAGAAAAGCAAATCTGAGGTACTTCCAGCAATGGGAGGGGGTTATATAGGGAGTGAATTTCCTGTCTAGGGTGTGCCAGTGTCCATCACCTAAAGGTGCCTCTATAACCCATACAGTAAATTACTGTGGCTCTGTGCCCCATGATGTACAAGAAAATTTATTTATCTTACCACATCAAAAACAATCTTTATGATGATCATAAATGCAAATAAAGTGCATATTTAGTGAACTGCAATATTATAAAGAAAATGATCCTTCTTAAGCAAGAATAAAATAGTCTTAAAAGTCCCAATATTCCTCTTCAAAAGAAGCGTATCCGAATCCCACATCCGTGATTGGAAATTTTTCACCAATTCGTGAGACACCACCACCTTCTAAAATGGACACTCCGCAGTAACGAGGTAAAAAGACGCCTTTGGTTTATGTTGGGTTAACCACTCCACTCATAAGCATGCCTGAAGATTTCCGGATTGCATGCCAGTAATCACGCCTTGCATCTCCACATTAATCTCATGCCGCGTACACACGGTCGAACTGTTTGACGTACTTAGTCCGTCATACAATCCGACGTACAATCCGGCGTACTTTCCACTGAACGGACTTGACAACACACGGATACCCAAACAGTCCGACGAAAGCTTGCGCAATGACGTACAGCACGTACGACGGGACTAGAAATAGGAAGTCCAAGACACAGCAAAGCCCTGTAAATCCTTTCTGGGCATGCGCCATTCTTAGTCCGTCGGACTAGCATACTGACGACCGTATTGTCCGCTGAAACCAAAGTACGACAGACAGATTTTTGGAAAAACCGAAATTCTTAGTACTCCGGACTGCACGCTGAAAAAGTCAGCTGAAGCCCACACACGAGCGGATTGTCCGCTGAAATGTGTTTCAACTGACTAAGTACGTCAAACAGTTCGACCGTGTGTACGCGGCATCAGGATAAGTGTGGTGCCTATAGACTGGCACTAAGTCTTTCCAGCAATGCTTAGGGCTAGCAAGCGTCGTTCCATCTCCTGGTATTGGTCGTACGATGAAAGCCTCGATTTTGGGCAGGAAGTGATGTCAGCATTACCCAGAAGCCTCTCTGCGTTTCGCAACCAATCATGTGTTCCTGCTCCAACCCGCACCAAATCGAGGCTTAGATCTTATGACCGATCCCAGGAGACGGAACAACGCTTGTTAGCCATAATAGCATTGCTGGAAAGACTTAGTGCCTGTTTATAGGCACCCCATTTATCCTGAGATTAATGTGGACATGCAAGGAGTGATTACTGGCATTCAATCCGTAAATCTTCGGCATTCTTGTATGAGTGGAGTAGTTAACCCAACAAGCCAAAGGCATCTTTTTACCTTGTTTCTGGTGAGCGTTTATTTTAGGAGGTGGTGTCTTACGAATTAGTGAAAAATTTCCAATCATGGATGTGGGATTTGTTCACGTGGGATTCAGATAATCATCTTTTGAAGAGGAATATTGAGACTGTTTTAACACATGATTTTATTATTAAGAAGAATAATTTTCTTTATACTGCAGTTCACTAAATATGCACTTTATTTGAATTCATGATGATGATGAATCACTGAGATAATTATTTAGGGTCAGCGCAGTTGCACCTTTTTCTGCAACACTGCTTACCCCACACTATTGTTGGGGGCTCTATAACTGCAGCAGATCTGCTATTTAAATCAAAAAGGTAAAAGTTGCATATTATAGATTTACATATTTTGGGTGACACATTTTTTCACATTTTTAGATAACAAAATACACCTTTTATTGTCTAACAGAGCAACGATAGCAAACAGAAGTAAACTTTTCTGACATTTTAAAGCTGAACTCCGTATAGATAGACACACAAATTAAAGTGTCACTAAAGTCAAATTTTCTTTTTGATGAAAACAAACGTTACACTCACCTGCTCTGTGCAGTGGTATTGCACAGAGAAGCCCCAATTCTCCACTTCTCAGGTCAGGTTCCTTGGCAGTGATCCTGGCTCCTTTTCTTTGTGTGTCTCCATAGCAAACCGCTTGCTATGGATTCAGCGTCTGCTCACTCTCGGGATGGGTGTCTCTATTGACCCGCACTCCAAAGACTTGCACAGCGGGACTTAGCCCTGTCAGCAGCAGCCAATGGCTACTGTTTGAGTCCTGTGTGAAGAGGAAGAGATGCAGCCACGCACAGCACTGGATCTATTCTTCCCTCTTCCTCTTTACACAGGGAAGGGGCTGGGGGTGCAGAGAAATGGAAAACCTCCTGTTGGGTGCCCCCATAGCAAGCAGCTTGCTCGGGGGGCACCCAAGCAGGCATGCGGCTCACCCCCAACCCCTCTGTCTCCTGACTGTCTCACTGGCTGTGATTATCAGCAGGGTGGGGCAATGGCGTCTGCTGCTGTCAAAAAGCAATCAGGAGTGTGAGCCCCTAGAGAGGCAAGGCTCTCGTAAACATTGATGGCTCGAGAGAGAGAGCTCAGGTAAGTATTGGGGGGCTGCTGCACAAAGTTTTTTTTTTTTACCTTTGTGCATAGAATGCACAAAAAGTAAAAAACCTTATACCTTTACACCCACTTTAAAAAGGTAAAAAAACATTTTTAGTATCACTTAAAGGCAGCTCTGTATTAGTACAGTCTTATTTTTAATTACAAGACGTGCAAGTACCTAAATTTGACCTTGTATCAGCCTCTGAGTCCCTGTACAGGTGGTCAGGGGTGGTTAAGCACTGAAGTCAGGAATGTAAGCCCTTGTGAACCAAGTGAAAACAGAAGGTTGCACAGAGGAAGGTTTTCTGCCTAATAGCAGCAGTGTAAACACCTGGTTTAAGAAAGGATTTTTCCTGCGAATGCTTGTTCCAAGACGGTGACCTGTCAACCTCGGACAACCATGCAATTAGATTAAGAGCCGGAAAGCTTTTAAAAAAAAAAAAAAAAAAAAATGTATTCTCAAGTCACACAATTGCAGAACCAACATCACACAAGCAATAATTAGTTGCATGCCCCGTGCAAGGCTGTCTTTTACTGGCACAGGGATGCAAAAGTTTTGTGCATCCCTGTGCCAGCATTCCATTTATTTATTTTTTTTAATCTACTGATTTTCACGATAGCCGATGGCTGCATGGACATGGTCGTTGTGACTCAACATGCCATGGGTCCTCAAATGCACACATGGCAAGTTCTGAGAACGGGACCTGCATGTTTTTGGCAGGACAGCACAGCTGTGTGTTGAAGCTGTAGGTTCCAATAGTTAACGGGACTCCGGCACAGGGATGCACGCAACGCCTGTGTATCCTGTGCTGGTAAGACTGCCCTGCATGCGGAAGGCAGCTAAACACCCCTTGTTAAAGCGGAGGTCCACCCTAAAATGGGAATTCCCTCCCCCCTCCGGCGCCACAATCGGCACCTTTCAGGGGGGAGGGGGGTGCAGTTACCTGGATAATCCAGGTAACTGCACCCACTTCCGGGATAGCTGTCTGCGGAAAGGGGCGTAGATTACGCCCCTTTCCGCAACTGCCCGCCCCTTTGCGCAAGTGCCCCGCTGCCTGCTGGGAAACACACAGTTCCCAGAGGCAGCGGGGACCGTCCGGATTGCGCCGCGCGGCTCGCGCATGCGCAGTAGGGAACCGGGAAATGAAGCCGAAAGGCTCCATTTCCTGATTCCCATACCCAAGATGGCGGCGGCAGGACCCGACAGACGACCTAGCGATCGGCTTCGGGTGCCGACATCGCGGGCGCGCTGGACAGGTAAGTGTCACTATTTTAAAAGTCAGCAGCTGCAGTATTTGTAGCTGCTGGCTTTTAAAAAAAAAAAAAAAAAAAAAACGTGGAGTCCCGGTGGACTCCCGCTTTAACAGGGCCTAAATGGTCAGGTGACCCGTGCTGGGCAGTCTCCACCAAGTCAATTATCCTCTTAACGCTTACCATTGTTCGCTTATCAGCTTCCTCTTCCTTCTGGTTTACAGCTCTCCATGGCAGTCGAGGACACCAGTTTTCAACCTAAAAAAAAATTAAATAAAAAAAAAAAAAAAAAACACATTATGCATCCCAACACACAAAGGCTGCATTCACACTGCCCGATTTGCCGCGAATCTGCCCGCGATTTGAAAGTGCCGATGTGCAAATGACAGATCGGGGGCTCGTATTTGGGATGCCATTTATTTGAATGACACCTCAAATCGCGGCATGGGTCTGGCACGATAAAACGCATTGCAAACGCAGCAACATGCATCGCAGGAAGCATGTCACCCAGATTCGCTGCAAATCTGCCCACGATTTAAAACACTGAATTACGAATAGAGCCCAACGATGACCATTGAGCAATTTGGCAACACAGAAACCATATTAAAAAGTAAAAAACAAAAACACACAACTAAAACACATTAGTATAATGTATACTGTAGAATACAGCTACAGTATGGCTATTCCGAGTTACATGACAATATGTAATGTGACCTTGCATAGATAACACTGCTAATGTCTCCTGAGCAAACAGAATGTAACAAAGGTTGTTTCCAGAGAGTATTCCCTTCAGTAGAATTATTTATGCATGTGAGGCTTGAGTCCTAAATTCCGAGAGGTCAACAACGTTCAGAGCACGCGACTCTTATCGCAAAGTAAATCAAGAAAGTTGGCAGCCATACACACAACTTTTCCATTACTTCTGCTGTCCATTCTAACTTCTTGGCTAAATATAATATACAGGTGCAGCTGAAAAAAAGAATAAAAAAAAAAAAAGGTAATTTCAGCAATTCAAAAAGTGAAACTCATACAGATTCATTACACAGACTGAACCCCAAAATGTAGTATCTCAGAAAATTAGATTACAGAAGAAAAAAAAAATAATAAAAGAAAGATTTCTAATACAGAAATGTTGGCTTAGTGAAAAGTACAGCCATGTACAGTATAGCATGCACTCAGTACTTAGTCGGGGCTCCTTTTGCATGAATTACTGCATCAATGCGGCATGGCATGGAGGCAATCAGCCTGTGGCACTGCTGAGGTGTTATGGAAGCCCAGGTTGCTTTGATACTGGCCTTCAGCTCATCTACATTGTTGGGTCTGGGGGTCTCATCTTCCTCTTGACAATACTCCAGAGTCTCTATGGGGTTTAGATCAGGCAAGTTTGGTGGCCAATAAAGCACGGCGATACTATGATCATTAAACCAGGTACTGGTACTTTTGGCAGTGTGGGTAGGTGCCAGGTCCTGCTGGAAAATTAAATCAGCATCTCCATAAAGCTGGTCAGCAGAGGAAAGTATGAAGCGCTCTGGAATTTTACCTTCACCCAAAAAGAGGATTTTGGACCACTGAGCAACAGACCAGTCCTTTTTCTTCTTTGCACAGGTAAGAGGATTCTGACATTGTCTCAGGAGTAGCTTGACAAGGAATGCGACAGTTGTGGCTCATGTCCCGTATAAGTCTGTGCGGTGGTGGTGGCGGCTCTTGAAGCACCGACACCAGCTGTAGTCCACTCCTTGTGAATCTCCTCCCAAATTCTTGCATGGTCTTTGTCTCCTCTTAAGGCTGCGGATATCCCTGTTGCTTGTTCACCTTTTTTCTACCACGCTTTTTCCTTCCACTCAACTTTCCATTATGCTTGGATACCACACTCTGTACAGCCAGTTTCTTTAACAAGGATCTTTTGTGACTTGCCCTCCTTGGAGGCTGCCAACTACTGTCTTCTGAACAATTGTCAGCCGTCTTCACCCAGATTGTGTAACCCACTGAACCAGACAGAGGCCATTTAAAGGTGCAGGAAACCTCTACATGCGTTTTTAGTTAATTAGCTGATTAGAGCGTGACACCATGAGTCTACAATATTTAGTTTTTTCACAATATTCAAATTTTCTGAGATATTGAATTTTGGGTTTTTATTCTCTGTAAGCCATAATCAAAATTACAAGAAATGTTTAAAATATATCAGTGTGCGTGTGATGAACCTATATAGAAGTTTCACTTTTTGAATTGAATTACTGAAATAAATTGCCTTTTTGATGATATTCTAATTTGAGATGCACCTGTATATCTCAAAAAAAAGTTTTTTTTTAAATTAAATACAAAAATTTATAATTTACAGAAATACAGCCTGTTCCATAGCTTGAGGTGCACACCAACTGCCTCCCCACCTCCATTTGATTCTTTCTTCTGAGGTTTAAAATTTTAAAGCATATCTTAAAGCAGAGTTCCAGGCTTTTTATGTTTATTAAAAGTCAGCTACAAAAAGTGTAGTTGCTGACTTAAATAAGCAGACACTTACCTGTTCCACGGTCCAGCGATGTGGCTGAACAGAGGGTCGCTCCTCTCCTCCTCTCCACCGGCGCCTCCATTGCCACTCTGGGCACCCGGCGGTGACAGCTTTCGTCTTCATGTTTGGGCATGTATGGAGCATGCGTGAGTCGTGGTGCACACCCGGGGACCTGTCACGTGACCCAGGAGATAGCCTAGAGGGAGGGGCTGCCTAAGGGAAAAGGAGGAGTCACCTTGGCGGTCCCTGGGCGGAAGGAGGAAGTGGGACAGGATGTCCCCCTCCTAACGAAGCCCCCACTCCAGCAGGGGACCCCAGAAAAGGTTCAGGAATTCTCTGTGCAAAACCACAACCACTTTAACCTGCAAAAAATGTAAGCAAAGGCCACTTTTCAAGAATACTGCAGGTTTGATGAAATGGGAAGATAGGTTTCTTCTCCTGGCTTTACAAAAAAAAAAAAAAAAAACAACTTAACAGAAATACAACTTTAAGTGTTGGTAAAGAGAAGAGGAACAGTGGCAAGTAAAGCTGCAGATGGGCACAGTGCTGGATTGAGAGAGAGATCAGTTAAGTATTGAATGGGGGCAGCGATGCTTTCAGACTTGCGGATCTGTATCCAGCCATTCACTTGCTCAGCCTGTCCATTTTCATCCAATCCGCCAGATGGATGGAAAATGGGACATCCATCCCTCTGGATTTTGCAGAGTGGATCGGATGTCAGCAGACATGTCACTGCTGACATCCGTCGCTCCATAGAGCGAACTTTCAGATCCGCCTGAAAAAACTGACGGGCGGATCTGAACAGTCCACACGTGTGAAAGAGCCTTTAAGGTTAAAAAAAAAAAAAAAAACTTGGCTGTATAAAAACACTAAGCTTGTGTAGACACATCGGGAGACTGGCACTTCCAGAAAGCCCAAGAAAAAAAAAAAAAAAAAAAAAAAAAGGATTTGGCTATTACTACTAGAAAAGTGTACAAGCAGGAAGCCAATGACTAACTCCACATTGTAATTCTCTTGGAACACATGTTCGGAATTAGCAATAGTTTAAAAACAATGACAACATCCTATCCAGTAGATTAAAAAAATAAATAAATATAGGGCACACCCATGCCAGATTTCCCGAAAGTTAAGAACGTATTGCTTAATACATCTTGCTGTCTACATTTCATCCCACCACGATCGCCAAACTTACATTTCATCCCACCAGGTTCAATCAAACCATTACTACATTTCATCCCACCACAATCACCAATCAAACCACTACTACTAGGGGTGCACCGAATGGAAATTTTGGTGCTGAAAATCAAGGATGTACTAGGATAAAAAACGAAAATGACAGTTTTTAAAATTATTTATATTTTTATATAAAATTTATTATATTCAACTTTTTAATATCAATTTAAATTAATAATTTGTTGGTGATTATTGGCACCTTTAGTGCAAGAAAGGTCAAGAAAAATTCAGTCTGCAGTCTCCAACCATCTCTCGTATCATGTCCCCCAGTCTCCAACCATCTCTTGTATCATGTCCCCCAGTCCCTAACCATCCCTCGTATCATGTCCCCCAGTCCCTAACCATCTCTCGTATCATGTCCCCCAGTCCCTAACCATCTCTCGTATCATGTTCCCCAGTCTCCAACCAGCTCTCGTATCATGTCCCCCAGTCTCTAACCAGCTCTCGTATCATGTCCCCCAGTCCCTAACCATCTCTCGTATCATGTCCCCCAGTCTCCAACCAGCTCTCGTATCATGTCCCCCAGTCCCTAACCATCTCTCGTATCATGTCCCCCAGTCTCTAACCAGCTCTCGTATCATGTCCCCCAGTCTCTAACCAGCTCTCGTATCATGTCCCCCAGTCCCTAACCAGCTCTCGTATCATGTCCCCCAGTCCCTAACCAGCTCTCGTATCATGTCCCCCAGTCTCTAACCAGCTCTCGTATCATGTCCCCCAGTCCCTAACCATCTCTCGTATCATGTCCCCCAGTCTCTAACCAGCTCTCGTATCATGTCCCCCAGTCCCTAACCAGCTCTCGTATCATGTCCCCCAGTCCCTAACCAGCTCTCGTATCATGTCCCCCAGTCCCTAACCAGCTCTCGTATCATGTCCCCCAGTCTCTAACCAGCTCTCGTGTCATGTCCCCCAGTCCCCAACCATCTCTTGTATCATGTCCCCCAGTCCCTAAACATCTCTTGTATCATGTCCCACAGTATCTAACCATCCCTTGCATCATGTCCTCAGTACCTAATAATCTCGTGTCATGTCCACAGTCTCTTAAACACACTAATATTAGCAAAACTTCCATTCGGTGCACCTCTAGCAAACCTGATACCGGAGACGGTCAGACTGCAGACATGATACATGTGATCAATGCAGCTTTACTTGTGCCCAGGAGATACAGCAGCTGGCCTGTGCCCAGCAGATGCAACGGCTCCATTATGGGCACTTTTTCCTTTCGGCAGCCTGGCAAAAACAGCATTTTGTTAAACAGGCGTATTTACAGCCTTTCTGGTGAGTGGGGACCCAGGAGGGGAGCACAAATGGTCACCTGAGAACCACCACAACTGTTTACAAGTTCAGCACACCATATTGGATGGACTTTTTATGACTGCACTTTACATAAAATTATATTTTTGCACCTTATACCATGTCGTTAAGCCATATCATTATATTGTATATAGGTTTGCCTAATACTGGGTTGAGTTAAATTTTTAATATTTTGCATTTATTGGGGTCTTTCACCTTTCACTTTAGCAGCAGCCCTATTACATATACCTTTTTTCCATAGCGTGGGTTCATTCTCTCTTTACAGATCCGTGACAAATCTGCCCCCGATTCAAAAGGCTGTAGTGTGAATGCAGCACAGAGTTGGAGTGTAGTTGGCAACACATCATCCAAAACAAATTTATTAATGCAGGTGGAGTAAAGCGGTTTATGCATTTCAGCTACACAGCCTTAATCGTACCCTTAGATGGCTGTTGCTGAAACAAACACACAGGCCGCTGTATGTCTGTACTCCACCTGCATTAATAAATACATTCTGGATAACGTGTTGCCACTCATCTCAACTTTACATCGTATCTTTGCCAGTCCAGAGATCTCTACTCTTGACTTCTACTGAGAACACTCAACTTCTCCCATCTTGTTTTTCTTTCTTCAGTCACAGCTCTGCTCACATTTACGCAGTGTTTGATTCTGGCTATTTGGTGATGAACCTCAAGGGTTCCATAGCCCACACCCTACTCTTGGTTGAGCACCGCTTCACTCTGGGCTCTAAGCCTTGGAGTGGGTTTAAGGTTTTTACGATGGCAAACCACTGTAACACTAAGTGACCGTTTATGTATTGCTAAAACTCTTACCGTTTTGATTCTTGGCACCAGTCTGTACTGTGCAACTGTTCTGTGCTTTGTATTAAAACCCAATAAACAATATAAAAATTGTAAAAATACAAATACTAATTGTAAAAATAACTACCAATTCTAAAAATGTTAATTTTAATAATGCACATTTTACAGCTATTTAGCTATGGCTAAAAAGAGGTTCGGTAGAAGGAAGGGGAAAAGGTGAATGGGAATATTGCATATAGCATTACTACAGTGACAACCAAATCTATTGGCGCTGCTGACATTACTTCCAAGATGGCGGGCCCAGAATTAGATTCAGGGCTTTTGGTTGTCAACACAAGGGAGGCTTTTACAGGTAAATAACTTGCATAAAATATGTTAAATGCACATATATTCTTATGGGGAGACTGTTGTAGTTTTGGCAACAGGGTCTTTAAGATAGCAACTTGTTGAAAACACACTGTAGTGCCACACAAAGTATATATTTTGGAAATGGGGAAAAATAGATGATATAACCCCAGGTGAGGGGTTCATGGCAGCTCTTCAGGAAATGACAGAACTGAAGATTCATTTTTGGTCATCTGTAGCTCTGGGCTGTACTTCGTGTTCTCAGATAAGAGTCACAGCTTGTTGTACAGGCGCATCTTGACACAAATCTTTTCACCTTGTCCTCAATGCCATCTGCAAGCAGCAGGGATGGCAATCTGCTTGTTCTAATTTCCATCGTATTTTTGGTCAAAGTCCACATGAAGAGATTTGCAAGTCAAAAATCATAACAATGTTTCACAACATCAGTTTTACTCAGGGAAAAAAAAAAAAAAAAAAAAAAAAAGATAAAAATCCCTCCCGTATAGCTAAATAAGTGGAACATATATTACTACACCTGCCCTTCCCCTGTGCATTCCAGATAAAGGGAAGAGAAGTTCCAGGGAAATCGTTAAAGCAAATCAGTTCCAGCGTAATAAGAACTGTACCTAGACAAACACTAAGGCAATAAAAGTGAGTTATAGGAGCTGGTTTATTGATTTGAAAAACGGATGTAAAAAAACGAGAGCTATAGATCTCTATCCATATGCACAGCAATCCAATAAGTTTTGGCAAACGCTGACCTACAAAGACATTGTAGACAATTGTGCACTTCCAATCATGTTGCAGCAATGTTGCCTGGTTTTCATTTGTGGAGCTGGCAACAGGCAGTTGAGCCATGTTTTTACCATCCCCTCTTAAAGCAGCATTAAACTCTGATGCCAGCATCTGACTTCTTCAGGGTGCTGGGCTAAAGTGTACACAAATCTTCCTTTGCTGGTGCTGGGCTGTGCCCACCTTCATTGGCTGGTGCTGGATGAAAACAGAAAAAAGATCTCGCACCCGATACCCCATAACTAGGTGAAAAAAATCACCAGTGCAGAATTTGGAGAGGTCGGTAGGGGGTGCCAATTGGCCTAAAAAATAAAAAAATTATTATGGTAACCAGCCTGCCTGGTTTTACAACCAAGTTAGATATCTGGTAAACGAATTGACTTATAAAGTGCATATAGATGTGAATCTTAACAGTACCCGCATATATTGCTAAAATCAAATATGTGCAAAATAATTGACTTATAAAAATATAAATCTTAACAGTATCCACATGTATTCCAACAACCAATCAATGGTATGTGCAAAACATTGTGATAACCAATCAACGGTATGTACTATCACACCATATAAAATATAGACAAAAATTTCCTAGCAAACAGAACCTGCATTCATTTAAACCCTACCAATGAATAAGTAAATGGACTATAAAACCACAAAATAAAAGTTATACCTGTGAACTGGCAAATTGCATATAATAAATACCAATAAGATGCTTACACCGCGAATACCTATCTAGGTGTATCAATCAAAATCAGTGTACAAATCTTAACGAGGAAGTAAACGCTGATGGGTTTACTTCCTCTTCGATTCCCTGCAAAGGTAAAGCATCGCATAGTAGCCCATTATGTGTCACTTACTTGACACAAGAGCCAGCGAAGTCACCGCTGTCCCCTGTAGTCCGCCGCATCCATCTTCTCGGTGGGTCTCACTGCTCCGCCGCTGTCATTCAGTGAAGCCGCAATGACGTCACTCATGCGCACGGAAGCCGCCACTCGCGGCATATCGCCCTTGACAGCGGCGCGCTCAGTGCCTGTCTTTCGGCAAATATCTCTTAAACCGTGCAGGTTTAGGAGATATTTCTTGGACCTACAGGTAAGTCTTAATCTAGGCTTACCTGTAGGTCAAAGTTGGTTGTAAGGGTTTACAACCCCTTTAAAAGGGGTTGTAAAAGTTAATTAAATTTTAATTTTTTAATTTTTTTATTAAAATAACAAACATGTTATACTTACCTCCACTGTGCAGCTCGTTTTGCACAGAGTGGCCCTGAACCTGGTCGGCGGCTGTCTCTGCTTCCCCCCGCAAGTACTTCTCACGTTAATGTGAGCTCCCTTGCATGGTGAGAAGCACTTGCGGGTGCTCTCCCATAGCCGCTCACTATCACTCGGCCCCGCCCCTGGCGTGCCACGTCATTGGATGTGATTGACAGCAGCGCAAGCCAATGACTGTGCTGCTTTCAATCCATCCACTCCAGCCATTCAGCTGCCGGCAAAGAGGATGTTGGAGGCGAGCGCGGCACTTTCGAGGGGTCAGGTAAGTAAAACAGGGGGGGCCGTGACTGTCAGATATTTTTTCACCTTAATGCATAGAATGCAATTGTCTGACATTCCAGAGGAAAGGCACAGGTGCAGAAGTTATTTCAAGCTAGATTACTGCACAGATCTGTTAGAAATGCACAAAGCAATTTCAGGATTTATGAAAGAACACACCTGCCTCTAATATTTGTTTAGCTCAGAGGTCAAACTACAAGCAGCATGTTGCCTGAAATACAGAACCTACAGCATGGGTAGGAAACCTTTGAAGAGATCAAAGATCATATGGGTGCAGAGAGGCCAGTGGGTCAGCAGGGGCGTGTATAGGAGCCAGTAGGGCAATGTGCAGGTGCATCTCAAAAACTGAATATCATCAAAAAGTTTATTTATTTCAGTAATTCAATTCAAAAAGAGAAACTCATTTTATATAGATGCATTACACAGTGTGATATTTCAAACATTGCTTTTTTTTTTTCTTAATTTTGACGATTATGGCATACAGCTAGTGAAAACCCCAAATTCAGCGTCTCAGAAAATGTGATTACATAAGACCAAAAAAAAAAGGTTTTTTTTTTTAAATACGGAAATGTTGGCTTTCTGAAAAGTACCGTATATACTCGAGTATAAGCCGAGATTTTCAGCCTCTTTTTTGAGGCTGAAAGTGCCCCCCTCGGCTTATACTCGAGTCATCGCTGTCTGCCCGCTCGATCAGCGTGTCGAGCAGACAGACAGCGGCCATTCTATTCAAAAGCCGCGCCTCCGGCTCCGCCTTCGCCTGTGATAGGCGGAACACTGAATTTCCCAGCAGCCTGTGTTCCGCCTATCACGGACGTCGTATCATCCTCGTACTACGGACGAGGATGATACGACGTCTGTGATAGGCGGAACACAGGCTGCTGGGAAATTCAGTGTTCCGCCTATCACAGGCGAAGGCGGCGGCGCAGCTTTTGAACTTTACAATGGCCGCCGACGAAGAGGGCACGGGACGGCACGGCACGGGACGGGACGGGACGGGGGCAAGGCAAGGCACGACACGGGACGGATGCAAGGAGGCAAGGCACGGCACGGGACGGAGGCAAGGAGGCAAGGCACGGGACGGAGGCTCGGGACAAAGGTAGGCTGGACACACACACACACACACACACACACACACACATGGATGGAGACACACACAGGGATGGATGGATGGATGGATGGAGACACACACACACAGGGATGGATGGATGGATGGATGGATGGAGACACACACACACAGGGATGGATGGATGGATGGATGGATGGAGACACACACACACAGGGATGGATGGATGGATGGATGGAGACACACACACACAGGGATGGATGGATGGATGGACACACACACACAGGGATGGATGGATGGATGGATGGAGACACACACACACAGGGATGGATGGATGGATGGACACACACACACAGGGATGGATGGATGGATGGACACACACACACAGGGATGGATGGACGGACACACAGGGATGGACGGACACACAGGGATGGACGGACACACACACAGGGATGGACAGGCATGTCTCACCCTCGGCTTATACACGAGTCAATAAGTTTGCCAGTTTTTTTGGGGGTAAATTGGGGGCCTCGGCTTATATTCGGGTCGGCCTATACTCGAGTATATACGGTATGTCCATGTACAGTATAGTAAGCAGTCAATACTTGGTCAGGGCTCCTTTTGCGTGAATTGCTGATCAATGCGGCGTGGCATGGAGGTGATATGGAAGCCCAGGATGCTTTGATAGCGGCCTTCAGCCTGTCTGCATTGTTGGGTCTGGGGTGTCTCCTCTTCCTCTTAACATATTCGCTATGGGGTTTAGGTCAGACGCGTTTGCTGGCCAACAAAAGCACAATGATACCATGATCAGTAAACTAGGTATTGGGTACTTTTGGCTGTGTGCGAAGGTGCCAAGTCCTAATGGAAAATGTAATCCGCATCTCCATAAAGCTGGTCAGCAGAGGAAAGCACGAAGTGCTCTAGAATTTCCTGGTAGAGGCGTATGCTGACTTTGGACTGGATTAAACACGGTGGACCAACACCGACAGATGACATGGCTCCCCAAATCATCACTGGACTGGAAACTTCACACTGGACCTCATGCAACTTGGATTGTGGGCCTCCCCACTCATCCTCCAGACTCTGGGGCCTTGATTTCCAAATGAAATGCAAAATTTTTCACAGTCCATGATGATTTGCGAAGCCATTTCATCTTGTGGTGCTGGCCAAGTTTTATCAAGTCCAAAGCAGTACTTGGTACTTTTGGCAGTGTGGGCAGGTGGCAATACCTGGTCACATGATCATGGTATCACCGTGTTTGATTGGCCAGCAAACTCACCTGACCTAAACCCCATAGAGAATCTGTGGGGTATTGTCAAGAGATAGATGAGACACCAGACCCAACAATGCAGACGGGCTGAATGCTGCTATCAAAGAAAGAAACCTGGGCTTCCATAACATCTTAGCAAGCAGTGCCACAGGCTGATTGCCCCTATGCCACACCACATTGTTGCAAAAATTCATGTAAAAAAGGAGCCCTGACCAATCATTGAATGCATACTATACACGGACATACTTTTCACTAAGCCAACATTTGTGTTAAAATTCCCTTTTTATTGGTCTTCTGTAATAGTCTAATTTTCTGAGATAATGAATTTCGTTTTTTACCATCTGCAAGCCATAACCATCAAAAGCTAAAAAGAAAGGGGGACGCAGCTGGCTTAGGATTTTGGTTGTTTGCTTGCCCACTGCCACGTTGGTGGTGGGCAACCAGTGACCATGCAAAGGGATTGCTGATTTGAGGGTATTGGACGGATCCCTTTTCCCCTCATATTTTTGTGCCCGCTCAGCTGGACAGTAATGCCGAGCCAGCTCTCATCCCTTTAAAATGCCTGGGGAATTTTTGAAATTTGGGTTTTCCTTCTTGGGGGGGGGGGGGGGGGGGTTAAGAGATCCGTACCGTTGCCGTATGTAGATATTGGGCTCAACTGGTCTCTTCAGGGTCTACCCGCTCTGCTATAGGCAGTTTTGTACTGGGTTTCAGTTTTTCCATTTCCCTTTTTTCTTGGTGCTTCCGGGCTGGATGTGGTGGGCAATTGTTCTCTTTCCTGGTTTGTTGTGTTATCTCCTTAAGACCGGGTCCAGACTTCCGCCTGGGGCACCAACCTTATTTCACATGTGCAGTTATGTTTGCTTTACATTTTTCTGCTGTTTGACGTTTAGAATATGTTCACTCAGGATACCCCATCCTTGCACCTCCATCTCTGACTGCTCCTTAGCATAACCACCCCCCGTTGGGGCGGCTCCCTGACTGGGTACCTCGGTGCTCAGCTAGGGACCCAAATGTTACGTACTTTGTAGACTACTCCCATTCTCCCCTCTTGCTTGCTCTCTCCCTTACCTCTCCCATAATCTTTCCCTGCCTCCTTCTTCCCTACTCTATTTGTGGTTTCTGTCTCTCACCCGAGGGCCACCCCCGGCAAATATCTCCTCTTCGGCTGCCTGCACTATCAATTTTATCGCAGTCTGTCATGGGTCACCTTATTTTGTGGGGTCTAAATGTCCCAGAGAAACTCTCCCAGCTGCTAGCGGATTTACAGAAGCGTAAAATCCAAGTTGCGTTTCTGCAAGAAACACATTTCAGGCATGACGATGTGCCTAGATTGATCAACAGGAGACTTCCCCATTGGCATACCACAGTCCCTCACCTGTCACGAAATCCATTCTGATCACCAAGTCGGTGCCATGGTCTCTTTGTGAGGCATGTATGGCTGCTCAGGGCCCCTTTCTCTTACTCAAGGGGAGGATTCTGGATGTGCAGGTCACCTTTGCTAACGTATATTTCCCCAATGTAGATCAAACCCAGTTTCTACAAGACCTTATTCCGATGCTTCTGGCTTTCTGGGGGGGCTTCTGGCCTTCGGAAGGGGGATCTAAATTTTGCAACGGACCCTTTGTTAGATGTGTCGCACGTTGCCTCTCATCTTTCATATTCGTTTGAAGCCCTTAAAAGCAGACCTGAAACTTCTGCATCTGGTTGACCCCTGGAGGTTACCGATCCCTCAGGAGCGGGATTACACTTATTTTTCTTCAGTCCATCATACCTATTCATGCCTCGATAAGCTCTTGGTCAAGCATAAGGATCTGCCTAGAGTTGAGTCCATTCGCATTGATATCTCATTTTCCGATCATGCCCCAGTCCACTTGACACTTCAAGTGGGTCCAGTTATACCAAGTCCCCCATCCTGGAGGCTGAATGAGGCTGTTACAATCAGAGTATACGATGGCTGAACTGCAGACTGCCCTGATGGAGTACTTCTCCCTTAACCAGGACTCTGTTGACAACCCTTTGATACTCTGGGAGGCACATAAACCAGTTGGCCGAGGGGTCCAGATCAGGATTGGGTCCCAACTTAAGGAGGAACGTACCCAGACAGATGAGCATATATCGAAGCTGCAAAGCCTAGAATGCTCTCATAAAGCAAGCCTTGTGTAGTCCACATACCAGGACCTCATCAGGGTTCGAAAGGAACTTCGGTTTTCATAAAACAAAAGAGAAATTAGCATGGGCACGTTGCACTATGTATGAATATTCTAACAAACCAGGCACCTTACTGGCTTGGGCTCTACGTGGGCTCCGGACTAGAACCTTTTATTCCCTCTATCATGGCCTCTACAGGGCAAAGGTTGACCACATCCTCCGCCATGGGGGCAGAATTTCGTACCTTTTACAATCTCAGTCGCACTTCCGTAGAAGATCCTCCAACACATGCACTATCAGCAATTCAGTCTTGCATCCTCGGGTATGCCATCTTTCTTCTGAGGTGCTGGAGGAACCAGGGGTGACCCTGGCGGGATTCAAACCTAGGAAAACCTACCAGAAGGTCTCTTGGGTGCATAAGGTGGCCGCTTTTGCAGATCTGATCTTTTACTGACCCAAAGTTGTTAGATTCATTACAAACACATGTCGTATTATCCAATTTTCAAATCAACCTATCAAAGGCCTCCGCTCTTCCCATCTTGCTAGACCAGGCTATGATAGTCTGTCCCTCCCCTTTCCAATGAACACCCAATGCCATCTGCTACTTAGGAGTTAACATTACCTCAGACCTGACTGCACTATATTCAGCCAATTTTGATCCCCTGCTTTCCAGAGTGAAGACTGATCTACTACACTGGCATACACTTGACTTGGTAGCTGTAGTGCCTTGAAGATGACTACTACCCAAGATCCTGTATTTGATGCAGGTGCTCCTTATCCTTCTGCCCTCTCTTTTTAAAACACATAACTTCCCTGTTTCGCGAGTTCATTTGGTCCCATCAGAAACCACACATCCAGCTACAGCTTCTCCCTCTCCCTAAGTTGAGGTTGAGTGGGACTACCTGATGTGTGGGCCTACTACAGACAATCTTATAAGGCTGGTCGACTGGCATTGTCATGCTGAGGCCAAGCTCTGGGTGGCTATGGAATTGGATGATTCAGGTGGCACGGCCAAAAGTTGACTATAGATTACCTAGCCGCTGCCAAGATCACTCCACGCTGGGAAGCACCTTACAGGTATCTAGGGCTATGTTCTGTAGCACATCGATCCCTCCTCTTCTCTCACCCATGATCCCCATTTTAGGCAATTCGAGGTTTGAGCTGGGTCTTCGGAACTCCCAATTTCTTCAGTCGCTATCCGGCAGCCGTGCTAATTTTGGAAATTTCTTGAGGGTCAGACGGCAAACTCTCCCCAGCTGCACTTGCCTCCGCAGCTGACCCTCCCTTAGGTTTCTGGATTGGTTTCCAGCTTCAACATTTTCTTAGTCAATGCTTCCGTGCTCCAGGTATCTCTTGCCAGCTCACTGAGCTGGAAAGTATGTGTCATAGGGTGGAATCGATTTGTCACGGTCTCCCTATCTGCGCTGCCTTGACCCGACTTCTCCCACGATAGGAGTCAGACATCAACATGCAATTTACTGACACGCAAAAGGGAAAAAATACTTAACGTATAAATCCTCCATAGCCACAAAGGTGCAAGAAACCAGCTACAAGATCCTGACGATATGGTATAGGGTGCCCACAAACCATTCACTGTATTTTTCCACAAGTGACTGACATGCTGGCGATGTAATGCTGGGTCAGGTACTATGCTACACATCTTCTGGGGGTGCCCTAAAATTAAACCATTCTGGCGAGAGGTGGCTTGCACCAACATCTGACCAAAGTCGATCTAGCTGATAATCCTGCGGGAAAGCTTGCTGCACCTCACACAGCGGCCCATTAAAAAATAAAAGACCTCCCTCCCCCTCCAGCTACTAAATGCGGCCAAGGCATGTATTGCTTTGTGCTGGAATTCTGAACCAGCCTTCGGGGTCTCTCTGGTTCTCTAAAAATCAACAAACTTGGGCACATTACAGCCATCTTCCACAACCGGGAGGAGTCCTTTTGTAACACATGAAGACCATGGCAACACTTAGTCTTCAGACGCATATCTGAAGGTGGTGTCGAAACACAGCTGATTTTCTCTGGCTTTTGCAAGGCTCTGGGTGAAAGAATCTGCTTTGCTGGTTCTCTCTGGCTCTTCATGTCCTCCTTTTGTCTTCTGTCCTACCTCCTTGTTAGAAGGGGGGCACTGTTTTCCTTACTCTTCCCCATCCAGTTTCCACTGCTGTCGCTCCCTCCCCTCTACCGTGAGTACATTCAGCTTGGAAGTTCCCTTGCTGTAGTCTCCTCGCTGTTTTATATAGCTGACCACATAAGATGGATTTTTCAGCTTACTGAACTTTGTTGGCCACCCGGGGTCTTTTCCTGATCGCGGTATTTCTTATTATATTTGACCCCACAGGGTTACACTACTGCATTAGGCCTTTCTATATATAGGCTGGACAAGTAGAGATGCTCATTATGCCCTCCCAGTTAAGAGCATTTTTCATGTGTTAAATGTGTTACTTTAAATATGCCTCGAATCTATTAAGTTACCGCTGAGGCAGATATTCAATATGTGTCTCGACTCTCGTATACGTCTGCTATTGTAACTAGCTTGACTCATGCCTTAAATTGTATATCTGCAACTGTTAGTTCAATAAAAAGAATTATATAAAAAAAAAAAAAAAAAAAAAAAGAATAGGGAGGAGGAAAGGGGATCAAAGTGACTTTGAACGTGGCATGGTTGTTGATGGCAGACAGGTTGGTTTGAGTATTTCAAAAACCTGCTGATCTACAAGGAGGAAAAAAGGGGAAAAAGGGGGAAAAGGGGGAAAAGGGGGAAGGGGCAGGTGTGGACAAAAATGCCTTGTAGAGGTTAGAGGAGAATGGGCAGACTGGTTTGAGATGATAGAAAGGCAATAGTAACTCAAATAACCACTCGTTACAACCAAGGTTTGTAGAATACCACCTCAATGCACAAAACATCAAACCTTGAAGCAGATGGGCTACAGCAGCAGACGACCACACCAGATGCCACTCCTGTCATCTAAGAACAGGAAACTGAGGCTTCAATTCCCACAGGCTCACCAAAACTGGACAACAGAAGATTGGAAAAAACATTGCCTGGTCTGAGGAATCTCCAATTCAGCCGTGATATTCAGATGGTAGGGTCAGAATTTGGTGTGAACCTGAAAGCATGGCTGCACCTTTGGGATGTGGAACAGGAGATTCACATGGATGTGCAGCCGACAAATCTACAGCAACTGCGTGATGCCATCATGTCAACATGAACCAAAAAAACTGAGGAATGTTTCCAACGCCTTGTTGAATCTATGCCGCAAAGTATTAATGCAGTTCTGAAGGCAAAAGGGTGTCCAAACCGGTACTAGCAAGGTGTACCTAATAAAAGTGGCCAGTGAGTGTATATGGCCAAAAGTATGAAAACCATCATCAAGCCTACAATATATAAGCTTGCTGGACATCTCATGAGTGATAATGCAGAACTTTGGTAAAAACCAAAACTTTACTAACTGGAAGGCTTATTGCAGAAGAGACTCTAGATCTCCTAGGCAAATGCATTTTGCTTCTTGCTCTCAGGTTACAAATATTTTATAAAAAGCAACAGATGCAAAGTGTACAATCTGAGCATTCCTTGGGGCCAGGATGAACTCCCATAGGCATGAGTTACATTATATGAGGCTGACCAAATGCACCAAATCTGGAAGAGGACTGGACAAAGATTCCTGCACCAACCAAGAAAATCAGATGTCCCATAGCTGAGATCTAGGTCTTTTTCATTATGGAATCTGCTCTCCCTTTGTGTCCAACAGCATCCACTCTTCCGAGAAGGCTTTCCACAAAATTTTGGAGCGTCTGTGGGAATTTGTGCCCACTAAGCCAAAGAACATTTGTAAGGTTGGGCATGAATGCCTAATGAGAAGATCTAGCTTGAAATTTCCCATTTTACTTCAGTCTATCCCAAAATTGTCCAGTAGGGTTGAGGTCAGGACTCTGTGCAGACCATTCAAGATCCTCTACACAAGAGATATACAATTAACGGACCTCCAGCTGTTGTAAAACTACAAGTCCCATCATACCTCTGCCTCTGGGTGTCATGCTTGTGGCTGTCAGAGTCTTGCTATGCCTCATGGGACTTTTAGTTCTGCAACAGCTGGAGGTCGGCCAATTGCAAAATTCTGCTCTATACCAATCTGGCCAAACCATCCAAGTCTTTATGGAGCCAATTTGTGCACAGGGGCACAGTCATGCCAGAACAGAGAAAGGCCATCCACAAACTGGTTCCACAAGGCAGAATGTGCAAAATTGTCTAAAATATCTTTGTATGCTGTAGATCAACAGTACTCTTCAATGGAAACTCCAGTATTAATTTGTAGACATGTCCACATAATTTACTGGCCATATAGCATAGATCAGGTAAAAAAAAGAGAAGGGTTTGGCTTTCAAAATAACTGGTGGAAACAGATGGGCATTTATGTGCCTTACGAAAAGAAAATAATCACATATCAAACTGTATTGCTTTGGTAAAAGAAAGCTACGATTTGGCAAATATCCAGATGAACAATTTGGCAACTTTGTGCCTTTTATGGACTGGTACACATTTACAAGTCAGCCATGAATTGCATCTCTAAGACCCCTTTCACACTGGGGCGTTTTTCAGGCGTTTTTTATGCGCTTTAGCGTTAAAAAAAGCGCCTGAAAGAAGCTGCAACTGCAATCCCAAAGTAAAAGCCCGAGTGCTTTCACACCAAGGCGCTGCGCTGGCAGGGCGTCAAAAAAAGTCCTGCAAGCAGCTTCTTTGCAGCGCTTTTGGAGCGGTGAATACAACGCTCCTAAAGCGCCCCTTCCCATTGAAAACAATGGAAAGCGCCTGTAAAACGCCTAAAAAACGCTATTGGCAGCAGCGTTTTGTGGGCGCTTTTAACCCTTTATTTGGTCACTAGCAGGGGTTAAAAGCGCCCCAATAACGCTCGAAAAACGCTGGTAAAGCGCTGCTAGTTTAAGCGGCGCTTTACGAGCGTTTTTCTGGCGCTGACATTGTGAAAGGGTTCTTAAAGCACTTGGGTTTTCACATTGGGACTGCAGATGAGGCTTCTTTCAAGCGCTTTACAGGTGCTTTTTTTAACGCTAAAGCGCCTGAAAAACGCCCCAGTGTGAAAGGGGTCTAAAAGGTTTGTATTTGTTTTTGAAGGTCATACGTTTGTTTCTGAACTTTGCATTCACATATTGTGCCTTTATTAACTGGCATTGGGCACAGTGCAGACATGAACTGCAGTGTGGACATTTTGGGTGTAATCCAGGCAAAAAACGTAAAGGAATGTTTTAGCCCAAACTTATAAATGAAAACCAGGAACACGTGACCTGCTCAGGGCTCAAGTTTTTCATTCAGAGAATGCTACCCTGGTGCACCAGTTCTCCCCAATCCCTTTAATCTGTCATCTGGCAACCCACTTTGGGATGCAGGAGAGGCGTTCTCAAAAATACACCCACTCCAATCTCAGAATAGTCTTTCATACAAAAAGTCCTGTGTTTCAGAGCGTTAGCAACTTGGATTCAGCTTACTTTGTATCTAATCTTTGATTAGTGATGAGCAGGAGAATGCTCAGAGTAAGATCCCAACCGACATGGGCGAGCCCCCGAGGAAGCCGTCACTTGTACAGGCCAATCAATCAGTTCACCGCTCTTGAAAACTTTTAATGTCAAACTCTAGGCACCACCATTTTAATAACTTGAGTTGAGTTCTGAGTTTCACTAAGAAAAAAAAAAGCGCTTTGTTATCTATATAAAAGGATTTTTTTTTTTTTAGCAAACTGTTCCAGATTCCAACATTTTTCTATTCTGAATAGCTTTTTTCACTATATCTGTTCTAAATGGGTTTCTAATCGGGAATATCTGCCTTCATTATAGCCACCTGGGCAACCTCAGTGTTCTAATGAGGAAAGCTGCAATGTTTGCTTCTCTTTAGAAGACTGGCATTAGGGAGGATCCCACCAAAGTGAATGTTCTTTTGCAGGGGGTGCATTCACACTTCAGTGTTTTGAATCGCGGGCAGATTTGCCACTGTGAATGACAAATCATGGGGCACGCATTTGAGATGCCATTCTATTTGAATGACACCTCAAAACGCGATGCGGGTCTGCCGAGATTGTCGCTTAACCACTTTCAGACCGGACCATTTTTGCTGATCAAAGACCAGACCACTTTTTGCGATTCGGCACTGCGTCGCTTTAACTGACAATTGCGCGGTCGTGCGACGTGGCTCCCAAACAAAATTGATGTCCTTTTTTCCCCACAAATAGAGCTTTCTTTTGGTGGTATTTGATCACCTCTGCGGTTTTTATTTTTTGCGCTATAAACAAAAATAGAGCGACAATTTTGAAAAAAAAACATTTTTTACTTTTTGTTATAATAAATATCCCCCCCAAAAATATATAAAAAAACATTTTTTTCCCTCAGTTTAGGCCGATACGTATTCTTCTACATAATTTTTGGTAAAAAAAAAAAAAATCGCAATAAGCGATTATTGATTGGTTTGCGCAAAATTTATAGCGTTTACAAAATAGGGATAGTTTTATGGCATTTTTATTAATAATTTTTTATTATTTTTTTTTTTTTACTAGTAATGGCGGCGATCAGCGATTTTTATTGTGACTGCGACATTGTGGGGGACCCATCGGACATTTTTGGGACCATTGTCATTTATACAGTAATCACTGCTATATAAATGCAGTGATTCCTGTGTAAATGACACTGGCAGTGAAGGGGTTAACCAGTGGGTGGCAGTGTAGGGGTTAAGTGTTCCTAGGGGGGTGTTACTAACTGTGGGGGTTGGGCTTTCATTTAGTGAACACTAGCGTCACTAGTTGCAAGGCAGAATGGAGAAATGCTGTTTACACGGCATTTCCTCCATTCAGCCGTCCCGTGAGACGATCGCGGGGATGCCCGTGGCGATCGAGTCCGCGGGTCCCGCGACCGGACTCACGGGGCTCCCGACCAGCGCGGGAGCGCACCGGCGGCGGCGCGCTCCCGATGGCAGGGCGGCATTGAATATTGGACGTACATGTATACCAATATGCCTGCCCGTGCCATTCTGTCGACGTACATCGTCGTGCGCTGGTCGGGAACCGGTTAATAAATCGCGCTGCAATCGTGGGAAGCATGTTGCCCAAAAAAAGTTCAGGACCTATTTTTGGGTAACATGGTTGCCGTTATTGCAGCGCGATTTATCAAGTTGCAGACCTGCAGCATAATTTGAGGGGTCATTCAAATGAATGGGATCTCAAATGTGGGTCCCGCAATTTCTCATTTACACATCGGTGCTTTCAAATAGTGGGCAGATTTGCGGAAAATCCGCCTGCGATTCAAAACGCTGAAGTGTGAATGCAGCCTATATATTTATTTTAGGGGTGTGGAATTTAATCGCTGCATCGCGATTCGGGAGTCCTCGATGCAGCAGCGATGTCGGATGACGTCATCCTGACTTTCCCCGCCCCTCCCGAAAGAATGATCCGAGAGCGTCTGCCAAAATAGCTTTTGTAAAAAATGCAGAGTTCTAATCTATTAAGGGGTCACCGCTGTATGTGTTTTAATATATGTGGCTGTAACTGTATATGTCGCTCGTGTGACTGCTCAGTCTGCCCCGCCCGCCTCTCTTCTATTCTGATAGCTACAGTCTGTGGGTGGGGCTGAGAACTCCTGACGTCAGGAAAGACGAGAGAGGACAGAGAAGAGAGGCGGGCCGGACCGAGTAGTCACATGGGAGGCATATACAGTTATACACAGACTAAGAAATGAGGTATGAAGCTGCATATATTTTAAAATGCACATACAGCAGTGGGCACTTAATGGATTATAACTCTACATTACCATACAGGTATTTTAACAGCAGTATGTACAGTACAAATGTGTTTGTACTCTTACACTGGCTCCTACATGTGTTCTGTGCTGACATTCTCCTCCCCCCACCCCCCATTTGCACATTGCACTGTGTTAACTCCTAGTGTGCTGGAAGGTGCAAACAGGGGAGCCCAGAGAAATGTCAGCACAGACAGTACAGGGAATTTCACAGGGCTGCTTGTCAGTTGTGGATTCTAATCCCTCCTGACCTTACAGCAGCCGTGTGTGTTAATTCCTGTACCCTTTAGTTCCACCCATGGTTTAGTTTATTACAATAAGTTTAGCTGCTGACTTTTAATAAACAGACACTCACCTGTCCCATGGTTCAGCAATGCAGCCGCACCGAGCCCCCTCCTCTCCTTGGGGGCCATCATATCTACTGTGGGCAATGACACCCGGCCGTGACAGCTTCACGGTCGTGCGTGCACTGCACTCTGCCATTAGCAGCCAATCCACTGGGACCTTGGGTGGAACTCCGCTTTAAAGGAATGAGGTTATTTTTAATTCAAAGAAAGAGTTCCAGTAAATTTGTTAATTAAAATTTAGCAGCTACGAAAAAAAAAAAAAAAATTAGTATCTTCTGACTTACTAAAAAAAAATAACCTGTGACACAATCCAGCGACGTGGCCACCCAAACCCTCCATTTTCTCCCCTGCCTGTCCACGGCGCTGGCAATACTACTGTGGGCATCCGGCTGTGACAGCTTGCAGCCAGGTGCGCATGTCTCACTGCGCTGTCCTGCATAGCTGGCCAATCTTCTGGGACCTGTGATGTGTCCCAGAAAATTGCAGGGAGGAAGGGCCGCTTAGGCGAACCAAGCGGGAGCGCGCCAGTAAACATGATGCATTGCGGAATCGAATTGTTGACCAGTGGAGATACATACCCCTAAAATACATTTTATATATAATATAATATTTATTTAGGACTGGCACTAGAAAGGACTGGCACTAGCATGCGCCCTAGGGTGGACTGTGAGGAAAACGTTTGTTGATACTTTCTAAACAAACCATTGCATGCTTTTAGGCTTTTTGTTTGTTGGTGCCAAAGACTGATGTCCCTATGAGGAAAAATGGGAAGAAAAAATTAAATAAAATACAATTGGGGATGAACATGAATGTCGTCACTCAAAAACGTGCGACATCCCATTCAAAAAACCTCACGTTTGCACAATACCCTGAATTCATCTCCTCCTCTGACAGGCAACACTATTTTTTGTACACCTTGGATGGCAAAACTGGGAACATCTTTCTGATGTATATTATTCCAGAGTCTGGCCACGTTGGAGTTGTGGTCTTTATGTATGTTGTATACATGGACTTTAAACCAATCACACAACTTGCATGTCATTCAAGCTACGTGCGGTATGTGACATGACTTACACGTGATAATGTATACTATATTTAGTGTTGCAATTTATAAAAGATGCAATTGAGAATTTGTCTGAGGCCAATGCTTGTATAGTATCTCCCTTTACAACAGGTTTACAGTACAGACACCCATTTGATCCGCAACAAAAAGGTGCCTTTAAATTTCAACCAATGTTGCCGTGGGCGCGTACTTGTATATAGGCTAGGTAAAGTCCTACCCATTGTGGGGGCTGTACGCGATATGGTTTTCACTCCTTTAGACAAAATTTCAGCGTAAATGGGGTCATTGGAAAAGATTGGTAGATTTTTCAAAACAATATTTTTTTTTTATCTTTTTGTAATCACAACTATAGGGAGTAGAAAAACGGGTTTGGAGAGTAGAATTGCTTTCTTTTTCTATTGCTTGTTTTATATCTTTCAGTAGATGTTCTTGTGGAATATTTGCAGCAATATTCATAGCTCAATGCAGAATTGTGCTAGGATACCACCCCCCACCCCCCCATCTTTGAATCGTCTAAATATCTCCGCTTCATGTCTATAATCCTCATCTTCACTACAAATCCTCTTTAATCTCAAAAATTGTCCTACGGGGATACCTCTTACGGTATGTTTTGGGTGACTCGAATCAGCGCGTAAAAGCGTGTTGCCTGTTATAGGTTTGCTAAAAATCTTTGAAGTCACTACCATTTTTTCCCTCTAAATGGGCATCTAAATATTTGATGGACGTAGAACTGCTGTCGCCAGTAAATTTTAGATTTAGATCGTTGTCATTCAAGTATGACAACCAACCATCCAAACTACCAGCCCTATCAGAGGCTATAAATAGCAGGTCATCTATATAGAGACAGTAAAAGAGGGTATCAGTACGACAGGGACTATCACAGGAAAAGATGCGGGACCTCTCCCACCATCCCATACATCTACATTTTACAAGATTATAAAAAAAATTTTATTACAAATTATCCTGCTTGGTCAGTGTACATTCCAAAGTAAACTGCAAGCATGGAGAACTTTTTATTGCAGAGGAGACTTTGCACGTCTCTTCTGCAATAATGAGACTGCCTGCCATTTTAGAAAGAGCAGCTTTAGATCCTCTAACACCTTCAGATACACGCTATAGCCGAATGATGACTACAGCACGGATCTACTTTGCCAGGAGGCCGTCAATAGACGTCCTCCCCTTTGCACGCTCACTGTGATCATCCAAGTCAACGAGATTTGGGTGCTCACAGATCAGAGTAAGGGATCGATCCCGACCCCTTACCATGTGATCAACTGTTAGCCAATGACAGCTGATCACGTGATGTAAACAGAAAATTGGTAAGCTTTTTTTTTTCATCTCCCGCTGACAGCGTGAGGAGAAAAAAAAAAAAGCCGATCACCAGCATCTGTTGAAGGGACATTGGACCCCAAGAGGAAGAGGCGAAGACGCCTCATATGTTCCCACCAGTACCACCTGCCAAGGCTATAAATCAAGGCCCACCAGTACATATGTGCCAGCAATCAGTGCCACCTATCAATGCCCACCAGTGGTGCCAATCAGTGCCTCATCACTGCCGCATCAGTGCCCACCAGCAACGCCTCATCAGCATACATCAATCAAGAAAAATTGTCAGAGTGACAGCGCTAAAAGCTGAAAATTGGTCTGGGCAGGAGAGGGGTGTAGGTGCCCAGTAAGCAAGTGGTTAAGCTGCATGGGCAGCTGTATGGGCATTTACACGTTGTGGTCACGATGTTTTGCAATGCAGCAAAAGCCCCCCCCCCCCGGTGCAAGCTATTGACAGGGGTCAGGAAGGGAGGGATCTATATAGCGGTAGTGATACATTGTTTGCTCTTGTGGCGTGCTGAACCCCCCTGGCCCTCCTTTGTCATTCAGCCCATATGATGTCACATACAAGCACCTAGGATGGATGGGAGAGAAGGGCTGGTTTACATGCCAGCAAAAATTACCCCCACCCTCCAAAAAAAAAAAAATTTGAGCACCAATCTTCACACTTGCCACAAATTGCCTTTGCAAGCCAAAATTCTCCCCAAACAAAAAATGTCCCATCTTCCAGTACAAATCCCCACCCCTCCCAGCTCAAATACTCTACCCCTCAAACTTGCCATCTGAGCATAACACTCCTCCTCAAATCCCCTTCTCCCAGCACAAATCTCCCCTAGATACCTTCTAGCACCAATTTCTGACCCCCCCCCCCCCCCCACAAACTTCCCCTCCAAGCATTAATACCATGTAACAACTTCTCTCCCCCACATCCTCCTTCCTAGAACAAATCCCCAGTCCCAATAAACCCTTCTAGCACAACGGCCCCCCCCCCCCCCCCACCTCGCCCAGGGCAGCCACCCCTCCTGCTCATCCCTACCTGCGTTAGACAGATTGCTGAACCCGATCTAAAGCCTATAGCTAGGATTTGCCGCACTTTAAGTTTAAATTTTTGGCCATAAACAAATACATCAAGGCTGAAAGTTTGTGCCCTCAATATACAAGCTTGTTCAACATCCCATTACAAAACTATGGGTGATATAGCAGAACATTGGTTGAAAAAAAAAAACAACAAAAAAAAAACCCTTTATTAGCACGAAGACTTATTGCAGAAGAGACTTTGTAGGCAATAAACAGGTCTTACTTTTTGCCTTCAGATCACAAATATATACAAAGCAACAAATGTTGAGAATAGTCTTAAAATATTAGCATTCCTTGGTGCTAGAGTGAACAGACTTCCACGAGGAAGAGTTAAATACTACTGGGATGGCCAAATGAAGATGGCCGAAGACACCAAACCTGAAAGATGACCAAAGATTACTGCCCTGACCAGGGAAAAACATGACTATTAATATCCATATAAAAAAGGACATATACAGGCAAAGCGCATAGAGGGTGCAGAGAACAGTCAAAACTTTGCACTTACTCATGGGAGTTTGTGCCCATTGAGCCAAAGTACATTTATAAGGTTGGGCATGGATGCTCAATGAGAAGATCTAGCTTGAAATTGCTCCATTTTACTTCAATCTATCCCAAAGGAGGTGTCCAGTAGGCTTGAAGCCAGGGCTCTGTGCAGGTCACTCAAGAACCTTTACACTAAAACCTGGTCAAACTTTCTGCTATAAAGCTGGCTCTGTTTAAAGGGGCACAGTCATGCTGGAACAGAGGAAGGCCTTTACCAAACTGATACCACAAGGCAGAAGATGCACAATTGTCTAAAATGTATTTGTATGCTGTAGACTAACAATACTCTTCACTGGAAACCACTGAACATGATAATTTGTAGGGGTGTCTACATAACTTTTACTGGCCATATAGCATAGATCAGACAGAAAAAAAACTGGCTTTCAAAAAACCTGGAGGAAGCAGATGGGCATTTGTACGTTTGATATGTGATGACAATTTTATTTTCCCGTGACGAATGGTATCGCTTTGCTAAAACACAAAGCCGCGATTAGGCAAATATTCAGATGGACAAAAATTGTCTAAAATATCTTTGTATGCTGTAGATACATGGTATTCTTCAATGGAAACTCCAGTGTTAATTTGTAGAGATGCCTACATAATTTACTGCCCATATAGCATAGATCAGGCAAAAAAGAAAATGGTTTGGCTTTCAAAATAACTGTTGGAAACCGATGGGCATTAGTGTGCGTTATGAAAAGAAAATGGTCATCACATATGAAACTGTATTGCCTTGATAAAAGAGAGCTACCATTTGGCAAATATCCAGATGAACAATTTGGCAACTTTGACATTTTATAGCCTGGTACACATTTACAAGTCAGCCATGAATTGCATCTCTAAAAGGTTTTTGTTTGTTTTTGAAGGTCACCAGGTTTTTTTTCAGAATTTTGCATTCACGTACCCGTGCATTAACTGGCACTGGGTACAGTGCAGACACGAACTCCAGTGTGGACATTTTGGGCGTAATCCATGCAGAAAGTAAAGGAATATTTTAGTACAAAACTAAAATTTAAGCCATGAACACCAGACGCTCAGGGTTCTAGTTTTCCCATCCAGAGAATGCTACCATGCAGCAGTTCTCCCCAATCCGTTTAAGTCAGTAATCTGGAAACCCTTTTATGTACCTGTTTGGGATGCAGGAGTGGTGTTCTCAAAGACGCACACGCTTCATCTCTGAACCATCCTTCATGCAGAAAGTGTCTTAAGCCTTTCATTCTACTCTGTGGTCTGAATGAAAAACAAAAAAACTGACAGCTCTGGAGGAGCCGCTGTACTAACTATGCAATGTTAGCACAGCGGTCTCCTCTGCTGTGCCATTGTGTTCTGACAGAGGGATAGCCCTCCCACCAGAAAACTCCGGTCAGGGCTGAGAGCACCAATCGTGAGCCGGTCAGCAGACCTTTTCCATTCATGACCCTTCAGACTTCTGTCAGAACTGCTGCCGTACACGACCCGAATGTTGGACGGTTTCTATTGAACCTCCCGATGCCACCCGACATTTGGCCCATCTGTATTAGGCTTTAAAGTACTAGCAACTTGGATTCAGCTTGCTTTGAATCGGATTATTGATTAGCGATGAGCTGGAGCATGTTCAAACTATATTCCAACCCACATGGGTGAGTCCGCGAGGAAGCGGTCACTTGTACAGGCCAATCAAGTAGTTCACCTCTCATACATATATACACACACAAAATACAGATTTTAACTTGTAAGCAACAAGTGCCCGAAAAAGGTTTAGTTTAGTCTTTGTGGTTAAACTGACCTCATCTACAGAGAGAAGTTCGTTCCTTTGATCTGAAAGGACAAAATGTTAAAATGTTTCTCTTCATTTCCAGCCCTGTTGTGATAAACCTGGCAAGCTCTTTCGTATTGACAGCTGTGGGCTTGAGGAGCAGAGACCTCTTCACTGAAATCGAGGTAAAGCTGTGTCAAGATTGCGAAGGGGGCGTAGAATCACAATCTCAAATTTTTAACGATCATGCAGCTCTAATATACAATGAAAGGATTTTTAGCAAACTTTTGTCTGAGATTATGGCTTTTTCACCATATATTTCTAAATGGAAGATTTTGCATTCATTATACCCACCAGGGCAATCGCAGTGTTCTAGTAAGAAAAGCCGCAGTGTTTGCTTCCCAGGACAGGCATTAGGGAAGATCTCACCAAAGTGAGCCTTCTGTTGCAGAGATGCATAACATTTGACTTGAAGCTCAGTGCAAGAGAGATAGAGAATAGATATAGATATAGAGAGAGAGAGAGAGAGAGAGAGAGAGAGAGAGAGAGAGAGAGAGAGAACAATTTTTTTTTACTTAAAATTAGATTTTGCGTTTCTCAAATGTATGTAGATATATATATATATATATATATAGAGAGAGAGAGAGAGAGAGAGAGAGAGAGAGAGAGAGAGAGAGAGAGAGAGAGAGAGAGAGAGAGAGAGAGAGAGATAGAGAGAGAGAGATAGATAGAGAGAGATAAGATAGATAGAGAGATAGAGGGAGAGAGAACTATTTTTTTACTTAAAATTAGATTTTGTGTTTCTCAAATGTATTATAATAAAATGTGTTTGGAGTAAAGAAAGCCATCTTTAGACAGATTATTATTTAAGATACATTAATAATTTGATTTATTCAGCATGAAATGGAGCTTAGTTATATAGCATGAAGCTGTATATTCTGCAATATTTACATTTTTGGTATACTCAATGAAGCCAAGCACTGCAAGCTGAGATGACCTGCACTGGCATTGATGTATTCACACAATGTCACAGTAACCATGAGATAAAACAGGAATATTCCTTAATCCCATTGTTTTGCTCATCTACGTACACTACAAACTGTATGACTGTTTGAAGAGAAATGCATCTGCACCAGGCTTTAAGTGTGAGGAGGAAGGGCAAGCAGCAAAAATGAAAAACTTGAAAGTGCATTATTCCTCCCGAGGAGCAAAATGGCTGTAGAAAAAGAGACCCAGTTTGGGAATATTTACTAACCAGACCCCTTATTCTAATTAGGAAAACTTCATTTTGTTTGCAAATATTAAAGATTCTAACTACCAGCAAGAATAACTCCTTACATTTAAAGAGCACCTGTCATTTCAGATGTATCATGGCAGCGCCTGTTAGCGGGCATTCACTCACCTGCTGCCGCCACGTCCCTCACCTTGTTGTGTCCCTGCCGCATCACCAGCTGCCCCATTAAAGTGAATGAGACTGTCGGTGAGTCAACAGCGGGTCAGAAGAGGAGCCGCTAAGGGACAGATGCCCTTTATAAAAATATTTAAAATGAGCCTTTTTACTAGTGAATCAAAAAAGTACATGAGCTTCTTTTTAGGCAAATTACAGGCATTTCACTGCTTTTTACATTGGTGACCTTTGGAGCTCAAAACACCTCTACAAAAATGCCCAAAAAACTTTACGCTCAGGTGTGAATGCAGCTTAAAGAGGAGGGTCACCTTAAAAAAATGTATTAATAGTCAGCAGCTACAAATACTGCAGCTGCTGACTTTAAATAAATGGGCACTAGCAATCGCTCATCTCTCATCTGCCCCTGCCGCCATCCTCTTTCAGGGAATCAGGAAGTGAAGCGTTGCGGCTTCACTGCCTGGTTCCCTACTGCACATGCGCGAGCGCCGCATGCGTCTTCACTGGTCCCCGTTGTGTTCTGGGAACTGTGCGTTTCCCAGAACACAGGGGGGCAGGCATCTGCAGCTAGCTATTCCCAGAAGTGGGTGCAGATATCTGGATTATACAGGTATCTGCAGCCCCCCCCTCCCCCCTGAAAGGTGTCAATTATGGCAAAAGAGGGGGGGAGGAATCCGATGAGTGGAAGTTCAACTTTAGAGTGGAAGTCCGCTTTAAAGGTAATTGTTGACGTTGAAAGCAAAGTCTACCTTTTACCAAAAAAAAAAAAATGCATGTATGATTTTTTTGGGGCAAATCACCCTGTAAAGCACTGCAACCTTCGATCAGGGGGACCAATGCCAGCCAGGCGCTAACACTCCTCCATACCAAGGCACAGACTATAAATTAGAGAGCTTCAGAAAGTGCAGCAATCACCAGTGTTGTGTTTTCATTGAGAACAACCATACCATGGTGGTAGAGGAGACTTCGTTCCTTTCATTTAGACCCCTTTCACACTGGGGCGTTTTTCAGGCGTTTTTCAAGCGCTTTAGCGTTAAAAAAAGCGCCTGCAAAGCGCTTGAAAGAAGCCTCATCTGCAGTCCCAATGTGAAATGTCAGCGCCCGAAAAACGCTCGTAAAGCGCCGCTTAAACTAGCAGCGCTTTACCAGCGTTTTTCGAGCGTTAATGGGGCGCTTTTAACCCCTGCTAGTGGCCAAATAAAGGGTTAAAAGTGCCCACAAAATGCTGCTGCCAGTAGCGTTTTTCAGGCGTTTTTCAGGCGTTTTTCAGGCGTTTTACAAGTGCTTCCCATTGATTTCAATGAAGCCCCGCTCGCCCCCCCCCCCCTCCCTCCGCTCAGCAGTGCCGGCATTGCAACTGTGGGCACCCGGCTGTGGCTTCACAGCCAGGCTCCCACTGCGCATGCGCGAGTGGCGCCGCGTGCGGCCACGAAGTCACCTGGGACCGGTCACATGTCCCAGATGACTGACAGGAGGGAGGGGGCAGAGCTGAGCCCTTCCTGCGCTGAGGGGAAGTGATGTCACTAGCCCAGGCACTGAAGGAGGCAGACTACGTGGGACACCCTAGCAACAGGCATTTAGAGGGGAGTTAATTTTTTCCCCACTTTTTTTTTTTTTTTTTAGGAATTTTAATCTTTTTTTGTGTGGAACACCACATTAAGTAGCAGTTATAGGTTATAATTAGTTGCTCCAGATCAGAAGAGAAGGTGGGACGTGCTTTATGTGCCACCTTACTCAAATAACTGTAGTGAGAATAATGCGTTACACAATAGTTTCGCACATTGATGCAACTACCACACCAAAGGGTGACTTCCATATCACGCCATGGCTGCTTTCAAAATAATGATGTTGGTGGCAAGTCACCCACAAGTTCTCCGTGGTCCTCTGTCACTCCACCAGAAACGTCTCGCGCTCCAGGTGACGGGAACACAAAGCTCACCATTATCACTCATCACAGCATTCTCTGCCAGAATGAAGAATGCTGTGCCAAGCAGCTGTCTAGATTGGCAACACCCTTTTGTGACCGCATGTCGTCGGAATCCTGCTGGACGAAATTTCAATGGGATGAAATGTGGGAAGTACGGGATTAAAGTGAAATGTCAGTAGCCGTCCTCTGGGACAAGGAAGCACATAGCAAAAAAGGTTACCCAGCCTTATTCCAGATCATCCATCCTGCACATAGACTGTAAAGAAAAAAATGATTAAAATCACACAATGAACCTCAGTGCTGTGGTTTACACTTTACGCTTCCGGCATCACAGCTTTCTGGGCAGGAAACCTGCCAAGGTGCATGTCTGGGCAAAAAAGGGAAAAAAAAAAAAAAAAGAAAAAAAAAGACACATACAACATACAGTATTCAGTACATTTCACCACATTTTGAATTTAAAAAAAAAATGTTTTACAGAGAATCTGACGATCCTGCCAGGGATTCAGTGAGTTCTAAACCTTCTATTTGAGCCGACAACAGCCTCAGAGGCACAGAAATTCAGTGTTCAAAGCACCTGGATATTGTATGAGAAGACTGATGTATATTGTATGGTGAATATATCATACTGGAACCACATGTTTTAAGATATTCCATTTTGATTACTTTTAGCCTGCGGTCACACTGGGTATGATTAAGGCGCCATGCACAATGGACGTTAAAATAACATTATTAAAAAAACGCCAGCAGCTTTGCAGTGAGTCTTTCAACATTTACAGTTTTTGCAACAGGGTTTATTAGCGTTTTACCACGTTAGCTTGTTTTTTAGTTTTTTTTCCAATGAATCAAAAACATTAAGAAATGGTGGGTGAGTCACGTTTTTTAGCGGTCATAAAAACTACTCCTGAATGCGATTTTATGGCATTCAGAAAACAGCCCATAAACTCCACTGCTGATAAACATCCAAAAAATGTCAATGTGTGCATGGACACATAGGATAACAGAGGGGAGTTTATGGGCTGTTAAAAGAAAAACAAAAAAACGCCCAAACTCCCAAAAACAGCCGTTTATGAGCTTCAGCGTGCATGCATGGAGCCTTAAAGTGGTGCGATTTAAAGCCTGACTTCAACACTACATCAGCACTACTTCAGTGAGATTTAACGCTTTGATAAGACTTCAGTGAGAGGGGCTGTCCATGTCACGTTGCGGAACAGTGAGGTTCTGAAAAAAAGTTTAAAGTGGAGGGCCACCCTATAAAAAAATAAAAATAAATAAAATAAAAAAAAGAATTAACATTCTGAATTTTTTTTTTTTTAAATAAATATATTGAAATTTGTGCCGGATGTCCTAAAAAAGGAATATATGAGCCACTTCTCAAAAACACACTACTTGAAATCTTACCTATTAAAGAGGAAGTAAACCCTGATGAGTTTACTTCCTCTTTCATTCCCTGCAAAGGCAAAGCATAATGGACTACTATGCATCGCATAGTAGTCCATTATGTGTCACTTACCTGACACAGGAGCCAGCGAAGTCGCCGCTGTCCCCTGTAGTCCACCGCATCCATCTTGGTGGTGGCGTCTCGCAGCTCCGCCGCTGTCATTCGGTGAAGCCGCGATGATGTCACTCCCGCGCATGCGCACGGGAGTCGACACGCGCAGCAGCTCCATTCTTGGAAATGCCGCGCTCAGTGCGCCTGCACGCCGCGGTCTCCTAAACCATATAGGTTTAGGAGATATTTCTTGGACCTACAGGTAAGCCTTAATCTAGGCTTACCTGTAGGTCAAAGTGGTTTGTAAGGGTTTACAACCACTTTAAGACACTGCTATAGAAAGATATTGGATGCTACTTCAGGTACGATTTGTAATATCGCACATCCTACCTGAAGTTGTACCAGTGTGACAGGGGGCTATATCATGTACAAGTAAAATTATATTCTTTTAGCCCAGGTTCACAATGACAGCGGGAATGAAATTGTGCGAGTACAGCTGAACTTGGACAACTTCATTGCCGACTTCGGGGGCGATTTCAGAGACATCTGTGCGGGTTGCTGCAAACATGTCAATGGAAATCACCCCCCGAAATCGTCAAAGTAGTACAGAAAACGACTTTTGGGAATCGGTGCGGCGCCACAAATGTGGCGTGGCACCGATTCAGGCGGTGCCATAGCCACAGATTTGGCATGGGATTTGACATGTCAAATTGCATCAATGTGAACCAGGGCTAAAAGACGTTTAATGTTTGGTTGCCGCCTCAAAGTCCCAATGGTTATGGGTATTGTGCAGGGAGAAGGCGGAGGACTGACTACACTGCTTGGTATTTTAGTGCAGCAGAGGCAGAGTCGTCCGGCTAAATGGGAAGTTAGTGTTACTAAACCCAGGACCCTGTATTCACTATATCTTGTCTCCCACAGCACACAACCTGGAAATGCAATTATTTTAGAAAATATAAAGTGCTAAATACCTTTTCCTCATCAGCAGTATAGAGCACTTCTTTGACAACTTCTATCAGTGTCTGGTAAAGCTTGTAGAAGGAATTTTCTTTCTCCTCTGACCATCCTATAAGGCCCCCTGATCCTCTGTCAGGACAGTGCCGAATGGCCCTGTGCTGATCACATGTATCCTCCCAAGAAATAAAAAAAAAAAAAAAAAACTTTCTAGCAATATACACCAAACTGAGCATGTGTAGAGTGTCTCCAAGGCTCTCTACTATCAGTAGATGGATTGGGGACTGTGTGAAGGAGGGAAGGATCAGAGAAGACAGGACCAAACAGCCTTTATACAATGCAGACCACAAAGATTATAACAAGCATGCTTTACTGCATATACAGACTGGTTTTACAGTTGTGGGTTTAGTAACATTTTAGGAGTACATTGGATTTATGGGAGCATTTTTAACTAGGGATGCACCGAAACTTCGGCCGCTGAAACATATCGGCCGAAAATGGTGTTTTCGGCAAATTGCCAAAAGGAAAATCTTGCCGATAATGGGGCTGAAAATGGGGGTGGGGCCTGTGCGGGCCTCCACCCCCTGGTGCCACACATTGCAGGGGTGTTTTCCTGGCTCGTCCCCAGTCCTCCCTCCTCCTTTCCTCCCGCCCGACAGTGCGGTGATCTCCATGTGTCACGGAGCTGTGCATTGAATTGCCTGGGCGGCTGCAGGAACAATGTCCCGCCTCCTGTGACAGACGGTACACTGATCCAAAGGCGGGACATTGAATCAGCGTGACATGATTACATGAGGCAGGACATTGTTACTGCAGCCGCCCAGGCAATTCAATGCACAGCTCCGTGACGCACGGAGATCACCGCTCTGATCTGGGCATGGGTAAGGCTGCATTTAGACACTGGCAAGCTGCATGAGGGGGAAAGAGTGTGCCCAGGGCAAGCATTGCAGAGTTTTGTCCGCAGCTAAATCAAGTTTTTTGTGCCTACAGTGCTGCTGCATCCAAAAGTCATTTGTTTGCCTCTGATACCATCTACCTCTGCCCACTTGTGTGAATGAAGCCATGCTATATAAACCAGGTCACAGGACAAAGGCTGTACTCCCTTTATTGGCCATATATAAAATAATAATAATAATAATCTTGATTTTGGCCCAGCTAGGTTTTTATCGCCATGTGATAGAATGGGGAAGGGTTAAGTTGTTATTGCTAGTAGAGTTAATGATATCAGCATTCCCAATAGAAGTCTGTTGGAACAAAACCAGGTAGCTTGCTTGGGGCCAGTTCACACCAGATGCAGTTCCGTGCTCTTTTTTTTTTTTTGCACAAAATGCATGCAGTGTTTTCCATGTATTCCAATGGCTCTAGTTCACACCATGCAGTCAGTTTCTGCACCGGAAACTGACTGCATGGTGTGAACTAAAGCCATTGGAATACATGGAAAACACTGTGCATGTATTTTTATCAGGCTGGCTGCATCTGAGGGGAACTGGTGAGGCTGCTTTGATCTCCTGTACCATGCCTGCAGTCTCTGACCATCTCCTGTACCATGCCTGCAGTCTCTGACCATCTACTGTACCATGCCTGCAGTCTCTGACCATCTACTGTACCATGCCTGCAGTCCCTGACCATTTCCTGTACCATGCCTGCAGTCCCTGACCATCTCCTGTACCATGCCTGCAGTCTCTGACCATCTCCTGTACCATGTCCCCAGTCTCTGACCATCTGCTGTATGAAAATATTTTTTAAAAACAGTCATTTTCGGTATCGGTGCTGTTTCGGCCTCGGTTTTCGGCCTAGTGTATTTTTCATTTTCGGTATCGGTTTCGGCACCAAAAAACCCATTCGATGCACCCCTATTTTTAACCTTTTGCCTATTGAGCACTTCTACCTCTTTCCTGCTATGGCCAATTTTCAGCTTTTAGCGCGGTCACACTTTGAATGAAAATTGTGCGGTTATGCAATACTGCACTCATATGACATTGTAATTTTTTCCCACGCAAATATGTTGGTGTTTAACCACTTGAGATCCGTGCTATAGCCAAATGACGGCTACAGCGCGGATCTCCTTTTCCGGGACGACGTCAATGGACGTAGTCCCGTGCACGAGCGCCCTGCGCGCCCCCTGAGGGGCGCGCGCGGCGCGCTCTGTGATCGGCGAGTCTACGAGACTCGCCTGATCACCGATCCATGCAAGGGGTCGATCCCGACCCCTTATCACGTGATCAGCTGTCTTCCAATGACAGCTGATCATGTGATATAACGGAGCCAGTAATCGGCTATTATTCCTCCTCGCGCTGTCAGCGCGAGGAGAAAAAAAAAAGCCGATCACCGGCGGCCGTGATCGGGACATCAGTCCCGATCATGGCCAGCCCTGCTAGTGCCCACCTGCCCCCTGCCAGTGCCACCCAGCAGTGCCCACAGTGCCACCCAGCAGAGCCCACAGTGCCACCCAGCAGAGCCCACAGTGCCACCCAGCAGAGCCCACAGTGCCACCCAGCAGAGCCCACAGTGCCACCCAGCAGTGCCCACAATCTGCCTCAACAAATGTGCTGCACCCCAGTGCCACATATCCGTGTCCATCTTTGCCGCATTATCTGTGTGTGCCCATCTTTGCCGCCTTATCTGTGCCTATTAGTGCCGCCTTAACTATGCCTATCAGTGCCCACCAATGCAGCCCATCAGTGCCCACCAATGCAGCCCATCAGTGCCCACCAATGCAGCCCATCAGTGCCCACCAATGCAGCCCATCAGTGCCCACCAATGCAGCCCATCAGTGCCCACCAATGCAGCCCATCAGTGCCCACCAATGCAGCCCATCAGTGCCCACCAATGCAGCCCATCAGTGCCCACCAATGCAGCCCATCAGTGCCCACCAATGCAGCCCATCAGTGCCCACCAATGCAGCCCATCAGTGCCCACCAATGCAGCCCATCAGTGCCCACCAATGCAGCCCATCAGTGCCCACCAATGCAGCCCATCAGTGCCCACCAATGCAGCCCATCAATGCAGCCCATCAATGCAGCCCATCAGTGCAGCCCATCAGTGCCGCCTCATCAGCGCACTTCAATGAAGGAGAAAAATGACCCGTTTGCAAAATTTTATAGCAAACTATTAAACATGATTTTTTTTTTTTGCATCTTTTTTTGTTTGTTTAGCAAAAAATAAAACTCCGAGCTGCAATTAAATACCACCAAAAGAAAGCTCTATTTGTGGGAAAAAAAATGATAAAAATTTCATTTGGGTACAGTGTTGTATGCCCGCGCAATTGTCATTCAAAGTGCATCAGCGCTGAAAGCTGAAAATTGGTCTGGGACTGAGGGGGGTTTAAGTGCCCAGTAAGCAAGTGGTTAATCACAGCTTTTTTTTTCCAACTAAATGAAAAAAAAAAAAGACCAAAAATTTTACAAAAAAAATACCCTTCATAGTTCTAAAATTTTGCAAACCAGTAATCTTTCTCCTTTACTGATGTGCGCTGATGAGGCAGCACTGATGGTCATTGGGCACGTTTTTACAAAGCCAGTAAATCGGCTCTCTTCTCATGCTGTCAGCGTAAGGAAAGGCATGCCGGTGTCTTGTGAAATAGGGTCCTCCATCAGATGCTGTCCCCTGCGTACTGCGCATGCGCAGTACACAGGAGCACAGATTCCGAAAATTGCCGAGGACGAACGGCGCCTGCGCCGTGAGTCCAGGTTCTATCCCCACTACCCAAGTGGACATAGAGTTAGAATAAAAAAAGAGCCGAGCGCAGCGAGGCCGAGCCCGAAGCGTGGCGAGCTAAGCTCGCCCGCGAGGGGCCCTCTAAAATTCTAAACCCTATGTCCGCTTGGATAGTGGGGCTACCTCCTCCACTCACGGCGCAGGCGCCGTTCAGCTTCGGAGATTTTCCGAAGCTTCGTCTGCTCCGTACTGCGCATGCGCAGTACGGAACGGACACATATGGATGGCCGGACTCTATTAGGCAGAACACCGGTTTCTGTTTACATCATGGTCAGCTGTGATTGGACACAGCTAATGACGTGGTAAAGAGCTGTCAATTGGCGCTTTACCACAATCTGTGATCAGCGCTGTCCAGAGGGCACTAATGACAGAGCGCGCAGCGGCGAGCGTGATCACAGGACGACGTCATATGAAGTTCTCCCAGAACTGGCCGGCTGGTCTGTAGCTGAATAGTTGGCAAGTGGTTAAAGGACTAAAAATTGGGAAAAATGCATTTATTGCAAAGATACTCTGAAAGTGTTCTTTTGCTCCAAATACACTTTAAAGGGACCCCAAGAGAGGCCCACGTGTCCCACCTCATTTATTCCAGCCCCCTTTATGGTCTTAGGCATTTGGCGAATACAGACGCTTTGAATGCCAGTGTCCCTTGCCAAGGTTCCCTACTCTGATCACTATGTCACTACAGTTATTTCGGGCTCAGAAGGAGCAACAACAGGCTGCAGTGCCAACAGGCACCCAACACACAGAATAAAAAACAAAAAAATAAAAAAAAACACAACACAAAGGCTGCAATGCTGGAATGGAGTGGAGAATATATGAGCCACCAGAAAGGCAAGTCAAGCCCCGTACACACGATCAGAAAATAGTAGGGAAAAAATACCACTTTGTAAGCAATTGGATCGTTAGTACGGAGCTTTTCAAGAGCTGTTATTTTCCGATCGGACATGCACACATTTTTTTTTTTCCGTATGATGCCAGATTGTGAAAGGGGTCTAAACAGAAATCGTACAATCTGGCATAGTACGAAAAAAAAAATGTGTATATGTCCAATTGGAAAATAACGGCTTTTGAAAAGCTCCATACTAACGATCCAATTGCTTCAAAAGTGGTATTTTTTCCTACTATTTTCTGATCGTGTGTACGGGGCTTGAAAGACACCTCAGTGTGAAAGGGGTCTAAACGGAAATCGTACACCGAGGTGTCTTTCAGGCGCTAAAGGGCTAAAAATAGCACCTCTAAAGCGCTTGAAAAACGCCTCCCCTGCCACCGCAATGTGAAAGCCCAAGCACTTGAGGCGCTGAGCTGGCAGGACGTGTTAAAAAAAAAAAAAAAAAAGTCCTGCGGGGACCAGCATCTTTGGGGCGGTGTATACACCGCTCCTGCCCATTGAAATGAATGGGCAACACTGCCGAAGAGCCTGTAAAGTGCTTCAGCAGCAGCACTACATGGGAGCATTTAACCCTTTCTTCGACCGCTAGCGGGGGTTAAAAGTGCCCACTGGAGGCCGCATAGCGTGCTAAAACATAAGCAAAGAGCCGCTAAAACTAGCGGCGCTTTACCGCTTACTCTGCCCACGGCTCAGTGTGAAAGGGCTCTTAATCAGTACAGCTGTCATTCGAAAATACAAATGCATTACAACACATATGACTTCCGAATTTTTATTCTGTCGTCCGAGAATTTGTGACTCTTAAGGTTCGATTTGAGATTAGCATAGATAAAATAAAAAAAATAAAAAATAAATAAAAAAAAGAAATAGGACAATCGTTCATCCGTCTGATAATCTCATCGTGTGTACCAGGCATAACTGTTGCTCTGCCAGGGACCAGGTAATGTGATTTAAGGGACCTGGCAGGACTTTTTAACAGACACTGCCAGGGGAGCCATAATCAATTCTATAGGCTGAGATTCAATTGCAAGAGCAGGGAGTTGAAGTTTCTCACATTTGGAGACTGTTGCTATGGCTGCAGTAAAGTGCCATTTAGATTTGGCAGGTACAGAAAATTCCAGCTGACCAAGAAGAACAGAAATGCTGGCACATTCGGGTCATCCAAAAGATCGTACATTAAAATATTTCTACAAACACGCGAGTTTGCATTAAGCCTACACAGAAGTCTGACCCAGTTCTGGCTCATCTTATTTAAAAAAAGGACTATTCACCAAGTGTAGCCCAGCTGATTGGCTCTCCTAACAAGAAAGGGGACGTCATCTACTTAACCACTTGCCTACCAGGTCAATTGACATTTCTCTCATATATGTAAAAATCAAGTCTCAAATAAATAAAAACAACAGGTGTATCTAAAAGGCCTATAATACACCACTCGGCGCCCAACAAAGGATACACCACAAATTTAAAGAGATAGATGTATGTATATACAAGCATATATATATAAACACATATGCATATATATATCAATACATATCCTCATATGAGCATATGAGCGCGTGATCATCACATATAAATGGTGACTTAATATAGTATATGATTCCAGTGGTAGAGCAACATTAAACTCCCACGGTGATCTATATAGAGTTACACTAAAACGATGTTCAAATTGGAAGGGCAGCTCACATACGGTTATACATATTTATAACCCATTTTTTTGGGAGAGGTTTATATACACTGTTCGCCCATGTTTTTTTCTTTGAAGGGGATATATATGCTATATCTAGTAGTGGAATTTGGGGTTAATGAGAGATCCATATGATATGGGATATTGTCTGGAGACATTTATTTGGGGATTTATTTTGTAATTGCATGAACACTCTACTATAATAAGTAAAGTATTTGACATATTTTATGCAGGCTCTCTATTGATATCTGATCTAGCTGCCGTTTTTTATGAATAGATACACTTGTAATATGTATTTATTAAGTAGCGATGTAATATGGTGATTTTTCCTTTTTATTTAGCCATTTTTATTTTAGCCATTTCTTTGTATATATATATATATATATATATATGTCCGCTTATTTGTTTTTATTATTATTATTTTAATGAGTGAGTTTTAATGATATGCGGATTGTCATTTTTATTTGGAAATTATGCTGTTCCGGGTGTATGAGTTTTGCCAGTACGATTTGTTTCTAGCTATCTGGTCGGCAATTTAAGTATGTCGATATGTCTATTCCCTCCCCCGCCAGCTGACAGTGTTCGTGTAGCCCTGTTACCATGACTACGTGCTTCGTCATGTGGGCCGGACATGTTGTGAGCGTATGAGTGGCCAACACGGGCGGGGGGTGTGGAATATAAGCTGGCCGCTGGCGTCGTGCAGCCACGCCCTCTGTTGAAGTCGGAAGTGACGAAACGCATCAGGGCGTGGCTTACACGACGCTCCCGGAAGTGATGTGTGCGTTCCACCGCTGACCAAGGACCAGGAAGTCACTCGTAGTGTATACAGCTGAACACAGGAGGAGGACACTGATGCCTGAATCTGGTGAAACACACATATTCTTATTGCCTGAGATATATTTTTTATAATGTACGCGGATATTTAAATGGGGATTTTATTTATTTATTTCTAATCTTAATAAAAACGGTATTATGCTATGTATATGCTTTGTTTTATTTTGTGACATGCTTGGAGGATGGCTGTAATTGGGACCCCTAAGTGAAGACATATGAGTCCAGGTTATATCTGAAAGAATATATATTCCTTAAGGCTGTTTGTTTCAACGCTATCTGGTGAGTTTTACCCCCTGCGGGGGATGCATCGCACGTGGTGAAGCACTCCCAAATAGTTTGGTGGAAGCTATGTCAGCAGCACGTTTGGTCACCTTGTATCGTTGAATAAGAACATTATAATCACCCTATCTGCACATTAAGGACTGTTCTTCTTTTTTCATTAGAGCTCATACACAAGTACTTGTGAATATCTTGAGAACTCTATGTTGAGCGCTGTTTTAATACCGTCATTCTCATATGATTTTTGATGAATTATGTGTATTACAGATATATATATGTAAAAATCAGTTCTTTGCTAGAAAATTACTTGGAACCCCTAAACATATCTTTAGCAGAGACCCTTAGGAATAATGGCGGTCTTTGCAATTGTCTTTATGTCACATGGCATTTGTGTTTTCTCAAAAGCTTTTTTTTGGAAAAAACACAATCATGAATTAAAAAAAAATTAAAATAAAAAATTCCAGATTTGTGAAAATAGATACCCAACATGTTACCCTTTAAAATTGCGCATGCTTGTGAAATGGCATCAAATTACGATACTTAAGTCTCCATAGGAGATGCTTTAACGGCTGTAAATGCTGGAAGGATTTGCCCCTTTAATGACCAGGTAATTTTTAGCAATATGGCACTGCGTCGCTCTGACAGACATTTACGTGGTCGTGTGACATTGTACCCAAACTTAATTTACACCCCATCCCCCCCCCCTGTATTTTTTTTACTTTTTGCTAGAATGCATAGCCAAAAAAAAATTTAATATAAAAACAAAAATGTATTCATCAGTTTTGACAGCTATATATTCTAAACCCCCCCCCCCACAATAAGGGAAAAAATAAAACAATCGCAATAGGCGTATATTGATTTGTTTGCGCAAATATGTCAGCAGGTACCTTAAACGTGGTTGGAAACCCTTGCATATACCCAATACCCATTGAAGTAACTGGTCTCAGGTGATGTACAGAGAAGGAACAAATCCTACATAAGTTGTACCTGTTTATCTGCAATGTTCTCTTCTCTACAGCCAAAGTTCAGAAATTATAGAGCTTGTCTGAGCAGTCAGCTGATTGGAGAAGGGACACGCCCCCTTCACACTGGGAGCAGAGCTGAGGTCCCTTCCCTGTCACCATTTTTCTCTTGGTGTCAGGAAAGCTTGTCCTAAGGCATTTGTAGAGGAACAAAGCAGCAGATAGAAATGGCACTTGTGTACTTGTCTCACTCGAGAGTACAACTATAGAGCAGTGATTCTCAACCAGGGTTCCGTGGAACCCTAGTGTTCCTCCAGAGGTTGCTAGGGGTTCCTTCAGCATTGGGCAATTTCTGCCTCTCAGATAAGTTCCCACTGACACCATTGATCTTTTTAGCTATCTGTAAGGAGGTAATTCTTCCCAATGACCACAAGTGTAAGGACCATTCTTCCCACTGACCATCACATTAATGTATCGAGTTGAAAAGTTATAATTTTTAGCAGGGGCTCCCCGAGACTAGAGACCAGAGACCTATTTCAAGGGTTCCTCTGTGTTGAAAGGGTTGAGAAAGGTTGCTATAGAGGGATATGCTTTATTCATATCTGAGGTTTACAACCATTTTAAGGACAGTAACCCAGAGAAAGCAAATCAGACTTCACCTTCCACTAAGGGAAAAACGATCGGTCCTGCACAAGTGCACATCACCACTGGCCTATGCACTTCATTCAAATAAACACCAAAGTTAGTAGCTTATGTATCACAGCAATTCTACATAAATAGTCAGGAAACAATTTTGTCCCATGAACCAATATGAATACCAAATACCATTAATCAGTTAACTATACCCGTGGACTGAGGCCTCGGCTTTGTGCTCTACATTATAAACGTTTGTTCATCGCAGGTAATTTGGACGCACAGTTTGCACCATGTTCCCTGCAGGTGCTCATTAATCAGAGATTCATTTGTGCCCAATGTGAAAACTGTGCGAGTGTACCAGGTCTTGGAAAATTGCCAAGGAAAGAGTCACTTATATTTAACAGGAAAGTCATTTGGTTTTCCTCCAACTGCAAGGAAGAGAAGACTTATGGCCCCTACACACGATATGAAAAATGGGAAGAAAAATACAGTTTTCAACGCGTTTGTACGATAATTGGATTGTTAGCACAGAGCTTTCAAGAGCCGATCACGACAGTTCATCCGATATTTGATCGGACAAGCACGAAAATGTTCCTCGAACAATACCAGATAGTACGATTTTCATTTAGTCAGTATAACTGTCGTCTGAAAATACAAATACATTACAACACATGACATCACTTTCCGTTTTTTTTTTCTGTCGTACGAGAATTTGTGACTTTAGTAACCTATCCAATTTCTACTTGCAACTATTAAGCGGAAAGAGTCGAATGATCTGTCGTCAGATTTTTGGATCGTGTGATTAGGCCAGGTTCACACTGGTACAACGCGACAGTCGTACAACTGGATCCAACTTTGCCCTGCGACTTGAAGTCCAACAGCCATCCGACTTCAATGTACGGGGATCAGACGGTACCAGGCACTGTCTGGTATGAATCTTTAGAGGAAACTCCACATCAAATAAATAAATTTGAAAAAAACACGACATGGGGTTCCCCCTCCAAGACCATACCAGGCCCTTCGGTCTGGTAAGGATTTTAAGGGGAACCCCATGCAAAAAAAATAAAAATACAGCAACAACCCCCCCTATATGTCAGAACAGAGATCTGCATTGTTTACATAGTGTCCCCCCTGAAAAAATTAAGTCCCTGAAAAAAAGTGCCAAAAGTTCTAATCAACGAGGAGAAGCTGCTATTCAGTAAAGATGGGCTGTCCTTTTCCAGGCGCTCAGGTTTGGATGTCCTCCCACACATCCATATAGCATAGCTTAAACAAATGGAGGGCCGGCCACTCTGGAATACCTTCTGGGAGTTTATTGAAAAACGGTTCCGTTAAAGCAAACGGTTGAGCAGAAGTACAATTACTTCAGCAGATTAAATATCTTAAACGAACCTATTTCAGTTATGGATTTCTTGCACAAAAACAAAAAAACATAAAATAATCCCATTTGATCAGACATAATTACTCCATAGACACTCACCTCACTGAGGTAAATAAAAAAAGAACAGGTGGAACCATCGACCCCGTAATTGGAGTAGCAGACATCAGAGCGCCACATATCCTTCATCCACTGCCGTAACAAGAGAGAAATCATCATCAGTAACTGTGTGTAACCAACCAATTTTCCACAACATTTTTCACCAACTAAAAAAAAAAAAAAAAAAAACTTTTCAATCTCATTTATAATACAGGAGATTGGGCTACAGATTCAGGCTATGCTTACCTTTACTTTACCCTCACAGTGAGGATAGCCATCCATGGGAGGCAGTTCACATTGTTCCTGGGCTCCATTAATGAGATCTAGGGAAGAAAAAAAAAAATAAACACCAGTTCAGCTTTACATACTGACATTACAGAAATAGATTGCATCTTGCATTTAAATATCAACAGAAAATTATTAAAGGACATTGATAATGAAGACAATGCAAAATGTACGACTGAATTGCAGCAAAAAAATATCTATCCCTATCCATCTATAACTATATAAGTCTCTCAAATGCCCAACTTTAAGCAAGGAAATTAGAAGCCGTGTCTGTACATACTAGAGCTGCACGATTAATTGTTAAAGAATTGAAATCGCAATTCTACCCCCCTCCCAATCTTAAAGCATTTTCTCCATTCAATGCAGAGAGAGTTCTCTGCTCAAGCTGACAGCAGTAAAACAAAACAAAATAACAAACACAAACACACTCACACACACTTAGTTCTTGTAGATCAAAAGGTATGAACTTTGATCTGTAAATGAAGTCTATTTAACCACTTAAAGTGGTGTTGCCACCAAAAAATAAAACTGTTTAAAATTCTTAAAAAAAAAAAAAAAAAAAAAAAAAAAATTGGAAAAAAAAAATTGTTTTACTCACCTTTAAATACCTGTTGCTAGGGGGTCCCTCGTAGTCTGCCTTCTTCCTTGCCCGGGCTGGTGACATCACTTCCCCTCGTGCCGCACAGTCACCTGGGACCTGTCATGTGTCCCAGGTGACTGTACGGTGTATCACGGCACCCTGTGCTGCTCGCGCATGCGCAGTGGGTGCCCGGATGTGAAGCCACTGCCGGGTGCCCACAGTACGCATGACGGCACCGCGAGCGGAGCGGGGGAACGAGGGGGGCTTCGTCCCCCCGCATCGCTGGACCCTGGGACAGGTAAGTGTCCGATTATTAAAAGTCAGCAGCTGCAGTATTTGTAGCTGCTGACTTTTTTTTTTTTTTTTTTTAGGGGGCACCCCACTTTAAAGAGGAACTGCGGTCTGCCCACATAATTTGTAATAAAAAACATCTTTGCCATTCTGAAGCTTCCCTCCAACCACTTTGCATATTTTATATATATACTGCAGAAATCTCCCTTATGCATAATGTCATAAGCCTGGGCTAATGACCAGACAAGAAACAGGAAGTGGGCTATATAAGGTATTTAGTGCCAGAAAAGAAATGTTACTATCCAAAGTTAAGACAAGGGCAGAAGATTCAATAGATGGAAAGATGAAAAAATGACTGATGTTCTGATTTAAAGATTAAACCTTTTGCTTACACTTGTTGCTTACAAGTTAAAAATCTGTATTTTTCCTAGAAAATTACTTAGAACCCCCAAACATTTTTTTTAAGCCAAGCCCCCAGAGAATAAAATGGTGATGGTTGCAATATTTTTTGTCACGCTGTATTTGTGCAGCAGCCTTTCAAACATTTTTTGGAAAAAAAAAAATACACCTTTAATGAATAAAAAAATAAAAATAAAGTCAAGTTATCCCAATTTTATTGTATAATGTGAAAGACAAAGTTACGCGAGAATTGTGATCTTTATTCTAATCAAAAAAAATTGTGAGGCTCATTTTCGCCAGCACTAGTACATAGCGGAGAGATTCTTTGCTGCAGTTCCTGCTCTGGTAATACTCACCAGGCCACTATTCTCTGAAGTGACAATACTACTAGGGCAGTGACGGTGAACCTTGGCACCCCAGATGTTTTGGAAGTACATTTCCCATGATGCTCATGCACTCTGCAGTGTAGTGGAGCATTATGGGAAATGTAGTTCCAAAACATCTGGGATGCCAAGGTTCGCCATCGCTCGTTTTCTACATAACAGAGCTCTGTCTTCCCCAGAACTAGCACTGTTGAGGGGTAGTCTTGCAAAATGCCTGGATTTGGATGAGAGTATCAGCTGCGGAAATGGCTTATTGGGTGCAACGAAGGCAGTGAATGAGAGAACCATCTAACTGTCCAACTGATATTTTTGCTGAAGTGATACTAAAGTCGTGCTTCATTTAGGCTCCATCCACATTTGTAGACTTTAGAGTGCAACTTTCTTTGCAATTTTCATGTGACTGACCAATGATAATGTACAGTGATTGCACATAAAACATTCATGTGCAACTTCTGAGGGTTTAAATTGCAGTTTATGGCACTCAAGTCGCTTAAAGTTAGGCCCAAAGTAGTGCAGTAACCTTTTTAAAGTCCCACATATTTGAACGATTGTCACTGAAAAACATGTGTTGTGGCTTTAGTGTCTGAAGTGTAAAGTCCAAGTGTAAATGGAGCCTTAAAGTTACTGTAAACACCTTTAAAAAGAAATAAGTTTATATATGCTCCCCTTTTTTGGGCCCCCCCCACCAGTGCCCCTTGCTCCTCTTCTCCAGTGAGTGACCCCCATAGAAGTGGCTATGGGTAAGTCGTGTAGGTTTGCTCGGCCTGTAAACTCACAGTGGGACTTGGCCCCATCCCCCACTCCCTTGCCTTGATTGACAGCCACAGGACACAATGGCTGCCTCATCCTCAACAAAGCCAGTGAGACCAGGAAATGAGGGGAGAGAAGGGTTGCAGATGAGCACAGCGTTGGATCGAATGAGGGCTCAGGTTACCTAAAAGGAGGGGGGGGGGGTAAAACTGCTGCCTAAATGATTAGCCCTAATGGGAAAAAAAAAAGTAAGCGTCTCCTTAGCGAGCCACGTGCCAGCGTGTTCTTCCTCCAGAGCCGAGTGGAGTGCATCCATATCGCTCCGCTGCCCTCAGTTTCTGGCGAGGATCCAGAAGTTCTGTGAGTTGTGCCGATGGATCCTGGACTTGGCAGCCGTGACAAGGTGGTGTTCAAGGATGAAGGGTGGTAAGAGTACTGGGACATTTTCTTAACCTTCATACTTTAAATGCATTTGGGTAAGCAAAATTGTAGCCTTTAGAACAACTAGGGAATAAGGAGGCTGGTGCCCGAACTTTTGGTTCTTTGCCTATTCCAATACACAGCGCTTTCAGGCACCATGGTGTACTAAATCCAGGAGCGGATACTAGTGGTAGAATTACTGCAGCAAGGTTACACTTCTGTAACTTTCCTAGTTAGCCAAAACTTTTCGTGTTTGGTAACAGCTCAGTTTTCTTCCTTTTAGTTAATCAGTTTCCACTGGAACCTTATCTGAAAAGGACAAGCAGACCTCCTTCATGGAGTGCTTGCCTTCTGTCCTGGCCACATTTGCCAGGCCCTTCACTGATTATTACTTCAAGGATAATCAAACACTTAGAGGAAATCACATTCCATTTCTGATACTGAGAGAACAGCATTTCATTTTCCTTTCTACAGGAAAATAGGCATTTTCAATGAGCATATATTTCACATTAGTGTTTCAGAAATGTTTGAGCCAAATATTCACATTTATGCTTGCTTGCTCTTTTAGGTATTTACAGTAGATATACAAAGTCTACACAACCCTAAAATGTCAGGTTTCTGTGAGGTTAAAAAAAAAAAAAATTCTCATAACTGGGGATGTAGCTGTGTTCATAAGTAATCACATTCAAACTCATGTTAAATAGGAGTCTGTACATAAACCAAATACCAGTCACTATTGGGCACACTCAAGAGAATATAAAAAGGGACAATTTTAGTCATAAGGCAATTAAAAGTATAATTGAAGGAACAGTCTTTTAGTTTTACAGTGGAGCGGGATTAGAACATCTGTCAGGTTTTTACTTCACTAGGGAGAGATTCACCCTATGTGTCCTGGTGAACATTCTCACTGAAAGTAAAAAAAAATCCCAAATTCTGCGTGGACACCAGAACAGGAAAAGAAAAAAAAAGAAAAAATCTTCCAAGGAGGACACCAGGTATGGTGACCACCAGGGATTCCCCTCACTTTGGAGGGATTTTTGCCTCCAGTTCGGCATTTACGCTAAAGCAAGTGTCTCCAAATGTTCTAAAAGTTCTAACGGGCCAGTTTACTGTCCTTCAGTTTTTAGGGGGGTCAGATTGTGGCCATTGGTAGTAGAAAATGCCCCTGGGAGGAACGGTGCCCAAATGTTGGTGTTAAAGGATGAAATATTGCTCCAAGGGCCAAGTAAAAAGCTAGCAAAAGGGCCGCGTCCGACCATCTCAGGCCGCAGTTTGGAGACCACTTCTCCAGAGCAGCCTTTCCCCAACCATCACAACACAGAGGAACCCTTGAAATAAGTTTCCGGTTTCAGAGAACCCCTGCTAAAAAAAATACTACATCTACAACTCATGATACATTAGTGTGATGGTCAGTGGGAAGAATTCTCCTTACATTTTTGGTAAGTGGAAAAAAATACCACCTTACAGAATGCTAAAAAAGATCAATGGTGTCAGATGAGGTGCAGAAATTGCCAATTACCCAATGAAACCCTAGCAACCGCTGGAGGAACCCCAATATTCCATGAAACCCTGGTTGAGAAACTCCGGTCAAGACTGTGGAAGCGAGAGAATGCAGAGAAAAACACGCAAACACAGGGAGCATGCGAATCCCTTGCAGATGGAGCCCTTCCCAGGATTTGAACTTCAATACTGCGAAACAGAAGTGCTAACCATTAAGCCAGAGCAATGCCCCTGATTAGTTTCTCTCTACTGAATCCCCTTATAATCAAGCCCACAACCAATGAAACCAAACAAGTTTACTGGTGTAGTACATCATTTGAGGTAAGAGGCCCATTTGGACAAGAAAAAAAAGTAAATAATAGTTGACTTCACCTACACTAATAACTAGTATTAGAACATAATTTAACAAGATTAGCGAAAGATTGCTCCAGGCAATAATTCTGGCTAAACAAATAATAAAAGCACCGAATCTGGATTAAGCATCAGCAAACTCACATTCTGTAATCAAATTCAGAAGAAGACCATATCAACTAGTAGTAATTTCCCAATGTATATATAAATTCAGTTTCCATGTACCAAAAAGAACTAGAGTAACAGGACATTGCAACTAATGTTGAGATGCAAGAGGTTCCTTATCAGTACCACTAGCCACAAAGTTTTACTTCCGCTCAGAATAAACTACATAAAAAAGGTCATAAAACAAATTATGTTTGTTCCATTTACATTCACAAAAGCATTAAATGCATTTTAAAATCCTGTTGGTACATAGGCCAGATAACTTTAATATATGCATCCCACAATTGTCTGCACATCAAAAATGGTATCCATTAGCCAACACTTTCTAAGCTCAATTCTGAGGTGGTGTTGGCTTTCTCCAAAAAAAAACAAAAAACAACCACACCCCTTGGCTGCAATACTTACCTTTAGCACAGTTTCCAGGGTGCTCAAAAATCCCCGACCCAGCACCAGCCCCTTTTAGGGAAGAAGGTCGGAGTGGATTGGATGACATTCAAGTCACCCAACCTACTTCCTGTGAGCCATGGTTCCCCACCATGGGGGCTGTCATCACTTCAGCCAGGGCTCACATTACTCCTGGACAACTCAGAGCGTTCATCACAAGAGCCGTGCCATCAAAACAAAGAACGGCTTACTGCCATAGGAGAAGAGGAAGGTCCCAGGACACCACTGGCTCTGCAGGAAGAGTCATAAAAAGAAAAAAAAAAGAAAAAAAAAAAACCAGAAGGGTGTACACAAAGTGGAATTGGGCTTTAAGGTAAATCAGCATGTGCTAAACAAGACTAGCCCCTGGTTTCACTTTCTTTTTTTGGGTGCCCATAAACCCCCCCCCCCCAAATCGCCAGATCAAAATCACCAAAAAACCTATTAGGCAGCAGTGGGGCAAGTACCCAAAACCTGGGGTGCACCATCACACCTCTCTGGTCTCTCAGGAGATCAATGCAGGAAATCAGTTATCAATTTTGTGAGACACATTCTCAGCAGCAAACAGGACCACCCATTGCTGGAGAAGGCCCAAAAGACACAGGGGACCATGTGGATCACAGAAAATGGTATGCAAAAAATAAAAAAGAGGAGTCAGGGGAATACATTTTCCTAACGTGGAGTGGCGCTCAAAAAAATATATATATATATATGTGGTGGCTACGTTATTTTGTTAAGGGGGGGGGGGGGGGGGGGAGGGTGGTTTCACCTGGTGATGTGACCACCAACACTTGTCTTATCCATTAATGAAAGAGCTAAAGAGACATCCTTGGATAGTAGTATTGTCTGAAGAGGTTAGTGTTTAACCAGCAGAATTAGATGCACTTTATATACAGTGACTAGCAAATTACAGCCAAGCTCCAGCGAACACATTTTTAAGCTTTTCTGGATACCGTAAAAGTGATTGAACGGATCACGTTTATAAGCCAGCAGATCATGCCTACCAAGATCATGGATATAGCTGCAGCCATGATCTTGTAATAAACACTTGCTGCCGTATATACACTGTAAAGGAAATTTGTAAATTCTGTATATACGGTAATTGTATTCTATTTTGTATCTATTGCACACTGCACTCGTGGTGCACATGGCACTAATGTTTTCATTACATGCTTGCATTCTTTCAAGTCCTGATTAGAATTAGCCTATGTTACGCCCTTTGTTACCATAAAAGTACAATAATAATGTGATCCTTCGTAATCATGTGTATAAAAACCTTCAATTGTGTCATTAGACAGAACAGTTACTTGGAAAGATGCAGAGTATCTTTTGTATCGGTTTCTACGGCAGTAGTTCTTAATTAGGAACCACTAATCAATATGGAGGATAGGAGTTTCCGATCTAGAAAATATCTCCAGTACATACGGCTTTCAGCAAGTGGTTAAGCATTAAAAAAAAAAAAAAAGGCTGAAAGTCTAGGTCGGGCTTTGCTTCCTCATGTCAGCGCTGTTCCCTTGATGATTGGTGTTCTAGTGACTAATAGCAGAATCAAGTAGCAGAAAGCACAAATTGAATAGATGAAGCCAGGAGTTCAAGCTGCAGCTTTATCTCAAACAGAACAGTGCGTAGGCCAATAACAGCATCACCGAATCTCACTCCAGATGTCCCGACTCTAGCAGAGGCATACATGGCACACCTTAGATGACCTCATACTGCAGCCAAACAGCTAGGAGTCTAATGGCACAGGAATGCTACCATCATTTTCAGAAACAACTCAAGTAAAAATGTCGACTTTTTCTGGGGGTACTGCTTAATCAGAATTACCATTTTAAATGTTCCACAAAACAGCACCTTCACTTTACACTGAAAATGTCCTACATATTTAAAATGACACCAGAGAAATATAGAAGCCAAGTCTGTGGACCTTCAGAAAATGTTCGTGGCCTGGTTATGAAGAACGTTTGGCTTCAACATTTGTAGTCACTGACCCAATACACGTAGTGGCAAAATCAGAGACTTTCCTCCGACTTAGTGGAATTCCAGCTTAACACCAGCTATGCTTAAAAATTGTGCCCCAAACCCCCACCCCCCCCCCCCCCTTGATTCATATCCTACCAAACTGGTGAAAAAAAAAAAAAAAGATTTAAATGCTTATTTTTAAGCGTTCAACAATGGTGGAAAATTCCAGGCTGTGAATTAAGGGGCCAGGATGTTAGACTTCCATAGCCCATAGCCGTTGTTGGGCCTCCCTCACCTCCTCGGCAGTCACCATTCACTGACACAGGGGAGCTGTGGGATCACATGACCAGACTAAAAAAAATAGTACGTACACACTTTTTTTTTTTTTTTTTTTCACAGGTTAGTTAGGATAGGTTGCTGGAGGGGGTGTGAACGGTAGTGTAGGCCGGAAATCAACTTCAATTGATGGATAATTGTTTTGGGTCAGAGATTCAGTTACTGAAGCCAAAGACAACCAGGTGCCTAGCACTTTCAAAAGATGGTTAATTACAGGTTCTACATACTTGAAAGTGACCTTTCATAAAAATGCAAACATTACAGGATACATATTATAAATAAAAGAAAGAAAGAAAAAGAAAAAAAAAAAAAAAACACTACGCACACACCTCTAGCCTAGGCAAAGGTCACTGTCTAGGTACATACAGTGGATATAAAAAGTCTACACACCTGTTAAAATGTCAGGTTTCTGTGATGTAAAGAAAAAAAAATTTACACAAAGAAATCATTTCAGAACTTTTTATACCTTTAAATGTGACCTATAAACTGTAAAACTCAATTGAAAAACAAACTGAAATCTTTTAGGTGGGGGGAGGAAAAAAACTAAAATATGGTTTTATGTGTTTTTTTTTTATTTTATTTTTTAATAAGGGTATGCATAAGTGTGTAAACCCTTACAAAGCACTTTGACCTACAGGTAAGCCTAGATCAAGGCTTACCTGTAGGTCCAAGAAATATCTCCTAAACCAACACGGTTTAGGAGATATTTGCCAAGGCACTGCTGTCTACGGCGCATGCACAGGCACACTGAGCGCGCCGCTGTCAACGCCGATATGCTGCGAGTGGCGGCTCCCATGCACGGGAGTGATGTCATCACGGCTTCGCCGGATGACCGCGCTGGAGCAGCGAGACCCACCGAGAAGATGGAGGCTCCATACACAAGGGGACAGTGGCGATTTCGTGATGCATAGTAGTCCATTATGCGTTACCTTTGCAGGGAATCAAAGAGGAAGTAAACCCATCAGGGTTTACTTCCTCTTTAAGCACTTGCTTACTGGGCACTTAAACACCCTTCCTGCCCAGACCAATTTTCAGCTTTCGGTGCTCTCACACTTTGAATGACAATTACTCAGTCATGCAACACTGTACCCAAATGAATTTTTTGTCCTTTTTTTCCCAGAAATAGAGCTTTCTTTTGGTGGTATTTGATTACCTCTGGGGTTTTTATTTTTTGCGCTATAAATGGAAAAAAAAAAAAAACCCCCGCATATTTCTTTGTTTCTGTGACAAAATTATGCAAATTATTAATTTTTCTTCATAAATTTTGGCCACAATTTATACTGCTACATATCTTTGGTAAAAATAATCCAAATTAGTGGATATTATTTGGTCTTTGTGAAAGTTAGAGAGTCTACAAGCTGTCGAATCGCACAAAATTGATCACATCTGATGATGTACTGGTGGCCTATTTCGCTTCTTGTGACCCGAAGAAGTCAGGAAAGTACAAATACCCCCCAAATGACCCCTTTTTGGAAAGTAGACATTCCAAGGTATTTAGTAAGAGGCATGGTGAGCTTTTTGATGTTGTCATTTTTTCCCACAATTCTTTGCAAAATTAAGATTTTTCATTTTTAAAAAAAAAAATTCAGCAAAATTGTCATTGTAATAGGTTATTTCTCTCACGTGGCATGTGTATACCACAAATGACACCCCCCAAAAAATTCTGCTACTCCTCCTGAGTATTACAATACCACATGTGTGGGGCTTTTTCACAGCCTGGCCACATAGAGAGGCACAACATGCAGGGAGCGCCATCAGGTGTTCTAGGAGCATAAATTACACATCTAACTTGTTGACTACCCATTACACTTTTGAAGGCCCTGGAGCACCAGGACAAATGACATGACACTGATGACAGATGGCACTGATGACAGGTGGCACTAATACGTGGCACTGACAACAGATGGCACAGATGACACTGATACGTGGCACTGATGACAGATGGCACTATGTGGCACTGATGACAGATGGCACTGGGGACAGATAGCACTAACAGGTGGCACTGGGGACAGATAGCACTAACAGGTGGCACTGGGGACAGATAGCACTAACAGGTGGCACTGGGGCAGGATGGCACTTTTTTTATTTATTTTTTTTTTTTCCCACTTACGGCTGCTGCACCTGTTCATCTCTCCCCTCTCACGCTGTCTGAGTGAGGAGGGAGAGCGGAGCTGAGAGATGATCTCATATGTTTACATATCTCATATTGGACACGCCGATCGCGCTGTAAACGGCCGCTGTGATTGGCAGTTTACAGCAATCCGTTTGCCTGTCTCCGGGGCATTGCGGAAGTAAACACCAGGACGTCCAGGGACGGCCTCCCGGACGAAAGCGCCTGCTCTAATAAACTAATACTTTGTTGAAGCACCTTTTGATTTCATTAGAGCATTCAGTCTTTTTGGGTATGAGTCTATCAACATGGTACATCTTGACTTGGAAATATTTGTCCACTCTATTTTTGCAAAAATACACCAAATCTGTCAGATTGGGAGGGCATCTCCTGTGCACAGCCCTCTTCATATCACCCCCACAGATTCAGGTCTGGGTTCGGGTTGGGCCGTTCCAAAACTTTAATCATCTTCTGGTGAAGACATTCCTTTGTTGATTTGGATGTATGCTTTGGGTTGTTTTCATGCCGAAAGATGAAGTTCCTCTTCATGTTCAGCTTTTTAGCAGAAGCCTGAAGGTTTTGTGCCAATATTGAAAGGTATTTGGAACTGTGCATAGTTCCCTCTACCTTGACCAAGGCCCCTGCTCCAGCTGAAGAAAAAAAACACCATGCTTCACAATGGGTATGGTGTTTTGGTGATATGCAGTGTTTTTGCGCCAAACAAATCTTTTGGAATTATGACCAAAATGTTCCACCTTGGTTTCATCAGCTCATAACATTTTCCCACATGCTTTTGAGAAACTTTTTTTTACATCCCAGAAACCTGACATTTTAAATTGGGGTGTGTAGACTTTTTATATCCACTAAGTATTGTGGCCATTTCACAACAGAGGGTTTATTTTAACTTAAAAGTTACAAGTTAACATTTATAGATAGAGCGAGGGAGGGTTATAACCTCTGTCAGTTTCTTTCCTTGCCATCTATGTTCCATTGGGGAGATTCCTCTTCACTTCCTGTCCCATAGCCAAAACAGGAAGTGAGGAAATCCCTGCAAAGGGAATCTATTAGGGCCCCCATATCACAAAAACTAGTGTTCCTATTGGAAGATTTCCCTTCTATTACTTTTCTGGGGACAACCCAAAATTTGGGATTCTCTTACTTTTCAACAGTAACAGGAATCTTCCTAACCGGGCAGTGGTAGCAATAAAATAAATACACCTGACAGGTGTTCAAAATTGCCTTTAGTTATACTTTAGGCACACAGACCTTGGCTAATAGACTTGCAATGTGGATTAGAAAGACACAAACACTGCAGATAGAGCCTTCTATATTCTGCAAATGGCAAATAAGGATGCCACACAAATAAAAACTACAAAACTACACACAAAATATATAAGCAAACCCTGATGACATTTACATTCAACCACACACATATGCAATTTAAAAAAAGGAAAGAAAATACTACCAGAGGGGAAAAGTCAACAGGTTTGCTTAAATCCCCTTTCTATCCCCATCATACTACCCAATTTACTTTCCTTCCCCACTGCCCAATTCAGCACCAGGACCTGAAAGATACCTAGTCCCCACCCTTTTAGATTGTAAGCTCTTCTGAGCAGGGCCCTCTTAATCTCTTGTATTTTATTGTATTGTAACTGTATTGTCTCCCTTTTATATTGTAAAGCGCTGTGTAAATTGCTGGCGCTATATAAATCCTGAATAATAATAATAGTACATTCAGGTATGAAGGGGAATGCAACTTACTCCATGTGACACCAGAGGGCCAATCAGAAAGATCATACAGGGAGTCCACATCTCTGTGTAAACTACAATTCCAGCAACTCATTTACACAGGACATTCCTGCCAGCTGGACAGAGCTGCACGGGAGTGAAAGGACAGTACAGTGGGGAAATTATTTGATCCCTTGCAGATTTTGTACGTTTGCCCACTTACAAAGCAATAGTCTAGAATTTTTTTTTCATAGGTGTATTTTAAATGATAGACAGAATATCCAGAAAAAACATGATACAAATGTTATAGAATTGCAGTTAAGTGAGCAAAATAAGTATTTGATCCCCAATCAAAACATGACTTCGTACTTGGTGGAGAAACACTTGTTGGCAAGCACAGAGGTAAGACATTTCTTGTCATTGGTGGCAAGGTTTGCACACATCTCAGGAGGGATTTTGGTCCACTCTTTATAGATCTTCTCTAAATTCTTAAGGTTTCTTGGTTGTCGCTTGGCAACTTGAAGTTTCAGTTCCTCCATAAATTTTCTATGGGATTAAGGTCTGGAGACTGTCTAGGCCACTACTTTGTTGCCGAGACTATGTTTTGGATCATGGTCATGCTGGAAGAAACATCCACAACCCAGCTTCAGTGTTTTATAGCTGCAGGAAGAAGGTTCTCGTTCAAGATTTTTACATTACATGACCCCTCAAAGCGGCAAAGTCGGCCTTGTACCTTTTTCAGAGAAACAGCCCCAAAGCATGTTTCCACCTCCGTACTTGAGTGTAGGTATGGCGTCCCATTTTCTCCTAATCCTTCTTAGAATCATTAAGATGTTCACTGGCAAACTTCAGGTGGGCCTGCACATGCGCCTTCTTAAAGGGGGACCTTACGGGCACTGGAAGATTTTAATTTATGATGGCGTATTGTGTTACTAAAGTTTTGTTTAGTGACTTTGGTCCCATTTGCCTTGAGATCATTCACAAGCTCTTCCTGTGTAGTTCTGGGCTGATCCCTCAACTTTTCTCATGATCATCCTTACCCCATGAGGCGCAAAGCTTGCATGGAGCTCCAGACTGAGGGAAATTGATGGTTATTTTGTGTTTTACACTTGCAAACAGTTGTCTCCTTCAGATGGTCTTGTAGCCCATTCCAGCCTTGTGTAGGTCTACATCTAATCCCCGACATCCTTTGACACAGCTCTTTGGTCTTGCCCATGATGTTGAGGTTTGAATGGAATTAAGATTGTGGACAGGTGACTTCTATACATAACGAGTTGTCATTAGGAGCACCTTCTTAAAATTGACAGGACTAATCTGTGTACCACATACTGTAGCCAGTCTGTGGGAGTCAGAAATAGTTGGTTGAAGGGGGATCAAATACTTTTTTTACTCACTGAACTGCAACTCAATTTATAAAATAAGCATCGGGTGTTTTTTCTGGATTTTTGGTTGCGATTCTGTCTAGAAATTTAGATACAACTATGATAAAAAATTATGGACCCTTTAATTCTTTGTAAGCGGGCAAGAAGTTGGCTGAAATAATTCTTTTCCCAACTGTATATGCTTTCTGGTCCTGCTAGATCACTTCAGGCGGGCCCCTTTTGCAGGTATAGCTACGTAAAACATTAAAAATAAGTGCCTATACGGTTTAAAATCCAGTAATATACTGTCTCACGCTGCTCATGCCAAAAATGTAGAGGCCAATTTGCGGACCTAAAAGCCTAAAGATTTACGGCTTTGAGCTTCAGCAAAATGGCAACCTCCAGCAAGAAGAAATCGGAAACATACTTGAGGCAATTAACAGCACACATTCATTTTGGTAGCACAATTATGGAATGCGCCTTGCTAAAGAATATTTTTATCAAGTAATGGGTAAAAGTTCCACCTTAAGGAGCAGTTACTTGGACTTGCTTGTATCCATCTTTATTTTCCAGTGTTGGAGGAGATCCTGCTCAGGATATCTAGAAGTTATCTAGAGTGGAGGTCTAGTTTTTAAACCCCGATTGCATCACTTAAACAGCATTGTCCTCAATACCAGAGGTATCTTTTCTGAAATTGTCCTAGACCTTTATGGTACGACGGACATGGGTAAAACAGCTTTTCACTTTTTAATGTACATTGCATGGAGATTTCGTGTTCCTCCCAGCAGTCCTGTGTTAATGGCCCACCTAGCAGTAAGCCTCGACCACCAGCAAGCAAGCGACTCAAAACAAGGCTCAGCTCACGAGAATATGTCATAAGTCTGCCAAATTTGGATTTTCCATAAAACATGAGTTCATGGAAAATAACTGTCAATATAGCCGCTTTTTCATTTTTAGAAAAGATCTTTGAGAAAAAAAAGGGGAGGGAGAAAAAAAAAAAAATGTATTTTAGCATTTGCCAACAAACTGTGGCCAATTTAGAGCTAAAAATTAAATGCCAGCTAAATGTTTTGCTAGGCACAAACACTATCTGTCTATTCAGTAAGTTTTCCTCCAGTGTGAAAGGCGAGATTTTTATGGAAAGAACAGATGTTCTCCATTTATTGATGGGCCAATCTGAAGAAGAACTTGCCCAAAAATACAGTGGAGGACCCAAGACTAAATGGAGGGGCAAAAAAAAAAAAAAAAACACGACAAAGAATTGGGAGACAACAATTCCTAATGCATAGTAAGAAGGTCGAATTTGTGCCTTTATGGAAAACGAGGTAGCAATTTTAAAGTCGCTTCCATAGTGATCTTCTCATGTTACCCAGTAAATCTAGCAACTATGCAAAATTATACATATGTCCACTGGTTGCGCAGGCTTTTCACAGCGATTTGCACCAGAATTGACAAACCAGATCACATGAATCTGCATCTTCCCTCTCTAAGAGTGTGAGGTCTGCACAAGCGATCACATGAGCCTTAACAAGGGATCATCCGAGTCTTCACAGGCTTACATTGTGGGAAATTTGGAAGAGAATAATGCTGGCAACTAGAGAAATTTGGGTAAGGAAAAGGGTCTGTGTGCCCACTGTATTCCAAAACAAATTCATCTGACTGGGCTGCACCTAAAGTAAATTTTCAGCTTAATGTCCCTTTAAATAGTTGGCTTAAATGCTTAAAGCGTAACACCACTTTTGTTGATCACCCCGATCTATGTAAATTGCAGGGATTTTAACTGTTGCAATTTCCTATCTTTTGTTATTCGAAAGAAATCCCTGTGCGTGAAATTTTTGTTGCAGGGGATGCCTGAAATCTGACTTGCATCTTAGGGTCACCTTCACAAATGGGGCAGGGGGTCTTAGCGACGCTTTTTGGACGCTAGCAGGGCACTTTTAACCCCAGCTAGTGGCCAAAAAAAAAAAAAGTAAAAGGCTCCCGCAAAGCACCTTGCAGGCGCTTGGCAGCGCTGGCCATTGATTTCAATGGAAGGGGCATTTTAGTAGCGGTGTATTCACAGCTCCTGTGACACCCCAAAGATACTGCTCGCAAGAAAATTTTTCGTGCTGCAAGCACACCGATCCAGTGTGAACATATTTAGGCTCTCACACTGGGGCTGCAGGGGGCACTATTTTTAGCCCATAAGCGTATGAAAAACATCCCAGTGTGAAAGTGTAGACTTCTAGGAAAATCAGTCGGCCAATCACACAAGCTGGAAAGATTTCTGGGTGGCGTTCTATACACATTCTGTATACAGAACACCTCCAGGTAGCCATTTTGCATTGCATTTGAGAAAATTTCAGCAGTTGCAGATTGAAAATGAAAGGTAATTTTTAATAACTTTCAATTACAATATGACTTAATTGCAAAGGGGATCTTATTTTTTTTGTCCCCACAAAAGTGGAGTTACCCTTTAAATAGTTGCCTTCAACCTGGGCCTGCTAGCCTTACCTGACCTGAAACTTCCCTTTTTATGCATAACCAGCACTTAAGCCCTCGGTAACAATGGCATACATTTGTGCGAAGGGCCATTGTTGCCTTATGAGTTTATGTGAAAGCTCCATTAATCACTGTAAAATATTGCAATTAGAAATATATCTCAGTTAGAAGGAAATATATTTAAAATATTGAGTGTTGTGTTGGGGTTACTGTAATTAGGTCAACTTCAAAGCTTGGCCTTTTGTTTTCCCTGATAACATCTCACCTGGGTAGTAAACAGCCTTCTTTGACTCATCCAATCAGGCTGCGCTAATATACCGTATATACTCGAGTATAGGCCGACCCGAATATAAGCCGAGGCCCCCAATTTACCCCCAAAAAAACTGGCAAACTTATTGACTCGTGTATAAGCCGAGGGTGAGACATGCCTGTCCATCCCTGTGTGTGTGTCCGTCCATCCCTGTGTGTCCGTCCATCCCTGTGTGTCCGTCCATCCATCCCTGTGTGTGTGTGTGTCCATCCATCCATCCATCCCTGTGTGTGTGTGTCTCCATCCATCCATCCATCCACCCCTGTGTGTCTCCATCCATCCCTGTGTGTGTGTGTGTCTCCATCCATCCATCCATCCCTGTGTGTGTGTGTCTCCATCCGTGTGTGTGTGTGTGTGTGTGTGTGTGTGTGTGTGTGTGTGTGTGTGTGTGTGTGTGTGTGTGTGTGTGTGTGTGTGTGTGTGTGTGTGTGTGTGGTGTGTCCAGCCTACCTGTGTCCCGAGCCTTTGTCCCGAGCCTCCGTCCCGTGCCTTGCCTCCTTGCCTCCGTCCCGTGCCTTGCCTCCGTCCCGTGTCGTGCCTTGCCTTGCCTCCGTCCCGTGCCTTGCCTTGCCTTGCCTCCGTCCCGTGCCCTCTTCGTCGGCGCCTCGGCGGCCATTGTAAAATTCAAAAGCCGCGCCTCCGCCTTCGCCTGTGATAGGCGGAACACTGAATTTCCCAGCAGCCTGTGTTCCGCCTATCACGGACATCGTATCATCCTCGTCCGTAGTACGAGGATGAGACGATGTCCGTGATAGGCGGAACACAGGCTGCTGGGAAATTCAGTGTTCCGCCTATCACAGGCGAAGGCGGAGGCGGAGCCGGAGGCGCGGCTTTTGAATTATAGAATGGCCGCTGTCTGTCTGCTCGACACGCTGATCGAGCGGGCAGACAGCGATGACTCGAGTATAAGCCGAGGGGGGCACTTTCAGCCTCAAAAAAGAGGCTGAAAATCTCGGCTTATACTCGAGTATATACGGTACATTTACTAAGTACAGTGACCAATTAGGGAGAATTCTATTGGCCACACTACAGAAAGGAGGGGGGGGGGGGGGGAATAGAATGCTTTGTGACCAAGCTAGCTCTTTCTCTGGTGTGGGGACAGACAGCAATCACCATGAGCAGACCTGAAGTTAACAGGTAATCTAACTCTACACTTGCATCTTATATTGTATTGTAAATTTCATGTAAGCCAAGGGACCTACACTGTACATTGTGTTGTAAATACTGTCTGGTGTGTAATTTGTATATATTATGTAACCCTATCAATAAATGTGTATTGCTGATTGAACTACATCTTTTATACAAAACCTCTCAGATCTAGATATGTATATGTCCATACTACTACAATGATTGAGATGTATGCACATAAGCACAGAAAATAGGCAACAGCCATGTTTGTCCATACAAGATGTAAAGGTGTTATACAGGATTTATATAGGTTTGTATATAGGTTTACACAGCACTTTGTTCTGTGCAGCCACATAAAGGCAGTGCCTATTGATGTCCACTGGGATGCAGTAGCTGCACGGACATCCCAAGTTGTCCGTCCCAAGTTGACAGCCATGCAGGTGCGTGCAGCCCTTCGCATGGATGTACACTTAAGTATGCCCATGCGGGCGAGGCCCAACATTAGGCATATTTCTTACTTGGTACTGTAAGAGCCGGTTCACACTGGGGCAGCCCGACTTGCAGTGCGACTGCCTCAGGCGACCCGCACACGACTTCAGCGGCGGCTTGCAAAATGACTTCTGTATAGAAGTCAATACAAGTCGCCTGAAGTCGTTCCAAAAGTAGCACAGGAACCTTTTTCTAAGTCGGAGCAACTTGGGTCGCTCCTATTAGAACGGTTCCATTGTACAGAACGGGGCGCGACTTGTCAGGCAGCTAAGTCACCTGACAAGTCGCATCTGTGTGAACCGGCTCTAATGGAGATCTCATTAGAAATGTCTAGACCAATGTAACAGAATAATAATCCATTTGATAATCTAAAAATGTGCAGCAGCACAGTTAATGGCATTACATCTCCAGGTTTGAGGTCTATCAAATCGTGATTTCATTCTACAGAATACTACTTTGGTTGTCATATTGTAAAATCTTATCTGGAAATATTGATGTAGTATGAATAACTGGTACTAAGGGAATGCCTTCTGCAGGATCATAAAGCACCTCAACATCCCCCAGCACAACCCTCACTCTGGTTATGGCATTTCCCTCCTATAACAATGCTTGCATTATACAACAGATCTGATACACGGATGCACGCAGCAGCTTTTTATAGAGTCAGAAATCTGTTTCTCAAACAGAAAGGCACGAGCGGCTAGAAATAACGTGTCATTAATCACAGCTTTGCACTTTTTTTTTTACATAGCTGCAACTCTGAACAAAAATACACTGAAAATGGGTTTTAGAAGCAATATGCTTTCCTGAAGTAAATTAACCTGCAAAGCCAGGTGGTGTCAGGTTCACAGCATAGATGAACAAATCAGAAATTCAGAAGGCAGTCAGTGCAGTCAAGGAGCCAGGATCAAATTGCCTGTAATAACAGGGAAAGTTGGACACTGGATACCTTTTTGGCTTCTTCATACCTACCAGAAATTGATAGAGAAATTGACAAAACGCACGAGGGGGGGGGGGGGGGGGGAGCGGTACCAGGCTCACAGCTAAGCTTCAGTGGCCATGTATCATTTACAAACACAAGCCAACGGTTTCTACTGAACACTCACTTACCTTGCACAGCTGGAGGCAGGCAGGTCTCAGCTCAGTCTAACTACAATGAGGTTGTCAGAGGGGTATAGCGGAGGTGGTACAGGGCTGCAATTTGGCCCTGGCAGCATTCAGGAGTAGAGGGAGCAGAGGTTGTGTGGTTTCCCTGTGTGGATGCTGTCATGTACAGAGGATGATGAAAGACAATGGGCTGCAGTTTCAGTGCTGACTGTACTGCCTTCTATAGTAAATTGCATAAATTGGGCTTTAGCCTGCGGAGGAGCTACAGCCAGTGCTGACAAAAATTAAGAAGTCTTATTTGAAAACCCATGCATGGATTTGATAAAAAATAAAAAAATAAAAAATAAAATGTAAACTTATGGCAGGAGTTCCCCTTTAGGCCCCTTTCGCACGGGTGACCCCGTTTGACGGACTTCACTCCGCTGAGCAGGCAGATGACAAGTCCGTCTCCACTCACTGTGCAGAGCTCGTATGACAGAATACAACTTTAGAAGTGATGTAATGTGTTGACTGGTTTTGTATGTATTCTTTCATTTCTGAGCATGCGTAGTGTAACGACACCACGAGTATGAAAGGGGTTAAAGCCGTTTAGGACATTCCATCTCCGAATACAAAGGCAGCTACCGTACACTCCAATCAGCTGAAGAAACCCATACAAATAATTCTCCCGCCAAGTACGAGACGAGGCTCTGTACAGAGGGTCAAACAGGAATCAGACTCTTTATTGAAACAAATGCAGGCTCTATTTATACACTTGAAAATACTGCAGGCGCCACATGAACAATGACCCAGGTCCACCGACAGCATCACACAATGGTTACATAACGAGCCCCCAATACACATTATTCTGAGTGTCAATACCTCCCCTAGCAGACAATAGGCAAGTTCATCAGCACACTTAATAGGCGAAGAGAAAACTGCCTCAGACAAGATTAATACGATCTACTTATCCAGAAAAAAGCAACATCGTTAAGTACTAGACGGTTGGTCTCTTGCATTGAACTTCCTGGAATGCCCAGGGAGGAGTTATACTTTCTGGCCATAGACTTCAGTGTACAGGGGATAAAATATTCATATTGCTTGAGAGATGACGTTAATGAATATTACTGTCCCATTTGAAGTAATCCAATCATTCTCAGGGTTCATGTCTTTTCTTGGTCACCCTGCGCCCACAAGTGACTCTTGTATGAAAACCGTACTGAATGAAAATCGGACATTCACATTCAAATGCATTCATGTACGACAAAAAAAAAAAAAAAAAAAAAAAAAAATAAAAAAATCGCACATCCAGCCTTTGTCTGCCGAAAACCTGTAATAGGCTGTCGAAAGTACCATACTAACGATCCAAAGATCGGACTAAACTTTACTTCCGATTTTCGTATCGTGCGTACGGGCATTAAGACCACTTTAAAAAGCATTGCACCCCCCCCCCCCCCCCCCCAAGATTTGTTTTAATATCTTGTAGTTGTGCTTTAAGACCATTGTAAGGCTTCATGCTCCTGCTCTTTAGTTCCTTTGTCTTCTCCACCCATTCTCTCCACCAGTACTTCTCCAAACCTATGGAATTCCCTACCCCAATCTATCTCCTACTGTCCACTTTTAGGCGATCTCTGAAAACTTCTCTTCAGGAGAAGCCTATCCAGCCTCCCCTTAATGGTACTTTATTTTCTCCACCCTCCCTTTTGTAAGCTCTAAACGAGCAGGGCCCCCCCCCCCCCGGTTCCTCCTGTATTGAATTGTATTGCAACTGTACTGTCTACCCTCATTAGGTAAAGTGCTGCACAAGCTGTTGGCGCTATACAAATCCTGTATAATAAAGATGGGTTATCCGTTTCTCTGCATAACTATCTGCTGTGGTCTGGATCTTTGCACTATTCTCTGAGCGCCTCTTCTTTTCTCACAAACACACAAAAATTAGTTCTTATAATAAGTACATTGACAAAAGGATTATCTCGGTGCATTTGAAGTCTTTGCAACAGGCCATTTGTTCTCAACAAACCAACAGCAGTTACACAATCCACAAGCTTAACCTGTGCCAAGCGCCCATGAATGCCGGTAAGATGAACCGGCTAGATATAGAGCTCTGTGGAGGAGATTAATTCCACTACCCTCCGACCCTTGGTGGAATTCCAGTAGTCTCCTGTAACATGGCTCTTGTGTAAAAATACCTGCCGGAATAAGGCGCTTTTATCTCACTGATGTACAGATCTGTACAGGATCACTGAGCCCCAGAAACAAGGGATAGGAAGTACTTTATTCCTGTCCAAATCTACTGTGACATCTGGACAACAGATCAACGCTGAACCCTGAACTCTTCGGATTTCAACCACCTGCACTGTGGCAGACACCCAACAAAACAAAAAAAATAAAAATTTTAAAGTCAGACACACAGGTCCACCATTAATGATGTTCCACGTTAAAGCAAAAAAGTTTAAACAAACCAAGTAGAACTGCACAGAGCGGATCCTCCTCTCCTCAGATCCCCTGCCAGCGATCCTGGCTTCTCCTCTTGCTGGTGCCCCCAATAGGAAGCAGATTGCTGTGGGGGTACTCCTGTGGGCTTGCTCCAGAGATCCGCTGCTGCGTTTGACAGACGGTGAGACTCCGCCCCACTCCCTCATCACTAAAGTTGATTGACAGTAGTGGGAGCCAATGGCTTTTGATCTGTCCAGTTTGGAGACAAAGCCAAGAGAGCTGCAGCTCTCAGCTTAGTATAAAGGGGGTGAGGGGTGCTTTAGAAACACTTTAATGATGTAACCTTGAGCCTTTAAAGCCACTTTAATGATGTAAAGACTTGCAAATGAACATTGTGCTCTTGACGAAGGGTATAATTACCAATATCTACTATAGGCTCCCTGCATCGGATTTCCCCATTTATGACTCACTATGCCTTCCTCTCTTCCATCTCTTCTCACAGTCAGTTCTTTCCTCGACAGTTAGAAACACCTCCCTAGGGAAAACTTAAGCCCTTGATCACCCCCTAGTGTTAAACCATCCCCTGCCAGTGCCATTTATAGAGTGCATTTTGATAGCACTGATCACTGTATTTGGTATCACTGGTCACCAAAAAGCGTCAGTTGGCGTCAAGTTTGTCCACCGCAATTTTGCAGTCCCAGAAAAAAAAAAAAAAAAACGCTCATCACCCCCATTACTAGTAAAATTAGATAAAAAAATAAAATAAAAAAATTCTAAGTCCCTAAATCTTTCCCCTATTTAGTAGACAAACTTTTGCGCAAACCAAAATTCAAAGATGGTAACCTTTTGCAATGCAGGTTATTACGTATGATTTAAATGCATCATTCTCTTTCACTGAAAACTAACCTTACACTGGAACTAATCAAAGGGAACGTAGGAAGAAACCGTGAAGTTTTCTTTTGTACTTCACCGCCTACAGATCTGACTGTAAAAGTTGATGTGGCAAGAGTTCAAAATTTGGAACTGGCGTATCTATTTCTGGAGTTGGAAAGCGTGGGTCATTGCTAACTGTACTTGAGTGCAACTCCTGATCGTTGACAAACACTATAATGTGATGGAAATGTTAAAACGCATCATTGTGCCTTTATTAAAGTGGCTGTAAACCACTGGGTGCATTTTTTATTTTTTTTTACACACACATTAGCACATTATGTGAAACTTACCTGAAAACAAAGGCTTCCAGCGATGTAATGTCATTGCTTGAGGCCGCTTCCATCTTTACCAGTCTTCCTTCCAGGTCTGCAGACTCTGGCTGTGCGACTAGCGGGAAACGCAATGGCGGTATTCCCACGCACATGCGGAAGTGCCAGCATTTACAGCACAGGATTCTGAAGGAACAGTTCAGCTGCGCCAATTAGGTCATCGGCTGCATATATAGTAAATATCTCCTAAATGGTGCACGTTTAGGAGATATTTACAGTACCTATAGGCAAGCCTCAGTCTTGCATATATGTACAAGTACAATATTAAAGTTAAAAACCACTTGAAGTGTGTATATTGTAAATAAGAGTAAGATTATAGAGCCAACCTTTTTGAGGCTCTAATCACACACTTGTGTGACTGTCCAAAGTCGCATGACAAGTTTCAGCCCATGCATTTCAATGGAAGGCGCTCAAATCGATATATGACCTAAAAATCGCAGTAAGTATATTCGTTGCATTAAAGGTTTTTTTTTTTTTTTTTTTTTTCTTTTTGGTGTAAGCAGGCACCAGTGGCCCCACGAGAAGCAGCTTCATATGGGGACACTGGACAGAGGAGGGGCCAGTAGCACTAGCAGGGGACCCGAAAAAAAACAAGTTTCGCTGCCGCTCTGTACAACTCCATTGCACAGAGCAGCTTACGCAAAGACTTTTTTTCATTTTACCTTTACAATGCATGGGCTGAAACACTTTCATAATATCAATGCAACAGTTGTGCAATAGTCAAAGCCAACAGTCAGTCACAGCCAAGGCACACCCATCCAAAGTTGTATCGTAAAGTGTGAATGGAGCCTCATGGTTTGCTGTGCAGAGCTTATCCATAGAATTAACAAGCCACCCACCTGCTGTTTCCTCACTTAAAGTAGAACTTTAGGCATTTCATTTAATTTCAGATAGAGTGAGGGAGCATTATAACCCCTCAGATTTTTATTTTTTTATTTTTATTTTTTTTCATCTGTGTCCCATTGGAGATTTTTCACTTCCTGTCTCATAGCCAAACAGGAAGTGAAAGGAAATCCCTGCAAAAGGAATTCTTTGAGAACCCCAAAGTTACCGGAATTAGTGTCCCCATTGGAAAAAAAAAAACAGAAAAAAACAAAAAAAAAACACAATTACACAAAGTTTTGCTTTGGAAATGTTATTAGAGGATATAGGGAAGACTAAATATAAACTTGAGCTTTAAAAGTCATATACGAAGGAATTAAGCAACATTTAGAAAGCCGGATGTGAATACAGCTTAATGAATCACAGTCATACATGCTTCCATAGATCTATAACAAAAATAACACCGACTAATTCTCAGTTTTCCGTGACTGGGAGCAGCTCAATATAAAATTCATTGGGAGGATAGGAGAATTCCATAGTACAAGATAAAAACTAAATAAAATACTGAATGGTCAAAAATCTATTAAGACATACATCGAAAATACTCTTACATGAGCAGACCACTAATGATCTGTAAAATTTGGCAGCAGGGGAGCGTGACTGGAAGCCGACCTGAATGGAGGCCTAGCCAGCTACCTCTCCCTCAGCTTCAAGGCAAATCATCTCAATCCCTCGCCGGGGTCCTTCACGACCTTCCGGGACCATTTTAAGGAGCAGACAAGATGGCGCCGGACGCAGTCTCCTCCTGATCTCGGGACTCCTCGCATTCTCCTTCCCAGGTGGAGAAAGCATTTGTCATAGTATAACTGTTTTAGGACCAAGGCAACAAGGCACACTCACTACTGGCTAGGTGACCGTACTCATACATCCACCCCGCGTTTAAGAATAGGTTAGGCTGCTTACTATCCCACCCTTAGGACATAGCCAACTTCTTTGCAGAATATTACACTGACCTGTATAATAAAACTGAGATAACACATAATGCCCCACCATCGGACCTAGTTGACAGTATGTCTCGCTGCTTGGAGCAGGCTGGGATAGCCCAACTCCAAGCCTCAGACCTGATTGCGCTCAGTGCACCCATTACTGCAGAACTCACGATTATTAAAGCCCTGCCCCCTCACAAATCCCCTGGCCCAGATGGCCTGCCATACAAGTACTACAAATCCTCCCTCCCCCTACTGCCCCCCATATATGAATAAAACGGTTTAACGCCCTCCTTCAGCAAACTCCAATCCGAAATATGCAGAGCTTCTTTCTCACCCCAATCCAAAAATCAGACAAGGACCCGTTCTTATGTGCCAGCTACATGCCCATAGCCCTATTGAACTCCAACCTAAAAATATTCACTAAACTCCTCTTGATTCGGTTTAATACGGTCCTACCCACCCTGAGCCATAAAGACCAAGTGGGCGTGTCTCCCCGTCAAGCAGGAGATCACACGAGAAAGGTCATAGAATTATGTAGAATGATGTAGTTGACAATTCAGAGTCCCTGATCCTGAGTCTGCACACGGCTTGGTTGGCCTTTTCTGTTCGCAACAATATGTCACATGGGCTTCAGGGGACCCTTCCTGTGGGCGGCACAACATCTTTACACCAACCTTACGTCACATATAAAGACCCCTTCTGCCCTCTTGTTCTCCTTCCCAGTTACTAATGGCACCCACCAGGGCGGCCCGCTCTCCCCGTTACCATTTGCCTTTATGTATAGAGCCCCTGGCATCAACCATTCGTGGGAACCCGGACGTTCAGGGTATATCGATTAGGGGAAAGGAATTCAAACTCTTGCTTTTTACAGATGACATTCTCACCTTGACCCGGGCCGCATCTCACTACCTAATTTACATGCGGAACTTGACAAATATGGGGCAATTTTGGGTTACAAAACAAATGCGTTTAAGTCCATAGCCCTTCCAGTTAACCGCCCAGAGGAGGAAATACACCACCTACAGTCTGGTTTCCCCTATGATTGAGAACGTACTTTTTTTTTTATGTTTGGGGGTTAAGCTCACCCCATCCTTTGCCACACTACACCAAGCTAATTCTCCCCCCCCCCCTTATATAGGTCAATTAGCGAACTGGACCAAAAATGGAAAACCCACCTCTCTCTCCCCTGGGCAAAATGACATCAGTCAAGATGGTTATCCTTCCTAAGCGTCTGTATCTATTCCAGACACCACCCAGCCCTGTCCTACGGCCACCCACGCAAACTACAAGCTGACTGACTAATATGTGTGGAACTATAAAAGACATAGGAAACCCCGATCAATCCTGATGGCATTGCGCGCTGAGGGGGGACTGGCGTTCCCCCAACCTAGTTAAATACAACCAGGCAGCCCAGCTATGCGCAATAGACTCCTGCTTTCCCCAACATTCCTACAATAAATGGACGGAAAAACAAAACAAACACCCAAACAGGTGGAACCCGGTCGGCTTAGTGGGGTCAATGTCCCAGCTTGGGCAGCTATTGCGCAAGCCATCTCGGGAACACGAGCTTAAATCTGAAAGATCGTTGCTGACCTCTTTTCTCTGCAACCCTGCCTGCTAGCCTTACCCGACATGTCGTGACCCTGGGCGTCACAGCAAACTGTTCCATTTTGGATACCTAGTAGATCCTAGATCCTGTAAATTGCTACCATTTTCTGAACTCCAAGATAAACATGACTTACCACGCCAGGTGTTCTACGGCTACCGCAAATTCAACACTATGCTCAAACCACACAAATTTTTCCACACCGTCACCATTTGAACGCATTATATTAGAGCAGGGCTCGACAAATCCCAGGTGCCAGATCGCCGCTGCGACTATAAATTGCGCCCTGGCGCCTGGGTTTTTGTCACCGACAGGTGCCTCTGCTACAGGGCTGGCTTTGGGGTCTTGGAAAGTGGAGGCCCTCCAGACAAAGAGCACTGTCTGGTAGTCGGGATGGAGCAGGAAGAGAGCGGCTCAGCAGCCGCTGACATCCTCCTCCCTTCTCCACACTGTTGGCAGAGCAGCGCGGCAGTGTGTGAAACTGTATGTAGAGAGGAGCTGTCAAAATTAAGGCTGGACGTCGGGGTGGGCAGGACCCAGCTATCCAACACCAGCCAATGGGATGGGATCTGGGCGGGCCGACACGTGTATGTGGCCACGCCCCTTAAGCAGCCCAATCATTGGCTGGAAAGCTGAAAACATGAATTTGTAAGCTCCTCTCTCTCCTTACAGTTTCCCACACTGCAGCACTGCAGAGCATTCAGTTTCAGTGTTACACTATCGGCTGTGAAACATTCCAGTGCAATCCAGTGCCACCTGCCACAGTACAATCCAGTGCCACCTGCCAATGCCAGTTAGTGCCCCCTGCCAATGCCAAACATTGCCACCTGCCAGTGCCATCCAGTGCCAGTTAGTGCCACCTGCCAGTATCATGTGCCAACCATTGCCACCTGCCAGTGCCAACTTCAAGTGCCTCCTGACAATACCAGTTAGTGCCACCTGCTAGTGCCAATTAGTGTCAGTGCTGCCCATCAGTGCCACCTGTTCCCATCAGTGACCTCAATGCTGCCTATTGTTGCCCATCAGTGCCACCTGTCAGTGCCCATTAGTGCAGCCTATCAGAGCACATCAGTGGAGAAAAAAAAAACAAACAAACAAAAAAAAAAAACTTATCTGCAAAATCTTATAACAAAAGTTGATTGATTTTTTTTTTTTTTTTTTTTAAATATGGTCTTTTCTCTTGGCATCAGGCATGAGCAATTCTTATTGCCCGATGCCCCAGACATGCAGTTCTGGGCGCTGGGCAGAGGATTTAAATAAATGGCTCCTAACTTTTTCAGCTGGCTCCTAGATTCTAAGCAAATTTGTTAAGCCCTGTATTAGAGGGCTCCGCACGTAGAGGACTGATCTCAGATATTTATCAGATTCTTAACACACACTCCATGCCAGATCAGGGCAAACATGCTCACATGCTCCGCTGGGAGAGGAAATCCCTGTGGAGATCTGGCGGACGATCTGGACTCAGGCTGCCAAGAGTTCTTTATGTACTCTCTATAAGGAAAATGCTTACAAGATTCTCTACTTTTGGTACCCGACCAGACATGCTCCACGTTTTCCAACCCTCCAGCTCCGACCGCTGTTGGCACTGCCAGAGGGACAAAGGCACTCTTCTCCACATCAACTAGATCTTCCCTTTAATAGCTCCATTCTGGTGTGCGACACAACTACCGATTCACCTCTTCGAGGTGCCGATACCCATGACACCAAAATTCTTCCCGTTAGGCCGCTCCCAACTGAAATTTGCCAAACTCTATAAGAAACTACCCACATTCTCATGGCTGCACGATGCCTACTTGCCCTTAGGTGACAGAGCCAATGCGGTAACACTGCTTCCTTACCCTCTTCTCCTACTTTTGCTATTCCTTTCTCCCCCCCTTGGATATTCACCATGTAAATGTTTTGTATGATACCAGTCTTGAGGTACTGCTCACTATTGTTCTAAAGCATTGTCACCATTGAAGTTGAAATGTGTAATGCAAAACTTGAAGAAAGTTGCTCCCTTCAACGCTATTGCGTTCTCTTACGCATTGTCCTTATTCTCACTTGTATCTGTATACGGGTTCTTTTATTGAGACAACTAATAAAATTGTTATATGGAAAAAAAAAAAATAAATTGGCAGTAGAGCAATCAAGATTTCTAATGGAGCAGAACAAAGTGATAAAACTTTACAATGCACATACTAAGACTTCACTGATGCATGCCAATAGTTGTGACAACTTCAAAGGTCAGGTGCTAGCGCAGATCATAAAAAGTACCCATCTATGAGATGTTCCCTATAAAATTGCCCATTGCCAATGTAACAAGCCAGTGACTGCCACATTTTCATGGGAGTCTTGCCAGGTGGGACAGTGCAGCAGTGCTCAATATAAAACCCATCTCATCGCTACTTAAAGTGATTGTAAAGGTTTTTTTTTTTTTAAATGGCATATACTTACCTGCCCTGTGCAAGGGTCCCCCCCCCCGCCCCCGAGGGCACTCCTGGCTCCTCCGCAATGTGGTTGAATGCAATTCCATGTCACAAGCCCCCCCCCCCCCCCCCATCTCAATACCAACAGTTCATTTAACCACTTTAATACCAGGCACTTTTACCCCGTTTCAGCGATGTTGCACATTGAACAATTGCGCGGTCCTGCAACACTACTTAAATTTAAAAAAATTCACACAAATAGAGCTTTTCGGTGTTATTTAATCACCACTGGGTTTTTATTTTTTTGCAAAACAAACAAGACCAAAAATTTTGAATTTTTTTCATTAGTTATAAAAACTTGTCGACAGGTAATTTTTCTCCTAATTTTTCGAACACGTTGCCAGTGTGAGGAAAGGAATGCCGATAACTTGCTTGTGTTTACATCGTGATCAGCTGTGATTAGACACAGCTGATCACGTGATAAAGGGCCGCTGTGATTGGCCCTTCATCCCGATCTGTGATCAGCTGTGTCCCAAGGCCATCACAGAGTGTGCCGCAGCGGGAGGACGTCAAATGACACCTTCCCAGGCCTAGGCGACCACAGTGTAGCTGACCGTCATTCGGCTATAGCACGTATATGGTGGAAAAGCTAAGGGTAAGATTTTACACATCCTCCTTTTGCAGAGTAGAAAGAATAGGATTTAGAAAGAAGGTGGGAGCAGGTTTAAAGTGGTTATAAATGCTGAAGATATTTTACCTTTATGCATTCAGGTAAAAAAAAAAAAAAAAATAATCTGTGTGCAGCATCTCTTCCTCCCTCCCCATATGTACCTGAGCCTGATCCAGTAATGTGCACGAGAGCAGCGGCTATCCCGGGTCTGTTCCGACTCATTGGCTGAGACACAGCAGCAGGAGCCTCCTGCTGCTGTTAGCCAGTGAAGAGGGAGCGGGCCTGAGCAGTTCTGTGCGTGTCTTATGGACACAGAGGTGGGCTAGAGAGCTCCCATAGCATGCCACTTGCTCTGGGGGCACTAGGCAAGGGAGAGGTGCAAGGAGCACATCAGGGGACCAAAGAAGGAGGAGTATCGGGCTGTTCTGTGCAAAATGATTGCACAGAGCATGCAAGTATAACCAGTTTATTAAAAAAAAAAATAAAAAAAAAAAAAATAATACACCAGCCTTTAATATCACTAAGGTTAGTCAGAAAAAAGCTGGACTTCCACTTTAATAAAATAACTGCCAACAGGTCCGCTTTAAAAAGAAAAAACAAACATACCTGCAACGTTTATTTTATCCCCAGCACCAACACTGGGAATGGCAGTCGTTGTACCATTGGTGGAGTTTAATCCCGTGCCATTTAAAACCAGAGTGTCAACCTTTGATTCCAATTTGCCAATCCTTTGCAAAATATTATCCAGAAGAACCGCCAGCGTCTTCTTTAAATCTTAAAAAAAAAAAAACACAAGAGGTACATTATTTTAGAATCATGTATTACATTTGCATTTTGGATTAAAGTATAACTAAAAGCTAAAAAAAAAATAATAATTTGGATTGCGTGGAGACGGATTAGACCCCTTGTCTGCTTGTATTGCTGTGTGCCCCCGTTAGGGACAATCACCCGCTCTGTCCAGTTTACATCATCATTGAAAATAAAAGAAAACCCCCAAATTTGGGTTGTCCCCAGAAAAGTAGTTGAGGGGAAATCTTCCAATGGGGACACTAGTTCTGGTGACCTGGGGGTCCCAAAGGAATTCCCTTTATTTGCAAGGATTTCCTCACTTCCTGTTTGGCTATGGAACAGGGAAAGGAAATCTCTGCAATGGGACGCAGATGGCAAAAAAAAAAAATAATAATAATATCCGACGGGTTATAACCATCACTTGTGCTATTCAAAATGAAAACAACATTTTTGCCTATAGTTTTACTTTAAGTTTGTAAAATGGCAACCATTATAATGTGGTTTCTCTTGGCACACAGGACATAATTCACGACAAAGAACAGAAGACAAAAAGAAAAAAAAAGTTACACTCCCATGTGAGAACATGTATTATATGACCTTTTTGCGATAAGAAAAAAAACATGTAAAAGTCAAGTCTGTGCATGCCTGCAATTAAATCATTACCAACCCTGTATATTATAGTGCCTTGGAGAATACGCCTTCTGCATAGTCCTCAGGGGGGAGGTTTGTTCCTAGCTTAAAGGGAATATCAGTAGATGTCAAACTGTTTTTAATGACAAAAGTACAGAGAACAAGGCGCTTCACACTGGGGTGGTGTGGTGGGTAAAGCGCAGTCAACCAGTGGGTTTTGTGCTGCTTACCGGCGCTTTGTCAGACTTTTATTGCATTGGGCTGTGATGGCAAGTTTTCTGAAAGCGCAAAAAATGATATGCACTCTAGTCCGGGGCTCAACAAATCCCAGGTCGCCACTTCGACTAGAAATTGGGTCCAGGCTTTCGTCAGCCCATTATTCAGGATTTATACTGCGCCAACAGTTTAAAGAGGGAGTCCACCTATAATTATATATATATATATATATATATATATATATATATATATATATATATATATATATATATATATATATATATATATATATATATATATATATATATATATATATATAAAATTAAGCTGCTGACTTAATAAAAATGGACACTTACCTGTGCCAGGGTTCAGAGATGTCAGCAGCCGAAGCCGATCAATCGCTCGGCTCCTGCCATCACCATCCTCGGTGAGGGAAGCGGAAGTGAAGCCTTTACGGCTTCAGTTCCCTACTGCGCATGCGCGAGTTGCTTTGTGCGTTCTAACTGGTCCCAGCAGACCAAGCGGGGGGACGGGAAGAGGCGTAGACTCCTGTGGGAGTCTATGCCTGGAAGTGGGTGCAAATACCTGTCTTAGACAGGTATCTGCATCCCCCCCCCCCCCCAAAAGGTGCCAAATGTGACACCGGAAGGCGGAGAGGGTTCCGAAAAAGAGGAGGCTCAATTTTTGTGTGAACCTCCGCGTTAACATGAGGGCAGACAGTACAGTTACAATACATGAGGAATCAGAGGTCCCTGCTCATTAGTGATTACAATCTAGACGGGAGGGTCAAAATGAAAAAAATAAAAATGTAATAACTGTGGGGGATGAACTGATAAATAAAATGAAAATACAGTTAGGTGTGGGTAGAAAAGGCTTTTCAGGGATCGTCTAAAAGATCTTTTCAGAGAGGGTTTTCAGGGATCATCTAAAAGAGTAGGAGATAATCTGACAGATTGGGGTAAGGAGTTCCATAGGATTGGAGAAGCTCTGGAAAAGTTCAGGAGGTGAGCAAAGGAGGTGACGAGGGAGCTAGAGAGCAGGAGGTCTTGAGAGGAACGAAGACAACCAATAGGTTGTTATTTTGAGACTAGGTCAGTGATACAGCTGGGGGCAGAGTTGTGGATGGCTTTGTAAGTTGTATTTTGAATTTAATTTGTTGGGTGAGCGGAAGCATTGACAGAGAGGAGTAGCAGAGACAGAGCGATTGGTAACAGCAGCAGTCATGATGGACTGAAGAGGGGATAGACTATGTAGAGGTAAGCCAATGAGGAGGGAGTTGCAGTAGAAGAATTGACCAGGGAGTGAATTAAAAACTGTCGAGTCATTGGTTAGAAAGGGGTGTATTTTGGAGATTTTGCGGAGCTTGAGGCGGCAAGATTTGGACAGTGATAGGACGTGAGGCTTAACCTCTTACCGACCAGTTGCCATCATTTTACTACGGCAGGCCGGCACGATCCTGCGAGCAGTCGTAGTTATAAGTCGGCGACCGAGATAGCAGGCGTGCGGCCGCTGCACAGCGGGGGGGGCCAATGCTCATGGCCGACGGTCGCAATGACAGCCGGCCACAAGCAATCACGTGCACAAGGGGCAGAACAGGGACAAGTGTCTGTAAACACACAAATCCCTGTACTGAGAGGCGTGACAGATCCGGACTTTCTATTAGCTAGGAATCAGGATCTGTCACTTCCTCTAGGTCAGTCCCCTCCCCCTACAGTTGGAAACACGCACACACAGGGAACAGTTAATCCCTTGATTGACACCTAGTGTTAACCCCTTCCCTGACAGTGACATTTTTACAGTAATCAATGCATTTTTATAGCACTAATCCCTGTATAAATGCCAATGGTCCCAAAAAATGTGTCAAGTGACCACTATAATGTCGCAGTCCCGATAAAAATGGCAGATCGCCGCCATTACTAGTAAAAAAAAAAAGTTTTAATGAATAAAAATGCCATAAAAACGATCCCCTATTTTGTAGACACTACAACTTTTGCGCAAACCAATCAATATACGCTTATTGCGATTTTTTTTTACCAAAATTATGAATATATATCGGCCTAAACTTAGGGGGGAAAGTTTTATATATTTTTGGGGGATATTTAATACAGCAAAAAGTTAAAACAAATTGCATTTTCTTCTCTAATTGATGTTCTTTTTTGTTTATAGTGCAAAAAATAAAAAGCGCAGAGCCGATCAAATACCACCAAAAGAAAGCTCTATCTGTGGGGGGGGGGGGGGACGGGGATGCACAACGGTGAACATGGGCTGCGCTGCGGTGGATGCTACACAAGACAGATAAGCGCACAGGCGATAAAGCCTTCGCACTGCTGCTGTCTCCTGTGCACTCATCTGTCTTGTGTCTCCGTACACCAGAAACAGCCCTGGAAGCTCTGTAGAAGCATAATCTTTGCAAGGGCTCTTGGCCATTGGTTAACGTAGTCATGTGACGGTGGAGACAAATGAGTATCTCGTCACTTTCGGTCAGTGCCATCACATGACCACACTAACCAATGGCCAGGAGCCCTTGCAAAGGTTAAGCTTCTACACAGTTTCCAGGGCTGTGTACGGATGTTTCAGGTGTATGGAGATGCACAACGGTGAACATGGGCTACGTGACAGCAGATGTTATACAAGACAGATAAGTGCACAGGGGATGGCAGCAGTGAGGCTTTTCAGAGGGTCTTATTGGTGCCTGATGCCTTTAGCGTTCCTTACAACTCTACTTCCTCCTCTGCTCTTCCTTTCTCTGTTGGGGTGCCCCAAGGTTCTGTTCTTGGGCCTCTCCTGTTACACAAGACAGATAAAGTGCACAGGGGACAGCAGCAGCAAGGAGGTTGTTAGGAGGGTCTTTTTTTCCCAGTGTGATGGTAGAGATACCCTTTAAAACTAAATAAAAAAAAAAAAAAGTTTACCCACAGAGCTAACGTTTTGTTTTTCCTTCATCACATACCGGCACTCCAAAAGGAGAATTTGAAGGGAGGGGAAGGATTTGTGAAGAGGCGAGACCTGTAGAGGGGGGGGGGGGGGGGTGAATATTGCTAGAGGGCTATTAACACAAGGACGAATTTCCCCCCAGAACAGGTTTTTATTGTCCATTTTTTCAGCCAGCCTATAACCCCCCTACGGCATTGCATCAGGGTTATTGGCTGATGCTCTACTATAGGTTAGGGGGTATACATTACTTTGCTTGCCCCAGTTGCCGACAACCTACACAAAAAAAAAAAAATCATTCTTAACCTTTAGTTGGCTCCTAGATTTAAAGCAAATTTGCAAACCGGGTAAGGTACCAGCTACAATGTATTAGCAGGCAGAGAATGTAGAAGTCTGATATGGGATGCCAGCCTGTGGGTTTTGCTACAAACACCAACTACAGAAATGGACATATGACTGCGCCAGCTCAATGTGTTATGCCCAGGAAGGAGAATTTATTCCCCAGAGCATTTTTCCCACGATTCTTTGGCATATTTGTAGCTGAGCTAATGGCTCTGTCCAGACGGGGATAGAAAAAAAAAAAGTCCTTTAGATATTTTTAATATTTCAGCTTTATAACCTTGATGTCTTTTCAGATTAAGAGTCTTTATGCTCTTGGGAGCAGACAAGAGATTACTCGGATTACTTCTCAAGTGGTCACATGAACAGATGTAGAAGCTAATTTAGGACACCGCCGGGTCCTTTTTTGATCATCTTTACTTCTATAACGCCAGATTAGGTGGAGCTGAACAAGGAAACCATAAAAAAAAAAAAAAACTTAGATGTATTGAAAAGCGGGATATGGTTTTAAAGCGGTCTGGAATCCCAACTTGCAATAAAACTCCCCACACCCCTACATCTATTCCTTACAATAGGGAGCTCATCATACCTTGCACCAGAACTCTCCCATGTAATGAGGTTGATTTAGGCCCTATTCACACTTGTGAATGAAGCCATCGATTACATGCTGGACGACCCGGCTGGGGTTCCTTGTGATGAGCCGCAGGCTGAAGCTCCATTAGGCCCGGTTGACACTAGCACAACGCCAGACATCGCAAGTGATTCGCACCGCATTGCTGTTCTGATCACATGCGATGTCTGTACAAAGTGATTTCAGCCATACAAACTGTATGGCTCAAAAATCGCATCATATTCGCACCAAAATGGGTGCAGGGCCCTTTTTTGATCCGCGCTGGAAATCTGATCACACGGGTGTTCAACACTTAGACCCCTTTCACACCAGGGCGTTTTGCAGGCACTATAGCGTTAGAAATAGCGCCTGCAAAACGCCCTAAAGAAGCTGCACCATTGTGTGTAGTGTGAAAGCCCCGAGGGCTTTCACACTACAGCGGTGCGCTGGCAGGACGTCAGAAAAAAGTCCTGCCAGCAGCTTCTTTGGAGTGGTGAAGGAGCGGTGTGTTTACCGCTCCTCCACCGCTGCTGCCCATTGAAATCAATGGGGCAGCGCTGTAATGCCGCTGGCAAAACGCCGCTATTGCGGCGTATTGCCGGCGGTTTTAACCCTTTTGCGGCCGCTAGCGGGGGTAAAAGCGCCCCGCTAGCGGCCGAAATGCCCTGCAAATCCGCCGCAAATCCGGCGGTAAAACGCCGCTAAAAATAGCGGCGTTTTACCGCCGCCGCTATCAGCGGTGTGGTGTGAAAGGGGTCTTATGAGATCCTATTCCTGCACCATTTCACAGTTCGCACTGCGATCTGCTGACCCATCTGGGGGTGTCGTTAACTTACATAGACACCGGCGGCAGTTTGCAGATCTCAGTGTGAACCACTGTGCGATTCAGGAGCCCGCACTGGATTTGCAGGGTTCTCGCATCCCACTGGTGTGAACCGGCACTTAAAAGGGATTGTAAAGTAAAAATATATATTTTTTAAATAACAAACATGTTATACTTGCCTCCACTGTGCAGCTCGTTTTTCACAGAGTGGCCCCGAACCTGCTCTTCTGGGGTCCCTCGACGGCTGTCTCTGCTTCCTCCCTCAGGTACTTCTCACGTTCATGCGAGCTCCGTCGCATGGTGAGAAGCACTTGCGGGCGCGCTCCCGTGATATAGGCGGCAGCTATAGCCGCTCGCTGTACCACATGGCCGGCCCCTGGTGCTCCGCCAATGGCTGCGCTGCTTTCAATCCATCTACTCCACCACTCAGCCTGGCCGCTGATTGGCTGAAGAGGACGGCAGAGGGCGAGGGCGGGACTTTCGAGGAGTCAGGTAAGTAAAACTTGGGGGCTGGGGGCGCAGGCAGTGCGAGATGTTTTTTCACCTTAATGCATAGAATGCATTAAGGTGAAAAAACATTTACCTTTACAACCCCTTTAAAAGCAATGGGAGGCCGATAACTCCTGCAGCCAATCATGGCCACTCGCATGCAATTGCTCAAGCACTGGATTACCTGCGAATGATCGGCCCTGGATGCAGACTCATGGAGCCGATTGGCCCTGGACGCAGACTGACTAATTGGCTCCATGAGGGCCAATCACTTACCGGTGATCGACTCATTAGCGATTATATGGGATCACCCACAGAAAGCTGTGGGAGTGGTCAGCTTCTCACTGCTTCTAATGGGGCTTTAGCCCGCAGCTAATCATTGGGAACTCCCACACATAATAGCCAAATAGCCCCAATGTGAATGAGGCCTTATGTGGAAAGTAAACATCTGATCACCTTTAAATATTCATTCGCATAAAAGGAGGCTTCTCACAACTGAATTGTGAATATTTACAGAAAATATTTCTTAGGAAATAAACCTCTGTACCCACTCCTGACAAAAAAAAAAAAAAAAAAAAAAAAAAAAAAATGAGTGACAGCACAAGACAGAACAGATAAGATCAGAGCAGAGAAGATACAAAAGTACAAATACATCATGGAAGCAGTTCAGATGTTTGATGTCATGCTGAGTAAAATCAATAGCTGCACAAAATGGCAATTAACTACTTGAGCACCAGTCTGTCTACACCCTTTCATTACTAGGCGTTTGTTTTTTTGCGTTTGTTTTTTAGGCCTTATGCACACTGGGCATTAAAAATGCCACTGAGTATTCGTCTTTTGTTTTTGTCTCTAAACATCCCTCAATGTGTACATGCACACAGGCATTTACAGGCACACACAAAAAAAAAAAAAAATAATAAAAATAAAAAAAACCTACTGCCAGCTAGAGCTGCACAATTGCTAAAAAATCGTGATCTCGATTCACCCCCTCTGACAATCTCTCCTGCAGAGGTTGCCGATTCTTTAAAGTGGTTGTAAACCCTTACAAACCACTTTGACCTACATGTAAGCCTAGATTAAGGCTTACCTGTAGGTCCAATAAATATCTCCTAAACCTACACAGTTTAGGAGATATTTACAAAAAGACAGCCACCGCTGTCTACGGCGATATGCCGTTAGTGGTGGCTCCCGTGCGCATGCGCGGGAGTGACGTCATCGCTGCTCCGGTGCTGTGAGTGGCTGGAGCAGCGATACCTGGAAGAAGATGGAGGCTCCGGACTACAGGGGACAACGGTGACATCGCTGACTCCTGTGTCAGGTAAGTGACACAAAATGGGCTACCATGCGATGCATAGTAGCCCATTATGCTTTACCTTTGCAGGGAGACAAATAGGAAGTAAACCCATCAGGGTGTACTTCCTCTTTCATATAAACAAGTGGAGAAACTATCTGCTCACTCGGTTGTCAAAAGAAAACATCCAGGCAGTCTGCCAAGTTTTTTTTTTTTTTCTTGCAACACTGTAACCAAGCTTCCTTCTTAGATCAAAAGAGATAGACTTTGTGTAAATAATCCCAGACTGCCAAGTTTTCAACAAAGTGTAAATGCAGGAAGCTTAACCACTTTTTCCTGACACTTCTTAAAGTGGTGTTCCACACACAAAATGTGGAAAAATAAATTTCAACTCGCCTCTAAAAGCCTGTTGCTAGGGGGTCCCTCGTAGTCTGCCTCCTTCAGTGCCTGGGCTCCTGGCGTCACTTCCCCTCGGTGCAGGAAGGGCTCAGCTACGCCCCCTCCCTCCTGTCAGTCACCTGGGGCACCCGACAGGTGCCAGGTGACTGCGCGGCCAATCACGGCGCCGCTCGCACATGCGCAGTGGGTGTCCGGCTGTGAAGCCACAGCCGGGTGCCCACAGTTGCAATGCTGGCGCCGCCGAGAGGAGGGGGGACGAGCGGGGCTTCATTCCCCCCTCATCGCTGGACCCTGGGACAGGTAAGTGTCCGATTATTAAAAGGTCAGCAGCTGCAGTATTTGTAGCTGCTGATTTATTTATTTTTTTAAGGGAAAATTACTTGAACCCCCAAAAATATATATTTTAGCAGAGAGCCTAGGGAATAAAATGGCAATTGCTGCAATATTTTATATCACACTGTATTTTCCCAGCGGTCTTTCAAATGCATTTTTTGGGGGGGGAAAAATGCACTTCAATGAAAAAAAAAAAAAAAACCAAAAACAGTAAAGTTAGCCCAATTTTTTTTTGTTTTAATGTGAAATATGTTACGCCGGAAGTATTGTGATCAATCTTCTAAGCAAAAAAAATTGTGATTCTCATTTTAGCCAGAATCATGCAGCTCTACTGCCAGCACATTCAAGGAGCAGCAGTGTTTTGGCAGAGAAAAAAAAAAACACCTTAACGAGGAACCGCAGTCCGCTCACATAATTTGTAATAAAAACATCTTTGCCAATCTGAAGCTTCCCTCCAACTACTTTGCATATATTTTATAAAAACTGATTATGTACTTGCCAAATATGCTGCAGAAATCTCCCTCCACTGAGTCTGACTGCAGCCATTTTAACTGTGGCCAGCTGAAGAAGCGGCTGCCTGTTCACTTCCTGGATTTACACGGACACACAGGGGCACATCTCCAGCTCTGCAGCCCTCATTGGCCCTCTTATGCCTCATCCCCCTCCCTTCCTGGCAAACTCACAAATGCACACTCACTGGCAAAGAGAGCACAGTGCATAAGCCTATAGGACTATAGTAAAACCTTAAGGTTTTACTACCTATACTAAAAAACAAGGGAAGAATGTTTACTAGATGGAAAGATGAAAAAAATAAAAAAATAAATGTAAAAAAATAAAAATATGTTAAAAAATGACTGAAGTTCCGCTTTAAATCTGGGCTTGACAAATTTGCTTTGAAGCCAGCGTTTTTTTTTTTTGGTTTTTAAACAAATCTTAGGGGTAAGAAAATGTAACATGTTCCTGAAGGTGAACTTACCCTTTCACAGCCAAAAGGCACTTTTGCGTTTTGGGTACACGTTTAAAAATAGTGGTAGAAAAAAGAAGAAATTATTGGAACCACCACTATTTTGATGTCACACGATATTACCGCAAAGGTCTAGGAGATGTAAAATTTCAGGGAAAAAAATAAAAATAAAAATATCAACCATTAAAAGTTTTAGGGGGTACAAAAACAATAAAATTACCCAATTTTTTGGTAAAATATAAAAGCCAAAAGGTAGCACCAAGTAAACAGACACCAAACATGTCCAACTTTAACCACTTCAGACCCAGAAGGATTTGCCCCCTTCATGACCAGGCCATTTTTTGCGATACGACACTCACTAACTGAAAATTGCACAGACGTGTAACGTTGCACCCAAACAAAATGTATGTCTTTTTGCTCTTTTTCCCCCCACAAATAAAGCTTTTTTGTGTTATTTGAACACCTGAGTTTTTTATTTTTTGCGCTATAAATACACACACACACACAAAAAAATAAAAATAATAAATTGTACTTTTTGCAATAAAAAAAAAAACAAAAAAAAATAAAATTTCATCAGTTTAGGTCAATATGTATTCTACATGTTTCTGGTGTAAAAAAATAACCGCAATAAGAATATATTTATTGATTTGTGCAAAAGTTATAGTGTCTACAAAATAGGGAATAGATGGTATGTCTATTTTTTTTTTTTTTTTTTTACTAGTAACGGCGGCGATTTGTGATTTTTAAATCGTGATTGCAACATTGCGGACACATCGGACACTTGACACTTTTGGGACCAGTGACATTTAAACAGCAATCAGAGCTAAAAAAAAATAACCACTGATTACTGTATCAATGTCACTGGCAGGGAAGGGATTAACACTAGGGGGCGATCAAGGGGTAAATGCGTTTCCTCACTGTGTTCTAACTGGGGGGGGCGGGAGTGACTAGGAGGGGGAAAGAGATAGTTGTTCCTACTTAGTAGGCACACACAGTCTGTCTCCTTTCCCCTAACCAAACCGTAAATTTGTATGACTCGGGATCAATCTGTCACGAGCGATCGCAGGTGCCCAGCAGTCATTATTGATTACATGTATAAGTGATCAGTGAAATATCCTTACATTTTAATTTTTGGATTGTTATGAATGGTGGACAACCCTGATCACTCTAAATCCGTTTGTATAGGTCATGCATGGGTTTGAAAATAAAGATTACATAAAGGCCCGCTATAAAATCAGTTTAGTGTTACGGAGGAGGTCTGGTGCTAAAACGATTGCTCTCATTCTAGCAAGCATGGCAATAACATGTGTTTTGCCTTTAGTTTCAGACGTGGGCGCGCCACCGTTTACGTGTGTATATGTGCTTATGTGGGGGGGGGGGGCCTGTACTTGGGTGTAACTAATGTTTTTTACAATTTACTTAACTCCCCCTCTCCCCCCCCCCCAATCACAGGGGGTGCGATCGGGATGTGGGGAGCACTCGAACGGCAGCCCAGGTTGAATCTTCTGGTGGCCATGGGGTTTGTTGAGCCCTGGCCAAAATGCCCAATAACTCCAGGCTTGTATCACTTGAGCAATGGCCAGAATTATTATTCTGGCCAACAAAATGAATACCCAAGTGCTGGACGCACCTAAAAGCTTTTTACAAAAATGCATCTTTAGGAGCTTTTTAGAAACGGCTTTTCTCCTGCTAGGAGAAAGGCATTCAGGAGAGCTGAGCAAAAACGCAGTGTGCATGAGGCCAAACAACAAATGCGCTCAAGAGAATAAAAAAAAACACCCCTTTGAGACCAACAGATTTTATCTGTTGGTATTGGCTACATTTTCTTCATTTTTAATACATAAAAAGGAAAAAGATCAAATTTATTAACTTAAATTTACATTTCTTTACTTAAAAATCCCACAATCACAGGTGGAACTTTAATACCCCACACCTATAATCTGCCAATTCTCCTTCCTGCTGCGATTACAAATACTGCACTAATTCCCAATGGAGGAAGAGGAGCGACTTTCGCTGGGAATGGGCTGAACGTTTATAAACGCTACCAATGATGGCTGTGATTGAGCAACTGATTACAAGGTACAGAGCCACTTTGAAGGCCTCTGTACAACTCATAGATCATAGCCGTTCAGAGGCGCATTGGTCGTGTGAGTGCATTTTCCAAAGTACTGCTAATAAGTGACTTCAGAAATACACGTCTACATCTTTACCCGGTAGTTCTTTTGTTTTGTTTTTTTTCCCCCACACACACACACACACACACACACGAGAGCATTGAGGTGGTTTTCAATTACCAGCTGCACAAATTCGCCTGCAAGACAGCAATGAGGAAGGGACTTAATTTATCTCACTAAAGAATTATGTACAGTTCACTTGCTTCAACAACCTCAATAAAAACCTTCAATACAGCAATATAATTTATTGTTGACTCACTACCTTGCTAATAACCTCGCATCAAGTGACTCCAATCACAATTTTACAAACGTTCTAAAAATACAAGCATGCTGTGTAGTCCATCACAAGGGCGAGCAAGACAGGTTGGCTACGTTCACATACACAAATTCAGAGATGAAACAAAAAAGGCATTTGCCCTAATGGGGCACTACTCCGGGGCTGTCAGTACTACTTCCTGAAGGAGACATCACCGGCTCCCCCCTATGTGCATTGTAATCAATCACATGACTTCTGTATAAAGTTATGTGAATAAGGACAATTCGTATATACCGGAGCCGGGTGATAGTACTGACAGCACCGGAGTGGAGAGAATTGTTTGGAAAGCTTGTTTCTCTGCAGTGCACCAACAAATGTAAGGATGCATTTAAAATAAACACTTTAAATGGAGGATTGCTGTGCAATGAGACTCTCTTTCAGGCATCTTGTCATTGTCGAGGAAGAGGTCCTTCCCTTCTTAAAGGGGCACTTATCTGGACAGATGTATGAAAGATCTTAAGTGGGAGGAGGAGAGCTAGTAACTAATCAATACTTTAAAGCAGGGCTGTCAAACAATTTCATTTTGTGCCATATCAGCTTTAAGCTGCATTTGTAAGACTATACATTTATATGCAGTGCTTCGTTTCACAGAAAATATGTGCAGAAACGAACACTCCGTCCCTGCTGAATGAAACGCATCAAATGGTGGGTGTGGCTAAACTGCACAGTGGGCGTAATTAAGAGGGCAGTAAAAACCCTGAAGCACGTTGTGTGGAGTTCAGGGATGTGCCGTGTGCAGTTTCAGGTGTGTGTGTGTGCCCATTTCTGCCTCTCGGATAAGTTCCCACTGACACCATCGATCTTTTTAGCCATCTGTAAAGAGGTAATTCTTCCCAATGACCACAAGTGTAAGGACCATTCTACCCAATGACCATCACACTATTGTATCAGGAGTTGTAGATTTTGAATTTTTAGCAGGGGTTCCCAGAGACTGCAGAACTATTTCAAGGATTCCTCTGTGTTGAAAAGGTTGAGAAAGGCTGCTCAACACAGTGTAGGCGGCTCAGCCTCTCACTTACTGGTAGATTAGTCAGCATCCTTGCACCCGGCACAGATGGGGGGAATCGCACCAGGGCACAAATCGCATCGGTATTTATAAGCGATAGTGGTGAACGTGGGGCAGAGTGAGCGCCACCACAGATTTTTCCCTGGTGTCGCTGCTCACGACCTTGCGCTTCCTAACAGAGTTCCAGCAGATAGAATCATACCATCCTAGCAGGACCTGCTCTGACACAGGTCCCCTGTGCTGTATCCGTATCTCTAGCAACCTTCTGAAATCCTCTTCCATGGAGGCTGGTATCTGTACCTCTCCTCTTTTGCCATCCAGATCTTGGATCCAGGTGGAGGTTTGGACGCCCCAGACTGCAGGAAGCATCCCACTGCTAGCCACCAATGTAATGGAATCCCTTCCCACACTCCGCTTGAGCGCTTCCGTCATATACCGCTTCCTCCAGTCTGAATATATAGATATTATAGCCGCATATTACAACCAAGAACTAGGCAGGACTCATTTGGCTGCAAATCTGGAACTTGAACTGTTTATTTCAAACACATGTACTGAGAGATACATTCAGAGGACCACCCCCCTTCTTTGCATAATGACACAGGCTGGGGTAAACTACATTCAGTAACAAGAGACAAAAAGGTATGCAAACATTTCAACAGTAGACCATCTTTGGGAGGGGCTGCTGAGAAACGCCCCTCCCCTCTCCCAGCTGATCCACATAGAATAGAACAATGGGATACAGCCACACCTCAAACAATCTAGCAATCTGAAAGGTGAAATTATCTTTAATTCTGGAGGGATATTGTTAAAAAATATTAATGCCCCAAGTGAAAGAACCCCTTTATTCCTTCAGCACAAAACACACATAGAGAATTCAGGATAACAGGGGTAAAAGGAAATGCTGAGACCGGTGTGGTTGTAAGGTGAATCTGACTAGTGCAGATCAGACTGGGGTTCTCGGTCACCCTGTGCCCCTAATATACACATGGTTACTTACACATTAGGAGGGGGAGGGGGAAGCTGGACAAGGAGTTTCCAGAGCCCTCCAAGGTAAACTGGGTTTCACAAGCTCTCAACCCAAAGTGATTCCCGTCACAGCCACGTTCTATCTGAAAAAAGCCCCTTGTGTGAGGGCTCCCTCCTTGTCTGCGTGCCCACCGCAGCCAGAGATCGTATAGATCGGGCACTGCCATGTCTGAGCATGATCCAGTTTCAGTCAGCTTCTAAGCTGTTCATTGCCACCTTTTCTCATCTGGGCAGCCCATGTGACTAAAGAGTCACAGATGTGGTCATATAAATTCAAAATAAAGGACAACCCTCCCTTCATGTCCACTAAACCGCTAAACTAAACCAGTTTTGCGTTTTACCCCACAAAAATTGAGGTGGGACTGTACATCTTGATTGATGGAGGCTTCACCACCTTGTAATTCTAAGCACAGACAAAAAGGCTAGAGGGGCATTAAACCGGCTGTGACCAGCAGAACATCCCCCTAGAGAACCCACGCCATATTTTTGCACAAAAAAAAACATTTGAGTTCAAAATTGAAATGCATAGCTGTATGACAATTTTATACTTTTAACAATATGCATATGTATTTTGAAGGCTACTTTTTTTTCTGGAACATGTGAACAGCAGAGGACTAGAAGCTCCTCCCGCTGAGGTTTACCTGCAGATGGGCTTGGAAAGCCGAGTCACATGACAGCTGTACATAGGATTATGAAAAACACTTTAATATGGTGCCATCATCCATGTACATAACCAGAAGCAATAAGACATTTATATATAAATTAACCACTTCCAGTCCAATTCTGACATCCATCTTTTACACGTAAAAAAATTCTAGCCCTAGACCTCCAACTCAAAGGGTAACCTGTAGAAATTTTTAAACGTTGCCTATGGAGATTTTTAAGGGTAAAAGTTTGTCGTCATTCCAGGAGCAAATTTGAAGCATGACATGTTGGGTATCAATTTACTCAGATAACGTTCTCTTTTACAAAAAAAATAAATAAAAAATGGGCTACCTTTACTGTTGTCTTACACTTTTTTTAATTAAAAAAAAAAATCTCAAAAAAATAATAAAAAAAAAGTGCGCTTGTAAGTCCGATGCGCAAATATCGTATGACAGGAAGTGTTGAAACAACCACCATTTATTCTATAGGTTGTTATAAAAAAAAAAAAAAAAAAAAGGGTTTGGGGCGACAAGTAATTTTCTAGCAAAAAAAAACAAAAACTGATTTTAACTTGTAAACACCAAGTCTGAATGAATGTTAAATTGTAAAGTTTATTTTTATTAACAAACATGTTCTACTTATTTTCTCTGTGCAAGGGTTTTGCACAGAGCGGCACTGATCCCCCTCTTCTGGAGTCCTCCTGACTCCTCCTATTTGTCGCGGAGAGCCCCTTTCCATTTGTCAACAGAGAGCCCCTTTCCATTGAGGAACCCGTGCATGTGCGCTCCAGAGTCCTGCTGCAATTGGCAGACAGGACTCAGCACCGCCCCCTGGTTCACGTCACTGGATTTGATTGACAGCAGCGGGAGCCAGTGGCTCCCACTGCTATCAATCTATCCAATGAGGACCCGAGACAGGCTGAAGCTGCGAGGCTCATCCTCATCGCTGGAAAGATTGGGTTCAGGTAAGTAAAAGAGGGGCTCTGGGGGGCATCTGCAACACAGGTTTTTCACCTTCATACATAGAGGTGAAAAACCAAGACTTTACAATGCCTTTTATGCACAAAAACAATAAAATAAAAGATTGTATGCTGTGTAAATAGATAAAAAACATGCTTATACCCATGGAATGGCGCCAAACTAAAGTACCTAAATCTCATAGGTGGCACTTTACAGGTTACCCGTTTAGAGTTGCACAGGAGGGCTGGAGATGGATTTATTGCTCTGATGTTTTTGCCGTGGCACCTCATGTGCGGTGCGACTGATATTTACATATGCGTGTGGAACAGACACAGGTGGTCGCATCTGCGTGCTTTCATTTTTTTTTTTTATACACAGTTTGTTATTTTGATCACTTATTGCTGTCCCAAAGAATAACTACATTCCCTGCAATAGCATGGGCCAAGATCACTCCTCTTTATGGAGCTATAGACCCCAGATCTTTCCTATGGTCTCCAATGCAGCATTACAGGTTCTGGTGTCTTGTTAAAAAACAGAATGACTTGGGGTTCTCATTGCACAGTGAGGACATGCCGGTGACAGTGGAGTGCTGTTAACAGGACATAGTGTTCAGTTTACTTTAACCTTGGACTATCCTTTATTTCAACTGGATCAATACAAGAGGAATAGGCAGTGATTTAGTGTAATTTAATTGTAAGGATTGCAACAAACTGCGTTTGGATAATGTTCACTCGATGTCAGAACGCTGCACCAAAACACATTTTCTGTCACTATAAATTAAACAGAAAGAGATGAAAAAGCAATTTTAGACGTCAAACCAAGCTGAGCAATTGTAAAACCCCCGACATGCTACCTTCAGCCTCAATTTACTCAAGGACAGGAACATTTTTTAAATTTATTTTTTAAAGGCACAATTAGGGCTACACTGTGCTGTAGATGTTATTTAGTGGAGGATCTGACAAACCTGAGAATTATTTATAGCAAAAAAAAAAAAAAAATTTAAATCCATAGACTGTGTCCGGAACACGAGGAGACAGGAAACAGATTGCTTATACGCATCACACCACACAGGATCTCCAATGTGATAAAAAATAAATAAAAACACACACCAGCTTGTTAAAGTAAATTGGGTAGCTCCCGCCCTCCATCCAGATCCTCAATGCCTCCCACCCCCTGCCCTGACAGATTTGGAGGGTTTTCTTTGCAAAGAATAGCGGGCAAATATCACCAAGTCAAGATGTGCCATGCTGATAGACTCGTACCTAAAAAGACTAAGTGCTGTAATAAAAATCAAAAGGTGTTTCAAAGTATTAGTTTAAGGGTGTGCACACTTATGCAACCATATTTTATTTTTACTTCCCTCCACCTAAAAGATTCTGAAATTCATCTTTTTTTTACATCACGGAAAGCTGACATTTTAACAGAGGTGTGTGGACTTTATATCCACAGCAGCAGCCAGCAACCCGTCATTATGAACGGGACCAGCCGCTGCACCTGACCAACCATAACCAGAATCAGAAGATTCCTGCTGCTATTCACACCAAACTAAAATGCCAGTGTAAATGTACCCGAAAAGGACACTTTGTGCCCAGAATTTAGCTCCTAGTCAGACACATACAGACACAGCTTTTACCAAGTGTACAGTACATGAAACCTTTGCAGGAAAGATACAGCAGCTCCCTGATGGACGCATGTCTAAGAAGTGAAGGTGCCTCATTGCTTATTGCAATAACGGGACTCTGTGCCCGTGCAATACTTGTTATGCACTGGCCCAATACAGAACTGCAGCATGGGATCATCTAAGGTCAAGCTAAATGCTCTCAATGGTTAAACATATGAAACAGATGTTTAGGTTACTTGCCAATTGCACCCTTGACATTTGCGCGTTATTTCTGATGCTATTGACCCTGCATGGGTGTGTATATTTATGTTGCCTCATTCTTAAAACTAAAAAACAATTGAAAGAAAACATAGCAATCAAGTGCACCAAAAAAACACTACAGCTTAAAAAGGAGCTCCAGCCTGGGCGAAATCTCTTCTTTTTTTTTTTTTTAAAGTAAGCAGTTACAAATACTGTAGACTTAATATCAAGGACACTTACCTATCCAGGGAGCACGCAATGTCGGTACTCAAAGCCGACCCGTCCATCAGCACCAGATGCAGGCACTAGCATGCTTACCAAGGAAAACAGGAAGAGCCCTTTCTCACTGGGGCCGACCTCCCGTGTGTTGATGGTAAAGCGCAGCTCCTCTTAGAGGCGTTTTTAACCTCCTCTAGCGGCCGAAGGGGTTAAAAGTGGCAGCGTTGCTGCGCTCCTGAATCGCTGGCCATTGATTTCAATGGGCAGGTGCGTTTTGGAAGCGCTGAATACAGCGCTCCCCAACCACCCCAAAGAGGCTGCTTGCAGGACTTTTCCTAAGCATGAACTCTCACAAATACACGACTGCCTGACCTCAAAAGCCTCTACTCAGGGACTTTCAACTCAATCTTGAGGACCTCGACAATAGGGGCAGCCGTATCAGGGTCCACGGTCTCAGAGAGGTGACCCAGGATGAAGATTTACCTACAACTCTGCAAGCTATTTTCAACAATGTACTGGGCCGCCCCGGAACACCAAAGAGTCAAATTAGACTGGTCCCATCACGCCCTCCGCCCCCTCGGACCGGGGTCCAGACCATGAGAGGAGGGACTGAGAAAAGCGCACAACATGCACACCATTGACTTTGATGGCACCCCCATACAGCTCTTCCCAGATCTGTCGTGGATCACCCTTCAGCAACGACACTCCTTGCAACCACTACTCACCTCACCAAGAAAACACGATTTCGTATACCACCAAGGTTTCCCCTTTAGCCTCACTGCGAAGAGAGACGGGGAGATCCACCTTACAATACCCAGAAGATCTTCAATCTTTCTGCAGAGAACTGGATATCCCAGTTGCACCCACTCTCAGCTGGGACCCCCTACCGGCCACTCCGCCTCCCCAGATCCCTGGATCCAAGTTACCAGGAGAACGCGCCCGAGGCCACATCCTGCTGGCCTTCCCCTATCACTCCACCAGAGATAAACCTTTTCATACTGGTGACTTGTTGAATGGCTTTTTACCCTACCCTCTCCATAGAGCTCTTGAATGGGACCTACTAGCCCCCTTAACCAATTGCTTGGATTTATCTAAGAGAATATTCCCATGATCTCACTTTGTATATTGGTATGTTACAGGTACTCGATAGGACCCCTCAGATCACACATGCATCCCCCCCCCCCCATCATGCCTCCGCCTCCCCTTTTTTCTCCCCCCCTCCCTCCCCAGCATACAAAGGGGCGATACACTAAGCCTGGGAAGACCTCCTCCCCCCAAAGTGCTCTTTTGTGGAGTAATGGGAAGGAGGACAAGCCTATCCCGAATTCTGAGGCCACTAAGACTATACCTCCCCCACTGATCCCCCCGAGCAAACAGTTCTATCAGTTCTTTTTGGGTTATAGTTATAGACACAGCCGATACCATTTGATAAATGCAGGTTCATTTCTAATTGCAATTGCAGGCAGGCCTGGGAGAGGATCACTCCTACCCTGGGTCTACTGCTCCCTACTCCATTTTTTCTGACGGTGGTTTCTTGGGTAAATCATTACCAAACAAGGCCCCCGGGCCCGATGGCCTACCATACATCTACTACAAAACCTTCTTACCACATCTGCTCCCCCATATAACCTTGTTCAACTCATTTCTATCCGACAACTATCCCGAGGGCTATGCAAACCTCCTTCCTTACACTGATCCCCAAACCAGGAAAAGATCCTACCCTATCCTTCAACTATAGACCGATCGCACTCCTCAATACAGACTTAAAAAAATTTCACTAAACTATTAGCAAATAGGTTAAACAAATTCATTCCGTCGCTAATCCACAAAGGTGAAGATTTATTCCCCTTTGCCAGGCAGGGTCATTGACCTTGTGGAGGTTGCAAACAAGACCAGATCAGAGGCAATACTTCTCAGTTTAGATGCGGAAAAAGCCTTCGATAGGCTGATCTGGCCCTTCCAGTTTGCAACTCTTCATAAAGTTGGTATTGAAGGCTCTTTCCTCCGAGCCATTACTCACCTATACCCCTTGGCCCTGGTCCATACCCAATTCGCCTCTTCCTCTACTTTTCAGATTTCCAACAGGACTCGACAAGGCTGTCCACTTTCCCCTTTTTTATATGCCCTACGTATTTATACCTTAGCAGCCCATATCAGAAAAAAACCCAAACATCCACAGTATCCCAGTCCATAGTAGAAACTTTAAGATATCCTTATTAGTGGACGATGTCCTCCTCACCCAACCCCATGTTTCTCTCCCGAATCTAAACGTAGAGCTAGACCGGTATAGTGGCCTCTCAGGATACAAAAATAACTCAAAGATGGAAACCCTCCCCCTCAATATACCCCACCAAACACCATCGGCCCTCTCACAAACATTTAATTACATGTGGAAGACCACTTCCTTAAAATACCTCAGGGTCCACCTCACACCCATATACACTACTCTATAGAGCCAACTTCCCCCACCTATACACCTCCATCAGGGCTTCCCTGGCCAAGTGGAAATCTTGCAACAAAAAAAAAAAAAAAAAAAAAAAAAAAAAAAAAAAATTCTACCTAAACTTTTATACTTTTTTCAGACACTACCCATCCCCATCCCAACCTCGCACTTTAAAAAGACTCCAGGGCGACTTGATACATTTTTGCTGGAACTATAAAAAGGCACCGGATCACTAGATCCTGTACGGTTCTGTACGCTCCCCGCTATCAAGGCAGCCTTGCGTTCCCCAACATAGCCAAGAATTATTTAAGCTGCCCAGTTATGTCCTGTAGCCTCTTGGTGCACTCTCCATGCCTATAACCGATGGACACAAATTGAGAAATTATGGTTAGCCCCCGTCCACCTGAATTCCATGCTATGGAGTTCTGATGTAGTATCTGGCGGTAAACAGCTAATAAGGGCAATGGTGCTTCCACGCAAGCTACGGCGCCGCCCAAAATAGACATTCACTTAACACCACCTCCTCCCTAGTCACACCCAATATCCCAGATAGCTTGACCTCGCAGAGGTCTCACATCTGGATGGATAAGGCCTTATTTTGCTACGGTCAATTGGTAGACGCCAGAACCGTGAGATCCTTTCAAGATCTAAAAGACGCCTTTACCATACCCAGACAGGTTTTTTTTTTTTTAGTTACTTGCAAATATGGCATTATTCGCAATCTTTGGTAACGAATCAATTCTCCCCCCCAACCGAAATCGAAAAACTGTCTAGAGGGTTCGTCCCCTAAAAAGGTATGATCTTGCGCACTTAGCTCCTGATCATGGATTTATCACCAGCCAGACCACGGCATGTCTATATGGGTAAGTGGGAGCAGTCCCTGGGTGTAGATATACCCCTGAACGTGTGGCAGCTCATATGGTCGTGGGCCTCTAAGAGCTCCACCTGTACGCTCTATAAAGAGAATTCTATTTCACTGGTACCAGACCCCTCCATATACTCCTCTGCCGACCCCCGATGCTGGCTGTGATGTAAAGATAGGGGGATGCTATCATCATATCTATCGGACCTGCCCTCTATTCACCCCCTATTGGCAGATGGTGCACTCCCTCCCCCCCTTCAATTCATATTTGCTACTGGGGTGCCCTTCAACCCGAAAACTTCTCTTCTGGGCCTCCCACCCACCTCATTCTCTAAACTGTCAAAAAAGCTCTTAGCCCACATGCTAACTGCAGCGCAGTGTTTGGTGGCCCTGAAGTGGAAAGAGAGTGTATTTCCCCCCCCCCCCCCCCTCATTGTTCGAACTGCACTCCAGGATCAGAGATGTTAAAAGAATGGAGTACCTGACGGCCTCTCTAAATACTACTCTTGATATATATAATCAAGTATGGGAGCCATGGGTCTTGTTGGAGACTCCTACAACCTAATACTCTGTAATCCTTGATCTCGCAGAGATTGTCTGCACTTACGATTGCTGCCTCTCAGGTAGTGCAGAGCTTTTGGGGCAGGTGGTTGTCTTCTCTCTCACTACTTCCTATCCAGTTTCCTTCTATCCCTGACTCTCATATTTTTCTTCTCCATTTGTTTACATGTACCCATGCAGGCTAGATTTTGGTGTGCCAATTAACACAAAATTCTATGCACTGCTAATGGTTGTAAGCACGCCTGCACCGAACTCTACCACTGAAACTACATCATGCCAGATGTACTTTAACAAAGCGCGTTTTCCTGTATTGGATTGTATATGTATTGGAAATTTCTTTCTCGAAAAATCAATAAAAATTGTCAGTTCTCAAAAAAATAAAAATATCCCAAAACTACATAGGATTTCAAATTGGTTCAATTTTTGCCTGGAACTCCGGCTTTAAGGATTTGCTTTTCCTGCATTATTTATAGTTAATGTAGCCGGTGTCCCCTAAAGTGTTTGCCTTACGGTTCTGCAATGTCAGATTGCCCTGGACTTCCAGCAGTCCATATTAATCCTCTTCATCCGGTGTGTAATGAAACAGATCACGTCTCACTGGCAATGAGAACGGCTGCTGGGGACAGATGGACTCCCATAACTACAAATAACAGTAACCAAATGGCAGCTGACCAAAGACGCCGGAAGTTTAGGAGCGCTTTCAGATGAGCCATTGCTGGCCGGAGTGATTCATATGAAATGAACACTCTCCCATAAGCGCTGTATTTTTAACATTTCAGACTGCAGAGAAGCATTTCCTGTCAAATGCTAAACATAATCCCTGGCCCACACCATCTTCCTCTTACACCACCAAACCAGTACCTTGTATTCCTGCCAAGCAATGTCTGCACACGGGTGGCAAAGGACACCTGGACGACTGGGAAGGGGGGGGGACAAAAAAGAAAAAAAAAAAACAAACACACACACACACAGGTTTCAGACATGCATAGCCTGCACATTCACAACACAACGAGATGCAGGAAGGGCACATTACCTCTGTCTCAATACTCCGAGGTCCACCAGCATTTTCTCCCCGACTTTTTTGGGGTGCCTGTCTTCATCTGTCTTGATTGGCCCACACGGGATGACATCACTTCCGCACACGTTTGGGAATCATTCATCCCAGTACACTGGTACTGTGTGCAAAAATAAATAGCACTGCGCATAGAAGTTTACAACCCCCTTAAAGATCGAATCAAAAAACCTGTGAATTTCGTAGATTAGCACGGTTTGACTGTCAACCATCTAGCGATTGTGGCCTAACATGCCTGTACCACTTCTTAGGACCACTAAAAGGACTAATCAAAGACTTGCTCTGTGAAACAAGGATACTACTTTGATCAAAGAGGCTCTGGCTTAAAATTACTCGGTACAGGAGAATGCTTTAAAAAGGGCTCCTTGAAAGAGACCTTAAAAAGGTCCCTTTAACCACTTAAGGACCGCCTCACGCCGATATACGTCGGCAGAATGGCATGGCGCACTCGCGACCCGGTCCTGAGCTCCGTGCCCGTGGTCGCGGGACCTGCAGACCCGATCGCTGCCGGTGTCCCCCGATCGGGTCAGAGCTGAAGAACGGGCAGAGGTAAGTGTAAACAAACCTCTCACTGTGCTTCCTAGTGAGCTTGTCACTGATCGTCTGTTCCCTGTCATAGGGAAAGACGATCAGTGACGTCACATGCCAGGCCATGCCCCCCTACAGTTAAACACACATTCGGTCACACTTAACCCCTACACTGCCAGTGACATTTTTACAGTAATCAATGAATTTTTAATCGCACTGATCGCTGTATGCCAATGGTCCCAAAAATGTTTCAAAATTGTCCGATGTGTCTGCCATAATGTCGCAGTCACAATAAAAAACCGCTGATCACCACTACTAGTAAAAAAAAAAAAAAAAAAAAACCATAAAACTATCCCCTATTTTGTAGACGCTATAACTTTTGCACAAACCAAACGCTTATTGCAATTTTTTTTTTTTTTTTTAACCAGAAATATGTAGAATACGCATCGGCCTAAACTGAGGGAAAAAAAAAAAATTTTATATATTTTTTGGGGATATTCTAGCAAAAAGTAAAAAATACAGAATTTTTTCAAAATTGGCTATTTTTGTTTATAGCGCAAAAAATAAAAACCCCAGAGGTGATCAAATACCACCAAAAGAAAGCTCTATTTGCAGGAAAATAAGGATGCCAATTTTGTTTGGCAGCCACAACGCACGACCGCGCAATTGTCAGTTAAAACGACGCAGTGCCGAATCGCAAAAAGGGGCCTGGTCCTTTAGCTGCAAAATGGTTCAGGGCTTAAGTGGTTCATGTTATTTATTTCATTTTCATAGTGATGGGTAAAGGGAAGCCCACTTAAGGGTAATGGAGGTTGTTCCCTGGGCTCAGAAGGCTGGACAGGTATGTACCAATATTTGCTAAAGGAACTGGGCAGCTTTCATTTGTCTCTGCAGTTAAACCAACGCTAGAAGCGCATTATGTGGCTTTCACAGAAATATGAGCAGATTTTTTAAATGACTACACTATGGGAGCCATCCTTTGTTTTCTAACAGAATTAGACCTGGATACATCTGGTATATGCAAAAAAGAGGACGTCCTGTATACTATAGAACTCTTGGAGCTGTGCAGAGTGGAGCCTGAAGCTGAAGGAGCCGGGCCGGTCCAGCCAGAGGGAGAGGAATTTACCTTACCCCCTGTAGGGGGTGCGAGGATTTGGTGAGTAGGGACCCTTGGGGCGGGGGGGGGAAGCACTCAAATCACCTGAAGATTCTACGAGCACAAAAGTCACTTTTTATATATTTTGGACATTTTGCACACTAATTTACAAAGAGTCTTTATGGACAATTTTTTATGTATATATTTTTTAGAACTTTTTTCTTGTACACTAATAAGTTTTCACGGACATTATTATTTTTAATGCTTTTTTATGGGTGTATGCACACAAGTCACCATATAAGTTGGCCATACTACTTTTAGGTTACTTGGTATGCCCTTGTTAGGGATGTGCGTTTATTTATTGACTGATTTTTGGATTTGATCACTTCACTTGATTTTCAATGGGATGTGATTTTTGTTTTTTTGGGTGTCAATATGCACTGACACATATCACGTATACTTTTGTGCACTGTTTCAACTCTAACATTGCATATCCGACATTGATATGAATTCTCCTAGATAGGTCTCACCGCTATGGAGAATTAAAGTGGTTGTAAACCCTTACAAACCACTTTGACCTACAGGTAAGCCTAGATTAAGGGTTACCTGTAGGTCCAAGAAATATCTCCTAGACCTATACGGTTTAGGCGATATTTACCTGAAGACAGCCACCGCTGTCTACGGCGCATGCGCCGTAGACAGCGGCGCACAGGCGCACTGGGTAAGCCGCAGATCACAGCAATATGACGCGAGTGTCGGCTCCCGTGCGCATGCGCAACGTCATCGCTGCTCCGGCGAATCACAGTGCTGGAGCAGCGAGACCCACCAAGAAGATGGACGCTCGGAACTACAGGGGACAGCGGTGACTTCACTGGCTCCTGTGTCAGGTAAGTGACACATAATGGGCTACTATGTGATGCATAGTAGTCCATTATGCTTTACCTTTGCAGGGAATCAAAGAGGAAGTAAACCCATCAGGGTTTACTCCCTCTTTAATATACACCTATATCCATATAGTATTACTATAGCCACTTCTAACAGGTGAGAGCTGGAGGATACCGAGCTGTCTGGGGGGCTCACTACACAGACTCGTTACCACCTTTCCTGAGAGTATATATAGGGGTGTTTCATTAGAATACTAGGAGCGAGAGATGGAGATATATACATACACACACTATGCCCGGTGGGAACTAATACATATGCCCATATCATAGGTAGCGCCACTGACCCCATTTTTTTTGTACAGGTATGTACCCAAAGCACACCAACCTATGACTTGTCCCACATCTGAATGCTGGCACGTCAGCTGTGAAAGTGCTCCATTATACCCCGACTCCCTTTACACAAATGCATTAATAATTGAGCAGAAAGATGCTCGGCAAACACCCGATTGTACCTATTCCATAAATATCAGGTGTCCTACCTGATGTCTCAAACCATAATCCACTCCAACATCATTGGGTGGCTTTTGGTACTAATGAGGGACACATCACATCTAACCAAAACCTTCTCCTCATTCCCAAATCCCATTACAAATCAAAGGGAGAACGGAGATTCGCATTCCAAGGACCACGGCTATGGAACGCTCTGCCGACTTACATCTGCATGGAAGAAAGCCATCTGGCCTTCAGTAAAAAAACTCAAGACCTACCTCTTCTAAGAAGCTCAACACAGGGACACGAATCCAGCACCTTGAGGCGATTCAGTTCGCATTGTAGCGCTTTACAAGTTTCTCATTTATTCATTCACATGAAGCAGAACCCTACTCCCGGAGATTAAGGGTTTCACACCACATGCAGTACAATGCATTTTTTCTGCATCAAAACGCAAGTGTGGGGAAAATAAATGCACTGGAATGCGTCAAAAACACACATTCAGAAAAGCATCTGGAATGCATCCGGACTGTTTCTATGGTGTGAACTGGCCCCAAGTTCATAGCAGGAGCCGAGCACTCATTTGCTATGATCAGTTCTGATAAAAAGGGTGATATGAGGAATACATAAAGAACTGTAAACCTATTGAGTTAGGTATAAGGGTCAGATAAGTTCTCATACTGCATCTTCAGGTAACACTCCTATGAATAGACGTTGTTACAAAAAAGAAGGTGATTTTTTAACCTTCATCCAGTGTCATTCAACCCTACTAGGTTACAAGCACAGGGAACGCCTCTGGCACGCCTGAATGTAGGCACTGAAATCTCCCGACATCTGACGTTTCTGCAGCCAAAACTCCTAGGCCCTCCGTGCACACTGGGAAATAAGGTCTGAAATAAAAACGAACTTCAAAGTCGTGCATTTCAAAAAAAGCAACCAACTCTGGCTATATAATAAATATGAATGGCGCAAACAGTCTGCACTGTTAAGTATTCTGATGTGCAACCAAAATGTAAAAAACACACAACATTGGAATTTTTGTATTTGAGGTGTAGCCAGATAAGAAATATAAAGACAGGACACGAACGTCAGTGCTGTGTATTGCAGATATGCTTGACAAGGTATAGTCAGAACCTAAATAAAATAAATTAAATTAAACATTTTCTGATTAGCAACAGGGTGCAGTCATGAATAGAAACGTTGCCAACAAAATGTAAATACTGTGCATTTTTAATTTGCAACAGTGTACAGTCATAACCCACATAAATGTCACTAGCAAACGTCAAAGCTGAGCATTACCGATTAGCAACAGGGTACAGTCATATGGTCAAAGCCAATGTCACCAACTTTAAATGTTGTGCCTTTTTGATTAGCAACTGGGTAGAGTGTCGCTTATCAAAATTTTAATGTTGTGCATTTCTAACGAGCAATAAGAGTAATACAGTAAAACCTTGGTTTGAGAGCATTTTGCAAGACGAGCAATGCCTTGATATACAAGTAGCGTCATGTTACGAGGAAAAAAAAAAAAAAATATATGAGGAGAGGCGCCTCTAAGTGTAGCAATACGGTTCCATTAAATGAAAGTATAACTTTTAGTAACTCGCATGGTTGATGATTAAAGTATGCAGGCATCCGGGGAAAAGCTGTCCACAGACTGCCCTCCGCACACGCCATCGACGTCATCCCTTCCACTCTGCACTCCACGAGCTTTGCTTTCAGATTGCTGTACTGCAGGGTAGTCTTCCTAGTCATGATTGCAAGACTGATAGCGGTGGGGACATTCTATGTGGACAGCTTTACCCCGGATGTCTGCATACTTAGATGTGCCGGTTTTAACCACTTTGCATCCAGGCCAATTCTGACACTTCGCTCCCACATGTAAAAAGCATAATTTTATAAACTTTTTTTTTTTTTTTTTTAGCAAAGACCCTAAAGAATACAATGGCGGTCATTGCAACTTTTTTATCTTGCATGGTATTTGTGCAGAAATTTTTCTTAATGCAGAGGCCGGGTGTGACATCATAACAATATTCAAAGCAAACGCCCCAATTCATGTTTCTACGTTTTATTTTGCAGAGAAATCACTTTGAAAAACAGCCCCTGGCATTTCTGGCAGTGGCCATCTTGAGTAAGGGCAGATGAGTCATGTATTTACTTCCAGGAATCCATATACCATTAGCTCAGGCATAGGTTGAGTTGGGAACCCTCCCCCTCTTCTCCTGAAGACTGCTGGGATGTATGACATTTAAGGAATAATGAATAGATACCAAAAGCAAGTTACATTGGCCCATCTACTAAGGTCCCAAGAGGTTTCCAAGATCATTCCACGTTCCACCACATGTGCTTCTGACTTGCATTTGACATCCCGAGCGGCTTTTGTATTCCCACTGATGTGTATTGAGGATGAAGCAGTTCCGACATAAAAAGCCTGTCGGCACGGGCTATAGCTATGCGTCGTCAGCTGAAATCTTTTCATTGTTTAGGAGGAAAAAAAATCCATTAGCTTTCACCACTTCCAGGTTTCCCTTTTAGGGGTCACCAAGACAGAAAGATACAATGCGAGACGGAATTTTATCAACCTTCATTAACTTTATTGCAATTAAAAAATTCTCCATTCCCTGTTCCCATAACAGTGGTCACCAGGACAGGAAGTAAAGGGCAATCTCGCAGTTAGGGACAGAAAAGAAAAGGAAAAAAAAAAAAAAAAAAAACCCCACGCACACCACACGTTTCCAACAACTAGGAACATTTCCAGCACCTGCTTTGGATGGTGCTGGAAACAAGGCAGCAGCAACACAAAAGAGCCACTAAAATTAATGTAACCACTTTAGCCCTGGAAGGCTTTACCCCCTTCATGACCAGGCCATTTTTTGCGGTACTGCACTGCGTCGGTTTAACTGACAATTGCGAGGTCGTGCGACATTGCACCCAAACAAAATGTCTCCTCCCCCCCCCCCCCACAAACAGAGCTTTCTTTTGGTGGTATTTGATCACCTCTGCGTTTTTTCGTTTTTGCTCTATAAACAAAAGAAATAAGCATATGTCGATTGTTTGCACAAAAGTTATAGAGTCTACAAAATAAGGGAAAGATTTAGGGACTTTGTTATTTTTACTGGTAATGGCAGCATTCTGCGATTTTTAGTGGGACTGCGACATTGCGGCGAACAAATCTGGCACGACACTTTTTGGTGACCAGTGCTATAAAAATGCACCGATTGCTGTAAAAATAAAACTAGCAGCAAAGGGGTTAACACTAGGGGCGATCAATGGATTAACAGTGTTCCCTGGAAGAGTTTCTAACTGGTTGGGCTGCCTGGAAGAAGAGGGATCGCCATTCCTGATCACTGGGAACAGCAGATCTCTCCTCCCCTCTCAGAACGGGGGTCTGTTTGTTTACATTGACAGATCCCCATTCTGGCCCTTTCCCGCAATTGCAGGTAGAGTCCTCCGGACCTAGGGGCGAGCTCCCGCTGTAGACGCGGGCCTGCAAAAGCCAGTGCAAGAACCGATATTGGTTTGATCAGATGCATTGGGAGGCCAGGAGAGACATATGGGGACTAATAGACCCCAGATCTCTCCATAAACAGGACCTGCCACGCTTATTGCCATTACAAGGATGTTGTTAATCCCTTGATAGCAAAGTTGGATACAAAAGAAAAAGTAAAAATAAGTTTTAAATAAAAATTTAAAGCACCCCCACACTCACAGGCAAATGCATACAAAAGTTCTGCATGCACTATACGCGAGATCGCCACAAACTGTCAGAGTACGCAATAATTTTAGCTCCAGACGTCCTGTTTAACTGGTAACCTGCAAAGGCTATTAAAAGCGCCAACTATAGAGATTTTTTTTAGATTCTGCAGTTTGTTGACATTTGAGGGGCGTACAAAGAGATGACATGTTAGGTATCCATTTACTCGGCGTAACATCTTTATTACAAAAAAAAAAAAACCTTTTCTTGGAGTACATCCTGGGACACAGAGCCTTAAAGAGGAAGCAAACCCTCCTGCAAAAAATAAAAACACTCCCTGCAAGATAAAGGCATAATGAGATAGTATGCATAGCATACTAGCTCATCGTGAATTGCTTAACCGAAAACAAATCCCCCGCAGCCATCCTCGTCTCCCCCTCAGGCCACCAACATGTCACCCCGGGGCTTGCTTCTGGGCATCATAGCTCCGGCGCTGTGTTTGTCCAGAGACGCCACAAGCAGCGCAGTACAACTGAAGCAACGGCACGTGCGGTCATTGCTTCAGTTGGCACGATGTCGGCACATGCAACTACAGGAATATCTCCTAAACTGTGCGGGTTTAGGAGATATCCAGTGCAGCCAACAGGCAAGCCTAATTATAGGCTTGCCTGTAGTTTAAAGTGGTTGTAAAGGGTTTACAACCACTTTAAATAGTTAATGGGTTATGGGCCACCTTCAGGTGTTGACACTGATATCAAGGAAGTTCACTCCCTATATAATCCCTCCTCCTGCCAGGAGCACATCAGTTTTTGTAGCAAAGCAATATACTTACATCCCAAAAAAAGGGAGGGACGTCTGTGTCCCATGATGTACTCCAAAAAAGGATTTTACAGGTAAGCTGTAATAAAAATTCTATTTTCTTTATCGTACATTACGGGACACAGAGCCTTAATTACTTAAGGGATGTCCCATAGCAATGTTACTTGAGGGGAGGGAGAGAACCTGCAGGGTACCCTCGGACTTGAGGGCTTATACTGCTGCCTGCAGCGCACTGAGCCCAAAGGAGATCCTCATACCTCCTTACATCCACCTGATAACATTTTGCAGAATGTATGCATAGTTACATAGTAAGGTTGAACGGGATGGACTGGTGTCTTTATTCAACCTGAGCGTGGGTGTCTACAATTATCCTTATTTAACCACTTGCCTACCAGGCCAATTCTGACATCTCTCCTACATGTAAAAATCATCATTTTTTGCTAGAAGATTATATAGAACCCCCAAACATATGTTTTTTTTTTTTTTTGCAAAGACTCTAGAGAAAATACACTGGCGTTCATTGCAACTTTTTATCTTGCACGGAATTTGCGCAGCAACTTTTCAAATGCGTTTTTTTTCCTTTCTTTTTTTAAATTTTTAAATACAGTTTTGCGTATAAAAAAAAAAATAAAAAATAAGTTAGCCCAATGTTTTTGCATAATGTGAAAGATGAAGTTACGCCGAGTAAATAGATACCCAACATGTCATGTTTCAAAATTGCACACACTAGTGTAATGGCGCCAAAACTTCCCTACTTAAAAATCCCAATAGGTGGCGCTTTAAAAAACATTACTGGTTATATGTTTTGAGTTACAGAGGAGGTCTAGAACCAAAATTATTGCTCTTGCTCTAACGTTCTCGGCGATACCTCACATGTGTGGTTTGAGCACAGTTTTCATATGTGGGCGGGACTTGCGTATGTGTTCGCTTCTGCGTCTGAGCTCACGGGGGACAATGGCGCTTTTTTTTTTTTTTTTTTTTTTTGTCAATTTTACTTTATTTTAGCTTGACACTTTTTCCTCCCCCAAAAAATTTTGATCACTTTTATTTCTATTACAAGGAATGTAAACATCCCCTGTAATAGGAATATGGCATGACAGGTGCTCTTTAAAGTGAGATATGGGGTCAATAAGACCCCACATCTCACCACTAGGCTGGGAAGCCTGAAAAAAAATAAATAAATAAAAAACCACCACCATAACCGCTTCCCAGCCGAAGTGGTGTTTTGTTTTTTTAAATATAGAGGCCGGGCATGACATCCTAACATTGCGCCTGGCCTCCGAACGATCATAGAGAGTCCGGCGACCATCTGGTCCACCGGAAATCTCTATTCTGAACATCTGGGGCTGGCGGATCCTGTGTCCGATTCACCAATCATATCGGTGAGTCAGCAGAAGCACCGGAGGGCTGTGGGGGGGAGGCGGGGGGGGGGGGGGGGGGGGGGTTACGACGTCCCCTCTCGCCTCCCAAAAGAACGATCAAGCGGCGGAGCAGCCGATATGATTGTTCTTATGGTGCACAGATTTGGTGTACGGAGGGCGGGAAGCGGTTAAGGTACCCATATAATCGCCGTCAATTTACACACACTCCAATCCAAGGTCCCCAACTCACATTCATCTACTAGGACCGATTTTGGACAGAAGTCAATTAACCTACCAGCATGTCTTTCCAGTGTGGGAGGAAACCGGAGTACCCGGAAGAAACCCGCACAGGGAGAACATGCAAACTCCAGGCAGGTAGTGTCTTGGTTGGGATTCCAACCAGGGACCCTTGGTCCCACTGTTAGGCAAGGAGTGCTACCCACTACACCACTGTGCTGCCTGACGCACCGAAGACCAAGTTGGGGCCTTGCAGATCTGAGCCATGGAGGCCTGGTGACGCACTGCCCAAGAAACACTAACCGCCCTGGTAGAGTGCGTCTTAACTTGAAAAGGGGGATCTTACCCCTTAATTATAAGTTTGAATTATAACTTGCTGAATCCACTTAGCGACAGTGGATTTCAACGCTGCCTTTCTGAGGACCCTCTGGCAGAATAAATAAGAAATCAGTCTTACAAATTTGAGCAGTTGCCTTTAGATTCTCACTGCTCTCGCCACAGCAAGACAATGTAGTGACTTTTCTTCCCTGGAACATGGTTTTGGAAAAAACAATGGCAGGACAATCTTATTTCAGGTGAAAACCTGAAACCACTTTTGGCAAAAGCGTGGTAGAGGGCGCAACACCACTCTGTCCTCATGAATAATCAAATATGGCTCTTTACAAGAGAGCAGCCAATTCCGAAAACCTCCTTGCTGAGGATATAGCAACCAAAAATACCAGCTTCCTTGTCAGAAGGACTAAGGGAATATGCTGTATCCGGGAGGGGGATTTATGTCAGCAGTGTTTGTTAGGCTCCCAGTTTTAAAGGAAGACTTCACTTTATACAAAAAATAAAAAAAATGAAAATGGCTGTTTTTGAATGTTCATAAACTACTGCTGTATCCCCTTTTTAGATCCCTCAGAAGAGGAACACCATCTGTTCAATTAAGAACCCCCTGCTATAGACACAGCTGCTGAAAAAGGCATTGTACAAGGTAAGTAATATACTACCTCTAGAGGAGACATTTTTAAAGGCAGAGTGTATGTATGTATGTATGTATGTATGTATGTATGTACGTACGTATGTACGTACACACACACACACACACTTTACAGTTCCTAGTCCTCTCCCCTTATCTTATCCTTGCTGCAGGATACTGCTGAAAACAGACAGATCCAGACTTCACCCATCACAGTGAGCAGCGTTGTTAAACCTTCAAAGACCCAGTCCATTTTAATAGGGGTTCCACTACTTTGGACCTGTAAAGCACCCCTCAGGATAATTTTAGGTAATGTAGCAAGACCAAAAAGAGTCCTGGTTCCTAGGGTCCGGCCCTCAAAGAGAAGCGTTACAGGCAGAACCTCATTCTATTCGAGGCCCGGGTACCATCCTGGAGCCGCAGTGGCAGGATGGATCCGGCTGTGGAGGTTTTTTTAAATCCAGCATGGATCCCTCCTGGAGCTCCTCAAAGCACATCTTCACTCGTGAGTCGTGACCAACACTTTAGACACTGGCGAAAAAAACTGAAGTGCTGCTGGAAGGAGGAGGGATTATATAGGGAGTGAACTTCCTTGATTGGCTATACCAGTGTCAACACCTGAAGGTGGCCCATAACCCATTACTTAAGGTTCTGTGTCCCATGAAGTACGATAAAATATGTTTGGAGGATGAGCAATTTGAGAAAAAAAAAAAAAAAGAAGAAGGGGATGGATTTTGTAAAGTGGGCAATTCTACATTGATCATAAACCAAAAAGGTGGGTGAGCAGACATCCCGGCATGCCATGCCATCTACTGGCTGGTAGGTCATGCTAGGACCTGCAATCCCTTCAACAGCCACAGGCTTCTGGATTCTAGACTAAAAATAAAAAGCACACGCAATCCAAACACTATGTTATAGTAACGTCGCAGAGTTAGAAATGGGTTGTGGAAACTGTAGATCTTCTGTCCAAAAGTGTTACTACTCTGAAACTCGGATTCAAGAACTTCTTTCCCTTTTGGCAAAAAATGACCAGTTACACTTACCGGTAACGTCTTTTCTAGGAAATCTTCCAGGACGGCACACCTGAGAGATGACTGGTCCACCTGACAGGAAACACAATCAACAACAAGTTTAAAAGTCCCCACCCCTCCCTCAGACCCTCAGTTATGGTAAAGAAAATCCCACACCGGTGTCAGAGGGAACATTCTGTGAGGAATCAATATACCACACCAATAAAACAAGGGTAGGGAGTAGGCCTGCCGTCCTGGAAGATTTCCTAGAAAAGACGTTACCGGTAAGTGTAACTGGTCATTTTCTCCAGTCATCTTCCAGGACGGCACACCTGAGAGGATAAGCAAGAAGTTCAGGCCTACTTTTAGGGCGGGACAACCGCTTGTAGGACCTTCCTGCCAAATGCCAAATCCTGAGGGGACAACAGCTCCACTCTATAGTGCCTCAGAAAAGTTCTATGGCTCGTCCATGTTGCTGCTCTGCAGATCTTGTCGATTGAGGCGCCTGCCCTCTCTGCCCAGGAGGTCGCCAGGGATCTGGTTGAATGCGCCTTAAGGCGGGTTGGTACTGGTTTACCTGCCTGCCTATAAGCAATAGATATGGTTTGTCTAACCCATCTAGCTATCGTTGTCTTAGAAGCTTGTAGACCCTTTCTCTTCCCTGAGAAGGTGATCAATAAGTGATTGGATCTCCTAAAGTCTTTCACTCTTTCCAAATAGGCTAGGAGACAACGCCTGACATCTAAGAAATGGAACCTTTCCTCTTCCTTATTCTTGGGATTCTGGCAAAAAGACGGGAGAATAATCTCCTGCGTCCTGTGAAATAGTGAAGCCACCTTTGGCCAATAAAGAGGATCCTGAGTGAGGATTACCCTATCCTCTAGGATGCGCAAAAAAAAAAAACAGCTCTTTAATCGAAAGGGCCTGTATATCACCCACCCTTCTGGACGTAGTGATAGCCAGAAGGAAGGCCAACTTAAAATGATAAAAGTTTAACAGAAATTTGAGCCACTGGCTCAAAAGGCCCCCTTGTTAGGGCATCTAATACCAAGGACAGGTCCCATGGAGGGCAACTGACCGACCTGACTGGAACTACCCTTTCCCTGGCCAACAAAAATCTTTTTATCAGCGGCTCCTGTCCTAGCTTCCTATCAAAAAACACGGACAGGGCTGCCACCTGGACTTTGAGGGTGCTGACTGAAAAACCCTGGTCCACCCCCTCTTGAAGAAAGTCTAGGATGGTAGGTATCATCTGGAGAACCCCCTCCTTAGACTGCAGCCAATGGGAGAAAACTTTCCAGACTTTTGCATAAATTTTTCTGGTGACGCCTTTCCTACTGAGGAGAAGAGTGTCTATCACTCTCTCCGAACAGCCCCTGTCACGGAGTATTTCCCTCTCAATAGCCATGCTGTCAGAGAGAGACGTCCCGGGTCGGGGTGAAAGACTGGACCCTGACTGAGCAGGTCTCGTTGCACCGGCAGATGCAACGGGGGAGCTACCGAGAGACTCTGAATGGTGGGAAACCAAACCCTCTTGGGCCACCAGGGTGCTATTAGCACCAGGTCTGTCCTTGAGTAGGTTAACTTCTGTAGGACTCTGGGAAGGAGTACCAGTGGGGGAAAGGCATAAGCCAGCCTGAAATTCCACACCTGTACAAGAGCGTCTATCCCTTTTGCTTCTTGATCCTTGTAAAGGGAGAAAAATCTACTGACCTTCGCATTCCTCCGGGAAGCGAATAAATCTATTTCTGGCTTGCCGAAATGTCTGCAAACCAGGAAGAAGATTTCTTTGCTCAATCCCCATTCCCCTGAAGGATGGGCTGTCTGCTTAAGAAATCTGCCTGTAGATTGAGTGAGCCTTTTATATGAACCGCTGACAGTGAAAGGACCTTCCTTTCTGCTTCCCCAAGGATTTGCTGCGCTAACCCCCTCAGTTTGCAAGACCTTGTTCCTCCTTGGTGATTTAAGTATGCCACCGTGACCTGGTTGTCCGAGAGGACCTGAACCTCTCTGTCCTGCAGCTACTGTTGGAAATAGTCTAGGGCCTTGCCTACAGCCAGGAGCTCCCTGAAATTGGAGGATTCCCTGGCTTGGCTGTGGTTCCAAGACCCTTGGGCATACTGGTCTACCAGATGAGCCCCCCAGCCCCAAGCGCTGGAGTCCATGGTCAAGACTAATGGGTTTACCTGGGCCCAGGGGCGACCTTTCACCAAATCAGGTTACTGCCGGTATGCAGGCCGTCATGAGGCCCAGCAGTCTCATATCTCAGAGAGGCTTCTCTTCTTTCGAGAAGGGTGACAACCGCATTCTGGACCTTCACTACCTTTTCCGCTGGTAAGAACACCCTCTGTGCCTGTGAATCTAACAGGTAGCCTAGGTATAGTTTGGACTGAGAAGGTGTCAGTAAGGACTTCTCCCGGCTGACCAACCAGCCCAAGGTTTCCAGAACCTCTAACACAATGTCTCTGTCTATCACTGCTTGCTTCTGATCCACACTGTAGATCAGCAAGTCGTCTAGGTAGGGTATTAACCTTATGCCCTGTAGGTGTAGATATGCTACGACCTTGGCCATCACTTTTGTGAATAACCTTGGGCTTGCCGCCAGCCCAAAGGGAAGAGCTCTGAACTGCCAGTGTTCTACTCTCTGCTGTATATGGACTGCGAACGTAGGTATCTCTGATACTCGGGAGCAAAGGGTACATGTAAATATGCGTCATTCAGGTCCAGAGTGACCATAAAAACTCCTGCCTGAAGATGTTTTCTTACTGAGTAAATACTTTCCACCCTGAACCTCTTCTGAAGTAAGTAACGGTTTAGTGCTCTCAGATTTATTATTAAACGAAATCTGCCTGAGGGTTTTGGAACCACAAATACGTGTGAGTAAAAACCCTGGGCTAATTGACTGGCTGGTACTGGAGCAATGGTTCCTTGCTCTGCCAGCTCCTTTAAATTTTCCAGTAAACCCGCTGCCCTGGCTGGGTCCCTGGGAGGAAAGGTAATTAGAAAATTCTGAGGGGGAAGACTTTGGAATTCCAGTCTGTACCCTACTTCTAAGAGATTTAAAATATATGGACTCTGCGTAATCCTTTTCCAATGGGGAAGGAAGTTGCTGAGTCTTGCGCCCACTCCTATGGTGGCGCATTTACCCTCTTTCTGAGAGGTTCCGGAACTGGAAAAAAGAATTGTACTCTTATCCTTTCCTTTTCCACCTCTTCCTTTGTTCAACTTTCCCTTTATGATGAGTCCTTGAGTGGGGGCCTCGAAAAAATTTCTTACCCCTTTCCCTCTTGGGTTTTACCGGGAACTTCTTTCCCTTTTCAGTAGATCGGGACAAAACCTGATCCAAGCCTGACCCAAACAACAGGGAACCCTCAAAGGGAATGCCACACAAACGGGATTTGGAAGTGAAATCTCCATCCCAGGTCTTTACCCATAGGGCCCTCCTGGCGGAGTTTAAGAGTGCTGCTGTCTTAGCTGTGGTCCTAACAGTCTCCACCGCTGCATCTGCCACATACGCTACCTCTCGACTGATTACCTCCAGTGATTCTAAAATATCTTTAGTCTCCTCACCCCGGGAGACGTGATCTATTGATTTGCCAAGCCAGGTGTCTGTATTTCTGGCTACTCAGGCGGAAACTAGGGCCGGCGCCATTGCTGCCGCATTCGCCTCCCAGGCCCCTTTTAGTAAAGTCTCAGATTTCTTATCCATCTGATCTTGGATATTTCCAGAATCTTCAAAGGATAAATCCGACCTCTTGGACACCTGTGCCAGGGCTGCATCCAAACGAGGGTTTTTTTAAAAAATCTTTCCTCCTCCTCACACTTAAAGGGACACCTTCTTTTCCAAGCTTACAGTCTGAGAAGCTTACGTTCAGGTTCCTTCCACTCTCTGAGGACCATCTCCTTCAGAGACTGGTGGATGGGAAAGGTTCTGGCCTGCAACCTTCCTAGGCCCCTATACACCCTGTCCTGTGCTGAAACTTGGGCAGAGGGGACCTGGATATCCTCCGAGGTGTAAATGGCCTTTAAAAGACCCTCCATGTCCTCACTTGGGAACAAAAAAACCCCAGGTTTTGCCTCCCCCTGGCTATCCTGGTCCGAATCCTCCCCAGAAGTAACTTCTGGGACCTGACCTTCCTCCACTCAGACAATAGGGAGGCCTGGCCCTGGCTCTCCGTATAGGATGTGGAAAAATTTTCTTGTGGGTGAGGAATCTCTCTCTCAGAGGGACTCTCATCCTGCTCTTCACTAGAGTAGTTTGAAAAGATTGAAGGGTGGCTAACATTTCAGACTGTAAAGCCCTACCTTCCTTCACGACCTGAGCGGTCTCCCTGCCTGCGAGTTTAAAGATATACCTATCGCAGAAAGGTTTGCTGTGGTCCTGTGCTAATTTAGCATTACAATAACCACAGCGTTTGGACTTTGAAGTAGCCTTTCCTATAGACCTACAGGCTGACCCCTGGGCAGAGCCTTCAGTCCCTGGAAAATAGGAATTTAACAATTAGCTACTCAAGTCTAAAAGGGCCAAGGGGAGTCTACCTCAGAGTACCCCGCCCCTCAAAACACAGCTGGATCACTCACCCCCTGTGGCGACCTCAATAGCTGTCTGCTCAGACGGACCTTCCAGTTCCATGACGATTTTAGCTGCCCTGCAGAATCGCTGGGTTAAGGCACAGTCCTGAGCGTTCCCCTGTTTGCCTTTGAAAGTGCTGCAAGGTAAACGACGTTTTCACAAACAGTAGCCGGGGTGCTTCACTGCAGCCTCTGCTGTTTGAATATTCCCGCCGGTCGGCGCCATCTTTAGGAGGTCCGTCGGCCGGAAGTGACGTACGGCCTCTTCCGGACCTGCGCTGTGCAGTTGGAACGCACGCCAATGCGTCCAGACCTCCCAGCCTCCATCCAGAAATCCGATGGCCGGAAGTGATGCATCCGGACTTCCGGACCTGCGCCGTAGAGCTGGAACGCACGCCACCGCGTTCAGCACTGGAGGAATGCAGCTTACCACCAACGAACAGTCGCTCAAGGTAGGCAAACACAAATGGGGAGCAGCACGTTTAGGACAACTCCCCTGTCCCACGAAGCTGCAAACAGGGCTCCTAAAGGAGACCTTAAGCGAGGACTATCTCCCCCAGGTGTCTCTGGGGGTTGCAAGGGAGAAAGGCAGACCCTGTCCGCTGAGCCCCACAAACAAGGATAATCTTCTCTAGGAAAAAGCGAGGTCCCAGACCTCTCCATAAAAAAATAAAAGGAGAAACTTGGTTTCGCTGTCATCTGTGGGAAACACAAATCAAGAACTGAGGGTCTGAGGGAGGGGTGGGGACTTTTAAACTTGTTGTTGATTGTGTTTCCTGTCAGGTGGACCAGTCATCTCTCAGGTGTGCCGTCCTGGAAGATGACTGGAGAAACACTTGTTATCAGTACCAAAGAGCACTACTGGAAAACACTTCGCCGTGAGTCACTGCTAAGGCCCTGGACTGCTGAAGTGTGTGTACAGAACTGTGCAGAGTCTGGCAATGCTAAAAGAACGTCGACTCCGCTCTCATTAACAGGCATATGGTTTTAAGTTGCAGAGCTGATCAAAATCACAAGATGATTACAAAACAAAACTTTCCTTGCAATGCTATCCAAACTCAAAAACAGACATAAAGCAAACTTGCTTTTTCCAAGCAGGGCAAAGCAACAAAGTTTCACTTTAAACAAACCACCCCAATGGCACAGCGCATTACCCATTCTTAGCTCCCCAACTGCTTCCAATTTGGCAGCATGGGACAGTGCCTAGACACCCTCCTTTCAAACCTGGCAAGTGCCTACCACCATCAGGGGAATATTCCCCGCTCGCAACTGATTGCTAGATTACATTGATATCACAGGAACTAGGGCTGGGGAGGAAATGTATTTAAATATTGAATCAAGTGGAGAGGTCAAATCAATTCAAAATTTTCTGAAAATCTTGGGAGAAAATCACGGTGTCAGCGACAGTCCTGGTGAAAAATGAATAAATAAGGAGCTGCGGCCAGGAGTTTTTAGGAGAGGTCGCGGCTTTGGCCTAGTCCATGAGGGCGGACGCCACAGACTAGGCCTCGCATAAAAAACTCCTGCCCGCAGCTCCTCAGGACTGGCATGGTGTCAAAAAATAAATAAATAATTAATATATATATATATATATATATATATATATATATATATATATATATATATATATATATATATATAACACACCTCGATTCGAATCGTGAATTTTTTTTTTTTTTATAAAATAGATTTTTTGGGAGAAAAATCACCCAGCTCTAACAGGAACAAGGAAGAGCTGCTTGGTGTTGGCTCATGCCTACAGAGATCTGGCAGTAGTTTCACATTGATGCAACACTATGGCATGGATTATAGAATGAACATGGGCAAAAGAGCAGCTTCAGAATGCCCACTGCAAGTGCTACAATGGGTATAGAAAAGAATCACCTCACTTTAAAGAGGAAGTAAACTCCCTTTACTGACTTGTACCTATAGGTAAGCCTATAATAAGGTATTGGTATAAACAGGTTGTATAAATATTTCCTAAGTGCCCGTTCACACTACCGCGACTTGTCAGGCGACTTAGCCGCCTGACAAGTCGCGCTCCGTTCTGTACTATGGAACCGTTCTAATAGGAGCGACTCAAGTCGCTCCGACTTAGAAAAAGGTTCCTGTAGTATTTTCGGGGCGACTTCAGGCGACTTGCATTGACTTCTATACAGAAGTCATTTTGCAAGTCGCCGCTGAAGTCGTGTGCAGGTCGCGTCTGTGAGACGCGCTGCAAGTCGCGTCGCCCCTGTGTGAACGGGCACTAAATGGGCACCATTTAGGAGATATTTACAGTACATGCAGCCAGTGAAAAATCACTGGTGAATGCGCTCTGAAGAAACAGCCACCCATGCTGTTCCTTCAAAACCCTGTGCCTTGTGCGGGAGTGACGTCATCATGGCTCCGGACAGTCACAGAGGCATATGTCAGGGGCAAAAAAAAAAAAAAAAAAGTCAAACACAGAACCACTTAATTGGAAGAAGGATCAGCCCAGACTTCAACCCCATTGAAAATCTGTGGAATGGCTTGAAGACTGCAGTCCACAAATGGTCACCATCAAAATTAACTGAACTTTAGCAATTCTGAAAAGAAGAGAGGCCAAATATTGCAAAGTCTAGACATGCAATGTTAGTAGAGACAAATCCCAACAGACTAAAGTCTGTAATTAAAAGCAAAAAGGAGGTACAACAAAATACTAACAAAAAAAAAAAAAAAGGGTGATTCTTTTTCCAACTCAGGGATTAAAAAAAAAAAAAAAAAATCCTAACATGTTGGTGTTATATCTTTCACTTGGATGCTACAAGTTGCACTGGATTTAAAAAAAATAAAATAAAAAAAAAAAGCAACAAAATGTGAGCGAATCTTTTCTATACCCACTGTATGCGATTCACCACTTGCCTGTATCGCCCCGTTTGCCGGATAAGATTTCCTTAATGTAGGTCTGCTTAAAAACTAATTTTTAACATCCTCCTCAGCCAGATGGGACAATTAAACCCATAAAGTTGCTTTGTTTTCTATAAGCCAGCAGATGAATTGAAACTCACTGTCTCTTGTAAAAATCAGCCATCAAACACAGCCCTAATATACGAATGTCATCCATTCTCTCAGAAGTAGAATCGAAGCATGCGCTTTTTTTTTGTCCTTACCATATGCTGTCATCGTGCCGACATATGGGCCGTCCACGACGTTCCTGTTTTCCTCCGCCAGGGCTTTGATGTAGCGTTTGCTGAGATCCAGAATCTGCTCGCGGAGCATGGTGCTGCTTTCATGCTGAGTCCGCTGCTGGATCGTAAAGTGAAGCAACATCATGCCCCAGATAAAGCCAAAAGTCACCAGAAAAAAGCCCAGCTTCTGGGAGGACAGCTTCCACGGCGTGAAGAGGGCCATGGCCTTTGCAGGCAATCGTTCTGTCGGGGCAGTGGTTCTAAAGGCTACAAAGACGGTTTAGATCCATGATATTCACGTTCAGGAAGAGGACTGTAGTCACAGCATTGTAGTAATCAGATCGCTTGTATTTGGCTTGGTAATGCTGCAGGGAAAAAAAAAAAGAAAAGGAGATTAAAGGGAATCTTAACTGAGACTGAGCGCCACAAACCAAACACAATTGAATTCATTTTTAATATGCAAACCAAATGCGGCACGCCCCCCCCCCTCCCCCCCAAAAAAATCGCCATGATTTACTTTGTTGGGAGCACTTCGAAAAACACCCCTCTTAGCATTTCTGGCTGTGGCCATCTTGAGCAAGAGCAAAATGATTCATGTAGCATTTACTTCCTGGAATCCATCTGGCCTCAGCTTAAAGTGGTTGTAAACCCTTACAAACCACTTTGACCTACAGGTAAGCCTAGATTAAGGCTTACCTGTAGGTCCAAGCAATATCTCCTAAACCTATATGGTTTAGGAGATATTCGCCCGAAAACGGGCACCGCTGTCTACCGCGCATGCGCCGTAGATAGCGGCGCGCAGGCACACTGAGCGCGGCATTCTCAGCGACGGAGCTGCCGCGCGTGTCGGCTCCCGTGCGCATGTGCGGGAGTGACGTCATCGCGGCTTCGCCGAATGACAGCGGCGGAGTTGCGAGACCCCACCAACAAAATGGATGCGGCGGACTACAGGGGACAGCGGCGACTTCGCTGGCTCCTGTGTCAGGTAAGTGACACATAATGGGCTACTATGCGATGCATAGTAGTCCATTATGCTTTGCCTTTGCAGGGAATGAAAGAGGAAGTAAACTCATCAGGGTTTACTTCCTCTTTAAGCATGGAGACAGAAGCGTGTGCTTAGCTGAGAACACTCCTCTTCCCCCTACTGAATATAAGAAATAAAACAAATAAAAAAAAAAGTATAACAAGTAAATGATATACTTTTCCATTTACTAATGCCAGCAGTAAGAGGATTACAAATAATCACGTTGATTGGGAGAGTGAAGTTTCACTTTAAAAGAGGATTTGACTTACTGCTCATCATCCACCCTCTCCATTAACATTTTCTGTTTTAATTGAGTCATTAAACAGTTTGCATAGCAAAACCTTTAGCTACTTTTGGTTAAAAGGGAAGGATTAGAGCCCTGTTGAAAGGCTGTGTGTTCCCACGGGGGAATTATTACCCTCCCCATTGATCATTGTCAGCGAGATGCAAAGTGATGGGAAATCCAAAATGTTATAGCTGTCACAAGAGATAAGTGAAGAGGCGTTGTCCCAGTAGGGACAACGGTTCTAGTGACAACTGCCCAAGAGGGCAATTGCCCTCACTTTGTAGATATTTCCTGTTCCTTGGATGTCTCTGCAACAGGGAATGAGGGAGGAAGCAGCTGAATGAGGGAGGCCTTCAATTTTATTAAGGACTTTTCCAAAACCATCTCTTTTTTGTAACACTGCACTTTTTTGGGTAAATAGGTAGGGGGTAAAAATGTATCCCATACTCATTCACATGGTGGGGAAGGGGGCACCTTTTTTAAAGGGGGCTTCCAGATTCCAATAAGCCCCCTGCCTGCAGACCCCCTCAACCACCATCCAAGGTTGACAGGAAGAGGCCCGTCCCTCATTAACATGGGGACAAAGTGCTTTTGGGTGGGGGGGGCACAGAACCCCACCATGCCCAAAGCACCCCCCATGTTGAGGGCACGTGGCCTGGTATAGTCCAGGAGAGGGGCTGATCGCTTGTCTGTTGTGTCCCCCCCCCCCCTTTCCTGACTTGTCAGGCTGTGTGCTCTGATAAGGGTCTAGATTTGGGGGGGGGGGGGGGGGGGCGATGCCTTTTTTTCTTCCAGCTGGTGGGCTTCCCCCTCAAGAGCCTCAGCGTATAAGTTGCATCAGCTAAGATCATGATCCGACTTGCATTCAAATCAGTGGACTGAAATCACGCCCAAGTCGGACCAAAGTAGTGCAGGAATCATGGATTATGACGACATGTCATGTGACTTGTGCTCTGGAAGTCGGAACGCATGTCAGACCCGTGTAAACCAGCCCTTAATAAAAACTGGCCTCTGACCCCTTAATAATCCCTCTCCAGATCTATATTTACACACACACACACACACACACACACACACACACGTGTACAGGTGTGAGCCAAAGTACTTTAAAAGCGGTTCCGTTTATAGCTATCGATTTTAAATAGGGAAGGTGAGGTTGGGAAACCATTTGCGTTTTAGCACAAGGTCCAATTGCTTCCAACAGTCAATTTACATGGCTGCAAACCAATACATAAAGTATGCAAAGACGAAAGGTTGAATTATTTCTCAAATATTAAAAAGGGCAAGAGGTGTGATTCAAGTAACTTTGACTAAGAAGTGATTGACGATCATAAAGTGGTTTCAGCATCTTAGAAATTGCTGAGCACCTCAGATCTTCAGGAAATAAATGACTAAAAATTTACCGAGAACAGCCGGGGGGGGGGGGGGGGGGGGGGGAATAAATAAAAACAAACCACCCCACACACAAAAATTAATTAATGGCAGTTGTGCAGGAAACCACCTTGTTAATAAAAAGCTCACAGCCAGACTTGCTCAAGCCTATGAGATCCACAACTGCTCAAATGATGGCTCTTTAGGTTAGCAAGTAACAGAAGTGGAACGTTCTAAATGTATAACACAGGGAACCCTTGCTACATCGGCATAAGGGCAAACCAGGTTGACTTTGTCAAAAGCAGGAAAATGAGGCTACAGCGGGCACAGGATAAGGAAACCCGAGACTGGACAAACATTCCCTGGTATGATGGATATCAAAATCTGCTGCATCTCGGCCACAATCTGACATAAGCAGAAAAGCACCTCATAATGGGCACTGGGACAGGCGTACCCATGTGGCCACTGAGCACAAGTGATCTAGAACAGCATTTTAGCAAGATGCCCAGGCACCCAAGGGTGCCCTGGAAAAATGGCCAAACATTTTATGAAAGCCAGTCAGTAGATGAAGCCTGCCTTTTAGTTACAAAAAGCCACAGGTTTTTATTGTGTAGCATTACAACCAACAATGTTAACAGGTGGCAAGGAGGTCATCAGGGGCCACAGCATCCTTGTTTGCCCCTCCTCTGTCCATCTCCATCAACACTGGGATCATGTCCACTGAGCGAGGGAGAGAAACTGGGGGGGGGGGAGGAATGGAATACTAGTCAGTATCCAAAAGGTGCATTTGCTTTGGAAGAATAGAATTACCTTTAACCACTTCAATACCGGGCACTTAAACACCTTCCTGACCAGACCAATTTTAAGCTTTCAGCGCTGTCGCACTTTGAATGACAATTGCGCGGTCATGCAACGCTGTACCCAAATTAAATTTTTATCATTTTTTTCCCACAAATAGAGCTTTCTTTTGGTGGTATTTGATCACCTCTGCGGTTTTTATTTTTTGCTAAACAAATAAAAAAATACCGAAAATTTTTGAAAAAAAAAATGTTTTTTTTTGTTTCAGTTTCAAAACTTTGTAAATAAGTAAATTTTCTCCTTCACTGATGGGCACTGATGGGGATACACTGATGGGCAATAAGGCGGCACTGATGGGCACCAATGAGGTGGCACCAATGAAGTGGCACTGATGAGGTGGCATTGATGGACACTGATATGTGGCACTGATAGGCGGCACTGATGGGTGGCACTGATGGGCGACACGGATGGACACTGATATGTGGCACTGATAGGCGGCACTGATGGGTGGCACTGATAGGTGGCACAAATTGGCACTGATAGCTGGCATGGGTAGACGGCACAGGTGGGCATGGGTAGACGGCACAGGTGGGCATGGGTAGACGGCACAGGTGGGCATGGGTAGACGGCACAGGTGGGCATGGGTAGACGGCACAGGTGGGCATGGGTAGACGGCACAGGTGGGCATGGATGGGCACTGATAGGTGGCATGGATGGGCACTGATAGGTGGCATGGATGGGCACTGATAGGTGGCATTGTATTATAACATACTGTACTAATGGATGCCAATCAGTGCCAAACAATAATGCACGCCAATCAGTGATGCCCATTGTGGGCACTGATTGGCATCCATTATGAGCACTGATTGGCATCCATTGTGGCACTGACTGGAATCCCTGGTGGTCTAGGGTGGCATACCTTATCCTGGGCATCCCTGGTGGTCTGGTGGCGTCCCTGGTGGTCCAGTGTGGGCATCCTCGGGGGGGCTGTGCTGATAATCGATCAGCACAGGCCCCCCTGTCAGAGGAGCAGCCGATCGGCTCTCCTCTACTCACGTCTGACAGACGCGAGTGAGGAAAAGCCGATCACCGGCTCTTCCTATTTACACTGTGATCAGCCGTGATTGGACACGGCTGATCGCGTGGTAAAGAGTCTCCGTCGGAGACTGTTTACCGAGATCGTAGTTGCCGGGTGTCAGACTAACACCCCGCAACAACGATCGCCGCAGCGGCTCATAATCCCGAGGACGTCATATGGCGGCCGATCAGGATTATGAAACCACTTTGCCGCCGTCAATTTGTAATAGGGCGGGCGGCAAGTGGTTAATGTTGGGTGTCCTACATGTGTAGATGTTGCTGCTTTATACAAAATGAACTAATTTGTTTTTACATTTTAGAATGGGGTGCCTCGAGATAATGTGCATCATTTTGAAGGGTGCTTTGGCTGAAAAAAAAAAAAAAAAAAAAAAAAGGTTGAAGTACAGATCTAGAAAACAGTCTGCCTTTCATAGCCATGGTCATAGTCATGAGAACTTCACTCTGGGTTTTAGTCAAATGTATTTTACATGTGTGCCAACAATAGCGCCTTTATCTTCAGTGTTGGGTGAACTCTGGGCTTCGGGTCAAACTGTACAATCAGCAGAGGCCTCAACAAGTTTGGTCAGAAGATAAGCGTGGATTTTGTTGGTGCTGAAAACATGCCTGCACCAACATCTGCAGATCATTCCCAGAACAAGCTACCCATTCCCCCCAGATACAGTGCTGGCCCAGAGGACAAGTGAGAAAACACACGCACACACACGCGCGCACACACACGCACACACACACGCACGCACTAAAAATTCAACTTTTCAGGGCTTGTAATACCATTTTTTCTTCTTTGTTTGCACCTTCCCACCTCCTTAAGGCTGGGTTCACACTGCTGCGGCTACGAGAACCGGATGTGATTCTCAACGCACTGCAAATCACATCCGATCTCTGTGCGATGCGAGTTCAGCCATACAGATAGTATGGCTGAATTCGCATCGCACCCTCCCCAAACTCGCACAGGACCCTTTTTTTGGTCCGCAGCAGAATCGGATCGCATGGGTGTTTACACCATGCGATCCGATTCCTGTCCGAGTTTGCAGATCGCACTGCGATATGCGAACTGATCTGGGGGTGTCATTAACGTTTCACTGACACTCCCAGCAGTTCGCATAGGGCAATGTGAACTGCCGCCGGGAGGTATGCAATGCGGGAACCCCCCGGAAGGTATGCAATGCGGGAACCCGCCGCAGATTTGCGGCGTTCCCGCATCGCTGCAGTGTGAACCCAGCCTTAAGCTTACTCCAGCAAAAACCCTGGGGTACCTTCTTCACCTTTCAAGAGGCAGCACTTCCATTATGCAGGGAGGACATTTCCCTCCAACAGCAGCTCTTGCAACTGCTTGCATGAAAAATATTAAATGTCATGATGTATTATTGAATACAGAGCTGAATTAATTTAGGTCTTTTATCTGCTTTGAGTTTAGCTTAAAAATATACACAAGGCACTCTGAAGGATGCAGTTACAGCTTTTGGTCCAAAAAAAAAAAAAAAAAAAAGACACTGATCGGATTGCAAGTTTACCTGTACTGTACATGAACTAAGCAAAATTACAAGGATCACTAGACAGTGAGAACCACAAATAAGTACACTACAAAAAGCAGGGAAGGGGAAGCAAAGGGAGATGGGGGGGCGGGGGGGATGCAATCCATTCCCAATACACCAAAGAACTGCAGATGCATTAGAAAAGCAGAGAACAAGGAAGAAGATATTAATTGTCCTATTATATTGTCCTGCCACTTTTAGTTGTACTTGGCTCAGTCAACCGCCAAAGTCTGCATGCTGGCACTTCCCGCCCCACATGCTTCAATGTTCTGTGCAAAAGGTTCATAGAATAGGAAACCTGTGCAGAGGGATAAAAGGGGGGGGGGGGGGGGGGATCACCTCTGCTATCCTCTTTCAGTAATAACTTGGCTGCCTGCCAAATTACGTCAGCAATTTAAGTCACTGACCCAGATAAGTAGGTAGCCAGGCAAGTAGCATTTCCAGCCTCTTGGCATAGGTTTAGTAGATTTAAAAATTAATCTCAGGGTAAAAAAAAATAAAAAATAAAAATAAAAAAAAACAAACACACACACCAAACAAACCCAACACGCTAAACCAGAGCTTGACATTCGCTTCGAAACTAGTAGCCAGCTAAAAAAATAAATAAAAATAAAATAAAAATTAGACGCCATTTTTCTTTTAACTTTAACAAAGCTTTAGTGTTACGAAGGAGGCCTGGTGCTAGAATTATTGCTCTCATTCTGGCGTGCGCAGCGATATGCAACATCTGTCACAATCAGCATTTTCAGGTATAGGTTCCCTGACACATGCATTTACGTTTGTAGGTGCATATATTGTATGTGGGGAAGGGGTGCCTCAATTTTGGGGATGGGGGGGGGGGGGGGGGGAGGGGGATTGTGTGCTTGGGAGCAACCAATTTTTTTTATTTCTACTTTTCCACTACATAGGGGACAAAAAGTGATGTGATGACTTTTTGGCAACAGGTTCTCTTTAATGAGACAAATCGGGGTCTCCCCTGTGCTCCACTGAATGTGACCACGCACATCACACTGCATTACATTCTCTCCCAGCCTTTGATGTCCGGGAAAACTGTTGATGGGTACCCAGAAGTGATACTCGTCACTTTTGGGTGGGCAACAAGGAGGAGAGCAGATGTGTCCCTACTTCCCTTCCTCTTCTCTACCCAGCGGCACCTATGCCTGTCCCAGTTCTGCAGATGGGCAAACGGAGCCTAAGATACATAGCGGGGGGGGGGGCACACTCGTGGTGTGTAGAGGCATACGTGTGGCAGCCCAGGCACCAGGATGCAATTTCTAGTCGAAATTGCAACCTGGCACCTGGGATTTGTTGAGCCCTACCTTAAAAAAATTACACACATTTAAAACAAGTAGTTTCAAATATTCTATGACTCACCAAGGAGAGCAAGGGAACATTTAAGGGCAAACAATTAAAATTCTTAATTGCCTACCCAACATGATCATTACTTATAAATGAGGGCGTTGGTTGACCAGGTTAGGTTTTTATGAACCGTTTATGAGCAAACAATGCTGTGTGCAGATTTCTAGTAAGCTGCTATTGAAATACCTCCACTAGAGTACATGGGCATCCTTATTATTTAGGGCACTGCAGAGAGGGAGAAGGGAGAAGGGCTACTCGCTATGGGTTAATTGCTCTTCACTGTACGATGTATGAAATAACCCTAAACAACATTCTGCATAACACACATACAGCACTACATGATCTATATCAGGTGTGTAACGCTCCAGAGATGTCCTTGTCCCATCAACTCTTTCTACATTGATATTAATGGAATCCGCAGTGACTTAAAGCTGAAGCTTTTTGGCCTTAACCTCTCTACTGGGTCACAGGAGAGCACAACAGCGGTCTACAGCTGCTCCCGGTTCTGGAAGAATCTTTACCACACAAGTCAGGAACCACCCATCTGCCTAATTGACAACAGGCTCTCAGTGTGCAGCTGTGAGCCGAAGCCAGTGGTGCCGCCCCCTCCCCAGCCTGGCGCTCCAGTGAGTGCTGGAGGGGCAGAATAGAGCAGTCACTGCTCTCTGCTGGTCAATCAGTTGTCTTCCTGGAGCAGTCACTTGACTGCTCAGTTCTTGGTCTTTGCGCCAGCGGGGGAACGCTGCAGCATCAGATCAATGCATGAAGGTAAATATGAAGGTATGATTTTTATTTTTTTTCATAACCCAAAACTTCTCAAATCACATTTTATTTGCCTGCATTGAGCCATCTTGTACAGGCAGCTGGATCCTTGAAACCTTCACTGCAAGGATGCCTGACCCATGCCCGTCTCTGAACTTCAAGTGCTGCAACCGTTCATTTTTAAAATAAATCAGCACAAGGGACTGTACTTACAATCAACGAGAAGCATCCCTTGTGCTGGTTGTGGATTTAGTGTAAAACCTGAAAACCTGTCCTCCGATTATTTAGATTTATGTAATCTTCCAGTGAGGAGGGGTTAATAGGAGCCAAAGGACTTGTCATATGAACTTATCAAGAGTGCCGACTATGCCTGTCTTTTCTGCCCACCTCCCTCAAAGAAGCTGCATTATAACATCCATAAATGAAAATGCTCTATGAATTGGGGACAAAAGGAGAGGGGGGGGGGGGGGGTGATGGAATGAATGAAAGGTCTGCTTACTCCAACCATAGAGAGCTTTTCCTTAATGGAAGATGTAGTTTAGCTTTTACGAATGGATATGGAAGGGGCAGAAAGGGCAAGCATAACTGGCACCCTTGACGAGTGCATGCAACAGGTCCCTTGGTTTGTATTATCCCGCAGTGCCCGGTAGGTTGGGGGGGTTACAGACACATTGAGGGCACACAAGATGGAGATATATATAGATATATTTTTTGTTAGTGGCTACCGAGTCATATTTAACCGAAAAAGCTTGAGTGCTTAGCTTTTCATGGTTTGAAGACATCTGCTACATTCTGGGGTTCTTTTGATATCCTTAAAGTGGTTGTAAAGGCTGCAGGTTTTTTTCTACCTTAATGCATTCTCTGCAAATGTGTAAAAAAAAAAAAAAAAAAACCTTGCATTGTCAGGCCCCCAAAAAGGTGCTCCTCTCTGGACTCTGTGAAAGCAGTGGGAGCCACTGGCTCCTGCTGCTGTCAATCAAATCCGGTGACGAGGAGGGGGGGGGGGGCAGAGCCGCACAATGTCAATGGAGACAGTGTGGCTTCGGATCGAGTCCACACGTGCATCACTACAGGGAGAGGATTCCTATGATGGCCCAGGAAGGAGGAGCCCAGAGCGCCAGCGAAGGACCAGAGAGGAGGATTGGGGCTGACCTGTTCAAAAACTATTACACAGAGCCAGAAAGCATGATTTATTTTTTTGTTTTTGTAAAACCCAAGCTAAATTTTACCATATTACAAGAATGGACACAGAACATGGAAGCCAAGTTTTTTTTGTTGGCTTTATATATCCATCTATACATTATATGGTTATAGAAAACAAGATTCCAATGCACACACTACAGTCAATGTTTAATGCTCTGAACATGGACCTTAGAGCCCATCTCTAGGCAGCAGAAAAGCCAACTGACTGGTTGCAATTGACAAATCAGACTAATCTCTTCTTACCTCAATATACTTTTACTCTTGATACATCCTCTCTTACTTCTTAAAAATGCCCCCACACATTCCCAGTCTGAACCCATCTGGGGCGAATGGGTGGTTGGGAATTCAGAGATTTTTTTTCAAAGTTATACTAACATCCTTTCTTCTTTGTATATTAATTGTTAAACATTCTATTTTTATATGCTTAAATGTGATTATATTTAAAGTGGAAGTAAACTCCCCTATAGTTTTCAGCCAAGGAAGCTGCCATCTTTGCCTCTGTTTAATCTTCAACTGCTATGGTGCTGCACATGTGATTCGTTATGACACCAGCCATTGGATGGTTTGATAGTTTGAGAGCACAGCCAATGTACAGTTAGCATTCCCGGCTTGCCTTTTTTTTTTTTTTTTTTTTTTTTTAAACTGTTTAAATCGATGGGTTTACTTCCACTTTAAGAATGTCTGATTCTATTGTTCTTATCCCATATTTGCATTTTTTTCCCTCTCTTTTGACATATGTCCTTTCTAATATAAAAACTTCAATAAAAATTGAAAAAGAAAAAAATCACAGAGTACACCTGTATTTCCTAAGGCTGGGTTGGAAAACTTAATTTGCGCATAGAAAAGCTGCATATTGCCTGCATGAGCCACTTAGCTGAGCGGCATCCATAGTTTAATGGTATTTTTCCCCCCAACTGCCTGCAACAAATTGCTCTACTTCTAGAAACAAAATGGATGCAGCCTGACTCATCACCGCTTTGTACTGCTGGGCTAACGAGGGCTCTTTTTAAACTATTGGCAATTAGTGCTGCAATCCATGAGTGAACCCCGTGGACAACGAGTATTCACGGCAGGGTAGCCAGAATGGAAAGTGACCCCATTAGTTCCCACTGCAGGAGGTAGAAACTCGTAGAGTATGTAGACTCGGCAAAAGCACTTTCACAGAACACCTATCCAATATTCATGGTAAAGAGTTATATATCACCTCAACATATTACAGCCACATAGTGGCATTGCTTGGTCCACATAGAATAAGGTGTGCTCTGTAAAAAGCAAAATATTTAATTACACAAAAAAAAAAAAAAAACACAAACACAAACACACACACACACCAAGGAATTATAATATGGTACAATATTCATAAGGAGCAAAAGAGAAAATACAAAGAGCAGAGCGATTTAGAGAGCTAGTATGACGCTGCACTAGTACAAAGTATTCTCAGATACTCAGATTAATTCCAGCGGTAAAATAAAAAAAAATAAAAAAATACTTTTACTTACCCGCTCCTGTGGTCATGATCCTCCAGTGCCAAATCCTTCTCTTCAGTGTACTTCCTGGAGGGGTCCAGCCTCAAATCCTTCTCTTCACTGAACAATTCCCACTGACTGGCCAGCAGAGAGATGGGCATAAAGGGGACCAGCGAGGGTGAACAAGCGGTGTTGGATTGACAATTCCAAAGTATTTACCCCAAGGAAGGTTCGGTGCCTGAAGAGGACAAGTATAGTATCCCTGCACAGATAATTTCTCCAAGATCCACCAGCCTGCTAGACGTTTCAAATGTTTCTATTAATCTCCAAACTGCTTCTCTGCCTGTAAACACCATCACTTTCCAGGGGAAGGGCTTGCAACAGTTCTGTCAGCATTGCACAGATTCTCACACACATCCCCAACGAGTTTGTCAAGTCAGATATCTAAACAGCATCTCCAACACTATAGGCAGTATATACACTTTACGTAGGGAAATAAACCAGTAAGCGCTCATTTATACTTGCTTTGACTTTAAAAAAAAAAAAAAAAACTCAACCACTGGGCACTTTCCTAACCAGACCAATTTTCAGCTCTCTCACTTTGAATGGCAATTACTCAGTCATACAACAGTGTACCCATAGGAAAAGGTTTGTCCTTTTTATTTTATTTTTATTTATTTATTTAATTTTTACAAGCAAATAGAGCTTTCTTTTGGTGGTACTTAACCACCTTCAGACCGGACCATTTTGCTGGTCAATGACCAGAGGTCTTTTTACAATTTGGCACTGCGCTGCTTTAACTGGTAATTGCGCGGTCATGCAATGTTGTACCCAAACAAAATTTGCGTCCTTTTCTTCCCACAAATAGAGCTTTCTTTTGATGGTATTTGATTGCCTCTGCGATTTTTATTTTTTGCGATATAAACGTAAAAATACCGCAAATTTTGAAAAAAAATGATATTTTCGACTTTTTGTTATTAGAAAAATCCAATAAACTCAATTTTAGTCATACATTTAGGCCAAAATGTATTCAGCCACATGTCTTTGGTAAAAAAAAAGTAAATAATTGTATATTTATTGGTTTGCGCAAAAGTTGTCACATCTACAAACTAAGGTACGTTTTCTGGAATTTACGCAGCTTTTAGTTTACGACTGCCTATCTCATTTCTTGAGGTGCTAAAATGGCAGGGCAGTACAAACCCCCCCCAAATGACCCCATTTTGGAAAGTAGACACCCTAAGGAAATTGATAAGTGGCATGTTGAGCCCATTGAATATTTTTTTTTTTGCCTCAAGCGATTGAATAATGACAAAAAATATTTTTTTTTTTTTTTTTTTTTTTTTTTTTTTTTTTACACAAAGTTGTCACTAAATTATATATTGCTCACACATGCTATGGGAATATGTGAAATGACACCCCAAAATAAATTCTGCTGCTTCTCCTGAGTACGGGGATACCACATATGTGGGACTTTTTGGGAGCCTAGCCGCGTACGGGGCCCCGAAAACCAAGCACCGCCTTCAGGCTTTCTAAGGGCGTAAATTTTTGATTTCACTTCTCACTACCTATTACAGTTTTGAAGGCCATAAAATGCCAAGATGGCACAAAACCCCCACAAATGACCCCATTTTAGAAAGTAGACACCCCAAGCTATTTGCTGAGAGGCATTTTGAGTCCATGGAATATTTTATATTTTGCCACAAGTTGCGGGAAAATTACAAACTTTAATTTTTTTTTCACAAAAAATGCCAAGATGGCACAAACCCCCCCCCCCCCCCAAATGACCCCATTTTGGAAAGTAGACACCCCTAAATTTAGGGGTACACTAGTGAGACTAGGTAATAAATGGCGGGTGCCCTGAAACTATAAAAAAAATAAACTAACCAACCAGCGTCACCTGTAACAGTTATATGGTGATCACTGGTGAAAGGGTTAACTAGGGGGCAATCAGGGGGCTTTATGCGGTAGTATATGGGGGTCCCTGGCGCTATAAAAAGCTGCGGCGAACCTAAATACCTACCTGCCTAACTAGCGTCACCTGTGACACTAATACAGTGATCAGAAAAACGATCGCTTATTAGGCTGGGTTCACACTGGAGCGATGTGGGAACGCCACGAATGCGCGGCGGGTTTCCGCATCACATGCCTCCCGGCGGCAGTTCACACTGCCCTATGCGAACTGCTGGGAGTGTCAGTGAAATGTTAATGACACCCCCAGATCAGTTCGCATATCGCAGTGCGATCTGCAAACTCGGATCGCATGGTGTGAACACCCATGCGATCCGATTCTGCTGCGGACCAAAAAAAGGGTCCCGTGCGAGTTTGCGGCGGGTGCGACACAAATTCAGCCATACTATCTGTATGGCTGAACTCGAATCGCACAGAGATCGGATGTGATTTGCACTGCAGTGCGGTGCAAATCACATCCGTTCTCATAAACCGCTGCAATGTGAACCCAGCCTTAGTGACACTGGCGACGGGGGTGATCACGGGGTTAAACCTTTATTGGGGGGGTTAGAACCTTAGAACTAAAGGGGGCTAACCCTAACTGCCCTAACAGTTATTACAGTCACAAATGACACCCGCCGGGTGATCAGGGGGTTAAACCTTTATTAGGTAATAAATGGCGGGTGCCCTGAAACTATAAAAAAATAACTAACCAACCAGCGTCACCTGTAACAGTTATATGGTGATCACTGGTGAAAGGGTTAACTAGGGGGCAATCAGGGGGCTTTATGCGGTAGTATATGGGGGTCCCTCGCGCTATAAAAAGCTGCGGCGAACCTAAATACCTACCTGCCTAACTAGCGTCACCTGTGACACTAATACAGCGATCAGAAAAATGATCGCTTATTAGGCTGGGTTCACACTGGAGCGATGCGGGAACGCCATGAATCCGCGGCGGGTTCCCGCATCGCATGCCTCCCGGCGGCAGTTCACACTGCCCTATGCGAACTGCTGGGAGTGTCAGTGAAATGTTAATGACACCCCCAGATCAGTTCGCATATCGCAGTGCGATCTGCAAACTCGGATCGCAAGGTGTGAACACCCATGCGATCCGATTCTGCTGCGGGCCAAAAAAAGGGTCCCGTGCGAATTTGCGGCGGGTGCGACACGAATTCAGCCATACTATCTGTATGGCTGAACTCGAATCGCACAGAGATCGGATGTGATTTGCACTGCAGTGCGGTGCGAATCACATTCGTTCTCATAAACCGCTGCAATGTGAACCCAGCCTTAGTGACACTGGCGAGGGGGGGTGATCACGGGGTTAAACCTTTATTGGGGGGGTTAGGGGGGCACATTAGAACTAAAGGGGGCTAACCCTAACTGCCCTAACAGTTATTACAGTCACAAATGACACCAATGCAAAAAAAAAAAACTGACTGGGGGGGGCAGGGGTAATTGGGGGGTGATCGGGGGGGTAAAGGGGGGGTGTGAGTGTGCCTGGCATGTTCTACTGTGTAGTGTAGTGCAACTCACCGATGCCCTCTCCTCGGTGCCGGAACGAAAAATACCGACACGGAGGAGAGAATACATCACTTCCTCTCCTGTGTTTACATTACAGGAGAGGAAGTGATGTCACCGGACATTTTCATTCGTCGGGAGCGATCGCGAGGGGGTGGCCATGAATGAATGGCCGTCCCCTCGTCCGGGATCGCTCCCGAACGAATACCGACCGCCGCAGGCACCGGGCGGGCAAGGACGTACATGTAAGCCCTTATGCCTGCCCGTGCCATTCTGTCGACGTACATCGTCGTGCGGCGGTCGGCAAGTGGTTAATCACTGCTGGGTTTTTTTTTTTTTGTGCAATAATTCAAAAAAAGACAGAAAATTTGGAAAAAAAAAAATTAAAAAAAAGAGTATTTGTTTCTGTTAAGGAGTATGGGCAGAGTATGGGCACTGAGCAGCACTACACATCTAGCCCACAGCACTGCTGCCATCTCTCCCCCTCTCACTGTACTGATAGGTACAGAGAGGGGAGGGAGGAACCTGCGTCATGACGTGACGCCGGTTTGTTTACAAGTGATCGCCCTTTCATTTGACGGAGCGATCGCGAGGCATACGGCCGATGTCATTGGCCGTATACCGTGATGCGCTAGGTCCTCTGGACCAAGCGGTCATGGATGTTCCTGGGTGCGCGGGAGCAAGATTCTGTGAGGACGTCCCACGGATGTCCACCCAGAATAAGCCAACCGCGCTGTAGCCGTCATTCGGCTATGGCCCGGTCAGAATGCGCTTAAAGCACCTCCCCACTTAAACATGCTTTTTTGATTTTTTTTTTTATGCCTCCGTGACGCTTTTGATAAGCAAATGCCCTGCGAGTCGATTTTCTAATTGTGTTAAAGGGGCCCCAATAGAACCCCAGCTCTGCAGATCCAGCCCCCCCCACTCAGTAGTAAGCCCACCAGCTCTGCAGATCCAGCCCCCCCTACTCAGTAGTAAGCCCACCAGCTCTGCTGATCTCTCTCCCCCTCACACTCAGTAGTAGACCACCGGCTCTGCTGATCTGCTCTTGTCCCCCACATACTTAGTAGACCACTGGCTCTGCTGATCTCCTCCTCCCCCCCACCCTATATACACACACACACACACACACACACACACACACACACACACACACACACACACACACACAGTAGTAGATCACCTGCTCTGCCAAAATAAAGCGAAGCTAATCTCTCAAACTTCAGGTACTAAAAGTGAGCAATGTCAGACTTCTATGGAGGCTTTGACGACACTTTGAAGCGCCAAGAAAGCGACATTGGGTATCATTTTTGAGGCAAAGCAAACCATGTGAACAGGACTGTAAGGTAACCACTTCAGGGACAGATGCTTTGGCATTCAGTGCTATAAAAAAAGCGTGACGTATGCCACATTTATGACAAGGGGTAATCATCTTCTATTTTAAGAAAATTATACTGTGCTTTTATATCGGAGGGCTCTCTGGTTGCTTTAGCGGCAGCCCTTATAACCTGACTGGTTGTCCTGTCTCAATGATGGATGGACAGATCTCCATCAATCTTTGACATATGGGAGGAGCCAAAAGCTGGCTAAAGAAGAAGATTGTCAGAATCAATCTGGCAACCTTCTCCCAAAACCATGTATGCTCTTCTCACCCACACACGCCCCGTTTATGCCAAGAAGGGAGGTTGTAGCACTGACACCTTCGGCGTTGGCTTATCAAGATAGAAACAGCAATCTTTCCAAAACAATTCTTTCATTTCCCCTAAAAGCTGTCCATTGCGAAGGTGGCCCGACTCCCCTAAAAACAGACTCAGAACACACTATGCTTCTTATTCTCACCCATCTCCATTGCACGCTGAGATCAGGAACCACTCCGACTGAAAACCAATGCAACAATTTCCTGTGTAAAGTTTAATTATAGAACGCAGACAATACTCACAGTCTTTATAAATAGCAGTTCTGTTATTGATACCAAATGCCCCAAGCGCTGTACAATGTCATTAAATCATATGACCAGGATGACGCACGAGGGCATTTATTACATCTTCTCCACTTTGCAACACAATACAAGAACTGTTCAGGTGACTAAGAATATTAATAAAGGAAAAGAGAACATGCTAATGTTTAGTTGTTCAATTCAGGGTGGCGATTGCATGCAAGGTGTGTCAGGATTTCTTATGCCAAAAATCACACCGAGCTTCCTTAGCTGGCAGCAAGGAAGAGGAACAAGGTTTGGATCATCCTGCAGAATGTTTGCCATTTCACCCTGCACCTCAGGCGCAAAAAAAGAAATAAAGTTTGGACACCAGGCATTATGGAGGTTGTTGTTAAAGAGCAATGAGGGGAGAATAAAACGGTCAGGGGTTGGGATCTACAAAAACACTTTGCTTTTCTATTATTTCACATCCAGGACACGATGCCCTCAGTCAGCATTTCGCTGCGGCACATTTGCCCACAATGTGTATAATGGGGTTGGGGGGGGGTACAATTCTATTTTATTTAACCTTAAAAGCAAATGTAAAATTCATTTTTTCTCTAAAAATAACATATTATACTTCGCCGCTCTGTTGCAGTGGATTTGCACAGGGCTGCCCAGATCCTCCTCTTCTCAGGTCCCTCTTCGGCTCTCCTGGCCCCTCCCTTCTGTCAAGTGATATGGTGGCACCAAGCCAAGTCACAGCTTTGTGTCCAATCAGACACGGAGCCCTGGTTTGGTGCCGCCCCCACTCCTGACTGGCTAACCGACTGATTGACAGCAGCAGAAGCCAATGGTGCCGCTGCCGTCTCAGTCAGGAGGAGAGTCACGGATGGCTAAGCCACTCGTGGACATCGCTGGAGAGAGCTGGGACTCAGGTATGTATTGGGGGGGGGGGGGGGGGGGGGTGCTGGGGCGGCTGCTGCACATAGAAAACCTGACTTTACAACCATTTTAAACATAGAAGGACAGCCAAAGCTGGATGTACTTCTCCTGTGTATCACAGGAGGGCAGTTTGTTCTGCCCTCCTGTGATATGTTTTCAGGAGGCTGAAGTCCACCGTCGACCAATGTTACAGAGCTGGTTCGCAATCATATGGTCGGAATCTGCCCACATGCCTGGACTGGCACCGGCTCAGCCTCAGCTAGCTACTGAGAGCCTAAGCCGGCCGCTACGCCCCCTCCACAGCCCAGTGCTCCAGGGAGTGCTGGAGGGGCAGAGCAGACAGCAGTGACTAACAATCACCAGCTCACTGCTCTGAGAATCGAGTGATTGGGGGCATTTGATCATTTGGTTCTCAGCCTTAGAGAGGGCAAGGGACAGCTGCAGCATCGGAACCTAGGCAAGATTTAAAAAAATAAAAATACAATTATATCGTATACTTCTGTTTTAATGCAGGTAATAAACATGAAAAAGGATAAACGATTTCCCTTCCTATATGCCCACATCCTCAAATACACGTAAAACAGGAACATTCTTGTAGCAATATATTTTTTTCTAGGCATATAGAAAATGGGACCACAAATTATGGAATTAAAATTGTATATAGCACCAAAATTTTCTTTTCCAATCGTAATTATTTAGGTTATAAACCATAGTTATAAAAAAAAACATACAAGTAGAGAGAAGTACCAGTACATGACAACATTGGTTATTGGGGAACAGGTACAATGCCAATGTTGGGCTATGATTATAGTGCCAAAAAAAAAAAAAAAGATCTTCCAAAGGAGGAACATGACCGGAGGCTCCCCCATCTAAGAAGAGGGATCATCTCATTCATGAATAGAACACGGTAGCTGTTCATGTTGAAGTACACAGCCTGCATGCTGGGACCAAATGGTGGCCAACCAGCGGTCCTAGATCACTCACCATTTATTAAACCCTTTTAATAGGTTGGGAACAGGAGGAGAAAACAAAACACAAAAATAAAAAATAAATAAATAAAAAAAGGGGAGGGGAGGGGGGAAATAAGAGAATAAGAGGAAGAAAGGGGAAAGACAGCAAGCCTTTCCTGGGGCACTAAGAAGCTATGAAATAGAACAATTAGGGACAAGGGAGTCCCATGAAAGCAAAAAAAAAAAAAAAAAAAAAAAAAGGGAAGAATCAACCACAGTTTTTGATACAGAGTAAAAAATTGCCTCTATTGAAACGTTGGGGGGGGGGGGGGGGGGCACACACAATATAACTAGTGTATAGTAAATCCTATTTAACACTATATATCTCACTAAATATAACAATCCATAAAAATATGCTGCAGCATTATAAGATACGAAGAGGTTAGCCTCAGATCTGATGAGGTTGAACCCCCTCAGGTATGTGATCCAGGGGTCCAAGATTTAGCACCGCAATTTTAATATTTGTATAAACTTTATGATTTTAATGTACTTTGTGGTACCATTTTCTAAGTTTGGGTTTAGACCCACTTAACACATCCCCACAGTACTTTTTCCTGCCACTAGATGCCCCCAATATGATGAACAGCATTATTCAACCCAGATCCTCCGAGCCCAGATAGTCCTAAACCCACCCCATCTTGTGAGTGGGCAGCAAATTGAGAAGCAGTGAACTGATCAGCTCATCTCTCATCTCCCTCATCTTTTCCCATCAACGTTTTTGTCAGTGCATGAACTGACTGGCTCCTTGTGCTGCTTCCTTTCTCTCGCACTTCAACCCTGCTGTACAGAGACGGCATGAGCCCGATACCAGGTCCCATACAGGCACTTACACTGCTTGCAATATGTTGTATTTATTACAGAGCTGCATTCATTCGTGTTCTTTTAGATCTGTCAAGAGTTCAGGATTAGCATGTTAAATTTTATGAGATTTTAGAGATGGGGCGTGTATATACTTCAAAGCAAAGCTGTCACCGGGTACTACAGAGACACATTCTTCAATAGAGAACCTTCTGTGCTATAATCTGATACAGGAAACAGACTGTGTCGCTTCTAATACAACATTAATGAATTCCCCCTCCGAGTTAAACCACACAGTTACAAGAGGGTATAGGAATTATGCAGAACGTTGTAAAGTCTCCTCCGATGCTGGCATGGCTCACACAAGCCACAATAAAAGGCTGTAATTACAGAGAACAAGAGACTCCGTCCCTCACAGGTCTCCCATGTAGCTCCAAATATTAAATCAACTGCCACCTGTAAATCAATACAGGGACAAGTCAATCCGAGACTTACATCAGCTGAATACACATCAGATGTAACGCACACCGCTCAGAACACAAACACGCGGGTTACTGTTCCCGATAATACCGGAGCTGCCAAACTGCCATCATGTCAGCAGAGATTAAAGCAGCAACAGCAGTCGCAACTGGCAGATAAGAGCGCAAGAGGATGCTGCACAGGGGCTGCAAAAATAGTTCCCAGGTACACGGAAGGGCGATAAACAACCCCCCCCCATGGCAATTGTACGTGGGAAGAATGGTGCATGACTCATTGCAGCCATCGATTTCCCATAAAAGACAGATGTGTGATCTAGGCCCAAGCCGCCAGCCTCCGAACAGGATTTCCTCAGTGATGCACAGACGGTAGATGGAGGTTGGAACACGGCAGCGCGATGTTTCTGTACGTCAGTGATGTGCATTTGCTTTGGCAGGACACGGAGCAGACACTCCCTATCCAGGTGAGAGGAATTATATTTTAGGATATCAATTATTGGGTTCAAGTGGTCATGTCATAAGGATTAAAATAAAGGTGTGCCCTGGCCAAGTATTTCCACAAAGCTGCACAAGCAATGATATTAACCCTCATTCACCTCCGTAGCTATAGGCATTGTGCATAGCATTCTATAACCTCCTTCTTGCTGGCTATACGCACATATGTGGTGGCACAGACTAGCCTTTATGCCAGGCCGCCACACATGTGTACCTTTGTTTGTGCTGGAAGTGTGCACCATTGCATGCACCAACATGGAGACAGAGCCGACACTGACCACTACTGGTCTCAATCAAGAGTCAGGACCACCAGCTTCTGATCACTGTGATAACCAGTCCCCTGTATCTCTTTCTTCGCTGTGTTGAGAAAACAAAACCATGCATCTTTGTGGAGGCTGTCTAGTGATTGTAAAGTCTTGTTTTAAAAATGAAATCAAACATGTTATACGCAACTGCGCTATGTAATTTTATTTTGCACAGAGCAGCCCGTATCCTCCTCTTGGGCCCCCACTGGCGCTCCTGGCCCCTCCCTCCTGTTAAGTTAAGTGCCCCTACAGCAAGCACTTGCTCTGTCTGGGCAGTGCTGGCCCCCTGCCAAAAAAATAAAAAAATAACCTAGCAACATACACACAAACTAAATATGTGCAGAGTGACTCCAAAGGCTCCGGCTCATCAGGTGATGAATTGGGGAATGTGGAGGATCAGAGAAGACAGGATCAAACAGCATTTTTACACAAATGTAGAGGATTAACCCCTTAGATTCCACAGTGAGAACAAGCAGCGTGCTTTACTGCATATACAAACTGATTTTATTGTTGTGGGTTTAGTAACACTTTAATATGAAGAATGCATAAAAAAAAAAAAAAAATGTTTAGGCTTCAGAACCACTAGAAGTAGACCACCTCGATCATCAAGAACCTTTTCCTCTTGATATTTTTTTTTATTTTAAATCCTTCCTCCATATGCAACTGATGCTCCCTTGTCCTCTGTTCAGCGCTTTGAATTAAAATGTTTGCTTGCCAAATCTTTATATTGACCTTGGATATAGTTTTGCATATTAATCAGATTATATCTAAAAAGAGTCTTTTATCCCCTACTCTTCAAACTACAGCCTCATTTTTCTAACCTTTCATTGTGAGACCTCCCATCACTTCACTGAATAAAGCTGCTGGCTTTCCGAGCATCTGCAAAGATCTATGTAGCAGTTTCAGTAAAGCTGTTAAAGCCAGGTTTTTTTTTTTTTTTAAGTCTTTATGCATGCATTTATGGTTCATTTTTATTCAGGGATGCACCAATACTTTTTTTTTTAGTACTCACCAATAACCAATTACCGATACCTACAGCAACTGTTTTACTGTCAGCAATGGGTACAAAGCATTGAACAGTTATTGTAAAAATCAAATAGATTTTTTATTTTTTTTGTTATGTAGCCCTTTTTCAATGTGAAATATGTAAATATATATATATGTTAATATATATGTGTAAAAATATAAATAAAAAAAAAGTTGTGTTTATCGTTAAAAATAAAAAAGGACAGGAACAAAAAGAAAAGAAAAAAGCAGGAAAATAAAATTAAATGGGAGGAGAATAGGGAGTTAATTAAGGCTGATTAGAGTAAATTAAGGGTTATTAAGGGGTTAAACAGAGGAACATTTGTTCATCCCTTTGATCTGCAGATGAACCGAATTACAAAAAGCAGCAATGTTTTTATTTTTATTTTAGTGTTTCAGGGCTGAGCAACGTTGGTAATAAACATTGCCGGCTGCTTTTTTTCTCTCTTTTTTTTTTTTTTTGACAGCTCCATTTACCGGACTTCTATGCCCCAGGAGAGACCCACTGACCGCTCAAAGAACTGAGCCTGAAAGTATCGGTTTCAGGTATGGGTGCATTTGCACGAGTACCGATACTTTTGCAAATACTCGGTATCGTTGCAACCCTACTTTTATTCAATTTGAAGAGTTGTTTGAAGCCGATGACCAGAACTGAGAGATGCAGAACAAAAAGGCAGAAAAACCCAACCACCGGGTCTGACTGCATGAAGCACAAAGGCTTGGAAAGCACTTCACGGTTTGCTGAAACCCACATTACATCATCACTTAAAAGGGAGTTGTAAACTCTCATTCTATGCATTAAGGTGAAAAAAACCTCATGCTGCAGACCCCCTAGTGCCCCCGTTTTACTTACCTGTACCCGGTTTTCTTCTCCTTGGGGGATGAGCACAAGCAGGACTCAGGAGCGAACTTCTTCCTCAGGAGTCTCCTGAAGGAGAGTTCTTCTCCAATGAGGAGGATCTACCAGCACTGCTGAGGGGTCCCAGGAGGAGGATCAGGGCCACTCTGTGCTTAACCAACCGCACAGTGGAGGTATGGCTTTTTTTTTTTTTTTTTTTTTTTTAACTAAAACAAAAACCCTTTAAGCTGGGTATAGGCTAGTAGAATTTCATTCAACATTTTTCATTGTAAGAACATTCGCTTTTGCAATCATTAGTGAGATGAAATCTATGTACATTTTGGAATAAAGTGATGAGAAAATACAAAGAAGCAGGATGGAAAAATTTTCGTGAATTTACACAATTCTAACAGTGAATGTGGTTTGTGTTCAGTAAAGTCCAGCCATTGCAAAATAAAATGTTAAAAGCCAACAAAAATTATCATTCAAATGTTATGAAAATTTGCTACGAATTTTTATTTGAAATTCCTCCAATCAGCTTCAGTCAGGCCTCTTCTGTAATGCATCCTTGTCTGCACAATGACTACACACAAATAGGTATACCCCGTTTCCCCGAAAATAAGACCTAGCGTGATTGTTGGTGATGGCTGCAATATAAGCCCCCCCCCCCCAAATAAGCCCTAGTTCTTGTAGGTCTAATTTGGGGGGTAGGGCTTATATTGCAGTCATCACAGACAATCACGCTAGGTCTTATTTTCGGGGAAACGGGGTACTAGCTGCAATATAGAAGTCTTCTGGAAGCACAGAAGATAACACCTGATCCATAGATTTGAGAGCTCCTGCAGCATTATAAAAAAATAAAAATAAAAAAAATAAAAACACCCAGAGCCAAGTTTAACATTTGAGAATGCCATAAAACTCTTGCAAAACAGCACAAAAAGGTCACACGATACAGCTCGGTCACCCTCCCCAGTTTGATTTGAAAGTGAAGCGTAGAAGCACGCCATCGAGTTCTTCCATCTGCTCCCTTCAGACTCTTTCACACAGGCTTTCCGATCAGGTCTGCCTGTCAGTTTTGCAGGGGAACCTGATGGGACACTCCATTCACCTCTATTGAGTGGCGGATGTCAGCGGTGACAGTCCCACAAAAGTGAGTACACCCCTCACATGTCTGCAAATATTTTATTCTATAATTTCACGTGACAACACTGACACTTTGCTACAATGTAAAAGTAGTGAGTGTACAGCTTGTATAACAGTGTAAATTTTCTGTCCTCTCAAAATAAGTCAACACACAGCCATTAATGTCTAAACCGCTGGCAACAAAAGTGAGTACACCCCTAAGTGAAAAATGTCCAAATTGGGCCCAATTAGCCATTTTCCCTCCCCGGTGTCATGTGACTCGTTAGTGCTACAAGAGCTCAGGTGTGAATGGGGAGAAGGGGTGTTAAATTTGGTGTTATCGCTCTCTCTTACTGGTCACTGGAAGTTCAACATGACACCTCATGGCAAAGAACTCTGAGGATATGAAAAACAATGATTGTTGCTTTACATGAAGATGGCCTGGGCTATAAGAAGATTGGCAAGACAAACTGATGTGCAGAACGGCAGCCAAGACCATACAGCGGTTTAACAGGACAGATACCACTCATAACAGGCCTCGTCATGGTCAACCAAAGTTGAGTGCACGTGCTCAGCGTCATATCCAGAGGTTGTCTTTGGGAAATGGACATATGAGTGCTGCCAGCATTGCTGCAGAGGTTGAAGGGGTGGGGGGGTCAGCCTGTCAGTGTTCCGACCATACACTGAATTAAATAGGTCAGTATGACTGTCATCCCAGAAGGAAGACTCTTCTAAAGATGATACACAAGAAAGCCTATAAAACAAACAGTTTGCTGAAGACAAGGAGACAAAGGACATGGATTACTGACCCATGTCCTGTGGTCTGATGAGACCAAGATAAAATTATTTGGTTCAGATGGTGTCAAGTGTGTGTGGCAGCAACCAGGTAAGGAGTACAAAGACAAGTGTGTCTTGTCTACAGTAAAGCATGGTGGTGGGAGTGTCATGGTCTGGGGCTGCATGAGTGCTGCAGTTCATTGAGGGAACCATGAATGTCAAAGTGCACTGTGACGTACTGAAGCAGAGCAGAGCCCCTCTCTAGAGACTGGGCCGCAGGGCACTATTCCAACATAACTCCAAACACACCTCCAAGAAGACCACTGCCTTGCTAAAGAAGCTGGGGGTAAAGGTGATGGCCTGACCAAGCATTTCTCCAGACCTAAACCCTATTGAACATCTGTGGGGCACTCAAATGGAATGTGGAGGGGCGCAAGGTCTCTAACATCCACCAGCTTTGTGATGTCATCATGGAGGAGTGGAAGAGGACTCCAATGGCAACCTGTGAAACTCTGTGTTGTCACATGAAAATATAATATAGTTTACATAGACTTTGAACAACAGCACAATAAATGTCTGCTCCTCATTGGCAATGTATATACTTTTCCTTTGGATTTTTGGTTCAGCATCCTCAAAACCAGTAACCAGCCTGTCAGTCTCCCACATAACAGCAGAGGAGTAAAGCAAGTTGTATTCCGTTCTTTGCCCCCAGCGCCCTGCATTCCCAATAGTCAGTCAGGTAATTGTTACACTGCAGAGGTGTACAACAAGACAGACAATGAGACCTGCCTCTGGCTTACTGTGATTCATTTATCAGATGGATGAAACTTGTGAGCATCACAATCCTGAGAGACATCAAACCTCCTTACAGATGGACAGAAACTAGCAGAAATGTGATGGTGGCGCTCACCTGGATACGCCAAGACCCCTTCTTTCACACTGGAGGCATTTTTCAGGCACTTTAGCGCTAAAAATAGTGCCTGAAAATACCCCATCTGCATCCCAGTGTGAGCGTCAGAGTCCTTTTATACTGGGGAGCTGCGCTGGCAGGACGGTGAAAAATCATCTTTGGGGCGGTGGAGGAGCGGTGTATACATCACTTCTGCCATTGAAATGAATGGACACCGCTGCCAAAGCAATGGCAGTGTTACACAAGCGCCATTACCCCTTTCCTCGGCCAGTAGCAGGTGTTAAAAGCGCACTGCTAGCGACCGAAAAGCACCGGTAAAACTGGCGGCGCTTTACCGCCAACTCGGCCGCAATGTGAAAGGGTTCTGCTAAAGCAGAACTGCAGGGAAACTGCTTAACATACAAAATGTGAAAGTTTTTTTTTTTTTTTTTTTTAAACAAAAGCGGACAAAGTATATGTTGTTATTCTGTTCAGCAAGTCATACACCCCCTTTTTGAAGTTAACACGTTACCCCCCTCCGCCTACAGACCACTCATTAGAAAATCATCTTGTTTCTCTCTGTGCAGTAGGGGTGCAACGGATCAAAAAAAACTCACGGATCGGATCGTTCCTCGGATCAGAGTCACAAATCAGATCATTTTTTGGATCAGCAAATAATTGAATTTTCAAAAACCTGTAAAAATTCCACCACCAAGTAGTCCCCACTGTAATACCCACAACATCTCCCCCACTGTAATATTGGCCGAGTACGTCAAGGTATTAGCAGAGTATGGAGGGATGGCTGATCATGGATGGATGTGATCAATTGTCAGAGCAGCGCTGTGGGCACTACAGATCCAGCTCATAGCGCTGCTGCCACCCGACCTCTCCCCTCCATTGTACAGGTCAGTACAGAGGGGAGAGGAACTGGCATTATGACATGACACCGGTTTGTTTACAAGTGATCACTCCACCATTTGACGGAGCGATCACATGGTAAACTGCCGCCGGGTGTAGCAAGATGGCTGCCGCTCTGGAGCTAGGCCGAAGCCTTTCCTAAGGCCGAAAAAGCGAAGCGTTCTGCGGATTGTGTGGCGATCCAAACAGGTTGACCCGTTCGGATAACAGATAGTCACCCATCCGTTGCACCCCTACTGTGCAGTGAACAGGCGGATGGACCAGGTAACCACACTTAATGAAACGCCAATTTGGTCACGAAGTGTGCAATTAACCTTACCGGAATTACAAGCCTTTTTGCGTCTAAAACTGTTAAAAAGGAACCGAACAGCAACTGCACATCACAAACCAAACACTATTTTAAATCTTTAAAATTTCCCGCTCCATCCATGTCTCCATGCTTTTTTTTATTGAGAAATTTGAAAACTTTGAAAAACATTCCCTAGAATTTCTGGAGGGGGGGGGGTTGGAGGCTCCAACTCTATCACATAAATATATGTTGTTTTTTTAACTTACTGGTTTGCAGGTTCATAAAGTGGCAATGTCCATCAAAGGTTAAAAAAATCCTGGAGTGTGTTGGTGATGGGGTGCAGGCTCCGCTGGCAGTCCTTTTGCCGCAAGGATGTTAGTCCTGGTTGTTTTAGGGTGGTTAGCGCGGAGCTTCCCACACTATGTACAACAAGGACTAGCTGCTAAAACAACCAGGACTAATATTCTTACAGCAAAAGGACTGCCAGCGGAGTTGGCACCTTCAAAACCTCCCCTCCTGTTTTTTTTTTTTTGCTTGTATACTGAGGTTATGGACACCCTCCGAGGATGGCCGCCTTCTCACCTGCAAATAGTGACTGACTTTGGTGAGCCATTTAAACTTATATCACACCATCCTAATAAGACATTAAAAAATTGGAGCGCCGCAATCCCTTCCTTTCTTTAACCTAGAATTTCTGACAGTGGCCATCTTGAGTAAGGGTGGATTAATTATGTAGCATTTACTTCCTGGAATCCATCTGCTCTTAGCTCAGGCATGAAAGCAGGAGGATGAGCTTAGCCGACACTGACCCTCGTGAAGACACCTGGGATGTATGTAATCATTTGCCTAGGCATGGAAACCAGGAAAGAACTGAAGAAATGTAAACAAAGAAAGTTGATTGCAAGAGTCCAGTTCCACTTTAAAGTGGCTCTAAAGGCTTCACCTTTCATAACATGTTAAACCCATATTCGGGGGTGATATGTAATGAAGGCACCAGCTCTCACACCTCCCTGATCCCCGCTGTGCCACCTAGCAGGAGTTCTTCACCCACTAGCTGTCTTCTTTTTATTTTATTTTTATGTGGCCATGTGGGGCTCCGCCCACCCAGCCACGTCACTGATTCACAGTCCTCTGTGGATGGAAGGCTACAATGTCAAGCAGCCTTTGTAGTTGTCAGCTTGTAATTTTTAATAAACCTCCAGAGTGCTGTGATCGCTGTGGTAGTTCATTCATTGTTCCTGTCAGCATTTATCAAAGAATCAGATACAGGACAGGTCTGCAGGAGACCTGCATGACATCAGCGATCTGCTGATCACAGGTGCAATGCTTTAAAGTGGTTGTAAACCCTCCCATACAACTTTGTCCCATGTAAATCAGCATAAAAAACCCTAATGAACACTGCTTGAAGATATCTCCTTACTTGCTTAGTATTGTTGTAATCCTTTTTGTTCTTTAGAATGAAGTCACTGAGCATACACAGATTTCCCCTGATTTACAGCACACTCTCCATGTCTTATCTATCTGTTATCATGACTTCCTATGCACAACACTGAACTCCCGGCAGGCTGCTAATCACTCAGAGCTTCCTTCTACACACCATGTGACCTCACATACAGTGTAAAGCAGGGAATGGGACAGCAGTACTGCAGTCTTATCAGCTGAAGCTGATAGGACCCATACAGGCAAACACTAGGTAATCAGCACTATGAAAAACTATGAACAGGGAAGCAGGGTTGCCATAGAAACGTTGGATTGAGAAAGAGGCTTGGTTAACAGTACAGGAAGTGCTCAATGTAAGGGCGGAAATACACTCCACTTTGGACTCAAAACAATACTTAAGATGGCGCTGTCTAACCCCTGGAAACAAGGTTTTTTAAAGTTTCTTTGAATGGTAAGTAATATGCGATTGGGGCTGGATTACAGTGGCTATAGTTTGATAATTACTTATTATAATGGACTAAATGAAAAGAAGCGTCAGAGTGGAAGAGTTTACTTCCTCTTTAAAGCAGGGGTAGGCAACCTCAGCACTCCAGCTGTGGTAAAACTACAAATTTCATCATGCCTCTGCCTGTAGGAGTCATGCCTGCGATTGTCAGGGTCTTGCAATGTCTCATGGGACTTCCAATTCACCACAGCTTGAGGGCCGAGGATGTCTATCCCCGCTTTACAAGCTCCTGCAATAAAAAAATAAAAGCATTTTTGTTTACCTACAACACTTTGTGCATTTATTTTATCTGAAAAGGGTAAGCTTATCCTTCAAAGCTTTTAACTTACTGCATTATACATTGGAAGCCCTATACACCGCACAATGTGACACAGATGAAATTGTGTGATGTGGCAACACTGGCACCTGCTGCAGTTGGCTGTTCAGTGACATGCATGCCCAAAATGGTACCCTACATTTCTGAAAGATACAGGGATTGGATCTGAGCAGAGATTTGAAGTGCATGCACTGGGGCTGAATCAGTTTTGTGTGTGTACACCAGTTAAATTTTGTACTCCACTGTACTGCTAGTGGCAAGTTAAAGCAGAATTAAACTGCTGAATAATTTGGCTTCTACGCTCCCGACCTAAAAAAATACGGTGCATGCACAGATGCACCGCCAGCGACTTTCAGGCATCCATGTGCACAACACTGCCACTATACTGTATAGTATTATATATACTGTAGTATTTTTAAATCTGCTTTTTATTTTTTTAAATTTAGTTTTGTAATGCAAAGCAGGACTTCAGGTTTTTGGGCCTAGGCTGCCTCCTGATGGCGACGTCACAACCACCCCCTGAGGCAGTGGGGTTGATTTACTAAAACTGGACAGTGCAAAATCTGGTGCAGTTCTGCACAAAATCCAATCAGGTTCCAGGTTTTGTTGTCATAACTTAGAAGTTAGAAGCCGATTGCAAAATCCGGTGCAGCTCTGCATGGGAGCCAATCGGCTTCTAACTTCTAAGTTATGACGACAACAAAACCTGGAATCTGATTGGATTTTGTGCAGAGCTGCACCAGGTTTTGCACTGTCCAGTTTTAGTAATTCAACCCCACTACCTCAGGGGGTGGTTGTGACGTCGCCACCAGGAGGCAGCCTAGGCCCAAAAACCTGAAGTCCTGCTTTGCATTACAAAACTAAATTTAAAAAAATAAAAAGCAGATTTTAAAAAAAAAAAAAAAAAAAAAAAAAAAAATTTGCTTTTCTGTAAGAGGGATAAAATAAAAGTTGAGAGCGAGTTTAGTTTCACTTTAAAGGGGCGTTCCAGCCAATAAATAAAAAAAATGTATTAACGTCAGCAGCTACAAAACAATGTAGCTGCTGACTTAATAAGGACACTTATTAGGTCTGTCCATCGGATCGGCTGCTGGCGCCTCCACCTTAACAAAGGGAAACAGGCAGTGGAGCCTTGCGGCTTCCCTGCCCGTTTCCTGTGGCGCTTTGTGAATGGTGCCAGTTTTCAGGGACACTGGGCCGCTCACCAAAGAGGAGGAAGCACCACAGAATAGGAAGAGGCAGATTAGGAAGACTGCCTAGCAACAGTGGTTTCAGGTAAGTTAAAAAAAAAAAAGTGTATTTTTTTAAGAATATGAATGCATTTCTTGGGTGGGCCTCCACTTTAAATTTAAAGGACATAATTAGTTATATTGCTAAAAGCAAGTTAAACTATCAGTACAGGCACACTTGTCTAATGCTTGTAATCATGACACTTTAGGTGGAAAAGGTTGCTGACCATCACAAGTTAGATTCTCAGACTAAGTGGCAAAGTCAGGGGAGGAGATTCATTAGACAAATCTATTAAAAAAATAAAAATAAAAAAAAAGTTTCACATTCCATTTTAATTAGAAGATCTTTTTCATCATCAAAAATTAGCCAATTTGTATCTCTTTATTCTCCAATTATCTCTGGTGAGTTCCTCCCTACTGTTTGAATAAAATTATAAAAAGGAGGAAGACTGGTGTAGCAGCTCCAAGCTTTCAGGAAAAATAAACAATTAACATTGTTGCAAACTGTCAACTACATTTCTCCCCCCTCCCCCCATGGCCAACTTTAGGGCCCAATCACTATAAGGGCTCCTTTACACTTACTTCAACTCTACCACACAATAATGGCTAGTTTACACTTTCTTCAAAACAAGGCTTCGGACATGATTTGTTAAAGCTCTCTGAACGTCCATTAGAGTGCTTTCTTATTGAAAGCGACTGGTGCGTCAGCGGTAAAGCGGCGCTATTTTTAGCGACGTTATTCAGGTGAAAAAGGGTTAAATCCACCCGCAAAATGCTGCTGCAGCGGTGCTTTGCTGGCAATATAGCAGTGCTGTCCCATTGTTTTCAATGGGGAGGAGCGGTGGAGGAGCGGTGCATCCACCGCTGCAAATAAGCTTGCAGGACTTTTTGTGACGCCCTGCCAGCGCAGCACCCCAGTATGAAAGCACTCGGTCCTTCACACTGGGTTTGCAGCTGAGGCTTTTTCCAGGCGCCATTTTTAGCGCTGTATCGCCTGAAAAATGCCTCCAGTGTGACCAGAGTCTTAAAGCTCCTGTTGCTAAACAAAATGGTTAGCTTACAGTCCTGTTTACACATTGCTTTTGCTCCAAAAATGATGTCCCATGTCGCTTTAGGCCACTTTCACACTGAGGCGATTTACAGGCATTTTAGCACTAAAAATAGTGCCTGCAAAGAGCCTCTCCTGTCACTCCAGTGGGAAAGCCCGATTGATTTCATGCAGGAGCGGTGCACTTGCAGGACGCTAGAAAAAGTCCTGCAAGCAGCATCTTTGAGGCAGTGTAGGAGAGGTGAATAAACCGCCCCCAAAACGCCCCTGCCATTCAATGGCCAGCACTGCCAAAGCAGATTTGCGGGCCCGCTAGCAGGTGGGTTAAAAGTGCCCCGCTAGTGGCCAAAGCGCAGCTAAAAAAGCTGCTAGTTTTACCAACACAGCCGCCGCTCCAGTGTGAAAGTGGCCGTAGTGGTGCTTCAAAGCCTCCATAGAAGTCTATGGCAAATCTCGCTTGAAGCCCAAAGCAAAAGCAATATGTAAACAGGACTGTAAGCTAAACCATTTTATTTAATGACAGGAGCCTGGCATTCAGAGAGATTTAACAAAGCCATGCTTTAAAGCAAGTGTAAACTAGCCCTAATGCATTCATTTGAGCAAGTCAAATCCAGACCAAGGCTACTGTGCTTGTAGGTTAACACGCTCGGATTTGCTAAAAGCAAAATACCCCCAGCCCATTTACAGAAAACCAACCATAAGTACAGTGGTCTTCAGACTGCAGCCTATGGGCTGGATGTGGGCATTTGCTTGCCTTCGTTTGTCCCAGACACCAATGATGGGCTACCATTCCTCCTTCTCCCCCCCAATACAAACGATGGGGCTACCATACCTCCCAATACAAATTATGGGGTTAACATTCCTCCTCCTCCTAATACAAACAATGGGGCTACCATTCCTCCTCCTCCTAATACAAACGATGGGGCTACCATTCCTCCTAATACAAATGATGGGGCTACCATTCCTCCTCCTCCTAATACAAATGATGGGGCTACCATTCCTCCTCCTCCTCCTAATAAAAATGATGGGGCTACCATTCCTCCTCCTAATACAAAAAATGGGGCTACCATTCCTCCTCCTAATAAAAATGATGGGGCTACCATTCCTCCTCCTCATAAAAATGATGGGGCTACCATTCCTCCTCCTCATAAAAATGATGGGGCTACCATTCCTCCTCCTAATAAAAATGATGGGGCTACCATTCCTCCTCCTAATAAAAATGATGGGGCTACCATTCCTCCTCCTAATACAAACGATGGGGCTACCATTCCTCCTCCTCCTAATACAAACGATGGGGCTGCCATTCCTCCTCCTAATACAAACGATGGGGCTACCATTCCTCCTCCTCCTCCTAATACAAACGATGGGGCTACCACTCCTCCTCCTCATACAAAAAAAGGGGCTACCATTCCTCCTTCTCCTAATACAAATGATGGGGCTACCATTCCTCCTCCTCCTCCTCCTCCTCCTCCTAATAAAAATGATGGGGCTACCATTCCTCCTCCTAATACAAAAAATGGGGCTACCATTCCTCCTCCTAATAAAAATGATGGGGCTACCATTCCTCCTCCTAATAAAAATGATGGGGCTACCATTCCTCCTCCTAATAAAAATGATGGGGCTACCATTCCTCCTCCTAATAAAAATGATGGGGCTACCATTCCTCCTCCTAATACAAATGATGGGGCTACCATTCCTCCTCCTAATACAAACGATGGGGCTACCATTCCTCCTCCTCCTAATACAAACGATGGGGCTACCATTCCTCCTCCTAATACAAACGATGGGGCTACCATTCCTCCTCCTAATACAAACGATGGGGCTACCACTCCTCCTCCTCATACAAAAAAAGGGGCTACCATTCCTCCTTCTCCTAATACAAATGATGGGGCTACCATTCCTCCTCCTAATACAAGTGATGAGGCTACCATTCCTCCTCCTCCTAATACAAGTGATGGGGCTACCATTCCTCCTCCTCCTAATACAAAATGATGGGGCTACCATTCCTCCTCCTAATACAAATGATGGGGCTACCATTCCTCCTCCTCCTAATACAAACGATGGGGCTACCATTCCTCCTCCTAATACAAACGATGGGGCTACCATTCCTCCTCCTCCTAATACAAACGATGGGGCTACCATTCCTCCTCCTCCTCATACAAACGATGGGGCTACCATTCCTCCTCCTAATACAAGTGATGGGGCTACCATTCCTCCTCCTCCTAATACAAGTGATGGGGCTACCATTCCTCCTCCTCCTAATACAAAATGATGGGGCTACCATTCCTCCTCCTCCTAATACAAGTGATGGGGCTACCATTCCTCCTCCTAATACAAACGATGAGGCTACCACTCCTCCTCCTCCTAATTCAAAAAAAAGGGGCTACCATTCCTCCTTCTCCTAATACAAATGATGGGGCTACCATTCCTCCTCCTAATACAAATGATGGGGCTACCATTCCTCCTCCTAACACAAATGATGGGGCTACCATTCCTCCTACTACAGATGGGGCTACCATTCCTCCTCCTCCTAATACAAATGATGGGACACTTTCTCCTCCCACCGACACCATGTAATATTTTTTATCAATTATAAAATGTGATCCAGTTCCAGGAAAGAAAAAAAAAAAAAAAACAGACAGCATGAGCTCAAATTGTAGCACCCAAAACATGATTTGCACAGGAATGCGATGCAATGTCATCTTAAGGCTATGGTCTTGTGGGCCCACAGTGGGAACATTAGACTAAGTACAGGTGAGCCAGTGACCAACATTGGGGCTCTTGTACACACAGACTAGGTTGACCGACGCACTTCAACTTTACCGCTGGTGGTCAAAACATTCCTATCCTGAATGTAATTTTGTGTTCAGGAGGTTGAGCCTCCCCCTAGCCAAGCAGCTTCTAAATTGTTGTGTACATGGACACATAGGCTTTTATTGGGTTGAGTTAAGGAGCTTTGGAAAACAAAAAAAAATAAAATAACACAGCAAAAGGTCGTAAACTCAAGTTTAGAAGCTGTAGTGTAGTTCTGTCGAGCTGTGCCCAACAATATGAGAAATTTCACGACCACACAGAATACATTATCACCTTTACCAACCAACGTCAGCCAATAAAAAAGTAACGGTGACGGGGAGCGGTGTGAGCATTTTCTCACATAAATAGAAAAATGTCTCAGTGACGGGAAGTGTCAGTACAGGTGGAAGTTTCCCCTCTTGAAACCACATGAACCTCTTCCCTCCCCAGATACAGTCATTATCTCAGATCTTTGTTAAAACACTCATAGCAAACTAACAAAAAAATAAAAATAAAAAAAAAGGGGCTTGAAAGAGGCAGAATATTACAAAGAATCCCACGCATGAAGGTCGTCACTGCTAAACGCAAACATTTAGCAATGTCAAAGCAAAGGGTTAACAATACAGACTCGTGTGGTTGGCCTGAAGTACATAAAGTACACATTTTTGAACTCTGGAAGTACCTCTGACACTCCGGAAGAGAGGTACTCCATTCTATTGTGGCTGAAGTCTACAACTGCAGCATTAGCAAACAAGCAAAGAGGAAACCTAAAAAAAGTTTAGGTTGACTCCCTTTATTACACATTAAAGATGGGTTTTACTTCCTCCATTTCCCTGCAAAAGGTAAAGTATAATGGGCTACACTATGAGTAGGCCATTATGTGTCACTTGCCTGAAACCAAAGCCCACGATGTCTCCGTTGTCCCCACTAGCAGGGAGCGTCCATCTTCGTCCCTCTTCCTTCCGGGGCCACAAACTCCAGCTCTGCGACTGGCCGGAGGAGTTGTGGGAGCCACCAGTCACGGCATGACCCCTATTAGAAATGGCACAATGTGTCCCTTTTCTATAGGGCGCATGCACCGTAGTCATGGGCGCTCAGCTTTTTCGTAAATATCTCTTAAACCGTGGAGGTATAGGAGATACTTCCAGCACCTACAGGTAAGCCTTAATATAGGCTTACCTGTCTAAAAGATGGTTGTACAGGGCAGGGCTCGACAAAACCCGGGCGCCAGGTCGCATTGGCGACTAGAAATAGCGACCTTGCGCCTGGGGCAGCACAGCTGGGGGTATCCTGTCTCTGTGGACCCCCCCAGCGTGATCGCGTCGGGCCGTTCCGCCGGCGGCTGAAAATTTAGGCCGCGGCTTTGAGGCCTTCTGCGGTCCTATGATTCCTTATGGAATCTGGCGCCCTCTTGTGGTCGCCGTTGGTATGACAAACCAGCAATGCTAATGAAGCTTCCTCTGTTTTATATTACCTGCCTCTTCCCTTTATTTAGAACCCCCTAAACATTATATATATTTTTTATTCTAACACCCTAGAGAATAAAATGGTGGTTGTTGCAATACTGTCTGTCACACCATATTTGTGCAGCGGACTTACAAGCGCACTTTTGTTGGGAAAAATAATTTAGTTAATAAAAAAATAAGACAACAGTAAAGTTAGCCCAATTATTTTTTATATTGTGAAAGATAATGTTACGCCGAGTAAATTGATACCCAACATGTCACGCTTCAAAATTGCACCCGCTCATGGAATGGCGACAAACTTTTACCCTTTAAAATCTCCATAGGCGACATTTAAAAAATTCTACAGGTTGCACGTTTTGAGTTACAGAGGAGGTCTGAGGCTAGAATTATTGCTCTCGCTCTACCGATCACGGCGCTACCTCTTATGTGTGGTTCGAACACCGATTTTATATGCGGGCAGGACAGGGCGCGTTTAAAAATTATTATTTTTTCTGCTTATTTTAACTTTTTTTTTTTTCCACTGTTCTTTTAAAAAAAATGTTGTGTCACTTTTATTCTTATTACAAGGAATGTAAAAATCTCTTGTAATAGAAAAAGCATGACAGGTCCTCTTAAATATGAGATCCGGGGGGCCAGAGAGACCTCGGATCTCATATTTACACTAAAATGCAATTGAAAAAAAAATTGTCATTTGAAAAAAATAAATAAAATGTCCCTCTAAGAGCTATGGGCAATGACTTGGAGACGGGGGGCGGCGACGGCGCTGCTATCTTCCCCTCACTAGTCTCCATGTCAGGCCAGGGACAGGTCCGGATCGCCGTCACGGACCTGGCTCCTAACTTTTTAAGCTGGCTCCTAGATTCCAAGCAAATTTGTCAACCCCTGGTACAGGGTGTATAACCACTTTAAAGGGGATGTAAACCTTCGTGTTTTTTCACCTTAATGCATCCTATGCATTAACTACCTGCCCAGACCAATTTTCAGCTTTTAGCGCTGTCACTCTGACCGGCAATTGCATGGTCATGCAACGCTGTACCCAAATGAAATTTTTACCTTTTTTCCACAAATAGAGCTTTCTTTTGGTGGTATTTGATCACCTCTGGGGTTTTTTTTTTTTGTTTTTAAAGTTTTATATTTTGTTAATACATTTTGTTAACAGGTAAACTCGGGCAGTCACCTGCGGAGTCCCTCAAGGCTCTCCGTTGTCACCCGTTCTCTTCAACATTTACATTCGCCCACTCCTTCAAATCATCAGATGCTCAGATCTCTGCTTCCACTCTTACGCTGACGACACGCAACTTTATTTCCGGATCAATGGAAAAAAAGATCACCAACAACAACTTGAAAACTGCCTCAAATCAATAGAGGACTGGATGACCACCAACTCCCTCCAGCTGAACCAATCAAAGACAGAGCTTCTTATCTTACACCCAAATCATAAGCCCGCAACCAAAACCTCCTGGTCTCCACCAACCGTCTTTGGGCAGACTATCTCCCCAAAGACCAAAGCGAAGAGTCTCGGGGTTATTTTAGACGCACAAATGTCAATGGATGCGCAAATAGGATCTGTAGTCAGTCGATCTCACCATCTGCTGCGCATGCTTCGCAGACTCATCCCTTTTATCCCAAAGAATGACAAAGCAGTGGTAGTTGGAACAATCATTAATTCACGACTGGACTACGCAAACTCGCTTTACATAGGATTACCACAATATCAACTTTTGCGATTACAACTGATCCAAAACACGGCGGCAAGGCTGATAACAGGAAAAAAACCCTGGGAATCCATTTCTCCTTCACTGAGGAGCTTACATTGGCTAACCGTAAAAAATCGGATCACGTTCAAGACCCTTTGCCTCACCCACAAATGCGTGCATAGAGAAGCTCCGCAATACCTAATGGAGAAAATAAATCATTACACACCAAACTGCAGTCTTCGATCAGCCAACAAAAACCTCCTCCTCGTGCCCAAAGCCCGGTATAAATCCAAGGGTGATCGGAAATTCGCTGTCCAAGGGCCTCGGCTATGGAATGCTCTACCAATCAACATCCGCCTGGAAGAAAATCACCTGGCTTTTAGGAAAAAACTCAAGACCTTCCTCTTTTAGCAGATGACCAAAGCTCGCCACAGCGCCTAGAGGCGATTCAGTTCGCATTGTGCGCTATACAAGTATTTTATTCATTCATTCAGGTAATTTTTCTCCTTCATTGATGAACACAGAGAGGTGGCCTCCTCCCATCAAGGGCACTGATAGGCGGCACCGATTGCTGACACTTATGCACTGGTGGGCACCAATTTGTGGCACTGTGTGGGCACTAGGGGTGCAAGGGATCAAAAAACTCATGGATCGGATCGTTCCTCGGATTGGCAAATAATTGAATTTGCAAAAACCTGTGGAAATTCCACCACCATATAGTGCCCATTGTAATATTGGCAGGGTATCGGCAGGGTATGGCAGAGTACTGGCAGGGTATTGAGGGATGGCTGTGACTGCAATTGTCACAGAGCAGCGCTGTGGGCTCTACAGATGCAGCCCACAGCGCTGCTGCCATCCGATCTCTCCCCTCCACTGTACAGATCTGTACATAGAGGGGGGGGGGGGGAACCAGCGTCATCATAACGCCGGTTTGTTTACAAGTGATCGCTCCGTCATTTGACGGAGCGATCTCATCGTAAACGCCGACGGGGGGCACCAAAGTCCCTTTCACTGAAGCCGGTGATCAGCGTTTTTTTTCCTCTCATGCCATCAGCATGAGGGGAGAGGGAGAGTAAAATAAAAAAAAAAAAATAAGAAGATTACCGAACTTCTGTTTACATCACGTGATCAGCTGTGGTAAGGGACCAGGATCGGTGGAGATGCACTGTCCCGGCTCGATTGGATAGATTGACAGCAGCACAGCCATTGGCTCCCGCTACTCTCAACCAAATCCAATGATGTGGAGGGCGGGAAGAGTCCTACATTCGGAGTCTATGGGCGCCAAATGCTGGACTCGGGATCGCACCTGCAAGGTAACCCACCAGCAGAGCGCTTCTCCTAGGGGGGGTTATACGATGTGGGGAGGAGCCGCGAGAGCCCCCAGAAGTAGCAGATCGGGGGCCACTCTGTGCAAAACAAATTGTACAGGGGAGGCAAGTATGACAGCGAAGCTTTACAATCACTTTAAGACACACTGGGGTTGATTTACTAAAATGTAAGTTTGCAAAATCTGGTGCAGCTGTGCATTGTAGCCAATTCCACTTCCAAATTCAGCTTGTTCAATTCAAGCAATATTAAAATCTTTTTCCCCCTGCTCTGTAATGGTTTTGCACAGAACAGCCCAGATCCTCCTATTCTCGGGTACCAGCACTCTTGGCTCCTCCCTCCTGCCGGCTGCCCCCAATTTCAAGCGATTTGCTCTGGGGGTACCCAAGCAGGCATGCTCCCGAGCCACGGCTTTATGTGTCCATTCACAGACGGAGCCGTGGCTCATTTACCTCCCCCCCACCAATCCACCTCCTGATTAGATCACCGACTATGATGGACAGCAGCAGCAGCCAAAAGCCAATCGGGAGTTTGAGTCCCTGAAGAACCAAGGCTCTGGTGGACATCTCTGGATCAGAGGGGGGGGGGATGGGCAAGTATTAGGGAGGTGTTTTTTTTTACCTTCATGGATAGAATGCCTTGTAAACTCAATTAGCTAAAATTGATCTCGTCTCCATGTGTTTGTTCATTAAAATAAAAATTAATTATATATATATATATATATATATATATATATATATATATATATATATATATATATATAAATTTTTATTCCATATTCATACTTACCTAGGTGAATACAGCATCAGTCCCCCCTGCCACCTCAGCACTGAGAACCAAGCCACCAAACATTGCCAATGGCTCGGTTCTCTCACCTCCCCGAGTGGAGAGCTGATGACTGTCAGCATCTCTCCTGCTCCTCCATGCTCATTGGAGTGCTGAGCTGTGGCGGGGGGCGGGGAGCGGCCATCTGTATGGCTCGCCGAGACTGCCATCAGCCCAGGCAGCTGGCGGATCCAGGCTTCCTAAGTTAGGATGACGCAGTGCCTGGACAGATATTGGTAAGATCGGTGAAAACGGGTCACAGGAGTGCAAAACAAAAATTGCACTTCCGAAGAGCCTGAAAGGCGAGTTGGAAGTGCTGGAATACGGACGTTAACCCCTTCTTTGGGGGTTAAAAGCATCTGCTACCAGCCAAAAAGCGCTGGCGCTTTACTGTGAACACAGCCGTGGCCCCAGTGTGGAAGGGCCCCAGTTTTCAGGCGTTTTAGTGCTAAAAATTGTGACTATGAAGCACCTGAAAACGGCCTCCTATGCCTCCCTAGGGTGAAAGCCTGTGTGCTTTACAAATGTAAAAAAATAAATATAAAAGAAAAAGAAGTGCAAGCAGCATCTTTGGGGCAGTTTGGGTGCAGTGTATACAGCGTTCCTACACCGCCCATGCCCGTTGGAATGAATGGGCAGCGCTTCTGAAGCACCACAACTCGGGTGCCATTAACCCCTTCTTGGGGGTTAAAAGCAAACCGCTAGCGGCCGAAAAAGCACCGCTTAAACGCCACTAAAACTAGCTGTGCTTTACTGCCAACAGAACCCGCCGCACCAGTGTGAAAGCAGCTTCAGGCAGTAAAACAAGTGATCATATCACCTGTGCAAGATAATGGAAAGCCCAAAAACATGACCTGTTGGGGGTACTTGAGTACTGAAGTTGAGAAACTTTGCTGTAGGAGATACAAAGGGCCAATTGACTATGCTAAAGCTTGTGCGTTAAGGGGACAGGAGTGTGATTTTGGGGGGGGTGTAACACTAAGTTTTTTTGTTTTTTTTTTGTCAAAAAAGTTGATTTCTATGCAGAGCTTTGCAAGATTTTGCACTCTCCAGTTTTAGTAGATAAACCCCACAATTGGGGTCCAAAAGTTCAAATACTTAAAATGATTAATTATATCTAATACTTTTGCAAACATTATATATTATTACTCAGTCTGACCTTGCAGCGCTAGCCCACAAACACACTTTATCTATCCCTTTTGCAAAACATATTTCTAAACCTGACCTTCCTGATCAGAATTCAAGGCATCTGTATGAGTAATTACTATAACAGAGGATAAAGAGATGGAGCCTTGAGGATTCTTCACACTAGTGGATGTGGGGGCAGTAAAATTCAGGGGGCGAGCTGCGCTTTTTCTGCCTCCCCAACCACTACCCCTTTAGCTAGGGGCAATGAGGGTGTACAGATGCTGCGGCAGGAATTATACCCCTCGTCCCTTTCAGTGAGCATAGCACATGCCGGATGTGACCCATTAAAGTGAATGGGGCTGCTCAGCAAGCACCCCGCAACCACATGCGGTCCATATGATTGATCATTCGTTTGCCAATCATGGGTTTAGGGCTGGTTCAAACTTCAGGTATGTTCCAGATCTGTATCTGCGTGTATGTTTTTGCTGCATTTCCAGATGTTTCTTTGCTCCTGTTACACCCCCCCCCCCCCCAATTGTACTAGAATGCATTCTTTATGCGTTTGACCACATTCCAGTGCAGGTAACTGCATGTGGTGTGAACTGGCCCTCAAAGCAGGTAATGCAACACCTCCACCCCGTGTGCATCCAGGTGCCGGTCAGGCTGTACAGACTTGTCCGGATCAGTTTGGGCTACAACAAAATGGCATCCTCCTGCCTACTGATCAGGCACACTACCAGTCACAAAACTGCTTTGGCTTGGCCTCCTACCCAGCTGAAGCCCCTTTAATACAGATGTGACTGGTAGAGTGCCTAGACAGTGTAGCCCAAGCCTGTATACAGCCTGACCAGCACCCGGATGCAGTAGGAGTTGACAGAAGCAACATTCTAGAACATTTGAACTCTGCCGATTTAGTTTTATACCAGGAGGCTTCGTTATTCTCACCTTGGTGAGAAATGCAGATGGACCAGTAGATGAACGGTAAGGCATTTAGAACAAAATACACAATATAATTCTGCTACGGAAGGAAGTAAAATAACACGGGGGGGGGGGGGGGGTCTGGTTTCACTCCAGGAGGCGGAGGAGCAACATTCTAGGGCAGTGGTTCTCAAATCATGATTTGTCAGGGGTCCCCGAATCCTGGGCTGTTCCTGAAGCCTGCACCGCTCTGCCAGTCTTTTTGCAGCTGCCCATTCAGTTCACGACATGGCGGGCGGGGGCCAGAGACTAGAGATCAGCTGACTGGTGAGGAATGTGAAGTGGGAGGAGCCCCCCCCCATCTCCTGATTTCGGCATAGGGGGGTCACTGCTGTGAGACACCACAAAGTTGGAGACACAGTAACACTACCTGTGATTATAGTTGCCATTAAAAGTCCTCAGTACAGTTTTCAGATCAGCAGATGACCTTGAGCAAGAGCACCCAAGTTGGCTGATCAGAACTTCCACCACTTAGCACTGCCACTTATCCCAACCCCCAACCGCCACCTATCCCAACCCGCAACCGCCCCCCAGCACCGCCACCTATCCCAACCGCCCCCCCCCGCCCCACAGCACTGCCACTGATCCTAATCCCCCCCTTCCCAGCACTGCCACCCTCTCAGCATCTTGCTTAGACTGTCGTCAAGGCAACTTAGCGGATCCAGACTTTGGAAGTCGGGATGATGCGCTGCCTGGACTTATTGCAATGATGCCAGCGTAGAGCCGATTTCAGACTGCTCTCAGCTGAAAACAGGTCGTAGGAGTGCTGTGACCCATAAAAGAAGCCCAGCCTAAAAAGCTTAGGCTGGACATCTCCTTTAAAATCCAGGAATACACCCTGCTGTGCACATGCTCAGTTGCCCTCTTTTTCAGCACTGTGCTGAATATTTACTGGCTAAAGATTTACTGCTGCTCAGAGGCTCTGGGCTTCAGCAAAATAGCAGCCTCCAACAAGAAGAAACAGGCACAAATGCTGGAGGCAATTTATAGCACATACTAATGTGGGTAGTATAATTATTTGTGTATTGTCCTTGCTACAGAACACTAATATTATCAAGTTGTTTCGACAGGTTGACCAGGTGCACAGGCAAAACCACGCAAAACACACAACTGGCTCCCCGCACCGCATTCTAGTGTGATCCGGGCCCTTAATCAATCATTCTTACCTAGGTGAGAAATGCAGATGGACCAGTATAGATTTACAAAAACAAACAAAAAAAAAAAAAAAAACCCCCACACAAACACAAACTTTGTGACTCTGTTTACAGAAGGAAGTAAAATGACACCGGGGGTCTGATGAAAATGGTCACCAGAACCAAAAACAAAGGTGGGGAAACCGATGGCAATAAAAACCTAATATACCCATTAACAAAAAAAAAAAAAAAAAAAAAAAAAAAGTTTTTTTATTTAGATACACTTAAAGAAAAAAAAAAAAAAGTGTGCGTTTGTTGCAGGAGCCATGCAAGACTCCCGCAGACTTGTCAGTGTATCGGCTTGCCTGTACCTCGTATGAGAAAGCCGATGACTGACTGGAAGAATCAATGACCTACCAGAGTACTCACAGCGCAGTCGTAGTTCAACGAGAACTACAAGCCGGCAGCCACAAAGTCTGCCGCGACTTGTAGCTTTCCATTCACTGTGAATGAGTGACACTGCTTTTTTTTTTTTTTTTTTTTTTGACAGCTAGCAGGGGAGAAGATCCCCCACTAGCTGTTACAGCAAGGGACAGGGGCCAGCCCTTTCATAACATGTGACATACTGAATGAACATGGGTATAATAGGTTACAAAAAGGTGAACTTGTCCTTTAAAACCAAAAATTTAATTTTTGCAGCTTACCAATCAGATGTGGCGGCTGCACTGTTTTTCATTAGAAAGTTTACTTTATTTTTTTAATTTACTTTGCAGGGTATAAAAGGAGGAAGTAAAACCCTATCAAGGTTTACTTCCTCTTTAAATGAATAAAAGCTGATCATTTTACCACTGACAGGGGTGTGTACATGTTTTTTCTCTCGCCCCCCCAGGTCCCATTCACACTATTGCAGGTGCAATGGAGCATGTGTCCGCTTCCATGGGTTGCATGTGAGGAGCCCCATTTATTTCAATGGGCTGCCCTACGTGCAAGAAAACGCACACAAAAGTCCCTGATCCATTTGTAAAATTGCACTGCAGGGTGCTTCAGCACCATGCCCTTAAACACCTGTTAGCTTATGCATGGGGTGTGCCGTTAAATTGTTAAACCCAGGACCCTGCATTCACTATATCTGGTCTCCCACAGAACATGAAATGCAATAATTTTAGTGAGTATAAACTGCCAAATACCTTTTCTCATCAGCAGTATATAGCAGTCTTGTGACTTCTATCAGTGTCTGGTTATAGCTTGTAGGAGGAGTTTTCATTCTCCCCTGGTCGTCCTATGAGGCTGCAGGACCCCTGACCCTCTGTCTGGACAGTGCTGATGGGAGGGTACATCAGCACAGAGCCAAAATTATAATATATATATCCATCCCACACCAAACTGAGCATCTACAGGCTAGTAGGTTCTCTTCTATCAGTAGACATATTGGGGCCAGTGGAAGGGAGGATCAGAGAAGACCAGATTTTTTTTTTTTTTTTTTTTTTTTTTTTTTTTACACACACACACAATGCAGAGGATCAACCCGTTCCACAGTGAGTATAACAAGCATGCTTTACTGCATATACAGACTGATTTTACTGTTGTGGGTTTAGTAACATTTTAAGGGTACACTGGATTCCTGGGAGCATTTTTAACCATTTGCCTACTGGGCACTTTTACCCCCTTCCTAAATGGCAGCGCTGCACATCTGCTAAAGCGCAGCGCGTTTCTGTACATGTCAGGAAAGTGATTTTGCGCATATTCCTTATGCAAATTGTTAGTTTGTCTGGACAGATTTGTCTGTTAAAGGAAGTGGAAAAACAACACTTACTGGCCAGATCACCAGGTGAAAAAAATTTAAATAAACCACCATAAAGAAAACAAATGCAGCCACCACATCTAATAATTGGTAACATGCAATGTAATACGTTTTTTGCGTTTGGGTTTAATACCATTAAGATAATACAGCAGTTCCATTGGGGTCACTGATGACAAGAAATAAAACATTCTATACAATTTTAGACATGTAGCAACAAACGAGACCCCCCCCCCCCCCCCCCATAACCCCAAAATTCTGTTTCTTTGTCTTCCAAACCCCACCTAGCCATGATAAACAAGACATTTCCATTCAGTCACCCCAACGCGTTCTCTGCTAAACCAAAACAGTGGGGTGACAGCTACACCAGGGGCAATTATGGTCAAAAGTAGAACTTATTGGATGGACATAATGTTTAGAAAAAAAAAAAAAAAACAGACAAAGCTAAAAATAATTGTAAGAAAAAAAAATAATAATAATATACATACAAAATTGACAAACTTACATATACAGCAGCTCAAAGCAAGAGGTTCTCGTCTTCTAGCCAAAAAATAAAAAAAAAAAAGCTCCAGACCAAAACGCAACACAAAATATGCAAACCGTCCAGATGCAAGCAGCGCGCAGATCACTGAATTTGGCAATCACTAATCTCCTCGATCCCTCAGAAGCCGAACGTCTCCAGAATGGTACAATTCCCACACAAGCTCCACACGTCTGTCACCTTTGGTCTGAGCAGCACCTTGTGGACAGACGGATATCCAGCCTAGCATATGAACAGCGATAGATACGTCAGCTCAATACACCGCCCTTCAATGTTAGAAGGAAGTCATTTACTTTTACTTAGAAATGAAAACCTTCAAATTGCCCCACACCGGCCTTTCCACATTCAGAAAAAGAGCAACATGGCCACTTCTCTTCATCACTGTTCTCTGTAAAGGACAAGTCCTAAATAATACCGCGAGCTTCTGGCAGGTGTCACGGTACTGTCACACCACAACGCATGTTTCTCGCTGTGCAGTAACGTGAGATGTGCATTGTGCTACAAGTAATGAAAAGATGGAAACTTTACACCCCCCCCCCCGTCACTGCTGTACCTACCTCCAAGGATGCTGAGCGGTCAGTGCCCACACAGCCAGTTCAGGGATTTGAAACTTCCACTCTTCTCCGGGCAGACCATAGCAGTTTACTGTGCAGGCGCCAACCAATCAGAAAATGCCTTACTGACACTAAAGTATATGTAAACCCAACATTTCTTATTTCCGATATGTCTGCGGTACCATGTACTTGTATGAGGAAGTAGGCAGCACAGTGGTAGTGGGTAGCACTCTCGCCTAGCAGTAAAAAGGGTCGCTGATGCGAACCCAACCACGACACTACCTGCCTGCAGTTTGCATGTTCTCCCTGCGTGGGTTTCCTCCGGGTACTCTGGTTTCCTCCCACATTCCAAAGACATGCAGGTAGGTTATTGGTTTCTGTCCAAAATTGGCCCTAGTATATGAATGGGGACCTTGGATGTGAGCTCCTTGGAGGGTAGGGAATGATGTGAGTGTGCAATGTACAGGGATAGGGACAATTGTAGACACGCAGGTTGAACTGGATGGACTGGGTGTCTTTATTCAACCTTTGTATTGCTACCTGTCTGAAATCCCTGGGTGTTCCTGCCAGTCCTCCTGCTATCTTGTTAAACAATGACCACACTATGGCACAGCATGGTCAGTTTTTCCTGACACACACACACACACACACACAACCACACCCCTGCGAAGACCAGTGTATTGCCATGTCTCCTCCCTAAGCGCTTATGCAACCTAAGGGCAGAGGGAATGTGAATCAAAAAAAAAAAAAAAAAAAAGGGGGGGGGTAGAGAAAATATATTTGTTATCTCTTTTTTTTTTTTACTCTAGCTCATTATAAATACACCCCCCTCCCCTTTTATAATAAGAAAATTCACACAATACTGTATATAAATGTTTTTTTAAATGAAATGATTTTGGAGAAAAATAAAAAACCCTTTCTATTTAACATACATTAATAATTTTGTTTATTCAGCATGAAATGGAGCTTAGTTGTGTAAGATGAGGCTATATATCTGCAATATTTACATTTTGTAAACTCATTCAATGAACCCAAGCTCTGCATTTGATGCATTCACACAATGTCACAGTAACCATGGGAGGAAAACAAAGTTCAGGAATATTCCTTTATCCCATTGTTTTGCAAATCTATGTACACTACAAACTGAATGATTGAGTTGGTTCTGATATCACAGTTTTACTAACGTGACAGCTTATTCTAAATAGGAAACCTTCATTCTGTTTGCAAATATTAAAAGATTCTAACTACCAGCAGGAAGAAGTCCTTATTTTTAAAGAGCACCTGTCAAAGCGAATGGGACCGTCGGTGAGTCAACAGCGGGTCAGAGGAGAGCTGCTGAATGGAGAAGACAGTTGCTCTTTAAAAATTATGATTTAAAAATCAAACCTACCCCGCGCTTTTGTATATATAATTGTTGGTAGTGTGAACCCCATGCCACCGGGAAGGGAACTCTATTTTTAATATCTCTTCACTTTTTTTTCCCCCTTTTAAAAAATGTATGAATGAACTCTCACTTTGTAAAGTAACCAAAAAAAAAATAAAAAAAAGGCAAAACCCATTTTAAAAAAAAAAAAAAAAAAAAAAAAAAAAAAAAAAAAAAACCAGCAGGCAAAATACATTTTTTGTGATCACATTCCTCTGTTCTCACCTGCATAAGAGCTAGGGGAAGCTCAGCAGCAGCACACTGACCTCCCCAGTGAAAGTACAAGCATGTCAGAACAAGTCTGATCATTGAAAAGCAGGCAGAGTTGCCAGCACAGCTAGAAAACTGACCATGCTGCACTCTCCTGCTTAGCGTGGCCAGTTTGTAATAGGAAAGCAGAGGAACTGGCAGGAACACCAGGGATTTCACATAAAGCAGCATTACAAAGGGAGGAGGATACTTTCTCATACAAGTACATGATACAGCAGACACATCAGGAATAGGAAATGCTGGGTTGACATTCTTTAATGTTTGCTGTTCCATATTTACAATGTCTGTATTTCATACACCGATGTAAACTCTCCCCTCCATAGCTCTCTGTATGTAAGGCAGCACGCTAACAACCCCGATCACATGGAAGACCACCATTTTTCCCCATCAGAGGGTGAAGATTTGCTATGCGAGAGACCCCAAAGGGGCGGTCACAGAGTTCATCACCGCTAAATGGAAATCTCTTCTTACACAATGACCGCAGGCGCCACTACTTAAAATCAACAAATTATTCAAAGAATCTAGTTGAAAATAAACTTGTAGTTTGTAGTTAATCACAGTCACAGAAATATTCCAAAAAGCAAGTTTTTCTTTTTCTTCTCTGTAGATTCCTTGAGAAGAAGGCCGGGGTTCGTTATTCATCTGCATTGGATTATGTGAATTTGAGCATCAGACGGAGCAAACAGGTTATACCTGCACCAGAAGACGGACAGACGCCCGGGGCTGCAAGAAACACAACCTGCTGGGAAGACATGGATGGGGAAAGCCCAGGATGCCCCCACCCCCACACACATGGCTGCTCAGCACGGATGGAGATCCATGAAATATTAGCTGTATGGCCTGGAAGAGGACTCACAGGATCACTGAGGATCTGCGGCATGGAAAGGGAGGAAGGGGGGGGGGGGGGGAGCCATGTGATCGTTCTCATCAGACAACACAAGATGCTGTGGCTTCTCCGATACAGCGTGACCCCTGCAGCACCTGCTTATACATTCATATAGGAGAGGCAGACTCTGCAGGCCCCGGGCAACACAAGCATAACCCCCCCCCCACCCGTGGGAGGCTCTGCACTCTAAACCGCTTGCTAGGAAGCCAAAGGTGAAGTAATGATTGACAAACCGACATCTAGCCGGGCCCAACAGGAAAAGCGGCTTTTATTTGTATGTTCACAGAAGGTGCAACAGATTAGGACCATTATGTAGACAGTGGCCCCCGCCCAGCAAAGTAGACCGCTGGGCCTGGAGGTTACACCGGGCAGCTGGTATAATCAACCCAGTGTGCCCACTGGGGAGCTGGGCAAAGCAGCAACCAATGACATCTGCAGTCATAAGTAATGGGGGGCGGTTTGGGGATACGAGGGGCATGCTCTTGCTTAGGAAAAAAAAAATGAAATAAATTAATTAAAAATTAAATTAAAAAAGGACCAATGGCCATGGACGAGAGCTGCCCCTCCCGCTTTCTAACAGGTCAATGTCATAAAGTAGGTTGCTGCAAAACTATACCCATCTTGTACAATGCATCCTCTCCACAGTGGGAGTATCCCAACCTAGGTGATGATGGGTACATGCTGTGCATTTAAAGGGCCCCCCCCCAGGGTTGTGCCCACATACCCCCTAACCGGTCACATATAACCAAAAGTACAAATGACCAAGGATGTGATCAAAGACTGTGTGCCCCCAGGATAGGATGCTGGGAGTTGGGCAGCCAATGGCTGTCGGTCATCACAGTACCCTGGCGGTAACAATGGCAGCGGTATCAACAAAGGGTCACCATGCCAGTAGGGTACGAGGAGAGGCATTGGTATCAGGGAATGGGATCGTCATGCCAGCTGTGATTCCTGGCAAACTTCGGTATACTGAGAGCGACCGATATACCAGTGAGAATCCTGCGCGCCCAAGATGGTGACCCTGGGAGATGCCAGCTCTAAGCAGATAAGTGCCCTACAGATGAGGGAAGCGATGCTGGAGGGCCTACGTGCACAGGACGGAACACTGTGGGATGCCAGGACCTGGTATAGTACCCTGCACATGGTGATGAGACAACTGTACCAGCAATGAGCCAGTGTGCCCAGGAGGATTAATGAGGGGGTGACATCCACTCCCGTTACCTCCTGTGTACACTGGAGACTGGCATATCTTTCTTCATCACTCTTCAACTCCCTGGGCACACTGCTACCAGGAGTAGGCATCACCTAGTATTATACATTTATATAATACTATTACTGCATGCCCAAGGAGCGAGATGCCCACACTTAGTAGCCATGTGTCCAGGTGGTGATAGTGAGAAATAAACCAGCTCTGCCTGCCCTGGCGCCCCGTTCTGGGGGGGGGGGGGGGCGGGGAGATGAAGTGCCCGTGTCTGGGGGGGGGGGGGGAAGAGATGAAGTGCCCGTGTCTGGGGGGGGGGGGGAAGAGATGAAGTGCCCGTGTCTGGGGGGGGGGGGGGGGAAGAGATGAAGTGCCCGTTGTCTGGGGGGGGGGGGGGGGGGGGGTGAGGTGCCGTGTCTGGGGGGGGGGGGGTGAGGTGCCCGTGTCTGGGGGGGGGGGGGGGGGTGAGGTGCCCGTGTCTGGGGGGGGGGGGGGGGGTGAGGTGCCCGTGTCTGGGGGGGGGGGGGGGGTGAGGTGCCCGTGTCTGGGGGGGGGGGTGAGGTGCCCGTGTCTGGGGGGGGGGGTGAGGTGCCCGTGTCTGGGGGGGGGGGGGGGGGTGAGGTGCCCGTGTCTGGGGGGGGGGGTGAGGTGCCCGTGTCTGGGGGGTGAGGTGCCCGTGTCGGGGGGGGGGGGGGTGAGGTGCCCGTGTCGGGGGGGGGGGGGGGTGAGGTGCCCGTGTCGGGGGGGGGGGGGGGTGAGGTGCCCGTGTCGGGGGGGGGGGGGGGTGAGGTGCCCGTGTCGGGGGGGGGGGGGGGGTGAGGTGCCCGTGTCGGGGGGGGGGGTGAGGTGCCCGTGTCGGGGGGGGGGGGGGTGAGGTGCCCGTGTCGGGGGGGGGGTGAGGTGCCCGTGTCGGGGGGGGGGGTGAGGTGCCCGTGTCGGGGGGGGGGGGGTGAGGTGCCCGTGTCGGGGGGGGGGTGAGGTGCCCGTGTCGGGGGGGGGGGGTGAGGTGCCCGTGTCGGGGGGGGGGGGGGTGAGGTGAGGATGAGGTGCCCGTGTCGGGGCGAGGTGAGGGGAGATGAGGTGCCCGTGTCTGGGGGGGGGGGTGAGGGGAGATGAGGTGCCCGTGTCTGGGGGGGGGGGGGGTGAGGGGAGATGAGGTGCCCGTGTCTGGGGGGGGGGGGGGGTGAGGGGAGATGAGGTGCCCGTGTCTGGGGGGGGGGGGTGAGGGGAGATGAGGTGCCCGTGTCTGGGGGGGGGGGGGTGAGGGGAGATTAGGTGCCCGTGTCTGGGGGGGGGGTGAGGGGAGATGAGGTGCCCGTGTCTGGGGGGGGGTGAGGGGAGATGAGGTGCCCGTGTCTGGGGGGGTGAGGGGAGATGAGGTGCCCGTGTCTGGGGGGGGGGGGTGAGGGGAGATGAGGTGCCCGTGTCTGGGGGGGGGTGAGGGGAGATGAGGTGCCCGTGTCTGGGGGGGGGGTGAGGGGAGATGAGGTGCCCGTGTCTGGGGGGGGTGAGGGGAGATGAGGTGCCCGTGTCTGGGGGGGGTGAGGGGAGATGAGGTGCCCGTGTCTGGGGGGGGGGGGGGGAGGGAGATGAGGTGCCCGTGTCTGGGGGGGGGGGTGAGGGGAGATGAGGTGCCCGTGTCTGGGGGGGGGGGTGATGCCCCCACCCGGTAGCAGTGTTGTGGGGTGACATGGGGTGACGCCTTCCTCCGGTACACATTACGATGGATCTCAGTGGGGGTCTCAGTTGATGTCAGGCCCGGTGCTGTGATGACAGGAGCCGCCGTCCTCCATCCTCCGGGGCGGTGTACACGGCGCTCTCTCTCCCTCTCTCACACACACAGACACACTCAGGGCTTACCTGCTGCTCTTGCCCGCTCGGCAGCGTCTCCTCCTCCCCGCTCCGGTCCGGTCCCCCGTACTCTCCGGCATGCTCATGGAGCGCTCCCCTCACCTCCCCCATGCTCCATGGACGCCCCGAGCCGAGTCCCCCCGATCCACTCAAGCGGCTCCCTGCCTCACTGACACCCCGCACAGCGCAGAGCGAGGGTGGGCGGGGCCAGGGCGCCTCACACCAGAGCGGACACTACCAACGCCGGCTCAGGAGGGGAGAACAACTCCGCAGCACTCTTTCCCTGCAGCGGGGAAAGGACGCACGACGTCAAATCCGTCCCCTATTTTGTCCTGCAGGTGGGTGGTAGGCGCTGCGAATCAGACTGACAAGTGGGTCGACCCATGGAAGAGTGAGACTGACGGGCCGCAGCAAATCAGAGAGAAGTGGGCGGGATCTAGTTTTATTTGTAGTGTGCCTTTGTGAGAGCGCGCTTAGTCAGTCAGAGTGTGACTGTGAAGGACAGAGAGTGTGTCCGCTCTACCCCGTCCCCTCTGTCTATGAGGCGTGTGGGGCTGACAGGACACATAACAGTCCCTTGCGGCCGCCCTCCTAGGCACATTTTTGCTGTTCTTTCTCATGTCTCGGCCTAAAGATCACATAAAACCAAAAGACACAAGTTCTATGAAAGCAGACACCCTGGAGAATAAAATAGCACAACCGTTTACTAAACGCAACATTTCAGAATGTTGCATTCAGTAAAAAAAATAAAGTTAAAGTGGTTGTAAACCCTTACAACACACTTTGACCTACAGGTAAGCCTAGATTAAGGCTTACCTGTAGGTCCAAGAAATATCTCCTAAACCTATACGGTTTAGGAGATATTTGCCCGAAGACAGGCACCGCTGTCTACGGCGCATGCGCCGTAGACAGCGGCGCGCAGGCGCACTGAGCACGGCATTTCCAAGAACGGAGCTGCCACGCGTGTCGGCTCCCTTGCGCATGCGCGGGAGTGACGTCATCACGGTTTTCGCCGAATGACAGCGGCGGAGCTGCGAGACCCCACCGACAACATGGATGCCCCGGCCTACAGGGGACAGCGGTGACATCGCTGGCTCCTGTGTCAGGTAAGTGACACATAATGGGCTACTATGCTTTGCCTTTGCAGGGAATGAAAGAGGAAGTAAACTCATCAGGGTTTACTTCCTCTTTAAAGTGATTGTATATCCTTTTTTGTAACTTTTACCTACAGGAAAGCCTATAATAAGGCTTACCTGTAGGTAAAAAAAATATCTCCTAAACCTGTACGGTTTAGGAGATATTCCCCTCGGTATGCGCCGCTGACTGCAGCGGCGCATGCGCACGAGGGGATTCTCGGCCTGAAAATCCGGCAGTGGCCGGCGGCCGGAAAGAAATCTCCCGCGCGCATGCGCGGGAGTGACGATATCGCGGCTCCGGCCACTCACAGCGCCGGAGCCGCGATACCCGGAAGAAACGCCGAGGGAGCATGTCAGCTCCCTCGGCGTGGATCGTGCCAGATGTCGGGGCCTCGTTCTAAGGTAAGTATTTCATAATGAGCTAGTATGCGGTGCATACTAGCTCATTATGCCTTTTGCTTTGCAGGTGTTAAAAAAAAAAAAAAAAATAGCGGGTTTACTACCGCTTTAAGTTTAGGGCACAGACAAATCCAACAAAATAACAAAACTAAAAATTCGAATAAAATTTGAAAACGAATTTGATCTCGAAAAGAAGACTATAATAAATTATAATATAAAACAAAGGAATAGAAAAGAATAGAATAAAACAGAATATAATAGAAAATAAAATGTATTAGAAAACAAAAAGGAACGGCGTAGAAAATAATAGAATAGAAAAAAGGAATAGAAGAAAATAGAAAGAATGTAACAGTCTTCCAATTTTTGAATAAAAAAAAAAAAAAAAAAAAAAGTGGATAAAATAGAAGAGAAAAATAAAATAAAAAAATAGGATAAAAATAGAATATAATTCAGTAGAATAAAATAGAAAGAATATAACCATCTTCCAAAATTGTATTCTGAATAGAATAAATTTGAATTGACTAGAATTGAAACATACAATAGAAAGAATATAACCATCTTGCGAAATTTAAATAGAATAGAAAAAAAATAAAAAATAAAACAGAACAAAATAGAGGAATAGAAGAGAATAGCATAAAATAGAATCTAATAGAAAATAAAATAATAGAAATCAAATATAATAGAAATAAAATAATAGAATAAAATAGAAAAAGGAATAGAATAAAATAGAATATAACCGTCTTCCAAATTTCAAATTTTGAATAGAAAAAAATTGTATAGAATACAAGAGAAAAAAGTAGAATACAATTCAATAGAATAGAAAGAATGTAACCATCTTCCAAAATTTGTACTCTGAATAGAAAAAAAAAAAAAACAATAGACTAGAATAAAATCTAAAGAATATAACCATCTTGCGAAATTCAAATAGAATAGAAAGAAAATAAATAGAATATAACAAATTAGAATACAAAATAAAAAGGAATAGAAAAGAATTTAATAAAACAGAATAAAATTTTAAATAATAGAATCAAATATAATAGAAAATAAAATAGAAAAAAGGAATAGAAGAAAATATAATATAACCGTCCTCCAATTTTCAAATTTTGAATAGAAAAAATTTGGATAGGATAGAAGAGAAAAAAATAGAATATAATTCAATAGAATAGAAAGAATATAACATCTTCAAAAAGTTGGATTCTGAATAGAATACATTTGAATTGAATAGAAAATAGAACAGAATAGAAAAAAAAAAAAAAAAAAAAAAAAAAAAACAATAGACTAGAATAAAATAGAAAGAATATAACCAATTTTTGAATTGAAAAAAATTGGATAGAACAGAAAAAAAACTGAATATAATTCAATAGAATAAAATAAAAAAAATATAACCATCTTCCAAAATTCGAATTTTCAATAGAATAAATTTGAATAGATTAGAAAATATTCGATTGAACAGGAAGGCAGCGATCCATGGCCTTCCCTAATCCTCGGCTGTCAATCTGGGCAGCCTCCTCTCACTTTTTGCTGAGGCAGAGGAGCAGTGCGGGGATGGATGATGATTGATGATTGGTGGTGGTGGTGGATCCGGTGTAGAGCTCCTGGAAGAGGCTGTTGTTGCCCCTCCACCTGCTGCTCCTCGCTGCACACGGGCCGCAGCCTGCGGAGGGAAGAGCTGGGGGCGTTGCTTCTCCTACCGACCAAACAGGAATCCGCTTCATGATTGGAAGGGAGGAGAAGCAGGAAGACATTAGCGAAGCCACCCCTTTTTGAAGCCAATTAGAGCCTCAGGCTCTAATCATGTGCTTCAAAAAAAATAAAAAATCCCACATTGAAATCCATGCGTCCGGGGCCCTGCATGTAGATCACCCCACCACCTTCTCATCACAACCCCCTTCACTTCATAGTCCCCTCTGGATAGCTCAGCCTCCCTTTACATTACACCCCCCCCCCCCTTTACAGCACAGACCCCCCCCCCCCGCATCACATCAAAGACCCACTATAGATCACACCCCCCCCCCCCCCCCAATACATACTGACAGTTTCCACTGAAAGGATAATAGCCTGTATTGACTGGTAAAGTCAAATGTGTTTGTCTATTTTTGGGTATCTTGCTTTGGATGTGCTTAGCTGACAAAGGCCTCCTCCCCTCCTCAAAGCAGAGCTCCACCCTAAAGTGGAGCTTCCGCTCATTGGAACCCTCCCCCCCTCCGGCGCCACAATTGGCACTTTTCAGGGGGGAGGGGGTGCAGATACCTGTACAGTACAGGTATCTGCACCCACTTCCGGCATAGATATCTGCAGAATCGACACCCCTTTCCGCAGGTCCCCCTCTGTCTGCTGGGAAACACACGGATCCCAGAGACAGCGGGGACCATCCTTATTGCGCAGCGCGACTCGCGCATGCGCAGTAGGGAACCGGGAAATGAAGCCGAAAGGCTCCACTTCCTGATTCCCATACCCAAGATGGCGGCGGCATCACCCGAGAGACGATCGAGAGATCGGCTTCGGGTGCCGACATCGTGGGCTCGCCGGGCGGGTAAGTGTCATTAATTTAAAAGTCAGCAGCTGCAGTATTTGTAGCTGCTGGCTTTAAAAAAAAAAAAAAAAAAAAAAAAAACAGCGGACTCCTGCTTTAAGTCTTCTGGGATGCATGACATCATTTACCTAGGCCTGGAAACTAGGTAGTTAAAGAAATGTAAAAGATAAAACATTTATCCGCTTTACAACCGTCCACTGCACATATACTGCAGCAGGGCAGCCGCTCTCCGCTGGATCACATACCTAGTACATGATCCACGTGCCAGGGCAGAGAGCGACCCAGCCGCCCCGGCTGTGCTGCGATTGGCTGCGGCACCAACCAGCCAGCAGCTGCCGATTGGTCGCAGACACCCAACGATTGCCTCCGCACATTACCGAAGAGAACCCTGTGTAGGTAAAAAAACACAGGGCTCTCTTCTGACAGCAGCAATGTTCTGTTTATTTCTTCCTGCAAAGCACTGTAAAAACAGCTCACACAGTCACACATGTTGGTCAACCATTTACCATTTGATCGCCCTAGATGGCAACCCCTTCCCTGCCAGTGTCATTAGTACAGTGACAGTGCATATGTTTAGCACTGATCACTGAATTAGCGTCACTGGTTCCCAAAAAAAGTGTCAGTTGGGTGTCCGTTTTGTCCGCTGCAATACCGCAGTCCCGCTATAAGTCGCTGATCACCACCAGTACTAGTAAAAATTAAATAAAAATTCCCCAAAATATATCCCATAGATTTTTCGCAAACCAATCAATATATGCTTATTGGGATTTTTTTTTTTTTACCAGCAAAATGTAGCAGAATACATTTTGGCCTAAACTGATGAAGAAATGTAGAGTTAAAAAATATTATATATATGCTATATTTTATAGCAGAAAGTAAAAAAAAAAAATAAATTTCTTTCAAAATTTACGATATTTTTTTTTTGCTTATAGCACAAAAAATAAAAAACTGCAAAGGTGATCAAATACCACCAAAAGAAAGGCTCTAAATGTGGGGGGGAAAAAATAAAAATAAAAAATAAAGGATATCCATTTTAGTTTTTTCCAGGAAAGCGTTGCACGACTGTGCGATTGTCAGTTAAAGTAACGCAGTGTCGCGTCGCAAAAAATGGCCTGGCGAGGAAGGGGGGGGGGGGTAAACCTTCTATGAAGTGGTTAAAACAAGTAAATATAATATACCTTCCTATTTACTAACGCTAGCAGCATAAAGATTACATTTAGTCAATGCTGATCAAGAGAGTGAACTCTCCAAAACAACCTAATGCGACAGCTGCCCCTAATCCCCTTTCCCCCCACAAAGAATCAAGGATCCTGCCCAAGGATTGAAATGCTAGCTCACCGAGATCCCCCTAGCGCCCCCCGGGTGTCCTCACCATCAGCCCAGGGATAGGGGGGGGGGGGGTAATACTTACTGTATGCATTTGAAAAAAAGTCAATAAAAAAAAAAAAAAAAAGTGGTTTCCAAATGTCGATTTTTCCATAAATTTCACAATTGGAATCTTCTATCCCACAAAACTGGTTGAAAGCAATCGCAAAGGTAATAAAAAAAACAGTAATAAAAAATGATCATTAGCAAAGTAGTACCGATTGCACATTTCCCATTTTGTCATTGTACGGCATCATGACTTGTGCTTTCCAAATATCCAATTTTCTCAGTATAGAAAGTCGATGAAAAAGAGATCGCTGCTCACAGGTGATCCAATCGGTGACACTCCAGTGTTGCCTCTGTGGGGGGGGGGGGGGGTGGGGCGCACACCCTGCCACTGCAGCAGAAAACATGGAACAGAGAGTCTTCGGATCGGGCAGCATGCTCACACAGAAAGTAAAGTATAAAGTCCTTATTGAAGCATAAATATTAAAAAGCAATGGATGGGTACAGACAGGGGACATGCAGGTCGGTTGACGCGTTTCACACTACAGAAGTGCTTTGTCAAAACCACAGAAGTTGCAAAAAAACAAACTACAAGCACATTTATAACACATAAATCAAATGACAGCACAAGTGCATCTCATTAAAATCAGACTCAGCTGTTGCAACTTCAGACCAATAAAATCTCCTGTTCAGAAAGTTGTTTAAAAACGAAAACACAAAAGAAGGAAAGAGATTCTATTCCACATATAGCAACCTTAAAGAGGAAGTAAAGCCTTAATACAAAATAAAAATAGACCCTGCAAGGCAAAGGCATAATGAGCTAATTTGCATAGCATACTAGCTCATTATGAATAACTTACCTGAGATGGAAGCCCCCGAAGCGACCCTCGTCGTCCTCCTCAGACGCCGCCATGATACCCGCAGTGACTTCCGGGAATCACGGCTCCGGCGCAGTGACTGGCCAGAGCCGGGATGACATCACCCCCGCGCATGCGCAGGAACCGCCACTAACGGCATGAATGCCGTTAGCGGCATGCTTTTTTTTTTTTTAAATTCTGTTTATTGATTTTGCACATAACAAATAAAACAACTTACAGCCTATCGGGCATACCCAGGCTGATTATTATTACACACCCTGAACAGTCAGGGAACAAACAAACCCCCCCCCCTCCCCCCCAACATAAACAACCAAAAAATCCACCGTACACTCTAGCACCACCACTCAGTTCTCAGGACAGTGTGCAAACTCGATCATGCTATACTGCAGACTACAGACAACCACAGGATGAACTATGCGAAGGACCCAGGGCTACATAAATGTCAGTACCCTAGATATTCCCACCTACTCACAAAGGAACCCCGTCAGTCATCATTCGAGTCAGCGTTAGTGTCGCATGACTCCGTCCAGATGTCCCAAATTTTATGAAACTTGGCCTCGCAGCCGCGAGAAAGATAGGTGGTCTTATATAGTGGAAGAGCCGCGTTTACTAAATTCTTCCAGTAATTAATAGAGGGAGCTAGCGGAGCCTTCCATTTAAGAACAATAGATTTACGAGCATAATATAGCAATAAGCCGAGGAGTGTGCGGAGCGCCCGGCGTGGAGCCAGCGATCCGACCAACCCCAACAGGCATATCTCTACTGACAGCGGTACATTTACGGTGGTCACAGTCAGAATAAAATTAGTCACCTCCACCCAAAAACTAACTATATGAGGACAGCTCCAGAACATGTGGAGAAAATCTGCTGAGAGCGAGTTACATCTCCAACAGGAGGCAGAGACAGAAGGGTAAATTCTGTGAAGACGTTGTGGAGTGTAATAAACCCTATGCACTATTTTAAATTGTACCAGTCTATCCCTGGCTGCCACTAATTGTAAGAATGGATATTCCCAGACATCTTCCCAGTCCTCAGTGTCCAATGAGGAAGAGTCCACCTCCCACTTTGCCCTCAGGGCTTCCAGGCCCGTATGAACATTTGGGAGCAACACCTTATATATAGCAGACAGAGGTTTAGACAGATCCCCGTCCCTAAGCAGAGTCTCCAGCTTCGAGGTATAGAACACCACTGGGGCATTTTCAAACTGTGTTCGAAAAGCATGGCTAAGTTGCAGAAACCGGAATAAATGTGAGTTAGGCAAGGCATACTGTTGCTTCAGCCCATCAAAGGTCCGTAGTTTACCCTCAACACAGAGATGCTCAATATACTTGATACCTCTGCTGGCCCAGTTAGCGGCATGCTTAGTGCGCCTGCGCACCGCTGTCTACGGCGCATGCGCTGTAGACAGCGGTGCCTGTCATTTGCAAATATCTCCTAAACCGTGTAGGTTTAGGAGAGATTTCTTGGACCTACAGGTAAGTCTTAATCTAGGGTTACCTGTAGGTCAAAGTGTTCTGTAAGGGTTTACAACCACTTTAACTACTTGCCGTCTGCGCTATAGCTGAAAGGCGGCTGCAGAGCGGGCCTTAGTTGGCGGGAGGGTGTCCATGGATGTCCTCCTGAGCAAGCGCTGCGGGTCGCACGTGGCGAACTTTGTTTTCACCAAGTCTATGAGACTCGGCTGATCACAGATCGAAGTAAAAGGGTCGATCCCGCCCCTTACCATATGATCAGCTGTCAGCCAATTAACGGCTGATCACATGATGTAAACAGAAGCTCGTAATCTGTATTTTTTTATTTCCTCGCGCTGTCAGGGTGAGGAAAAAAAAGCTCACTCCGAAAGCCGCTTCTGTGCCCACCAGTGTCACCTGCCAGTGCCCACTGTGCCATCTACCAGTGCTACCTATCAGTACCCACTAGTGCCACCTACAAGTGCCCACAGTGCCACCTACCAGTGCCCACCAGTGCTGCCAATCAATGCCCATCAGTGTCTAATAATCAGTGCCACAGATAAGTGCTGCCTATTGTCACCTAGCAGTGCCCATCAGTGCCACCTATCAGTGCCGCCTATCAGTGCCACCCAATAGGTGCCACCCATCAGTGCTTATCACTGCCACCTATCAGTGCCCATTAGTGCCACCTCATCAGTGCCCATCAGTGCCGGCTATGAGTGCCGCCTATCAGTGCACATCAGTGAAGGAGAAAAATTACCTGATTTCAATATTTTATAACTATGAAACAATTAAAAAAAAAAAAAAACTTCAATCCTTTTGTTTTATTTAGCAAAAAATAAATAAATAAAACAACAGCTATTAAATACCACCAAAAGAAAGCTTTATCTGTGTGAAAAAAATGATAAAAATTTTGTTTGGGTACAGTGTAGCATGACCGCGCAATTGTCGTTCAAAGAGTGACAGCGCCAAAAGCTGAAAATTGGTCTGGGCAGGAAGGGGGTTTAAGTGCCCAGTAAGCAAGCGGTTAAAGAGCTGAGGAAAAAGAAGAGAAACTGCATCCCCCCCCCCCCCCCCGATCTCAAAGGGTTACACACTACTCAAAAAAGTGAATGTTCCCTAATACAAAAGAAGTGAGATGCCGGTGTCTTGTCAAATAACGTCCTCCATTGGATAGTGTCCGCTGTGTACTGCGCATGCGCAGTACACAGCAACACAGATTCCGAAAATTGCAGAGGATGAACGGCGCCTGCGCCATGAGTCCAGGTTCTATCCCCACTATCCAAGTGGACATAGAGTAGGAATAAAAAAGAGCTGAGCACAGCGAGGCTGAGCCCGAAGCGTGGCGAGCGAAGCTCGCCCGCGAGGGGCCCTCTAATATTCACAACCCTATGTCCGCTTGGATGGTGGGGCTACCACCTCCACTCACAGCGCAGGCGCCGTTCAGCTTCGGAGATTTTCCGAAGCTTCGTCTGCTCCGTACTGCGCAGTGCGGTCCGGACACTATTTGATGGCCGGACACTATAAGGCAGAACACCGGATACACAGAAAAACTAGAAACATAGCCAGCAGAGAAAAAATGACCAGCAGAGAAAAAATAAATGATGACCAGCAGAGAAAAAATAGTCAGCAAAGAAAAAAAAATAATGATAAATTACCAAAATAATATATGTCCAATGGCATACGTCAATCATAAAAATGGGTTAAATCCCACTCAAAGTTTAACCACTTGCTTACCGGGCATTTAAACCCCCTTCCTGTCCAGACCAATTTTCAGGTTTCATCGCTGATGCACTTTGGTAATGACAATTGTGCGGTCATACAATACTGTACCCAAATAAAATTGTTGTAATTTTTTTCCCACAAATAGAGCTTTCTTTTGGCGGTATTTGATCACCTCTGCGGTTTTTATTTTTTGTTAGAAAAAATTTAAAAGGCCGAATTATTTAATAAAAAAATAAATATATTTTTTTATTTTGTTATAAAATTTTGCAAACAGGTCATTTTTCTTCTTCGTTGATGTATGCTGATGAGGCTGCACTGATGGGCACTGATGGGCACTGATAGGTGGCAGTGATGGGCACTGATGGGTGGCAGTGATGGGCACTGGTAAGTTACATTGATAGGCAGCACTGCTAGGTGGCACTGATCGGCACCACTGGTGGGCATTGATAGGTGGCACCGGTGTGCACTGTGGGCACTGGTAGGTGGCACTGGCAGGGGGTACTGGTTTGCACAGATGAGGCAGAACTGCCTCTTCCTCTTCAGGACTGATGTCTCTTGCTGGTGATCTATCAGCGTGAGGCGAAAAAAAAAATGATTACCATGCTTTTGTTTACATCATGTGATCAGCTGTCATTGGCTGACAGTTGATCACATGGTAAGGGGCCGGGACCGGTCTCTTACTCAGATCTGTGGTCAGCCGAGTCCCAGTGATGCCTGCAGGGGGCGCGCGGGGAGCGTCATATGACAGCCTCCCGGAAATTCAGGTCCGCGCTGTGGCTATCGTTCGGCTATAGCGCTGGCACCAAGTGGTTAAACCCTGGGAATTCTGGGACTAAGAGAAAATATCCAGAATACTTCCCGCTTACACAGGATCCTGAATTTATCTCCTCCCCTACTTGGTGTGGTTATCTTCTCTATGCCCTGTATATGTAGCAGGCTAGAGTCCCCGCCATGGTAATGATGGAAGTGTCGGGCTACATTAGTAGCTTGTTTCCTAGCAATATTTCCAATGTGGTCATTTAAACGATCTGTCAGTCTTCTTGTAGTGCGACTCACATATTGATCTCTGCAAGCCTTACATGTGATCAAATAGATCACATATCTCGTGTTGCAATTAATAAAACTTATTTTTTATCATAAATTCTTTTGTTAGAGGTGCATTGAAATTTTTCCCATTTTATAACGCGAGGACGCCACGGGCAATTTTTACAAAGTCGATGGAATGAAAGTCTCACAGTCGCTGTTACATTTCTATGACCAGCAGTAGAGAAAAAGTGGGATACTGTAATAAAAAATAAAAAAAAACACAGCAATTTTCCGTCTGTCCCTCGCTAGGAATGAGCGGCTCATTGGCACTCTGTTACTATCGTTGGGCACAGAGATGAGGTTCTCTATCATTCTGTTCTAGGCTGGCAAGGAGGATATTACCAGGGCTCCTTGTAGAGCTATACGAGGAAATGTTTTCAGTTTCGCCTTGGATATGGCGTTTTATTCCCTCATTTTCTGCTTCAATACCAAGATGACAGATTTCTGTATAATAGATCCTGTATTTGTATCATGCGCCCCGTTCCCACAGGCAGCGTAAAAGCAGGCGGTTGAGCGGTGGCTTTTCCAATCCCCAACCACCCACCAAAACACAGCAATGCAGCCACACAGCTGTAGAAAAAATGGCTTATTGCATTAGACCCCCTTTTAACACTGGGGAGCTTTGCAGTCGCTACAGAGCTAAAAATAGCGCCTGCAAAGCGCCCTGAAAGAGCCGCTCCTCACACTCCAGTGTGAAAGCCCCGAGGGCATAAATTCTTTTGTTAGATGTGCATTGAAATTTTCTCCTTTCTCCTTTTACAACACGAGAACGCCACGGGCAATTTTTAGAAAGTCGATGGAATGGAAGTCTCACAATCTCTGCTACATTTCTATGACCAGCAGTAGAGAAAAAGTGGGATACTGTAATAAAAAATAAAAAAATGCAGAGGTGATCAAATACCACCAAAAGAAAGCTCTATTTGTGGGAAAAAAAGGTACGTCGATTTTGTTTGGGTACAACGTCACAGGACCGAGGGCTTTCACACTGGAGCGGTGCGTTGGCAGGACGGTAAAAAAAGTCCTGCTAGCCGCATCTTTGGAGCAGTGAAGGAGCGCGGATACCACTCCTCCACCACTCCTGCCCATTGAAATGAATGGGGCAGCGTGGCTATACCGCCGGCAAAGCGCCACTGCAGCAGCGCTTTGCTGTGGTTTTAACCCTTTCTCAGCTGCTAGTAGGGAGTAAAACTGCCCGGTAGCGGCCGAATACTGCCGCTAAAACTACAGTAAGGTGGCGCGCCCACACTGCCCCAGTATGAAAGGGGCCTTATGCCGCGTACACACGACCGGACTTTTTGACATCAACAGTCCGACAGAACGATTCCGGCAGACCATTCGATCGTGTGTGGGCTGCAGCGGACTTTTGATTTGCAAAAATCCGTCAGACTTTAGAAATGGAACATGTTTCAAATTTTTCCGCCGGAACTCCGCCGGACCCAGTTCCTACCGAGAAATCCACTCGTGTGTATGCTAGTCCGACGGACAAAAACCGACACGAGGGCAGCTATTGGCTATTGGCTATGAACTTCCTTATTCTAGTCCGGTCGTACGTCATCACGTTCAAATCCGTCGGACTTTGGTGTGATTGTGTGTGGCCAAGTCCGTTCATTCGGAAAGTCCGTCAGAACTCTGTCAGAACTCTGCCGAAAGTCCGAAAGTTGTACTGCGGCATGTTGGCTCTCCTGCGCAAATCGTCATTGTATGTCGGGCGCGTACACAACGATCTGTGGGCGTGTGCCCATTCGCTGGCGGGGGAGACAATAAGCGGGTCTGGTGGACTTGTTGTCCGGCAGCCACCTGTGACCGCTCCACAGAGAGGCAGAACGAGGATCTGCCAGTGTAAATAAACAGATCCCTGTTCTGTCAGGGGAATAGAGTTAGGTTGTCTGTTCCTAGTTATTAGGAACAGCGATCTCTCTCTACTCCCTGTCAGTCCCCTCACAGTTAGATAACACCTTCCAAGGGAATATTTAATCCTTTGATCGTCCCTGGTGTTAACCCCTTCTTTGCCACAGTCATTTAGGGTGGCACAGTGGTGTAGTGGGTAGTACTCTCGCCTAACAGGAAAAAGGGTCGCTGGTTCAAATCCCAACCACGACACTACCTGCCTGGAGTTTGCAGGTTCTCCCTGTGCCTGTTTGGGTTTCCTCTGGGTGCGCTTGCAGGATGGTCAAAAAAGTCCTGCAAACAGCATCTTTGGAGTGCTTCCCATAGAAAACAATTGGGCAGCACTGAAAACCCTGTAGCGGCGCTTTGTGTGCGGTTTTAACCCTTTTTCGCCCAGTAGCGGGGGTTAAAACTGCCCCGCTAGTGGCTGCATAGTGCCGCTAAAACGGTGATAAAGCGCCGCATATTGCATTTTTGCGTTTTTCAATACATGCTTTTCATCCATTGAAGTCTATGGAACCAAAACCCAGAAAAAAGTCTGGTCCCTTCCATAAAATGCATAGATGTGAACTACATCCATAGGAAACCATGTAAATGGACTGTAGTGTGTTTCTGCAATACTGAAAACGTGCTAAAAAATGCCTAGGTGTGAACCAGGCCTAAGAGAATGGTGTCATACATTGGTGTGTGCTAGACATGTGCAATTCGTTTAGTTCCGAATTCATTTTTTAACAAATTTTGACAAATTCTTTAATTACGAAATTTCCGAATTTTTCGAATTTTCCAAAATTTCGAATTTTCAATTTAAAAAATGTCCGAATTTCCAATTTCCGAATTTTCAAATTTCACAATTTTCAAATTTCCGAAAATTCGAAACTTTGTAAATTCAGAATTTCGGACATTTCGAAATTTGGGAAATTTCGAAATTTAGAAAATTCGGAAATTGGAATTCGGGGATTTACTACTACAGGGCGGTCGTGCTGCTCAAGATCACGTATATATATATATATAAGTGATGCTGCATTTCTAGGTATCGCGCGCTTGCGCATCATCAAATGCTGGCTCCCACAGCTCCTGTGCACAGTTGGAGCTGATCAGCGGGTCCGGCAGGCCGATGTCTGCCAAGATTTGGCGAACGTTCGCTACACAGGCAGAACAGCAGTCTGCCTATGCTAACAAGGCAGATTGCCGTTCTGTCAGTATGGACGTCATTGATCCTGTGTTCCTGCAAAGCAGAGGCATGGATCTTTGCCTTCCACTGGTACCTCCTCCACAGCACCTCCTCCACAGTAGTAAAATACTGGTCAGGCACACATTTGATTGCCTGTTGTTAACCCCATTTCCAGCCAGTGTCATTAATACAGTGACTATTTTTAGCACCGATCATTGTATTATGCCGCGTACACATGACTATTCCATGGACTAGGTCCGATGGTCTTCCCGACAGACTTTTGGCGGAGGTCCGACGGACTTTCTGAACGAAACGGACTTAGCCACACATGACCGGACTAAGTCCATTCGAAAGTCCGTTCGTTTTTAACGTGATGACGTAAACAGGACTAAACAAGGAAGTTCAATCGCTAGTAGCCAATAGCTGCCCTTGTGTCGTATTTGGTCCATCGGACCAGCACACAGACGAATGGTTTTCCCGATTTTTAGTCCGTCGAGCTTGAGTCCGTCGGATAGATTTAAAACATTCTTTATTTCTAGGTCCGTCTGACTTTTGGGGAAAAAAAGTCCGCTGGAGCCCCACGATCGAATTTGTCTGACGATTCCAGTCCGCTGGACCAAGTCTGCCAGACAGTCCGATCGTGTGTACACGGCATTAGTGTCACTGGTTTTCAAAAAAGTGTAAAAAGTGTCAGTTAGGTGTTTGATTTGTCCGCCGCATTATCGCAGTCCCGTTATAAGTCGCTGATCGCCGCCATTAAATGTAAAAAATAAAAATTCCATGAATAAATCCCATAGTTTGTAGATGATATACATTTTTAACAAACCAATCAATATACACTTACCGGTATCTGGATTTTTTTTTTTACCAAAAATATGTAGCAAAATACATATTGGCCTAAATTGATGAAGAATTTAGAAATAGTTTTTTATTGGCTATATTTTATAGCAGAAAGTTAAAAAAATTATGTTTTTTTTTCTTTCAAAATTGACGGTCGTTTTTTGTTTAAAGCGACAAAAAAAAAAAAAAAAAAATAAAAAACAACAAAACGCAAAGGTGGTCAAAAAAGAAAGCTCTATTTGTGGGAAAAAAAAGGACATAAAATGTATTTGGGTACAATATCGCACAACCGCGCAACTGTCAGTTAAAGTAACGCAGTGCCGTTTCGCAAAAAAGGGCCTGGTCCGGAAGGGTAAATGTTCTGGAGGGCAAGTGGATATAATCTTCATCCTCTATGTCTAGGCTGCCTGTCGCAGGCAGTGTATATGGTCTGCTTTGATCTGTGTCTCCAGCTCAGGATTAGTCTGTCAAACTTGCAGCGGCGCTTTGCGGATGCTTTTAACCCTTTTTTGGCCGCTAGCCGCGGAAAAAAAGCGTCTCACTAGTGGGCAAAAAGCGCCTCAAAAAAGACAGTAAAGCTTCGCAAAAAATAGTGTGAAAGTGCCTTTAGGGTTGCCACCTTTTCTTCAAGCCAAACCCAAACACCTTAGCAGCGCACAGCAATCTTGTAACATTTTTTTGTAGCATACAAAACAAATGAAAAACAAAATGCAGTATAAATGAAAATTGTGCTGCACCAAAAAATAGGAAACTTTGTTACCATAAGTTTTCCTGCAGGTGAATGAGTGCACTTAAAGCACTTAAAGATTTAGTGGTTCCACTGCATACCTGTTATAGGGCTGTGTGTTTTTGTGCATTGCAGGAATGTACACAATTCGGTGCACATTCCTGCAACGCAAAAATGTCCACCTAGGGCAGGGGTAATAAATTAAACGTCAAAGAGGTCTAGTTGCTAAAATTTTCTTCCAGCTGAGGTCAAAATTGCTCTATAATATAACATTAGGCCAATCAAATCAAAATAAAACCATCTTATAAAAAGGTATCCCCATCAGAGGGCCTCCTTACATCAGGCGTGCCCATCAGAGTGCATTCAGTGCTCTGATCACAGAAAAGTCCCAGGAGTGCCCATCAGGGCCATCAATCAGTGCCCATCAGTGACACCAATCAGTGCCCATTAGTGGTGAAAGTCAGTGCAGCCTTTCATTGCCCATCAGTGCCTGCTCATCAGTGCTGCCCATCAATGCCCATCAGTGCCACCCATTAGTGTCCATTAAGGATGAGCTCAGGCATGTTTGCATGGTCCACGTGCAGAGCCCGCCAGGAAGTCGGCACAGCGCTGGGCTAATCACAGGCAGTGAGACATTTCCCGTTCTCTGGAGCCGCGCATCGGGGCAATGTCTCACTGCCTGTGATTAGCGCAGCACTGCGCCGACTTCCTGACGGGCTCTGCACGTGGACCATGCGAACACGCCTGAGCTCACCCTTAGTGTCCATCAGTGCTGCCTATCCGTGCAGCCTATCAGTGCCCACCGGTGCCGCCTATCAGTGCTCATTAGTGCCACACACCAGTGCCGCCTATCAGTGCCCACCAGTGTCACATAGCAGTGTCCATTAGTACCGCATATTAGTGCCTCCTCAACAGTACCGCCTCATCAGTGCCCATTGGTGCAGCCTCGTCTGCGCAAATTTGAAGGAGAAAAATTACTTATTTACAAATTTTCCTGACAGAAACTAAGAACATTTTTAGTTTTTTTTCAAAATTTTCAGTCTTTTTTCTTTTTTGTAGTAAAAAAAAAAAAAAAAGAAACAGCAGTGGTTAAATGCCACCAAAAGAAAGCTCTATTTGTGTGAAGAAAATGAGGAAAAAAATAGTTTGGATACAGTGTAGCACGACCGTGCAATTGTCATTCAAAGTACGACAGCGCTGAAAGCTGAAAAATGGCCTGGGCAGGAAGTGGATGAAAGTGTCCGGTATTGAAGTGGTTAAGTTGCAAAACTGTGTTCAGGTGTTAATGTTTGTTTTACCTTCATCATGGAAGGGTTAATATAACTTTAAGAATACATTTTTGAACAGAATTTATTTATTTTAAACCAATTTAGCGTCCCATATACAAAGACCTCGGAGTATCACTCAACCTGTCAAATCTCACATTGACTTTATTAGGAGACCAAAGTATCTTCGCTGAATGCAAGCTCTACAGCGCCAAACAATCGCCGCACCCAGGTGTGGTATACAGTACCTTTCTTTACAGCTCTTATCCCTATTGAAATATTATTTTAGCAATACAAGCAATGGTGTCAGACTTTACAACAAGGCGCTCCATTTCTCTTTCATGATTAGACTGTTTAAACATAATGTGCGTGCTAAGTGGTGGCATGTAAATCAGCACAGACAGGGAGGACAATGGTTACTATTTCTAGAGAAGGAACCCGGGCACTAGAGATCAGGTCATCATTAGTGAATCAGCAAAATCTCTCTCTCTGAGAAGGGTTTAGAGGCAGAGAAAAATGTAACGTTTTGCTTAAAGTGATACTAAAGGTTCCTTTTTTTTTTTTTTTTTTAAATACCGTGTTTATCGGCGTATAACACACGCCGGCGTATAACACACACCCCAAATTTAGGAGGGAATTTTAAGGAAAAAAACAAACTTGTCATAATTACGTCCGCTGTGCCGAGTCCAGCATTTGGCGTCCATAGACACTGAATGCAGGACTCGGCCCCACCCCTGGTGGCCTTGTCATTGGATTTTATTGACAGCAGTGGGAGCCAATGGCTGTGCTGCTATCAATCTATCCAATCAACAGCCGAGAACCCCCTAGCCCAGGGGTCATCAAGGGATGACCCCTGGGCTTACCTTTCTGGTTACGGCTTCACTTCCTGGTTCCCTATTGCGCATGCGTGAGTCGCGCAGAGCAATAGGAATGGTCCGCGCTGTCTCTGGGCCCCGTGTGTGTCCCAGCAGACAGCACGCAGGGACAGGAAGAGGCATAGACTCCGGTGGGAGTCTATGCCCGGAAGTGGGTGCAAATACCTGTCTTAGACAGGTATCTGCACCCCCCTCCCCCCTGAAAGGTGCCAATTGTGACACCGGAGGGGGGGGGGAGAGTTCTGATGAGCGGAAGTTCCACTTTAGGGTGGAACCCCGCTTTAAACTCCTCTGATTGGCTGCAAATCACATAAATTTCCTCAAAACATAAGAATGGATGAGGCATGCAGTTAAACGTGCTGAACCGGCCAAATCTCCATCCATATGGCCACCTTAATGGCTCTGATAGATGGGAAATTTACACTGTGCCCCGACTGCATAGTATATGGATGCGCCACATTGTCATTATCAGTTCTGCAAGTCTGCCACCTTGCTTTCTCCTGTTGTTAAGACCCAAGCATTCTAATTCTAAAGCCCCGTACACACGAGAGGACTTATGTCCGACAGACTTCCGAAGGAGTTCCGTCGGAGTTCTGCCGGAGTTCCGACGGAGTTCTGACGGACTTTTCGGCGGAGCGGACTTGGCCACACACAATCACACTAAACTCCGACGGATTCGAACGTGATGACGTACGACTGGATTCGAATAAGGAAGTTCATAGCCAGTAGCCAATAGCTGCCCTAGCGTCGGTTTTAGTCCGTCGGAATAGCATACACACGAGCAAATTTTTCGAAGGGACCGGGTCCGGCGGAGTTCCTTTGGAAAAATTTGAAGCATGTTCCATATTCTAAAGTCCTTCGGACTTTGGCGAGTCAAAAGTCCGTTGCAGCCCACACACGATCGAATAGTCTGACGGACTCAGTCCGTCCGACTTTGGATGTTGAAAAGTCCGCTCGTGTGTACGGGGCTTAATTCTTCAACAAAAGTTCTTCAACAAAAGTTCTTCAACAAAAGTTCTTCAACAAAAGTTCTTCAACAAAAGTTCTTCAACAAACTAGCCTCTATCAATGACCTTTTCCTCTCCAAATCCCTTAATCTATTTGCTATAACTGAAACCTGGCTCCAGGAATTCGACACTACCTCTCCAGCTGCCCCACAGTGGCCTCCTTTGGACTCGCTTCACCAGACCCAGTGGACGAAAAGGAGGTGGTGTCGGACTTCTCTTCTCCCCACAAGTTTCAGGTACTTCCCACACCTCCCTCTCTTTCCCCCTGCTCTTTTGAAATGCACTGCATTCGTCTTTTCTCTCCAGTTTGTCTGAGGTTCGCAGTTATTTAATCGACCTCCTGGACCAGTGTCACGCTTTCTGGATGACTTCTCTGCATGGTTACCCTATTTTCTCTCATCTGAAGTGCCTGCCATCATCCTAGGTGACTTTAACATTCCAATCAATGTTAATATGGCTACCACTTCTAAACTACTCAACCTAGCCTCCTCTTTTAACCTAACACAATGGACACAAACCACCACTCACTCCAACGATAACACTCTCGACTTCGTATTCTCCCATCGCTGCACTCCCTGCAATCTCTTTAACACACCCTTTCCTCTCTCTGATCACAACCTTATCCGTTTCACTTTCTCCTTGTCTCCTACATCCCATGCTGCCAACCTACAAACCACTACCCGCAGAAACCTTTGCAACCTCAACCCTTCCCTTCTTCATTCTACTACTGATGGCCTTTATGACAAAATCGCACCCTGTCCTGCCCAGACCTAACCACTTCCATCTACAACAACACGCTGTCATCCTCCCTAGACATACTTGCTCCTCTTTCTACACACAGAACAAGGCCCCGTCTGCCACAACTCTGGCAAACAGACGACACCGGAAGTCTCAAGAGACACAGCCATGCTCTTGAGCGAGCGTGGCATAAATCTAAGTCCCTGCAAGACTTTACCCTCTACAAATCTGCCCTTCTCAAATACAACTCCTGCCTCCACACTGCTAAACAAACCTGCTACAACACTCTCATCAAAACCCTCTCATCCAAACCTCGTCAACTCTTTTCTACCCTTAATTCCTTACTTCACCCCCCACTGCCCCCACCCACCAACTTTCTTATCGCTCAACAGATTGCTAACCATTTCAATAGCAAAATCGACAATTCGCAAGGAGATATCCAGCATTCAACTTCCTCCCCTACCCCACACAACAGGACCAACACCACACTCAATACTCTCTTCTTTTTGCCCAGTTACCACAGATGAAGGAAATAAACTCCTTTCCATGGCCCACCTCACTACCTGTTCCCTGGACCCTGTCCCCTCACAATTACTGCTACCAGTCCACTCTATCCTCAACTCCCTAACCCACATCTTCAACCTCTCCCTCTCCTCCGACACCTTTCCTTCCCTGCTCAAACATGCACTGGTTACCCCCATACTCAAAAAACCCTCACTAGACCCCACCAACTTAAGACCCATCTCCCTGCTCCCATTTGCCTCCAAGCTCATCGAATGCCTTGTCCATGACCAAATGAGTCGCTACCTCATGGACAACAACCTTCTCGACCCCCTACAGTCTGGCTTCCACCCACAACATTCTACTGAAACTGCCCTATTAAAACTCACCAATGACTGACCTAACTGCTAAAACCAACGGGCACTACTCCTTATGCCGCGTACACACGAGCGGACTGTATGGCGTACTTAGTCCGTCGTAACACATTTCAGCGGACAGTCCGCTCGTGTGTGGGCTTCAGCGGACTTTTTCAGCGCGCAGTCCGGCGTACTAAGAATTTCGGATTTTTCGAAATTCTGTCCGTCGTACTTTGGTTTCAGCGGACAATCCGCTCGTCAGTATGCTAGTTCGACGGACTAAGAATGGGGCATGCCCAGAAAGGATTTACACGGCGTAAGGGTGCTTTGCTGTGTATTGGACTTCCTATTTCTAGTCCCGTCGTACGTGCTGTACACGTCATCACGCAAGCTTTCGACGGACTGTTTGGGTATCCGTGTGTGGTCAAGTCCGTTCAGTGGAAAGTACGACGGACTGTCCGTCGGATTGTATGACGAACTAAGTACGCCATACAGTCCGCTCGTGTGTACGCGGCATTACTCATACTTTTAGACCTCTCTGCTGCCTTTGACACAGTTGACCACCTGCTCCTCCTCAGCAAGATATGCTCCCTTGGCCTCCGTGATTCTGCTTTATCCTGGTTTTCCTCCTTCCTATCTCGGCGCACTTTCAGTGTCACTTACAACTCCATCTCCCCCGCTCCCCTTCCTCTTTCTGTTGGGGTACCCCAAGGTTCCGTCCTTGGGCCCCTCCTATTCTCGCTCTATACCTCTTCCCTGGGCCAGTTGAAAACCTCTCATGGTTTCCAATACCACCTCTATGCCGACGACACACAGATCTATCTCTCCACTCCTCAACTCACCCCCTCGATCTCCTCACAGATCCAAACTTACTGAATGACATATCAGTATGGATGTCACACCACTTCCTCAAACTCAATCTTTCTAAAACTGAGCTTGTTATGTAGCTCTGACCCCCGAAGGAGCTGCTGGTTTTTATTGGGCTTACCGTTACCTCACCTGCTCGCTTCTCCGTCTCAGGGGTCCCCTTGGAAAGTAAACCCAAAGAATGTTAGCAGTGACCCTTAGTCCTTTTTCCAAGATTTATTTGCGATAGACAAAAAGTTTTGCAATAGAGGAATAGTGGGTTAAGGGGAATTCAGGTACCTGGTAAATGCGGGTTAGAGGTATTTTCTTGATCCAGAGGACAAACAGCTTCCACAGACTGGATTCAGCAATCACCAGATAGGCCTCTCTCACTGACCTAGCAGCTGGTGGGATGCTCAAGCAAAGTCTCTGCCACAGACATGTCAATTTAGATGAACTTCTTGAGAAATATTAAAGAATTGTCACACAGTACCAGTTTCCTTCAGCCGATCCGTCGATACTGTATGGTTAGTGACCTGGGTTTGCGTCCTCCAACTGAGTCCCCAGGCTCTTCCAGAGATACCAGCCTTGTTGCTCGGTCCTCTCCTGAAAAAGTCCTCCCCTGGATCCTCCAGTCGCTTGGCTTCTCCTCGCAGGCAAGACAGCACAGGACCACCCCTGGATCAGTGAATCCCAAGACTTTAGGGCCTACTCTTCAATTGCAAAGCCTAGGGCCAGCCAGCCCCGAGGCACAGGAACAGACAGCATACACCCCAGGCCAGGTGGGCCATGAGGTCAGGATAGCGAACCCCCGGAAAAAGACCCCACAAAATGGCGTCAGTACCTTAAATACCCCCACCCAGAATGCACAGCGGGTAAACCACTCCCACTGGGCTATTTCCGAGTAAAAGTGGTATTCAATGCATCCAGCCTGTTGCATTTCCAACACTCACCGGTGGGGACAGCGACCCCCACGGTCAAGTGGAAACTAGCACAACTCAGCTGAACTGGTACAGAAACCAGAACTTTGAAAGACTTCTCCAGAGCCTCTCCCATCCTCTAGAACTCCCTGCCCCAGTCTGTCCGATCAGCCCCTACCCTGTCCACCTTTAGGAGATCCCTGAAAACTCATTTATTCAGGGAAGCCTATCCCACACCCACCTAACTGTCCCCGAGCCACCCCCATCAAATCATTCTCTGCAGCTATTACCTTTTGTACCACCACCCACTTCCTTTAGAATGTAAGCTCTACAAGCAGGGCCATCCTGTACCTTTTGTATTGTACTGTAATTGTGTTATCCCCCCCTATACATTGTAAAGTGCTGCGTAAACTGTTAGCGCTATATAAATCGTTATTAATAATAATAATAATAATAATAGAGTACATCTACACTGTATGCATGTAAATATTCAGGCGCGCATCATAAAATGTGATCCTGCGATCCTTATGCCAGACTTCACATATGTAATTCTTTTCTTTGGGATCTGAATGCAGCGCAAGTTTACTAATATTTACTCAGCTGTGTGCATAAGCCTATAGAAAACTATACAGATGTGTAAAAAAACAAACAAAAAAAACACAAAACCATTTAAAATAAATTGAAGAAGAAATGGCTGCACATTGATAGAAATCGCTCATAGCTCATTATGAATTACTTACCTTGGATTGAAGCCCCCACAGTGATCGTCGTTCACCGCTCCAGCGGCCGACATTTGCCCGGGGACTTAATTCTGGGTATCGCGACTCCGGTGCTGTGATTGGCCAGAGCCGCGATGACGTCACTCCCGCGCATGCGCGCGCAGGCACAGTACGTGCCGTTGCTTCAGTTTGCTTGAGTGCGCATGTGCCGATAACGTCGGCACATGCAAATACAGGGATATCTCCTAAACCGTGCAGATTTAGGAGTTATGCAGTGTAGCTACAAGCAGTGATGTAACTAACTGAGTTAAAGTAAACGGCGTTTACTTTACACACTTTTACACACTTTAGAGGGTAATGAGTAATCTAACTGATTACTCTTCCCCCATAGTAACGCCGTTCCCATTACTTAGGCAGTGTTACCGCAATTACATCTACTGCCACTAGGGGCACAACGGATCGTGACCCGTGGCTTCAGTCTAGCTCCGGAGTGGCGGCCATCTTGGTGCACCCGTCGGCCGCTTACAATGTGATTGCTCAGTCAAATGACGGAGCGATCACTTGTAAACAAACCGGCATCATGATGATGCCGGTTCCTCTCTCCCCTCTATGTACAGATCTGTACAGTGGATGGGGAGAGATCGGATGGCAGCAGCGCTGTGGGCTGGATCTGTAGTGCCCACAGAACTGCTCTGTGACAATTGTAGTCACATCCATCCATGCTCAGCCATCCCTCCATACCCTGACAATACTCTGCAATACCCTGACAATACTCTGCAATACCCTGTCAATACTCTGCAATACCCTGACAATACCCTGACAATACTCTGCCATACCCAGCCAATACTCTGCCATACCCAGCCATACCCAGCCATACCCTTCCATACTCTGCCATACCCTTCCATACTCTGCCATACCCTTCCATACTCTGCCATACCCTTCCATACTCTGCCAAACCCTGCCATACTCTGCCAAACCCTGCCATACTCTGCCAAACCCTGCCATACTCTGCCAAACCCTGCCATACTCTGCCAAACCCTGCCATACTCTGTAATACCCAGCCATACTCTGCAATACTCGGTAATACCCAGCCATACTCTGCCATACTCTGCAATACTTGGTAATACCCAGCCATACTCTGCCATACTCGGCAATACTGGGTAATACCAATCCATACTCAGCGATACCCAGCCATACTCATCCAATAGTACAGTGGGGGAGATGAAGTGGATATTACAGTGGGGAAGATTGCAGATATTACAGTGGGGACTATATGGTGTTGGAATTTTCACAGGTTTTTGCAAATTCTATTATTATTTGCCGATCCGAAAAATTATCCGATCTGTGACTCTGATCTGAGGAACGATCCGATCTGTGAGTTTGGAGGGGACAGATGTACAGAGGGGAAACAGATATATGTGTGGGGGTGGGGATGACAGAAGTATAGTGGGGTACAGAGGGGGAACAGATATATGTGTGGGGGGAACAGACATGCAGGGGGGTACAGAGTGGAAACAGATGTGCGGGGGGGGGAACGCGCCCCTTACTTACAGTAACACTAGACCCGCCCCTTAGAATATTGAAAAAAAGTCACAGTTACTTTGCTGAGTAACTAATTACTTTTCCAATGTAGTAATTGAGTTACTAACGCAATTACTTTTTGGGAGAAGTAATGTGTAACTTAACTAATTACTTTTTTAAAGTAAGATGACCAACACTGGCTACAGGTAAGCCTAATTTATAGCCTTGCCTGTAGTATAAAGTGGTTGTAAAGGGTTTACAAGCACATTAATCATTGTGCTTATCAGACATAGCTAATTCATCTGGAGTGGAAAATTCTTTATTCCTATCAAGCACCTGTGATTTTATACAGAGGTAATGATTAAGCACAATTGTACTGTGTGAAAGGTGTCTACAAGACTTGTGTGTTGGTGTCCTTTGATGTCACTTTGATGATCAATAAACGGCATTTGGATTTCTATAGATATGCAGCCATTTCTCCTTCAATCTATATACCCATGGAGGCGAGCCAGGGCTAGCACTTGACCACCAGAGTTCCGATCGGGCATAGCTAATTCACCTTGAGCGACGAGCTCTTTATTCCAACCATTTAAAATGTTAGATTTTTGGCACCCCTGTGTATGAGCCCTAACGCTGACTTCAGGTGTCTGTTTGCACATATATGTGGATTCAGATGCTGATAATAATGCTAAGACTTCCATTTTCAAACATAAGAATATGTCTGGTCACCCCACTACCCTACAGACCAGATCAGTGGTTCTGAACCACTTGCCATGGCCTACTGCCGAGCTGCAACCGCCTTACTTTCTGGGCCTCAAGTCAGCTGCAGATTCCATAACCTGCTACAGAGCCTCCCAGGTTCCATATTGCCATCTGGCCTCTCATAGTGGGCCACAGTGCTGTCCAACCTCCCACAGGGCCTGCCAGTTCCCATAGAGCCACCCAGCCTCCTATAGTGGGCCACAATGCTGTCCAACCTCCCACAATGTCCACCAGTTCCCATAGTGCTATCCAGCCTCTTATAGTGGGTCACAGTGGTGCCCAACCTCCCACCATGCCCCCTAGTTCTCATTGGGCCACCCAGCCTCCCATAGTGGGTCACAGTGGTACCCAACATCCCACAGTATCCCCCCCATTTCCCATAGTGCCAACCAGCCTCCCATAGTGGGCCACGGTGGTGTCCAACCCCCCACAGCGCCCCCCCACACTTTCTATAGTGCCAGCCAGCCTCCCATAGTGGGCCACAGTGCTACCTAACCACCCACAATGTTCCTCAGCTCTCTAAAGTACCCCTTAGTTTGCTGCAGAGCCTCCAGCCCCTAAGAGTGCCTCCAACTTCCAACAGTGTCTCACAGTGCATGCCAGCCCCTGCAGTGCCCGCCAGTCTCCCATAGTGCCCCTTCAAAGTCCCATGCTTGCTAGAGAGATCCCCAGTCCCCTCCAGAGAGACATCCCCCACAGTAGCCTTCAGAAACCTCCATAAATCTCATCCATATGTGGATTCAGATGTGGAGATGAATGCAAAGGCTGTAATTTTCAAACATCAGAACCTGTCTGGTCACCTCATTACACTACAGACTAGATCACTGGCTCTCAACCACCGGGCCATGGCCTACGGCCAGGCCTCAGCTGCTTTATTTCTGGGCCAGTCTGCTGCAGATCCCATAACCTGCCACAATGCCTCCCAGTTTTCATACTGCCATCTGCCACAGTACTATCCAACTGCCCACAGTGTCGTTCCCCCCCCCCCCAATTACCATAGTGCTACCCATCCTCCCATAGTGGGACACAGTGCTGCCCAACCTCAGACAGTTTGCTACAGAGTTTCCAGCCCCCCCCCCCCCCATAGTGCCCAGCACTTCCAACAGTGTCACACAGTGCATGTCAGCCCCTGCAGTGCCCTAGCGGTTTCCCACAATGCCCCAGCCTCCTAGGGAGACACCCAGCCCCCTTCAGGGACATATTCATATTCCCCACAGCTGCCCCCAGCTTCCTCCAGAAACCTCATCCCTTACAGCACTATCAAATGTGCGGCAGAGTCCCCTACCCGCCACACAACCCCCAACCCTCATGGTGACACCAAGCCCAATCCAGAGCCCTCCATAAGAGTATACTTTTTTTTAATGTTGGGGCATGGAAGGTTTATGCCGCGTACACACAACCAGACTTTCCGGCAGAAAAGGTCTGACGGTCTTCCCGACGGAGTTACGATGGACTTCCGAACAGACAGACTTGCCCACACATGATGATGTACGACAGGACTAGAAAGGGAAGTTCAATAGCCAGTAGCCAATAACTGCCCTTGCGTCGTATTTGGTCCGTCGGACCAGCATACAGATGAACGGTTTTCCCGATAGGAATTGAGATTTGAAGCATGTTCTCTTTCTAGGTCCACCGGAATTAAAAAAAAAAAACGATAGGATTATCCCACACACGATCGTAATATCCGACGGAATGATTCTGTCAGACCTATTCTGCCGGAAAGTCCGGTCATCCGCGGCATTAGAAGAATCAATAACATTGAGAACTACTGGACTAGATAATGTTTAATAGACTTTAATATAGTTACGTTTTATTGAGAAAAAGCAAATTATTTTGGAGACGTGACTCTCAATTCTCCAGATGACACTGAAAATGGCTTTGCGTGTTTATTGGGCCACTTATACCTTAGACTGATGATTTCTGTTCTATTTTTTTTTTTTTTTTCAAGTATGTTTATAGGAGCCAAGCTCTTATCTTCAACAACCTGAAAGTCAGCCATGAGGAAATGGTTGCATTTATCTTATCTGGCTGGAAACAATATAAAAAAATAAAATAAAAAAATGCGGTTGATTTACTTGATTCATGACTTTGGTATTAACCTCTTGTAATCCCCTGTATAGCAGCAATCAGACAGGGGGAGTGGAAGGGGCTGTACTGAGAGGCAATCAGTTGTGTGATATGCACATGTGTCAACAAGGAGTTTGCTGTTAGGAAGTGAGAGCAGAAGGATGACTCATCTGTCTGCTGCTGCTCCTTCACTGTCCAAGGCTATGGACCCCGCATTGTTCTTGATGATGTCAGATTGCTTGAGCATAGGGAGAAGACACTTTGGGGACTGATCACCGTTCTACCAAGTGCTTTTTTTTTTATAAATTAAACGTTTATTTATGTCACTCACAATGTGTTAAGTATGTCATGTAAATCAAATAGAAAATTCCACTAAAATGTATTTTATCCACTTCAATACCAGAAACTTTTACCCTCTTCCTGCCCAGGCCAATTTTAAGCTTTTGAATGACAATTGTGCGGGGATGCAACACTGTACCCATATTAAATTTTTATAATTTTTTTTCACACAAATAGAGCTTTCTTTTCTTGGTATTTAATCACTGCTGGGATTTTTATTTGTTGCTAAAGAGCCTGAAAATTAAATTTAGAAAAAAAAATGTTTTTTCTTAGTTCCTGTTATAAAATTTTGCAAATAAGTAATTTTTCTCCTTCACTGATCTGCACTCATGGGGTTGTACTGATGGGCACAGATGAGGTGGCACCGATGGGCACTGATAAGCTGCACTGATATGCAGCACTTATGGGCGTGATGATCTGCACTGATATGCAGCACTGATGGGCACTGATGAGTTGCATTGATGGGCACTGATGAGGCTGCACTAATACGCAGCACTGATGGGCACTGACATAGCTCCCAACTGTCCCTGATCTTGAGGGACTGTCCCTGATTTGTCCCTCTGTCCCTCATTCCTCCGCATTTGTCCCTCATTTTGGTCTGATCCATATAGATTTATATAAAATGCACTTTTTATCAATCAAAAAGGGTTTTCCAGTGCTAAACTTTTCATCTGATTTCTTAATTGCTTCTTTGTAAATTCCAAAAGACTATATAAAGAAATAGTACCCTGTTTCCCCGATAGTAAGACACCCCCGATTGTAAGACGTATCTGGAGTTTCAGAGGGGTCGGCTAATATAAGCCATACCCCGAAAGTAAGACATATGTCTTACTTTCGGGGAAACACGGGGGTATTGCCGCCTCCCTCTCATCTAGCTGCGCGCCGCCTCCTGCCCACGTCCGCACCGTCCCCCTCTCCATACGTCGCTGCGTCTGCCATTTCCCTCTGATCTTAATGAGCGCCGCCTCCTACCCACGCCTGAGCCGTCCCCCTCTCCATACGTCACCGCGCCGTCCCCTGCACTTGTCACTGCCGCCTCCTGCTTAAAATACGGTAATGCACACAGTATTAATCATACATCAGTAAAACATACACACTGGCATACTGGGGTATCATCTGCTGTATGTAACCCAGTGGGTATCAGCAGGTGTCACACTGGATTAAATACAGCAGGTGGTACTGTATCACACATAAATCTGTTTTATCTTCCAGTATTCCACTGTTCGTTCTTACCATTTTTCATTGTTTTACATGTTATGCAATGTTGTAACAAGACATTCTTGGCACTTCCTTTTATAAAACTGTTTTGTGGTGAATACAATACTGTTCAGGTTGTTAATAAATGTTAATTTTATGGTTAAAACAAAAAATTCGACAATTTTTTTCCAATATAAGACATACCCCGAAAGTAAGACATAGTGGGGCTTTTGGGGATAAAAAGAAAGTAAGACACTGTCTTACTTTCGGGGAAACACGGTAGTGGTAAAAAAAGCACTCGTGGGTTTAACCAATATTGTTTTTTTGTACAATTCTCCTTTAAGGGGGTGTGGTAAGGGGTGTGTCCTATGCCTGGATACTTTTGCTTATAGGTGTCCCTCGTTCCCATCTCAAAAAGTTGGGAGGTATGGGCACTGATGGGGACTGATGAGGAAGAACTGATGAGGCTGCACTGATATGCAGCACTGATCTGTTTACATGTGATCAGCTGTGATTGGACACAGCTGACCACATGGTACAGGGCCATTGTGATTGGCCTTTTATCATGTTCTGGGATCAGCTGTGTCCGAAGAACACACACAACACAGTGATCACAGAGCATTCTGGATGCCCTTCCAGAACTAGACGACTGTGCTGTAGCCATCTTTTAGCCACAGCATGGTCGGGAAGTGGTTAAAGTACAACTAAAGGCAAAACTTTTTTTCAGTTTTGGATAGCGTGGAAATGGAATTAGAACACCTGTCAGTTTTTATTGCTGTCTGTGCCCCCCATTAGGGAGACCCCCCCCCCTTTATTTGTCCTGTTTACCATTATCATTGAAGGTAAAATCTTCCAATGGGGACACTAGTTCTGGTGGTCTGGGGGTCCCCAGATTCCCTTAATATTCTGGGATTTTCTCTCACTTCCTGTTTTAGCTATCGGACAGGAAGTGAAGGAAAATCTCCCCAATGGGACATAGATGGCAAAAAAAATAAAAATAAACTGATAGGGTTTATAACCCTTCCTTACTGCTTTTATCTCCAGAAGGACATTTTGTTAGTAATCATTCTTGCATCTACTTCCTTGACTGAGATACTTATTTACAGATAACACAGTCATGTAAATACTGGTGTCTTTGCAGTCATATAAATACTGGTGTCTCCTAACTGTGTTCACAAATATCTTACTCAAATCGTCCCCTGCTGCAATCTCTCATTGTGTGACTTGCTATAAAGTTACAATGTTGCAGTCTGGTCATTGGAGGACATTAGGGGTTCTCACTGGACTGGAATTCAAGGACTGCTTTTCATTGATAAAAGATACAGCTTTTTTTGAGAAATAATATTGCTGCTTTATATAATCACGTGCCGGGAATTCATTTCATGCAGACTTGTAAAGTCCACTTTAAAGTCCACTTTAAAGCGGAGCTCCACCCAAAAGGGGTGTTTACCTCTCCACTGCCACATTTGGCGCTTATTGGGGGGAAACGGGTACCTGGTTTAGACGCTCCCTCTTCTGGCTCAGATAGCCGCAACCAGTGGCAGCTGGTGGTCAAAATTTTGGGAGGGGCGGCAAATAGACCTGGCCACCTCACTTGCACTAGCACCCCATCCCCTCCGCTGCTCTCGATTGATCGATCGTTCACAGTGGCAATCCTCTCGCACTAAAGCCACCCTCGTCTCCCCATGTGATCAGTGTAGGGAGGAGAACGTGGTGGCAGTGCACTGCTGAATCCAGGGAAGACTGCTGCCGGGGCCGATGTTTCTTCTCTTGGCCAATCAGGAAGCGGTACCTGAGACCTGATTGGCCGGTAGAAGAAGCAGGAAGGCATTAGTGAATATTGATTAGCTAATGTCACACAAGTGGGTGGGCTCGGGGTGCCTCTGGCTCTAATCACATGCTTCAATAAAAACGTATTGAAATCCATGCATCCACGTGTCAGGCATGGAGATTAGAGGCCAGACGCATGGATAATTGCCCCTAATAGAAATGGAAAGACAGGGGGTGGTAGGTTGCGCTATGGGGCCTATATATAAGTACAAAGAAGTGGTATGTCGAAATAGGTAAGAGCAGCCTCTATTAATATCCACCTGGTGGGGTGGAGAACATTAAGAGGGGGTTGCAGTGAATAGATCTGGCGCTATACCTATATATTGTCAGAGAATATGTCACTGGGGACTCATTTGTCCGAAGTGTTCAGCATAATAGCGGGTAGTAATAAGAAATGGGATTAGTTATATTAGTGTACCAATGAAATAAAAGGTGTTAAACCAACCCAATTATATAAAGAATAAAGTGTACAACATCCTATCACTTGGTGTAACACTAGTGAAGTATAAAAAGTATTATGAAAAATTAAAAGATTAAATTTTTTTTCAAAAACAGTAAATATTTTCCAGCGTGCTGGCTATGTAGGTGAAAAAACAAAGAAATAATGAAAACTAATAATCCTCAAAAGGGTTGTGACAAATGCTGGTACAAATAAATATATGAAGTGCTAGTGCTATTGCATTACTGATAAAATAGTGACAATAAGTATAAAACCAAGACAGACTGTGCTGTTTTCAAAACTGTTAGTGCACTAACGTGACGGTGAAGTTTATACAAAAATTCATGCACCAAGTAGAATGATACAATAAATAAGTGGTAAATATCAATGCTTCAAGTGAAACGTGCAAAAAAATTAAAATTAAAAATTAAAAATAAAGGAGTATAAAAATGAAAAGTCTCTGGTGAAATAAAATTGATGGGATTGTCCCGTGAAATGGGGAGTGGGGATGTGATAAATTCAGATCTTATTCTTCATGCATTGTGGTCACTTCTAGGTTGTACTCTCACCGGAAAAAAGACCCCATCCGGGGTGGATCAGCCTTCACAATATTAGCTATTGTGTCGCTCTCTGGCTTGCTCCTGGTAAAATGTTGGGGATCCCTCGTTATTTCCAGGTGGAGTGTGCCACAGTATATATGTTAAAAAAGAGGACCATCCATAGTGTGATACCGTATGAGAAACAGTTTTATTGACAAAGATTAAAACTACTTACAATTGTGAGTAAGAATAGTAGCGGTTTAGTTAGATTATTCTTATTGCTTTAAAGCAGCTGCGAGCGTTCCGTTCGGCTTCCCCGCCGTCTATACTGAAGGTGTATGGAAAATATTTACTGTTTTTGAAAAAAATTGTAATCTTTTAATTTTTCATAATACTTTTTATACTTCACTAGTGTTACACCAAGTGATAGGATGTTGTACACTTTATTCTTTATATAATTGGGTTGGTTTAACACCTTTTATTTCATTGGTACACTAATATAACTAATCCCATTTCTTATTACTACCCGCTATTATGCTGAACACTTCGGACAAATGAGTCCCCAGTGACATATTCTCTGACAATATATAGGTATAGCGCCAGATCTATTCACTGCAACCCCCTCTTAATTGCCCCTAATAGCCCCTAATGGACAGGCTGCCACTTGCTGCAACGAACTGAGCCGGTTGTTTGCCACCCCCTTCCCCTCCCTCCCCGCAGTCTTCTTACAGGTCCCAGAAGACTACGAGACCATTCAAAAGGCACAGCTCGACCGCACAAGCGCCATAGGCAACAGGCTGTGAACCCACAAGGCTTCATTTCTTGTTTCCCTTTCTACAGATGCCGGTGTCTTGTCAAATACTGTCCCCCGTCGGATAGTGTCCACCCTGTACTGCGCTTGCGCAGTACGGAGGACAATGGAGATACCGAAAGTCTCCGAAGATGAACGGCGCCTGCGCACATAATAGTACCTTTTGGCCTGAGCCCAGGTTCAAGCCCCACCATCCAAGTGCACATAGAGCTAGAATAAAAATTTGCAGAGCGTAGCGAGGCCTTGTCTGAAGCACGGTGAGCAAAGCGAGCCCGCGAGGGGCCCTGTTACTAAGTGCTGTTTTACATCTTCTATGTCCACTTGGATGGTGGGGCTTGAACCTGGTCTTAGAGCAGAAGGTACTATTAAGTGCGCAGGCGCCGTTCATCTTCGGAGACTTTCGGCATCTCCTTGTCCTTCATACTGCGCAAGCGCTGCGCCTGCGCAGTATGAGGCGGACACTATCCGATGGGGGGACACTTCTCGGCAGAACACTGGCACCTGCACCTGAAGCCAATTGAAAAATTGGCTCGGGTGAGAACATTGCAGGATCCCTGGGCAGGTAAGTGTCCTTATATTAAAAGTCAGCGGCTACGGTATTTGTAGCTGATGACTTTTAATTTTTTCTGGAGGGAGCCTGGTACTTCAAAATATGTAGGCAAAGCACTTCATGTAGTTGCAGTTATGCAACCCGAAAATTTGGTTGTCAAAATTTCCGGCTCCACAGTTCCCAAGCCAAATCTACCAAACTCCTAGAAGCTGACAAGCAATTAGGGCTGAAACAACGAATCGATTAATCGACAGCTAATCGATTATGAAATTAATCGATTACTATTTTCATAATCGATTAATCAACCAGTAACATAATGGGGTTAAAAAAACTAAAATGAGCCCTTTATAGTACAAAAAGAGCACATAATCGCCACTGTAAATATTACTTTCACAGTTCTACAGTAAAAAAATAAACCCCTTTACAGTAGTGATTATCTGCTTTTTTTTTTATTTATTTATTTATTTTTTTGTACTATAAAGGGCTCATTTTAGTTTTTTAAACCCATTATGTTACTAAACGTCTTAGGCCTGGTTCCCATCTATGTGTTTTTTGGTGCTTTTTGCAGAAACGCGCTACAGTTCATTTACATGGTTTCCTATGGGACAAGCCCACATCTGAACTTTTTTCAGCCGCTGGGTATTTAGAAAAGATTTGATCTGAGTCTGATATTTACCAGATTCACCCTTTAATAGTATATACAGTATATATCCTCTAATGCTATATACAGTATATCTCCTCTAATAGTGGTATATACAGTATATATCCACTAATAGTATATAGAGTATATCTCCTCTAATAGTGGTATATACAGTATATCTCCTCTAATAGTATATACAGTATACTTACCATATAGTTGGTTATTTTTTTTACCACTGCATACAGAGATATTTAAGAATAAATTGCCTTTTTTTTTTTAACTTTACATATTAGCTAAATTATACACCATACTTTTTCTTAAGATTATTAACCAATTAATCAAAACAATAATCGGCCAACTAATCGATTATGAAAATAATCGTTAGTTGCAGTCCTACAAGCAATACTGGTATGTATTGCCATTTTATAGTGCCACTTTGGCCTGTTGTCTAGTGTTTCCTTCAGCGCAGACTGTGAATCGTGTAAGTCATTTTGACATGACAGCGTTATTAAAGGTTTAGCACGCGCAGCAAGAAAATCTACTTACAGCTGATATACAAGCACAGCGTTAAGCAGACTATCCCGGCTCATCCATGGCAGCTTTACAAGTCTTCCAAAAATCTGCTCCTATTTTTTATTTTATTTTTTCAAAGGAATAATTAGTTATGTCTTTTTTATTTTTTTCTAGACTAGACTAATTAATAACATGACTCATTACTCATTCTACACAGTTTGCCATTTCACCCTCATCAACACGTAAGATAAATAAATTAACACATCTCCTTGTCTTTTTGGTTTGCTACACTAGAGAGGTTAGGAAAAAAAAAAATCCAACGATTTCAGAGAGAGATGGATGATCTGCTCGTCAGCAACACAAAGAGCAAGGACGGACAATGATTTATGAATGGAGCAGACACGTCCCACAAGACAATAGGACAGAAGAGAGTGAAAATCGATTATTTGAGCGAGGACTCTTCCAGGCTTTCCACGGCTTAGATTTTCTACGTAATCCTTCAAAGTATTTTTTTGGCCTTTTGTATACTGACTTAGATTTACTGTGTTTTTTTTTTTCATATTTTATGCTAGGGTTGCTACAGTGTGATTTGGGTTTAACCAATCTGGCTCTAATCAGGTGCTTCGAAAAAACACCCCTCTGCATTGGAATCCATGGTCCAGGACCACTGATATGTAGATCAGGGGGCCGAATGCATGGATAGGGGAGGTGGCGCTCATGCACCCTCTATGGACAGGACGTTGTAGTGCCATATTTTGCTCCCCATTGTAGAATGCCCCGGAAGTGACCTTACGGCCAGAAATTTCGCAATGCGTTCCAAACACTTGCGCCATGCGTTCCAAAGGATTTGCGGCAATGCAAACCACTGAAACCGTCAGATAATTCCTTCCCCGAATCCACATAGGGGAGGCAATCCCCTCCCCGAGCCATGGTTACCCGCTCTCTCTCCGCTCCATCAAAATTTTAACGTCACTTCCGTGAAATTATCTGACGGTTTCACTGAACTGCATTGCCGCAAATCCTTTGGAAGGCATGGCGCAAGTGTTTGGAATGCGTTGTGCATGCGCAGTGCGAGATTTCTGGCCACAACGTCACTTCCAGAGCATTCTACGATGGGGGAGTAAAATATGGCACTATACCGCCACTGCTCCGGAGAGTGTGTGTCTCCATGTGAGGTAGCCACTAGGGGCATGGCTGTTTGTAACTTAACTTGGATACAATTGTTTGCTTTTTTGCTCTTACCTTACACCAAGGACTTTGTTGGACTACGGACACACATATAATGGAGGCGCGAGGAGTGGATCCAGCTAGTCCCAGCAAGGGGATCTTTGGTGAGACGGAACATAGCAGGTGGAAGTATACAGGACATGAGTCTACTGATAGAGCACCTGCACTTATTGCAGGATCAATACTTTTTTTGGAAACATTTTTGGATTTTGATTTTTATATTATATATTTTTGGATATCACATTGGATGTGGATATTATATGTTTGAGCGATATAAGGGTTTTATTTGGTCAATTTATTATTATATATTTGTTTGCACATTTTTTTAGTAGGGATTCACTAAAGCCTCGTACATACGATCTGATTTTCCGCAGACAAAACCTCGGATTGTCCGAAGGCGTGTGCCTGGATTTTGTCTCGCATACTAACAGCAAGGAATTATTGGCCAACAAACTCGAACGTAGTGACATACTACATGGTGTTTCAGCTCTTTAGCTCCACCCTTTGGGCTCCTTCTGCTAATTTTGTGTAGAAGTTTGGTGAGTGTCGATTCACGCTTTTCATTTTGCGCTTTTCATTTAGCGCTTTTCAGTTCGTGCTTTTCATTTCATGCTCTTCAGTTTCTGAACAGCCGCTCGTCAACCAGACATGTTGCTGAATAGGGATTGCCTCGCGGTTCGCCGGGGCGGTCGGTTTGCAGCAAATTTTGCGTGTTCGTGATTCGCCAAACCGGCGGTCTATTGGTGCTGTTCGCCCGGTGGACATATGCGTTTACAGTGTGAAAGAACTTTGACCCATGATGACACATCCATCATGGGGTACAGGACAGCCAATTGACACATTTCAGCACATGGACAATTGGACATTCCCCCTACCTTATAAATAGACCCGATCTGGCGGCCATTTTACATTCTGTCTTATGTCAGTGTAGGGACAGGACGCTGTGTGGAGCAGCGAGAGACTGTAGTGACACAAATCACTAGCTATTAGGTCCACAAAAGTCCTTTTAAGGACTGGTATAGGTTTAGTACAGTATATAGGGTTCAGTGCACTGCTGTGCTGGTGATTGCAGCTGTCTTTTGTCAGTGTAGGGACAGGATGCTGTGTGGAGCAGGGACAGTCAGTTTAATCACTAGCTAGCTATTACTACTAGGTCCACAAAGGTCCTTTTAAGGACTGGTATAGGTGTACAGTATATAGGGTGCTGGTGCACTACTGCTGACTGCTGCCCGATTCTGCAGCTGTCTTTTATCAGTGTAGGGACTGAGGGACAGTCTGCAAATCACTAGCTACTAGGTCCATAAAGGTCCTTTTAAGGACTGGTATAGGTGTACAGTATATAGGGTTCTGGTGCACTGCTGTGCTGCAGATTACTGCTCGTTTCTGCAGCAGTCTTTTATCAGTGTAGGGACTGAGGGATAGTCTGCAAATCACTAGCTACTAGGTCCACAAAGGTCCTTTTAAGGACTGGTATAGGTGTACAATATATAAGGTTGTGGTGCACTGCTGTGCTGCAGATTACTGCTTGTTTCTGCAGCAGTCTTTTATCAGTGTAGGGACTGAGGGACAGTCTGCAAATCACTAGCTACTAGGTCCACAAAGGTCCTTTTAAGGACTGGTATAGGTGTACTATTTGGTGTACAGTATATAGGTGTGTAATACACGTATAAAATACTTGCACATATAGAAAGCATAGCCCCCAAAAACGACAGATTGAAGCGGGGTGTTATATACCTTCTTCCACATACATACTGCACTTCTCTAGCGACTTTTGACACAGGGTCATTTAAAAAATGACGGACAGAGGAAGAGGCAGGCCGTTCCGCAGGGGTGGTAGGGGTAGGGCAGGAGCAACAGGCTTGAGCCAAAGTGGCAAATTGCAGAAGGTGCGTGCGATTACGTCAAAGGGCGCACCAGACATGGTTGAGTGGCTCACTCAGCCTTACTCTTCTGCACCCTCCTCATCCTCTCGATCTGCACCCTCTTCTTCACTCTCTGCTGTGTGCACCCCCAAAGACACTACCACCAACACCACCACCACCACCACCATATACCTTCCGCTTGAGTCACAGGAATTATTTTCCGATCCATATCAAGACATTTCCGATGTGCAGCCACTCTTGGTATTGGATCAGGAAGAGGAGGTAGCAACAACCGCCACTCAGCAGTCTGACGACAGTACCCAGATCAGCCCAAGGAGGAGGTTGGTCCCCGGTGTTGCTGCCTACTCCGAGATCTCTAATTATAGCGGTGGGGAAGGTGATGTCGATGATGACGTGTCGAGTGATGTCACGTGGGTGCCCACAAGAGAGGAAGAGGAGGGGAGTTCAGAGGGAGCTAAGGACCAGCACACGGACCTTTTTTCTACCTTTGGCTCACTTCCTTGTACAAAAAAAGCACACCGTACTAAATGCCCGTACCCTCCTGTTTGAAGAGGTTGAGCGGTGTCATATTTTTGGGTCTCGCAGCGAGTTGCTGGTATCAGTGCTGCTGTCAGTGCTCTCTATCTCGATGCTGGTGTCAGTGCTCTCTCTCTATCTCAGTGCTGGTGTGGTCTCAGTGCTCTCTATCACGGTGCTGGTGTGGTGTCAGTGCTCTCTATCTTGGTGCTGGTGTGGTGTCAGTGCTCTCTATCTCGGTGCTGGGCGTGGTGTCAGTGCTCTCTATCTCGGTGCTGGGCGTGGTGTCAGTGCTCTCTATCTCGGTGATGCTGTCAGTGCTCTCTATCTCGGTGATGCTGTCAGTGCTCTCTATCTCGGTGCTGGTGTCAGTGCTCTCTCTCTATCTCGGTGCTGGTGTCAGTGCTCTCTATCACAATGCTGGTGTCAGAGCTCTCTATCTCGGTGCTGCTGTCAGTGCTCTCTATCTTGTTGCTGGTGTCAGTGCTCTCTCTCTATCTCGGTGCTGGTGCTGGTGTCAGTGCTCTCTATCACAGTGCTGGTGTCAGAGCTCTCTATCTTGGTGCTGGTGTCAGTGCTCTCTCTCTATTTCGGAGCTGGTGTCAGTGCTCTTTATCACGGTGCTGGTGTCAGTGCTCTCTATCACGGTGCTGGTGTCAGTGCTCTCTGTCACGGTGCTGGTGTCAGTGCTCTCTATCACGGTGCTGGTGTCAGTGCTCTCTATCACGGTGCTGGTGTCAGTGCTCTCTCTCTATCTCGGTGCTGGTGTCAGTGCTCTCTCTCTATCTCGGTGCTGGTGTCAGTGCTCTCTATCACAGTGCTGGTGTAAGTGCTCTATATCACTGTGCTGGTGATCATCTCCTGCACCCTTTTCATAGCCTACCTTGACCTTTCCTCTCCTCCATTGCCTTCATGCGCTCCTGAGTCCTGAACTGTCAAAATTTCACAGATAAAAAAAGAATACTTGTCGTTGTTGATCCCAGATTCACTTCATACTGTTATGTCAGTGGCCATGTGGTGGGACTATGTGTGCACAGCTAGTAGACATGTGCAGAGTAAAATATTTCGTTTCGGAATTTCGTTTTCGTCTGAAAACTTAATTTATTTAGTTACTCCCGAAATTCGTTTTTATTTATTTCGTTTTTCGTTCAAAAATTGCATTCGTCCGAAAATCCACATGAATCACGGTCGAATCTGTCTTTGAAGGCTTATGGTGTCTGTCGAATGTATAAAGAAGATTCGACGGAGCTAACTATATAGCATACTTTAGAACCCTATTAAAGTCTATGGGACTCCAACGTTCAAAATCTAAAGTGCTCATTTTAAAGGCTAATTTGCAAGTTACTGTCCTAAAAAGTGTTTGGGGACCTGGGTCCTGCCCCAGGGGACATGGATCAATGCAAAAAAAGTTTTAAAAACGGCCGTTTTTTCGGGAGCAGTGATTTTAATAATGATTAAAGTGAAACAATAAAAGTGTAATATTCCTTTAAATTTCGTAGGGGGGGGGGGTTGTCTATAGTATGCCTGTGAAGGGGCGCATGTTTCCCGTGCTTAGAACTGTCCCTGCACAAAGTGTCATTTATGCAGGAAAAAAAGTCCTTTAAAATCACTCGCAGCTATTATGAATTGTCGGCTCCCGTAATAAAGAGAACACTCATTGAAAGTCATTGATAAAAAAATAAATAAATAAATAAAAAAAAAAGCGTGGGGGTCCCCCAAATTCAATTACCAGGCCCTTCAGGTCTGGTATGGATATTAAGGGGAACCCTGCCTCAAATTTAAGAAAAAATTTGACGTGGGGTTCCCCCTAAATATCCATAACCAGATCCTTCAGGTCTGGTATGGATATTAAGGGGAACCCCGCGTCAAATTAAAAAAAAATTGACGTGGGGTTCCCCCTAAAAATCCATACCAGACCCTTTATCCGAGCACGCAACCTGGCAGGCCGCAGGAAAAGAGGGGGGGACGAGAGAGCGGCCCCCCCTCCCTCCTGAACCGTACCAGGCCACATGCCCTCAACATTGGGAGGATGCTTTGGGGGTCTGTGACCCCTCAAAGCACCTTGTCCCCATGTTGATGAAGACAAGGGCCTCATCCCCACAACCCTGGCCGGTGGTTGTGGAGGTCTGCGGGCGGGGGGCTTATCAGAATCTGGAAGCCCCCTTTAACAAGGGGACCCCCAGATCCCGGCCCCCCCCTGTTTGAAATGGTAAGGGGGTACAAAAGTACCCCTACCATTTCACAAAGAAAATGTAAAAAATGGTTAAATAAAACAAACACACTTTTGAAAAATTCCTTTATTAAAAATAAAAAAAAAGATTCCAGCGGCGGTAATCCACTCTTGCTATCCAGCGACGGACGATCATCTCTCCAGCGATGTCTCATCTCATCCAGCGCAGCGATCCACCCTTCTTCTGTCTCCGTGGAGGAGACACTGCAAGGATTCCGGCGGCTGACGTTTCTTATATACGGAGGGCGGGGCCACCCGTCACCTGACCCCGCCCCCCTCTGACGCAAGGGGAAACCCGGGGTTCCCCGTGACGTATAGGTGACCCCGCCCCCCTCTGATGTAACGGAAACCTGCCTGTGTTACATCAGAGGGGTGCGGGGTCACCCATACGTCACAGGGAACCCCGGGTTTCCCCTTGCGTCAGAGGGGGGTGGGGTCAGGTGACGGGTGGCCCCGCCCTCCGTATATAAGAAACGTCAGCCGCCGGAATCCTTGCAGTGTCTCCTCCACGGAGACAGAAGAAGGGTGGATCGCTGCGTTGGATGAGATGAGACATCGCTGGAGAGATGATCGTCCGTCACTGGATAGCAAGAGTGGATTACCGCCGCTGGAATCTTTTTTTTATTTTTTTATTTTTAATAAAGGAATTTTTCAAAAGTGTGTTTGTTTTATTTAACCATTTTTTACACTTTCTTTGTGAAATGGTAGGGGTACTTTTGTACCCCCTTACCATTTCAAACAGGGGGGGGCCGGGATCTGGGGGTCCCCTTGTTAAAGGGTGCTTCCAGATTCTGATAAGCCCCCCGCAGACCTCCACAACCACCGGCCAGGGTTGTGGGGATGAGGCCCTTGTCTTCATCAACATGGGGACAAGGTGCTTTGAGGGGTCACAGACCCCCAAAGCATCCTCCCAATGTTGAGGGCATGTGGCCTGGTACGGTTCAGGAGGGAGGGGGGCCGCTCTCTCGTCCCCCCCTCTTTTCCTGCGGCCTGCCAGGTTGTGTGCTCGGATAAAGGGTCTGGTATGGATTTTTAGGGGGAACCCCACGTCAATTTTTTTTTAAATTTGACGCGGGGTTCCCCTTAATATCCATACCAGACCTGAAGGGTCTGGTTATGGATATTTAGGGGGAACCCCACGTCAAATTTTTTCTTAAATTTGAGGCAGGGTTCCCCTTAATATCCATACCAGACCTGAAGGGCCTGGTAATTGAATTTGGGGGACCCCCACGTTTTTTTTTTAAATTTATTTATTTATTTTTTTATCAATGACTTTCAATGAGTGTTCTCTTTATTACGGGAGCCGACAATTCATAATAGCTGCGAGTGATTTTAAAGGACTTTTTTTCCTGCATAAATTACACTTTGTGCAGGGACAATTCTAAGCACGGGAAACATGCGCCCCTTCACAGGCATACTATAGACAACCCCCCCCCCTACGAAATTTAAAGGAATATTACACTTTTATTGTTTCACTTTAATCATTATTAAAATCACTGCTCCCGAAAAAACGGCCGTTTTTAAAACTTTTTTTTGCATTGATCCATGTCCCCTGGGGCAGGACCCGGGTCCCCAAACACTTTTTAGGACAGTATCTTGCAGAATCTTTTCTCTCTGTCAAATCTTTTTTCTCTGTCGAATATTTTCTCTATATAATCTTGGACTAATAGAGGTAAGGTTAGGCACATTCGAACACAGGTTCTATAGACACAGATTGTTGTCAGAGTCACGTCGAATCTCCTATTCTATATCGAACTGTTGTAACAATGAAAACGAAAATAAAGCATTTATTTATGTCGGATCTTTCGTTGTTCGGATTTTGTGCTTTCGTTATCGTTTGTCAAAACGAAAACGAAAATAGCTGAAATTCAGACGAAAATGCATTCGGACGAAAACGAATGCACATGTCTAACAGCTAGTTAGTATTTTGTGGCTGAAAATATGACCTGTAGGTTTTTAAGGTTCGCCTGCCATTGAAGTCAATGGGGCCCGCCGCAAACTTTGCGGTTTGCAAACTTTTGGCCACGTTCACGGTTCGCGTTCGCGAAACGTCCCGTCGGAAGTTCATCCATCTCTATTGCTGAATCACTAGAAAAAAAAGCCTTTGAAAATGTGTTTGCAATAACTCCATCAGTATCACCAGCAAAGCAGCTTCATTATTATCCCATTAAGACCCCTTTCACACCGAGGGCGTTTTGCAGGCGCTATAGCATTAGAAAAAGCGCCTGCAATCCGCCCTCAAACTGCTGCTCCGTTGTCTCCTGTGTGAAAGTCCGAGGGCTTTCACACTGGAGCATTGCGCTGGTAGGACGTCAGGAAAAGTCCTGCCAGCAGCTTCTTTGGAGCGGTGAAGGAGCGGTGAGTTTACCGCTCCTCCACCGCTGCTCCCCATTGAAATCGCCGCTATTGCGACATATTGCGGCATATTGCGGGTGGTTTTAACCCTTTCTCAGCCACTAGCGGGGGTAAAAGCCGCTAAAAATAGCGCAGTTTTACCGCTGACGCTATTAGCCCGGCAGTGTGAAAGCCATCTAAAGAAGAAGAGAATTGTGCGCTGCATTTCGAGATTTCATAATTTGCCACGTCATGAATGTTAATTCTCCATTACGAACGCTAGTGTACAAGACCGACCACTTCTGGCTCATCCTTGCTTCCAAGCATGCGTGTTTGTACTTTGAAATTTTGTCCGACTTGTGTACACAGGCTCGGAAAATCCCACAACAGACATTTGTCCGTACAAAATTTTAAAACCTGCCATCCAACATTTGTCCGTGGAAAATCCGACAACAATTGTCTGATGGAGCGAACAAGCGGCCAGATTTTACGCCAACAGCCTGTCATTGAACATTTCCTGTTGGAAAATCCGATCATGTGTACGCGGCTTATGGCTGGGTTTACACTGCAGCACGGAGCGGCTCACAGCAGGAGTCCAATGCGTCTCCATTCACCGGTTCAGGTCCAATTTAAATCCGAATTTTCGACTGAATTCGGACCTGAAACGGACCAGAAGACGCACAGGACTCCATAGAGAGCCAGTCACAATCTCCTGACACGTGAATTGTATGCGGTGAAACCTACATTCAATTCACAATAGTGTGAACCCAGCCTTAATATGGTCATTATGTACAAGTTAGGTGCACTATTTTAAATTATATCTTGGTGATGATACTGATAAGTTTTGATACACATTTGATACATATTATTTAACTGGGGAGCAAGTACCATTTACTTTTATATTTACCAAGGAGAGAAAGCCCTGTTTTTTTTCTCCCAAAACAAGGATATATGGTAAACTTTGGTATCTGCATAATGGTGAAGTTATTGCTGAATCAGTAGGTTCTAGACATGTGCGATTAGATTTGTACGAATCGAAAATTCGTACGAATTTCCGTAAATTTGTACATTCATGAGGATCTGAAATACACATTTTTATGCTTATGAATTTTGTACGAAATACAAAATTTTGTTTACCTAATTTCGGGTAATTTTATCATAACGAAAATTCGTTATTGTTATGAAAAGTTAACAAAACTAAAAGTTAAAAACCCAGGAAGTCAGCACAGCACAGGGATGGTAGGATCCCCTCATAATGATCAATTTATCATAACGAACTTTCATTATTGTTCCGAAAAGTTTACGAACCTAACAAAAATTCATATTTAGTACGAATCCGAATTTAATTTCAGACACGAATTACGAATTACAGACTAATTTTAATACGAAACGGAACTAAACGAAACAAATTTGACGGCGTACATGTCTAGTAGGTTCATAGATAAAATACAAAAACTGCTGCATGGGGTGTACAAGTACTTAAGCACAAGTAATTATTAGCAAGTGATCGGGGGCAGTGCCTATATTTCTAAATTTACAGGTTCCTCTTTAAACCATAGACATTGGCAGGCATGTACTGGCCATCGGGGCTACTGGGAGTTTCCCGGTGGGCTGATGGCTCAGTGGGCCATTCTGATGTAAGGGGGCTGGTGATGGGACACTCTGATGTAAGGGGGTGCTGATGGGACACTGTGATGTAAGGGGGCTGGTAATGGGACACGCTGATGTAAGGGGGCTGGTGATGGGACACTCTGATGTAAGGGGGCTGATGATGGGACACTCTGATGTAAGGGGGCTGGGGATGGGACACTCTGATGTAAGGGGGCTGGGGATGGGACACTCTGATGTAAGGGGGCTGGTGATGGGACACTCTGATGTAAGGGGGTGCTGATAGGACACTCTGATGTAAGGGGGTGCTGATAGGACACTCTGATGTAAGGGGGTGCTGATAGGTCACTCTGATGTAAGGGGGTGCTGATAGGACACTCTGATGTAAGGGGGCTGGTGATGGGACACTCTGATGTAAGGGAGTGCTGATGGGACATTCAAAATGTAAGTGTGTCGGTCTGGATGAAGTCCAGGACCAAATTTCTGTCCCAGTCCAGCCCCAGACATTGGTGATCACTTGGACATGGATGATCATTCTGACTGTCTCATTAGGGTTGATTTACTGCAGAGTGCAAAATGTGGTGCAGCTGTGCATGGTAGCCAATTAGCTTCTAACGTCAGCTTGTTCAATTAAGCTTTGACCAACAAAAATGGAAGCTGACTGGTTTCTATGTAGAGCTGCACCAGATTTTGCACTTTCTAGTTTTCGAAAATGAACCTCATTATGTCTACTGTGCTGTTTTCTCCCCAGCAGGAGCACTCCAGGCTGATGGCAGAGTGAAGGTGAAATCACTCTTGGATTAAAAATAATTATTTCGAAGCCTTTACCATTAGGGCAACAAATTATCGTTGTCTGGACACAGAGTTTAGGGGCCTCTGCTGACTCTATCAAATAAAGCCAAGTTCTTTACTTGGTAAAGTAAAGGATTTTTCTGATTGCGGTTATACAGTACTTCTCTAAATTAATTTGTCGGGGCAGATTGGGAATTGTGTGTTCTACTGCTGTGTGTTTTCTGCTCAGTGAATCGTAACAAACGGTTCTTTTTTTTTTTTATCATCGTGTAAAATGTACATAAGGAACAAAAGACATATATATCTCAACAGAAAACGACAGCATATAAAACACTGCAAGTATTAAAACATTTATGCAACCAACCTAATCAAGCTGCTAGCAGAAAAGTGTATGTATTGAAAAATCATATGAAAATGTTGCTGCGCTAACAGATTATCAATTTATGTGCACAGAAAATTAAAGTAATAATAAATAATAGAACATATCCGGTTCCTGACCGCCTTGCGTACATATAAGGGGGCAAAATGGCTTCCCTGCGCGAAACCCCGTACAGGTACGGGGTTCCTTTAAGTGCCGCCAGAGGGGCGCGTGCACCTGTTGCACGGCGGGAGACCCGATGCGCGTGGCCAAGCACCAGCACGGGGATTTGTGTGTGTAAACACACAAATCCCTGTGCTGTCAGAGGAGAGGAGACATGTAGTTTGTTCCTACTATGTAGGAACAGCGAAATGTCTCCTCTCCTACTCAGTCCTATCCACATACAGTTAGAAACACTCATGAGGGAACACATTTAACCTCCCGATCGCCCCCTAGTTTTAACCCCTTCCCTACCAGTGTCATTTACACAGTAATCAGTGAATTTTTATAGCACTGATCGCTGTATAAATGCCAATGGTCCCAGAAATGTGTCAAAAGTGTCCGATCTGTCTGCTGAAATGTCGCAATGTTGATAAAAATTGCAGATCACCGCTATTCTAGCAAAAAAAAAATGCAATAAAAATGTCATCTGTAGACGTTATAACTTTTGCGCAAACCAATCAATATACGCTTATTGCGATATTTTTATTTTTTTTTACCAAAAATATGTAGAAGAAGTTTATTGGCCTAAACTGATGAAGAAATTCGTTTTTAAAAAACATTTTTGGGGGTATTTATTATAGCAAAAAGTATTGTTTTAAAAAAAAAAATTGTCGCTCTTTTTTGTGTATAGCAGGTGATCAAATAGCACCAAAAGAAGTTCTATTTGTGGGACAAAAAGGACGCACATTTTGTTTGGGGACAGCATTGCATGTCTGCACAATAACAGTTAAAGAGGAACTAAACCCTTGTGGGTTTTACTTCCTCTTTATTTCCCTGCATGATAAAGCATAATGGCTACTATGCATCACATAGTAGCCCATTATGTGTCACTTACCTGAAACCAAAGCCCGCAATGTCACCGTTGACCCCACTAGCAGGGAGTGTCCATCTTTGCCGCTCTTCCTTCCGGGGGCCACGAACTCCGGCTCTGTGACTGCCTGGAGTCGCGTAAAGTCACTCCCACTCATGCCAGGAAGTCACGGCATGAGCTCTATTAGAAATGCCACAATGTGCCCTTTTTAAAGTGCGCATGTAGATATTTCAAGCACCTATAGGTAAGCCTTAATATAGGCTTACCTGTAGGTAAAAGTGGTTGTACAGGGTGTACAAACACTATAAAGCGATGCAGTGCCAAATTGGAAAAAATGCTCTGGTCAGGAAGGGGGTAAAACCTTCTAGGGCTGAAGTGGATATAAGTGTACCAAGAACAGCAATGAAAACAATATAATACTTTTTGTGATATTTGTGACATGCTTAAAGTGGTTGTTAACCCTTACAAACCACTTTGACCTACAGGTAAGCCTAGATTAAAAGAAAAAGAAGAGAACTGCGCAATCCCTAATATTTCTATTAGGATATAAGCCACTCCACCTTAAAACAAGTGTTCCTTGTGGTCTATGATTCTAACAAACCAATCTTATAACTAAATGAACCATAAAACATTGCTTATAACTAATGAAATAAACATATATATTGCCCCTAATAGGTTGTGAACCAAAAAGAAAGAAATATACAATTCTAAATCAAAATGTGCCAAAAATTCAAAAAAGGAAAACATGTAAAGTAAAATCCAACAGTACTAATAATATATGTGATAACATAAAGTCCATTAAGAGTCCAACTGAAGAAACACCCGGTGTGAAAGGGATCTATTCAATCGTAAACCTTTCAATCAGCGTGAAGTAAAACCAGGTGCACCTCCACCAGACAAGTAACAATAGCCCCTTACCAGATGCCCCAGTAAGGAGCACTTTATCGCAAACAGGTCTGAAGATAGGTCAAACTTGAGCCATCCGAGTGGAACACTTTAACGTAAAACCGATTAGGGGATACGCCAGTCATGAACCATCCAGCAGGGGAAAACGCTGTTTGAAGCAGGACTCAGATGTATAGCATTGTAGAATCAAGGAAGGTCCACCATAGGGAGGAAAGAATACTCCAGATAGTGTAAAATCATTTATTAAAACGCAAATGTAAAAAAAGAGATGCACTTACAAACATGAAAGAACATCGGGCATATCATCAAACTGGGCAAGCGTCGGCCGATCGCGAACTCCAATCGATATCCCTTCTGGTACCAGTTCACATGAGGCAAATAAGCGTGTCACGTCACCCAACGCGTTTCGTGAAAAATTCACATCGTCTGGGGTATGGGTGACACGCCATATTGCCTCCATTATATAGTAAATGCTGGTACAAGCCACCTCCTCCGTTGTGTGAGAGCCTATTCCACTTCCGGGATCATCCCGGAAGTGTGGCATGCAAGTCTTAAATCCCAACCTATAAACATCAATCCTACCCTTAAACTAGATGACAAACATCAGGTGAATACACCGGAGAGGCAAGCTCCTAAGTATATTATCGTAATAGTGTAAGGGTAGTGACATTAATAACGAACGAGCTACCTAATCTCGTGTCCATAACGAAGGACCAAGCCTCGCTCTCGTATCCAATGGAGTGCGAGGTCAGAGGGCCAGGGCGGCGGAAGTGACGTTCTCGTGTCCAATGGCGTGCAAGATCAGGGGGCCAGGGCGGCGGAAGTGATCCATGCAATCACCCGCCCCTCTCTGGTCCACAACTGAAGAGCGACGCCCCTTAGAGCGGCGTGACAACACGCCGTACGTAACGAGCAGATGACACCACGCCGTACGTAACGAGCGGATGACAACACGCTGTACGCAACGAGCGAATGGACAGCGCACATCACCCCCTACAAGGAAGTATGTGCGCTCCATCTAGTGCCATGTCTCGTTTTCGTTACAGGGTTGTCGTGGCTACGGATATCCATAACAAATAAATCTTCCTCCAAACCACGAAAGAGGAAGAATAAAAAAAAATATATATATACCTCAAATAAAATTAAAATTAAAGGGGAGGAGGGGACTTGTCCAAACACAGAATTAAAAAAGTAAATGACAATTGATAATCAAAAATAGATAAAACATAAAAGGCACTTTGTAATAAATACCTAACTGATTATATGGTTAAGCACTTCCTGATATTATAATAGCAGTATTAACTAAACTGCGAAGTTCACCCCCAGCTAAAAGTGGGGGGGCATACACAACTATATTATGCATAACCTAATTCCCGTCAAACACCCTGGACTACCCAAACTAAGAGTGTTAATAGGGGCTAAAAAATCTCAGTACATTATGAGAAAAAAGGTATTTCTCTTTCATAATGAAAAGAAACAAAGCTACAAAAAAGACCATCAAACGCTACATTAGAGTAGAGAAATCCACAGGTATCCAAATCCCACAATGCCTGATTGGAAAGTCATAAACACTTTACGTATACGCCAAGAACACTGGCAGGAACATCCCATTAAGCATTATTAATAAATGCATTAACGTCTGTGTCTGTGTTCATACCGTAAGGGGTGTAAGTTTTTAGTCTATAGATCCACGACATCTCCAACCGTGAGATCTCTCTGACCAAAGCTCCCCCCCTCCAGTGGGGTTTGTACTTATCAATCCCCATGTACAGAGTATTGGACGGGTCCCTTCCATGTTTTTCGTCATAATGTCTAGAAAGGGGATGTTTGTCAAAACCCCGTTTAATGTTGGCGATATGCTCATTCAATCTGACCTTGAGGGCCCTCTTGGTTCTCCCCACGTACTGAAGCCCACAAGGACATTGGATGAGATAAACCACTGCTTCTGAAGAGCATGTGATGAACGGCTCCACTGTATATCTCCTCTGGGTACTAGTGGAGACAAATTCAAGGATTTTAGAATTTTTATTCCTATTGTAGGAGCACACTTGACAATTCCTGCATCTATAAAACCCTTTGAGGTTCTGAAAGAAGCATCTGTCTTTCGCAGGAGGGTTCTGCACACTAGGGGCAATCATACTGCCTAATGAAGAGACTCCTTTGAAAATCACTCTAGGGACTTCCGGTAGGATGGTTCCTAGAGTTTGGTCGGTGGTCAAAATATGCCAGTGTCTACGGATAAGCTGTTTAACCTTCTGATGTTGCATCGAGAAGGTGGTAACGAAGGGTAATAAAGACTGATTCGCATCATCCTTACTCTCCCTGTCAGCCAGCAGGCTAGATCTGTCTCTATTTCGTGCTTTTATATAAGCCTCGGATAACAGATCTGCCGCATACCCTTTCTCCGAAAAACGCTGAGACAGTAATTTAGCTTGCTCATCAAACTCGATGGTATCAGAACAGTTTCTCCTTAGGCGTAGATACTGTCCCAAAGGGGCCGACCTTAACCAAGAGTCCAGGTCACAGCTGCCCATAGGAATATAGGAATTCCTATCTGTGGATTTAAAGAAGGTGGAGGTAATAAAACTCTCACTATTAACCTTGATGTTTAGATCTAGAAAGTTCACCCCTTCCTGGCTGGCTTCATAGCTAAATTTGATGTCTCTCGTGTTGTTATTTAACCCTTCCATAAAGGCATGGAGCTCCCGTTCATCACCATCCCAGAGGAGGAGGACGTCATCAATGTATCGTGCCCACAGCACTATCTCCGGTCGTCTGGGAGAGTCGATGACATCCTCCTCCCATTTGGCCATGAATAGGTTAGCCAAGCTAGGAGCATATTTAGCTCCCATGGCAACCCCTTTGTCTTGACGATAAAACTGGTTATCGAACCAGAAATAATTGTGCTTGGCTGCAAAATCTAAAAGGGCCAAAATAAAATCGATCTGGATCTGTGTTAGACCAGAGTCTCGCTCCAAATAAACCCTGGCGGCTTCAAAACCCAATTCGTGGGGGATGATGGTGTAGAGTGATGTGACGTCGGCTGTCAGGAGCCATAAGCCTGGGGTTGGTTTGATGGTATTTAACATATTGAGGATTTGCTTAAATAACAACACGAGAGACATCAAATTTAGCTATGAAGCCATCCAGGAAGGGGTGAACTTTCTAGATCTAAACATCAAGGTTAATAGTGAGAGTTTTATTACCTCCACCTTCTTTAAATCCACAGATAGGAATTCCTATATTCCTATGGGCAGCTGTCACCTGGACTCTTGGTTAAGGTCGGTCCCTTTGGGACAGTATCTACGCCTAAGGAGAAACTGTTCTGATACCATCGAGTTTGATGAGCAAGCTAAATTACTGTCTCAGCGTTTTTCGGAGAAAGGGTATGCGGCAGATCTGTTATCCGAGGCTTATATAAAAGCACGAAATAGAGACAGATCTAGCCTGCTGGCTGACAGGGAGAGTAAGGATGATGCGAATCAGTCTTCATTACCCTTCGTTACCACCTTCTCGATGCAACATCAGAAGGTTAAACAGCTTATCCGTAGACACTGGCATATTTTGACCACCGACCAAACTCTAGGAACCATCCTACCGGAAGTCCCTAGAGTGATTTTCAAAGGAGTCTCTTCATTAGGCAGTATGATTGCCCCTAGTGTGCAGAACCCCCCTGCGAAAGACAGATGCTTCTTTCAGAACCTCAAAGGGTTTTATAGATGCAGGAATTGTCAAGTGTGCTCCTACAATAGGAATAAAAATTCTAAAATCCTTGAATTTGTCTCCACTAGTACCCAGAGGAGATATACAGTGGAGCCGTTCATCACATGCTCTTCAGAAGCAGTGGTTTATCTCATCCAATGTCCTTGTGGGCTTCAGTACGTGGGGAGAACCAAGAGGGCCCTCAAGGTCAGATTGAATGAGCATATCGCCAACATTAAACGGGGTTTTGACAAACATCCCCTTTCTAGACATTATGACGAAAAACATGGAAGGGACCCGTCCAATACTCTGTACATGGGGATTGATAAGTACAAACCCCACTGGAGGGGGGGAGCTTTGGTCAGAGAGATCTCACGGTTGGAGATGTCGTGGATCTATAGACTAAAAACTTACACCCCTTACGGTATGAACACAGACACAGACGTTAATGCATTTATTAATAATGCTTAATGGGATGTTCCTGCCAGTGTTCTTGGCGTATACGTAAAGTGTTTATGACTTTCCAATCAGGCATTGTGGGATTTGGATACCTGTGGATTTCTCTACTCTAATGTAGCGTTTGATGGTCTTTTTTGTAGCTTTGTTTCTTTTCATTATGAAAGAGAAATACCTTTTTTCTCATAATGTACTGAGATTTTTTAGCCCCTATTAACACTCTTAGTTTGGGTAGTCCAGGGTGTTTGACGGGAATTAGGTTATGCATAATATAGTTGTGTATGCCCCCCCACTTTTAGCTGGGGGTGAACTTCGCAGTTTAGTTAATACTGCTATTATAATATCAGGAAGTGCTTAACCATATAATCAGTTAGGTATTTATTACAAAGTGCCTTTTATGTTTTATCTATTTTTGATTATCAATTGTCATTTACTTTTTTAATTCTGTGTTTGGACAAGTCCCCTCCTCCCCTTTAATTTTAATTTTATTTGAGGTATATATATATTTTTTTTTATTCTTCCTCTTTCGTGGTTTGGAGGAAGATTTATTTGTTATGGATATCCGTAGCCACGACAACCCTGTAACGAAAACGAGACATGGCACTAGATGGAGCACACATACTTCCTTGTAGGGGGTGATGTGCGCTGTCCATTCGCTCATTGCGTACGGCGTGTTGTCATCCGCTCGTTACGTACGGCGTGGTGTCATCCGCTCGTTACGTACGGCGTGTTGTCACGCCGCTCTAAGGGGCGTCGCTCTTCAGTTGTGGACCAGAGAGGGGCGGGTGATTGCATGGATCACTTCCGCCGCCCTGGCCCCCTGATCTTGCACGCCATTGGACACGAGAACGTCACTTCCGCCGCCCTGGCCCTCTGACCTCGCACTCCATTGGATACGAGAGCGAGGCTTGGTCCTTCGTTATGGACACGAGATTAGGTGGCTCGTTCGTTATTAATGTCACTACCCTTACACTATTACGATAATATACTTAGGAGCTTGCCTCTCCGGTGTATTCACCTGATGTTTGTCATCTAGTTTAAGGGTAGGATTGATGTTTATAGGTTGGGATTTAAGACTTGCATGCCACACTTCCGGGATGATCCCGGAAGTGGAATAGGCTCTCACACAACGGAGGAGGTGGCTTGTACCAGCATTTACTATATAATGGAGGCAATATGGCGTGTCACCCATACCCCAGACGACGTGAATTTTTCCCGAAACGCGTTGGGTGGCGTGACACGCTTATTTGCCTCATGTGAACTGGTACCAGAAGGGATATCGATTGGAGTTCGCGATCGGCCGACGCTTGCCCAGTTTGATGATATGCCCGATGTTCTTTCATGTTTGTAAGTGCATCTCTTTTTTTACATTTGCGTTTTAATAAATGATTTTACACTATCTGGAGTATTCTTTAATCCCTATGGTGGACCTTCCTTGATTCTACAATGCTATACATCTGAGTCCTGCTTCAAACAGCGTTTTCCCCTGCTGGATGGTTCATGACTGGCGTATCCCCTAATCTGTTTTACGTTAAAGTGTTCCACTCGGATGGCTCAAGTTTGACCTATCTTCAGACCCGTTTTGCGATAAAGTGCTCCTTACTGGGGCATCTGGTAAGGGGCTATTGTTACTTGTCTGGTGGAGGTGCACCTGGTTTTACTTCACGCTGATTGAAAGGTTTACGATTGAATAGATCCCTTTCACACGGGGTGTTTCTTCAGTTGGACTCTTAATGGACTTTATGTTATCACATATATTATTAGTACTGTTGGATTTTACTTTACATGTTTTCCTTTTTTGAATTTTTGGCACATTTTGATTTAGAATTGTATATTTCTTTCTTTTTGGTTCACAACCTATGAGGGGCAATATATATGTTTATTTCATTAGTTATAAGCAATGTTTTATGGTTCATTTAGTTATAAGATTGGTTTGTTAGAATCATAGACCACAAGGAACACTTGTTTTAAGGTGGAGTGGCTTATATCCTAATAGAAATATTAGGGATTGCGCAGTTCTCTTCTTTTTCTTTTCTTTATACGTATATTACACTTTGGGTATATATTAGAATTGCTGCATCACATAATTTCGTTGAGTATACACTGTAGCGCAGATTTCCTCTTCCTTTTTTCTCAAGCCTAGATTAAGGCTTACCTGTAGGTCCAAGAAATATCTCCCAAACCTATACGGTTTAGGAGATATTTGCCCGAAGACGGGCACCGCTGACAGCGTAGACAGCGGCGTGCAGGCGCACTGAGCGTGGCATCGTCGATAACGAAGATGCCGCGCAATGCCACGCGTCTCGGCTCACATGCGCATGCACGGGAGTGACGTCATCGCGGCTTTGCCGAATGACAGCGGTGGAGCTGCGAGACCCCACCGAGAAAATGGATGCGCCGGACTACAGGGGACAGCGGTGACTTAGCTGGCTCCTGTGTCAGGTAAGTGACACATAATGGGCTACTATGCGATGCATAGTAGACCATTATGCTTTGCCTTTGCAGGGAATGAAAGAGGAAGTAAACTCATTAGGGTTCACTTCCTCTTTAAGTCTATGCTTAATAATATAATATTCACAAAAAAATTTTGCGGTTATAGTGCTTCACTGAATCCCTCAAGGGGGTACACTCACCTGACAAGTTGACCCTCACTATAAAGGTAAAATAAAACATGAGGCACAAGCCAGAGTCACAAATGGTGGCCACAGGTGGGTACTCTCATGGACAGATGGACATACACTATATTACCAAAGGTAGCAGTGCGCCTGCCTTTACACGCACATGAACTTTAATGGCATCTCAGTCTTATTATGTAGGGTTCAATATTCAGTTGGCCCACCCTTTGCAGCTATAACAGCTTCAACTCTTCTGGGAAGGCCGTCCACAAGGTTAAGGAGTGTGTCTATGGGAATGTTTGTCTATTCTTCCAGAAGTGCATTTGTGAGGTCAGGCACTGATGTGGACAAGAAGGCTTGGCTTGAAATCTCCACTCTAAGGCCGCGTACACACGCGGGGACTGTTCGCCCAACTTTGTACGCTGAACAGTGTTTCGGCAAACAGTCCGCTCGTGTGTGGGCTTTCAGCGGACAGTTTCAGCGAACAGTCCGCTGAACAAGGTTTTTCGGAAATTCCGAAAAACTGTCCGCTGAAACCTTGTTTCAGCGAACAGTCCCCTCGTGTGTAGGCTTGTTCGTCAAACTAAGTTCCGCGCATGCTCAGAAAGGATTTACACGCCGAAAGTTATAATGCAGTGTATAGGACGTCATATTTTTCGTCCCGTCGTACGTGCCGTTCACGTCATCGCGCACGGTTTCAGCAAACTGTTCGTCCGTCGTGTGTGGCCATGTCCGTCCATGCTAATTTTGAGCGGACTGTTTGCCGAAACTGTTTGACGGACAAAGTTGGGCGAACAGTCCCCGCGTGTGTACGCGGCCTAATTCATCCCAAAGGTGTTCTATATGGTTGTGAACTGCGGGAGTTTGGCTTCTCCAGCTTGAGCGGTGTTCATAATCTAGAACCAAGTTCACATGGTTTCTCTGTAATGCATTGGCCATGGATTTCACAGATCATCTGACAGGCTCAACAGAAGGTGCGAAAGGATTCCTGTAGACTGTGTAACTTTTGCTAACTTTTCTTAATGCAACCACTAATCATATTTAACCACTTCCGTCCCAGAGCTTGTTCTCCTAGGCTCCATTCACACTTGTGCAATTTGTCTTGCAACGTTGGACATCAAAGTCGCATTACAAGTCGTTCCCCATGATTTCCAATGATAACCATTTATATATGTGCGACTTAAAGTTGCAGTGACTTCAAAGTAGTTCACGTACTACTTTGCTCCAACTTTCATGCAACTTGAGGGCTATAGACTTCAATGTTAACCCTCAAAAGTTGCATGAAAGTCATACCTGAATGTTATACAATGCAACAGTTGTGCAACAGTTGTCCATTATCACTGGTCAAAGCCAAAGACATATTCAAGTAGCGCCCATCCAAAGCTGAGTCGAAGTTGTACCAAAATTGCACTCCAAAGTTGGCGCAACTTTGGAGTTGTACCAGTGTAAATGGAGCATAAAGCAGTATTAAACCCAAAAACATTTATTATATTGCAGTTTACCAATTGGGAGATAGCAAGGAGTAAGTTCCAGCATTACAAGCAGATGTGGTCCAGTATCATCAAATTACATACAAAAGGCAGTGGGGGTGGACTGGTGGAGAACAAGCAATGGCTTGAGGAACCTTATCAGGTAGACAGTGCTCCCTGTCGGAATTTGAAGTTTTCCTTTCCAGTTCTGAGTGGAGTGTGCCTTTAGTATGACCAAGAATGTGTTTACCTCAGATCAAAAGACCTCAATGAACAAAGCTAATATCGGTCATAGCAGAATGATGTTCTCTGAGAGCTGGTCGAAGAGCCACTTTGGAATCCGTCAATACTCGTCTTTGTTTGGCTGTCTGGGAAAATCCAGGGTCTGTAGACGTGTTTGTGAGATGAAAGGGTACCAGATGAAATGTAACTTTCCGTAATATCTGAAAGCAAAACTAAACCAGCAATTGAAACTGGAAAAACCTCTACATCCTGATTTTTCAGTTTGTTTTTCATACCTTATAAAATGGCATAATGAAGCCAGCCCAAAATACATGAAATATAGCAGACAGAGACTGCGCTACGCAGAGCTTTCTGCAGGAATGATAGTGTCTAGCATGGAATGTAAAGTAATTCTAAAGCCTGCACATTTTTTTTACCTTAAAGTATCCTAAAGGAAAAAATAAATAAAAATCATGTTATACTTACCTGCTCTGTGTAATGGTTTTGCAGAGAGCAGCCCCGATGCTCCTTTTCTCAGGTCCCTTACCAGAGCTCTGGTTCCCCCCCCCCGCTGAGTGCCACCATAGCAAGAAGCTTGCTATAGGAGCATTTATGCATGCTTGCTCCAGAGCTCCGCTCTGTGTGTCCATTGGGGGACTCTGATTGGGACACTTGATGTATAGAGGGACTCTGATGAGGATACCTGATGTATAGGAGGACTCTGATGAGGACACCCGATGAAGAGGGGGAAGCTGATGGGGACACCTGATGTAAAGGGGGCACCTGCTGTAAAGGGGTACTCAGATTGGGATACCTGATGTAAAGGGGGGCACCTGCTGTAAAGGGGGACTCTAATTGGGACACCTAATGTAAAAGGGGGCTCTGATGAGGACACCTGATATTAAGTCAGGAAGGCTTTATTTTCTTTTGCTTGAAACGTGGATGTAATTGGCCTACTGTGATGGGTACAGTGAGGCTGCATATGATGGGCACAGTGAGGCTGAAATTGATTGGCACGGTGAGGCTGCAATTGATGGGCACAGTTTTATCTAGCAGTAATGATACATAATCACCTGATAAATGGCTATTTACAGTCCTGCATTACTAACAGTTGAATTTTTCAGTTTGTTTGCTCCCCCCAAAAAATTTGAGCACCAGCCACCACTAGGTATCACTGTCCAAAATCTAAACCATCTGCATTGATGTCACAAGCTATAGCCAAAGACAGACATTTGAAGTGCACTTTTTCATTATTATTTATTATTATTTCACTTCAAAAGTCACGTGCAAGTGGAAATCCCAGCATGAATTTCAGCGAAATGGCATTTCCCATGCTTGGCTGGAGTTCACCTTTTAGCATACACTTTTCATTTATTTTGCTGTGTGCCGAAGCTGAACAGCACAGCATGTTGGAAAATGACAAAAAAATATATATCAGCAATCTTTTGTCGTATTCCCATCTGTTACATTATTATTACTTCCCACATAAAAAAAAAAAAAACGGAACTTCTAAACCTCTTGCCAGATAAAGGTAAAAACCGTCCGCGGAAAGAGCATCTGTCGTTATTTACTGCCAGCCTTAATGAAAGTCTTTGCTGCCTCTTATTACAGGTTTCAGAATAAATATTTCAGACGCTAAAGGTTTATTTATGTGCTGTTATTTTGTCGGCAAAGGAGAGAAACAGAACATGTAAACACCGAGAGTCATTCCCGAACGCGGAGCTCAGGAAACGCCGCCCGCCATCACTCTTGGCATTGGTGGTAAAACTTACAGCTCTGTATTTAAGCCACTTCTGATGGACTGTTGACACATAAGGAATAACTTTGTATTAGGGCTCCTTTGTAGTGGTGCCTGGGAGTTTTCCGACGAGTTTTATGAGCTGGCTGCCTTTCCCTGACATGCTGAGCGGTTTGCAGAAGTTAAAAAGAAAAGCGCACAGGGTAGAATCGCACCACCGCTGACCAAAAGGGCTGTTTTCTTTGTAGCTGCTGTTCAGAGGCAACATATAAAATCATTTTTGGCTTCCGTGTGTTGTAGTGGATTGCCATTTAAAGCAAACGCATAGTGGTTATCTACATATTTTCCTAAAGCACTCCACACTCGATAGAAATGAAATATATACGCCTATGATAAACACACACAAAGTTAAGATTAAGTATGTTATCAGACTTGCAATAAAGAAGAATGGGGTATGGGGTATGCAGTCAATAGATTGGAAGACTAGATAGAAGATAGCACAAAATATCTGCTTTGAAAAACCAGCAGATCACCAGGACTACATATCGGCATGTGTTCAAGATGGCATACCATCTATAGTTTTCCTTTATTATGCAAAAATGTCATATCATCTATAAATAATCAAAGATATTGTTACAACTAGCTTAAATAATGCTAAAAAACAAAACAAAACAACTGTTTCTAAACAAAAAAAATACAATATACCAAAACCTTTATATAATCTGTTCTTGGGCCTCTTTTATTTTCAATCTACACCTCTTCCCTGGGTCAGCTAATAGCCACTCACAGCTTTCAATATCATTTCTACGCTGACGACACACAAAATCTATCTCCACCCCTAAATTAACTCCATCAGTCTCCTCACGCATCACCAACTTATTAACAGACATATCTATATGAATGTCACAACACTTCCTCAACTTGTCCAAAACCGAACTTATAATATTTCCTCCCCCACGCGCCTCTTCCCCTGACTTCTCTGTCAAGAGCAATGACACAACCATCAACCCATCCCCACATGTCAGGGTGCTAGGTGTTATCCTGGACTCTGAACTCTCCTTTCAGCCCCACATCCAATCACTTCCAAAGCTTGCCGCCTCAACCTCCGAAACATCTCTAAACTACATCTCTCTCTAACCAATGAAACCACAAAGCTCCTGATTCACTCCCTGGTTATCTCTCGCCTTGACTACTGCATCTCCCTCCTCATTGGCTTACCTTTACATAGACCCCTTATATATATATATATATATATATTATATATCCCCCTTCAGTCCATCATGAATTCTGCCACCAGACTCATCCACCTTACAAACCGCTCAGTGTCTGCTATCCCTCTCTGCCAATCCCTCCATTGGCTGCCACTTGCCCAATGAATTAAATTCAAAATACTAACACTTACTTACAAAGCCATCCACAACTCTGCCCCCAGCTACATCACTAGCCTAGTCTCAAAATACCAACCTAATCACCCACTTCGTTCCTCCCAAGACCTCCTGCTCTCTAGCTCCCTCATCACCTCCTCCCATATCCGCCTCCAGGACTTCTCTCGAGCCTCGCCCATTCTCTGGAACTCACTAACCCAATCTGTCAGAATGTCTCCAAATTTATCCACTTTTAGGCGATCCCTGAAAACTTTCCTCTTCAGAGAAGCCTATCCTGCCTCCATGTAACAACTGCACTATTTTCTCCATTAGCTCATCCCCCACAGCTATTGCCCTTTTGTATAACTTGACCCTCCCTTTTAGATTGTAAGCTCTAACGAGCAGGGCCCTCTGATTCCCCCCGTCTTGAATTGTATTGTAATGCAATGTCTACCCTAATGTTGTAAAGCACTGCGTAAACTGTCGGCGCTATATAAATCCTGTATAATAATAATAATTTCTCTTTAAGTCACAAGAAAAGCCGTTATTAATGAACAGGGAGCTTGTTTTGGAATTCCCAAATGTCATATGACCAACACTCAACTACTGAGCCATTCCTACCTCTTTAATCTCCTGCCAACTGAAAGGTGTCTATAAATAGAATATGCACATATCTCAGATTAGCAGTTTCCAACATAATGAAGTAGCACACTTGGGTGTTCTATTGGAAACCATTGTATAGGAACACACCCTGAGTGATTCCTTTTGTCCACTGACTTGGCATGGCCACTGAAGATGTTTTCACACAGCAAAATCATTCCAAACTGTGATAGTATGCAGAAAACATTGAAACTAAACTGCTAAAGAGGAACCTTTATCCACAATATATAAATGCAATCATTAAAATCTCAATTAGGCTTAGTGCAGATGATTGCAGTATGCTTCTGCACTCAAGGAGTGCACTAAAACAAAGGTTATGGTGCCTAGAGATGTGCACTAGGGTGATATTCAAAATCAATGAAACCATGCTTTATATATTACCGTATTTTTCGCTCCAAAAGATGCACCTGACCATAAGACACACCTAGGTTTTAGAGGTTGAAAACAAGAAAAAAAATATTCTGAACCAAATGGTGTACTAAAATATTTTCCAGTGCCCATGAAATGCATAGTGACCATTACCATAGGAAATGCAGAGTGAGCATTACCAGAGAATATTGGCAGGGTATTGGCAGGGTATTGCAGAGTATTGGCTGGGTATGGCAGAGTATTGGCAGGGTATGGCAGGGTATGGCAGAGTATTGGCAGGGTATGGCAGAGTATTGGCAGAGTATTGGCAGAGTATTGGCAGAGTATTGGCAGAGTATTGCAGAGTATTGGCAGAGTATTGGCAGGGTATGGCAGAGTATTGGCAGGGTATTGCAGAGTATTGGCAGGGTATTGCAGAGTATTGACAGGGTATGGCAGAGTATTGGCAGGGAATTGCAGGGATGGCTGTGACTGCACTTGTCACAGAGCAGCGATGTGGGCAATACAGCTGCAGCCCACAGCGCTGCTGCCATCCGATCTCTCCCCTCCACTGTACAGATCTGTACACAGAGGGGAGAGAGGAACCAGCGTCATTATGACGCCGGTTTGTTCACAAGTGATCGTTCTATCATTTGACAGAGCGATCACATTGCAAACGGCGGGTGCACCAAGATGGCCACCGCTCCAGAGCTGGGCCGAAGCCGCGGCCTTTCCTAAGGTCGGGCCGCTGAGCGCTCCAGAGCACGGCAGGGGGGCTGTGCCAAGCGTATATTCGCACCATAAGACACAGGCACATTTTCCTCCATATTTCTGGGGGAAAAAAGTGCTTCTTATGGTCCGAAAAATACGGTACTTTGCATTGCAGTAACTCAAACATAGGAGTGAACTTGGCCATAAAACTGAAAATTTTATCTAATTATTTTACTTTTCTGGCACATATCCATGGCAGCATACAACCATGTGTATGCTGCAAAGTTGGCACCAGGAAAATGGAAAATTGTATCAGATACACACCGCATTTTCCTTAGCTGGTGCCAATCCATGGCAGCATATTGCCACATGTATGCTGACATTTTGGCACCAGGAAAATGCTAAAATGTATTAATTACCATCATTTTCCTTTCCAGGCAGCATACTACCACATATAGGCACCAGGGAAATTGAAAATTGTATCAAATACTTACGGTATATATATATTTTTTTGTACCAGTTCATAGTAGCACACTACCACATGTATGCTGACATGCTGGCACCAGGGAAAATGTAAAATTGTATAAAATACTTACTGTATTTTTCTTTCTTGGTGACAATCCATGGCAATCCATACTATAACATGTATGGTGCCAACTTGACACTATGGAAACTGAAAATTTTATTAAATACTTACCATATTTTTCTTTCCTGGCATCAGTCCATGGCAGCACACTACCATGTATATGTTGACATTTTGGCACCAGGAAAATGCAAGATTGTACCAAATGCACACCGTATTTTACTTTCCTGGCGCCAATCTTTGATCTCAAAGCAAGTGTGAAAGAGGACCTGGTGGATGGAGAGTGTGATGAGTCTGAAGCATTATGGGTGGAACTGCATTTAGATGGGTGTAGTTCAAAGTTTGTTATAGACCACCCAATGTTAATGAGGAGGTGGAGACTCAGCTCCTTGCACAGATGGAAAGGGCTGCAAGGGCTGGGACAGTGATAATAATGGGGGATTTTAACTACCCAGAAATTGACTGGAGTAATGGCACTGCTGGGACAGTTAAAGGGCAAAAAATGATAAACCTATTACAGGACAATTTTATGGTCCAGTTTATTGAGGCCCCAACTAGGAATGAAGCTCTGTTGGACCTGGTAATCTCAAACCATGCAGAGCTTATTACTAATGTCCAGATAAAGGAACACCTGGGTAGCAGTGATCATAACATGATTTCCTTTGATGTTAGCGCTAAACAAGAAATAGATACGGGTAAGATAAAAACACTTAACTTCAAGAGAGCAAATTTTCCAAGGATGAGGGCTGCTCTCCAGGACTTAGACTGGGAGAGAATATTTGCTTCAATGGGCACAGAACAGAAATGGGAATTCTTCAAAAAGACTGTTTGGGACCTCACTGCAAAGTATATTCCCATGGGCAATAAGTTTAAAAGGCTAAAAACAACACCTATGTGGCTCACAGCCAAAGTTAAAAAAGCTATAAACTATAAGAGAAGAGCTTTTAAAAAATATAAAAATGAAGGATCACTAGTGTCATTTAAATGTTACAAAGAATTTAACAGAATATGTAAAAAGGAAATCAAGGATGCAAAAATTCAAAACGAACGAAAGATTGCAAAAGATAGTAGGACAAACCCCAAAAAATTCTTCAAATATATTAATAGTAAAAAGGTCAAGTCTGAGCATGTAGGCCCTTTACAAAATAATCTAGAGTGGGTGACTGGGGACAAAGAGAAGGCTAATTTATTAAATACTTTCTTCAGCTCTGTGTACACAAAAGAGCATGGGGGAGCGCATGTCCATAATGGGGGTGATAGTGACACAGCCCCAAATGATCCACAATGGCTCAAAAGTGATATGGTCCAGAAATATTTAGACAGAATAAAGGTGGAAAAAGCACCTGGCCCTGATGGCATCCACCCACGGATCCTAAAAGAATTGAGCTCTGTAATTTCAGAGCCATTGTATCTAATTTTTAGGGACTCATTAATGACGGGAATAGTCCCACTGGGTTGGTGCAGGGCGAACGTGGTGCCTATATTTAAAAAGGGATCAAAGTCTTTACCAAGTAACTATAGACCTGTTAGCTTAACTTCTATAGCTGGGAAGATACTGGAGCGTTTAATAAAAGACCACATCGACGAGTTCTTGCTGAACAAAAACACTTTAAGCAACAGACAACATGGATTCATGAAAGACAGAAGTTGTCAGACAAATCTGATTTCTTTTTATGAGGAGGTAAGTAAAACCTTGGACAGAGGGGTGGCGGTGGACGTGGTATACTTGGATTTTGCAAAAGCGTTCGATACAGTTCCCCACACACGGCTCATGTGTAAGGTAAAGTCTACAGGTTTGGAAATATCAGTTTGTAAATGGATAGAAAATTGGCTAAAAGACAGAATTCAGAGAGTAGTGATTAATGATTCTTACTCTGAATGGTCTAAGGTTATCAGTGGTGTACCCCAAGGTTCAGTGCTGGGACCCTTACTTTTTAACATCTTTATAAATGATATTGGGTCTGGGATCAAAAGTAACATTTCTGTCTTTGCAGATGACACCAAGATATGCAGTGGAATAACGTCCTTACAGGATGTCTCCAATTTACAAGCCGACCTCAATACACTGTCTAATTGGGCGACTATGTGGCAGATGAGGTTTAATGTTGATAAATGTAAAGTTATGCACTTGGGGGCTAAGAATATGCATGCATCATACATGCTAGGGGGAGTGCAACTGGGGGGATCCATAGTGGAGAAGGATCTGGGGGTTTTGGTAGATCATAAGCTCAATAATAGCATGCAATGCCAAGCTGCTGTTTTCAAAGCGAGCAAAGTCCTTTCTTGTATTAAGAGAGGTATGGACTCCAGAGAGAGAGATATCATTTTGCCCCTGTTCAAATCATTAGTAAGACCTCACCTGGAATATGCAGTTCAGTTTTGGGCACCAGTTCTCAAAAAGGATATGGGGGAACTGGAGAAAGTTCAGAGAAGGGCAACCAAACTGATAAGAGGCATGAAGGAACTCAGCTATGAGGAAAGATTAGAGGAACTGAATTTATTCACTCTTGAGAAGAGGAGAATAAGGGGGGATCTGATCAACATGTTCAAATATATTAGGGGTCCATATAGTGAACTTGGTGTTGAGTTGTTCTCTGTACGGTCAACCCAGAGGACAAGGGGGCACTCTTTACGTCTAGAGGAAAAGAGATTTCATCTTCAAGTACGGAAAGGTTTCTTCACAGTTAGAACTGTGAAAATGTGGAATAGACTCCCGCCAGAGGTGGTTCTGGCCAGCTCAGTAGATTGCTTTAAGAAAGGCCTGGATACTTTCCTGAATGTACATAATATAACTGGGTACTAACATAGGTAAAGTTGATCCAGGGAAAATCCGATTGCCTCTTGGGGGATCAGGAAGGAATTTTTTTCCCCTGCTGTAGCAAATTGGAGCATGCTCTGCTGGGGTTTTTTTTCGCCTTCCTCTGGATGAATTGTGTGCATAAAATTGGGTATTTGGATTGTACGATTATTTATTTATTTTATTTATTTGTTTTTAAGGTTGAACTGGATGGACTTGTGTCTTTTTTCAACCTGACTAACTATGTAACTATGTAACTATGTAATCCATTGCAGCATACTACCAAATGTATGTTGCCATGTTGGCACCAGAAAAAAGGTAAAATTGTATCAAATACTTATCTTAATTTTCCTTTCTTGGTGTTAATCCATGGCAGTGTACTACCACATGCATGCTCTCATGTTGGCACGAGGAAAACAGAAAATTGTATCAAATACTTTCCATAATTTTCCTTTCCTGCCACTGATCCATGGCAATATACATGTAGTACTATGCTTCCAGTTTGGCACCAGGAAATATATATTTTTTTATTCTTGGATATAATTGGGAATGGCTAATCCCTACTTTGTCAAATTGAACAGCTTTACTTCCTATCCTGCAGACACAACAAGCAGTGAAAGAAAAGCTCTCCAAAGTATAGTAAGTCCTAAAAAACAGGTGTCCTCGTTGGAACATTTCCATTCTATTAATGTTCTGATCCAAATTTTGTTTATTTTCCCTTATAATGACAATGGGCACCAAGATAAATTGAAATGGTAAATCTCCCCAGAGCAAACACAGACAGGAATAAAAACCTGACATGTTTCATGTCTGGTGGTCCTGTCCTAAGGTCCAGCACTTTTGGATCAGAATATTCACCCTGGGCTATTCAGTGACAGGACAAAATCTACCTAAAAATCCTAAAACGGCTCTGTTTGCGGACCTGCTGGACAAGACCCCTAGACATCTCTGAACTCTCATCTTTTTTATTTTTTCAGCAGCTAGAATTAAAATAGCACGAGCATGGAAAACTCCAGTGGTCAGTCTTGCACTGGTAAAGCATAACATTTCTTGGATCATGGGCAATGAAAAATTGACCAGTATCCTTAAAGACAGACAGGCCAGATTTGACAGGGTGTGGTCCCCCTGGATTAAGTACCTCCATGCCCCATAGTCGGTAGAACTGGATGGTGGGGGGCAGAGGGAAATTACTCCTACTTTGGATTCCTGACCTTTACCTTTTTTACCCTCCCCCTCCTCTTCCTAATTTTATTTTATATTAATTAATTTTACTCTAATTTACTTCTCCTCTTCCCCTCCTTATTTCTCTTGTTAAGTTTAATGATTCAATGTATGGATACAAAGGGCAAGCCCTAGAGCCTCTCTCTTCTTGACTCCGATGGAGGAGCAATGCTAACTCACTCTAAATACCCAACCTCCTTTGGTGTCAAGGGCTCTGATCTTGAAATATACTAATGGTGCTGCAACGTGATTCAACATTACCAAGAAGTTATAAGTACTCCGCTCAGGTACGAGTGGGCAGTAGCCTTACTTAACTATAATTATTGTTGTAATTTTACGTTGCAGCCGTATGGATTAGACATTTGATAACCTCTTAAGAGTGTAAAGATCTATATGCAATGATATTCTTTTTGTATCCTGACAAACTTTGGAATAAAAATCTATTGAAAAAGAATAAAAACCTGACAGAGGTAAAAAAAAAAAACAGACTGCCCACCATTATGAGAAATAAATAAGAGAACCTGTCCAAATGGAAATGTTGAAGCTGTTATTGCCAACTAAGGGCCCATTTATATTGTTACATTGAGGTAATATGCCCTATCTGGTCTGAGCATCTCCAGCATTTCATAGACCTCAGACCCCAGACTATTTTCTGACCAGCTGCTGTGTTTGGATCCATTGCAGGTACCCAAGCCAATCCTTAACCTGCTAGACCTTGTTACCACTTCCAGGGGTTATTGGACTGGAGACACAAGGGAAGCCCTCTCACTAACTTGCCGTTAACCAGGTATATGACACCCATAGACTTTCCTTACTGATTTTGTGTATAATGAAAGCTCCAAGTGGTGTCTGGAAGCAAGCACCTTCTTCACTTCCCGTTCAACTATGATGAAATAAAACAGAGGAGTGATGGGTAAATCCCTGCATATATTTTGCAGGAAGCAGATGAGGGGTTTTCTGTCCAATAGGGGTGAACGATGAATAGATTTCACCATCTGTTCAATTTTGCTGAAACGGCAGCTTATTGAGCTGTATAAGTGAAATTTGCTTTACAAAAAATGCTATTGTCAGGTTTCTTTACTAGGGGATATTTAGGGCAATTTGTTATATTTAATTTACCGTTCTTTGTATGTGTTTTTACCCCCTCTTTTTTATAATTGACTATTGTGTGATATTGCTTTCTTGTTACCTTTTTTCACTGAAATAACACTTGACAAATAAGAATAAAGCCAAACCACAGCCAGTGTGGTTTAATATTTTTCTGAATTTTATCATATTCGGAAAATTAGTTTGAGAACTTTTTTTCAGTCTGTTTTTGCTTTTAAGAATAATAATAATGATGACGCTAATAAGGGACATTTTTTGATCCAGATCAGGTCCAGAATATTTGAGAGGACTTTTTGTAGCCATAAAGAGCTAATTTGAGCTAATTGGACCCTTATAAACCGCTAAAGAACACCTTAATTTCCATTATCTACTGTACAATTTTGACCAAATTTTCCAAATTTCCCCAAAATTTTGGGAAAATTTTAAACTCAATTTGTTTCTACTGTCCAACACTGTGTATAAACCACAGTTAGTGAGAATTTCATGTGCAAAAGTTGTGCTACTCTTTCCCTAGATATGATGCCAACCTATGTGACAGTCGGCATTGGGTATAATTACCCCACCTGGATCCAGGATTTGGACATTTATATCTAAATATTTTTGAACTTCCTTCCCGATTTTAGCACTATAGCTATCCATACACCTCTACCTGAACCACAAAGCTGACTGAATACAAATCCTGTGGCAGGTAAAACCATCTCAGATATGCATTTCAGTGACTTATTGGTGTATATAACTGCCTGCATGGAGTTTAGGTTTAACCATTGATCACAAGACATAAGCTGTCTTAACAAGATTGTTAATGAACACAGCAGCCAATGCCTGTTGTACCTCCTGAGACGCTTATTTCATTGTTACTTTAAAATGGAAAATAATTCTCAAAAATGATTCATGAAGTACAGGTGTGGTATAGCAAATTCTGTATCCAAAGATCTATAGTAACATACAGGCATATTTAATAAGGAACACAGCAACATGCAATCACCTACAGTGCATCCGGAAAGTATTCACAGTCCCTCACTTTTTCCACTTTTTGTTATGTTACAGCCTTATTCCAAAACAGATTAAATTAATCAAAATTCTACAAACAATAACCCATAATGACAACATGAAAGAAGTTTGCCTGAAATCTTTTCAAATTTATTAAAAATAAAAAAGTCACATGTACATACGTATTCACTTTGCCCTGAAACTCAAAATTGAACTCGGGTACATCCCGTTTCCACTGATCATCCTGTGGTAAATTCAGTTGATTGGATTTAGAAAGGCACATACCAAGGCACACACCTGTCTATATATGGTCCCACAGTTAACAGTGCATGTCAGAGCACAAACAAATGCAGGAAGTCCAAGTAATTGTCTGTAGACCTCTGTAAATCCTAAGTAGTAAAAAGAAAAACTGTGCTATTACCTAAACCCACCCAGTAAGCAGCAGCTCAAATCGCTATACAACGTCACACAACAATTATCAAATGCAAGGAGCTGCGCTAAAAAAATGTGTAATTGTGATCAAAAGGGATAATAGTGATCTGATCAAAATATGAAGTGCAAACAATTCTGAATAAAAAACGTAAATAACAAGAAACACCTACACCCAAAATGAAATTAGTTAACACAAAATCAGAAACAAAATTCTAAATACCATGATAGGGTAAATTTCATATATGTGCTCAAAATTTAATAAATAAATTAATTAGTGAATAAATTAATTAATAAAATTACGGTGAATTAAATAAATTGATATAAATTAAATAAATTGCTAATTTGATAGTAGCACTTAATATAAGCACATTAAAGAATTGTCAGTCCATATATAATATCCCATCGAAAACCAAAGAGATTCATGCAGAGGGATCAGCGGGAACTCAGTGTGGAATCAAACAAACACCCTTTGGAAAGTGCCGTAAAGTGTAAAGGATGCCACCACCAATACTCTGGCCGCTTACCAGAACCATAGGTCCCTATTATATGGGACCTAGAAACGCATGGATTGATCATCAGGATTGACACTCAGGATGGCAGACAGGCAATCTCTCGCCCCCAGCAGCGGGATGTCAAACAGAGGTAAACGGTTTCATATATACAAAAATAAATGCTTGCATAGCATAAAACCTTTAATATTTTTATATTACGTAGATATAAACTCACATTATCCGGATGCAGAAAAGGCTGGCTTTCGAATACCGCCTGTTAGTTCTGGGACTGGCGTAGAACGCGGTGACGTCCGGAACTAATGGGCGGTAGTCGAGAGGAACCACCAGGACTCTTCCTACACTGGGCCACCAGGCCAAACTGAGTAATCAGGGGAGAAGGGCCTTAGTCATGGAGGGGACCAAAAACCCGATGGTCACTCTGACAAAGCTCCAGCTTTTCTCTGTGGAGAGAGAACCTTCCAGAAGAACAACCATCTCTGCAGCACCTGTATGGTAGAGTGGCTAGACGGAAGCCACTCCTCAGTAAAAGGCACATGACAGCCCATTTAGAGTTTGCCAAAAGGCACCTGAAGGACTCTCAGACAAAGAGAAACAAAATTCTTTGGTCTGATGAAACAAAGATTGAACTCTTTGGTCTGAATGGCAAGCATCATGTCCGGAGGAAACTAGGCACCACTCATAACCTGGCCAATACCATCCCTGCAGTGAAGCATGGTGGTGGCAGCATCATGCTGTGGGGATGTTTTTCAGCAGCAGTAACTGGAAGACTAGTTAGGATTGTGGGCAAGATGAATGCAGCAATGTACAGAGACATCCTTGATGAAAACCTGCTCCAGAGTTCTCTGGACCTCAGACTGGGGCGAAAGTTCAGGACAATGACCCTAAGCACACAGCCAAGATAACAAAGGAATGGCTACGGGACAACTCTGTGAATGTCCTTGAGTGGCGCAGCCAGAGTCCAGACTTGAACCGATTGAACATCTCTTGGGGATCTGAAAATGGCTGTGCACTGATGCTCCCCATTCAACCTGATTGAGCTTGAGGGGTCCTGCAAAGAAGCATGGGAGAAACTGCCCAAAAATAGGTGTGCCAAGCTTGTAGCATCATACTCATACTTGGGGCTGTAATTGGTGCCAAAGGTGCTTCAACAATTTATTTAAGGTACCCATATAGCACTGGCAATTTACAGAGCACTCCACACATACATTGCACACTCACATCAATCCCTACTCTTGCAGAGCCCATAATCCAAGGTCCCCAACTCACATTCATATACTAGAGCCAAATTTTGGACAGAAGCCAATTAACCTACCAGCATGTCTTTGGAGTGTGTGAGGAAACCCATGCAGGCACAGGGAGAACATGCAAACTCCAGGCAGGTAGTGTTGTGGTATGGTTGGGATTTGAACCAGCGACCAGTGGGTAGCCCTCTGCTAGGTGAGAGTGCTACCCACCACACCACTGTGCCACCTTGTGCAAAACAATGGGTCTAAAAAAATAAATAAAATACTAATAAAAATGCCATAAAACTATCCCCTATTTTGTAGATTTTTTTTTACCAAAAATATGTAAAAGAATACATATCGGCCTAAACTGAGGAAAAAAATAGTTTTTTTTTATATATTTTTGGGGGATATTTATTATAGAAAAAAGTTAAATAATATTGTGTTTTTTTTTCAAAATTGTCGCTCTTTTTTTGTTTATAACACAAAAAATAAAATAGGCAGAGGTGATCAAATGCCATCAAAAGAAAGCTCTATTTATGGGAAAAAAAGAACATTGATTTTGTTTGGATGCAACGTCGCACGACCGCGCAATTGTCAGTTAAAGTGACGCAGTGCCGAATCGCAAAAAGTGCTCTGGCAAGGAAGCGGGTAAAATCTTCCAGGGCTGAAGCGATTAAAGAGTAAGTGGTGAACCCTAAAGAGTTCAGTTGGGGATGTCAGCTCTTCTCCTCAACATCCAGCACTTTTCCTGCCACCTCCATTGGCCATACACGTGCTTGTCCAATGTGAACATACATATTTGTTAAATAATCTATTGTATTTCCGAACATATTTTAGACTGATTATTTGCATCAAATAAATTCAGCAGATGGATGGTGCGCCCATAGCTGGCCGCCATTTTCATGTACATAGGTTGATTCAGAAGGAAACATCAGATACACTTGTTCTGTTGTACGGTTCCTTGAGATTATTTTTGAAGAGTCAGCTTCAACCTGTTCCAAGAGACAACTAAATTAGAAGACAAATATGCACCCAGTCAGGCTAGCCTTGAAATACACATTCATTGCTTTCATTAGAATAGTTCATTCCCGCAATAGAAATTCTTCGAAAGACCTAACTGTCATCTCTTATCTCAGTGATCAAACAAAACGCCTTGTTTCTGTAAAAACACAAAAGATGTAGAAATGCAAAATATTTACAGATTTATCTAAAATAAGTTTACTGGAAATGCAACCCTTTTCTCCTGTTTAGGCCCCTTTCACACTTGTGCAACCTGAAAGTCGAGTGATTTTGCCACGACTTGAAGAAATGCCTGTGTAATCTTGAGATCAGATGATGACATCACAAGCAATACATAGGAGTAAGTTCTTTAGGAGCTTGTTTACACTTGCGGACTGAGGCGGTAAAACCAGGCGGTTGAGCCGTGTTTTTTTTATCACACTCCGTTCACCCCTCTTAAAGGGATTGTAAAGGTTTATTTTTATTTTTAAATAACAAACATGCTATACTTACCTCCTCTATGCAAGGGTTTTGCACAGAGTGGCCCCAATCCTCCTCTTCAGGGGTCCCCCAGTGGCACTCCTGGCTCCTCCCTGCATTCAGTGTCCCCTCGGAGATCCACATTCCAAGGGGACACTTGTGCGGGCGTGCTCCCGAGTCCTGCTGCTGCATCCATTGACGCAGACAGCAGGACTCGGCCCCACCTCCCGACTCCCTTGTCACTGGATTTGATTGACAGCAGTGGGAGCCAATGGCTGGTGTTTGTCCCCATCAATGGAATGCTTTAAGGTGGAAAACATTGAGGGTTTACAACCCCTTTAAGCTTCAAAGGAAGCTGTATGGGATTGTACACATGGAGCAGCTTTGACTATTTACTTTTATTCTCTTTTGTATTTGGAGGGCACAACAACCATAAGCCTGAAACATTAAGAAAAAGTTACCCAAGGACTGTAAGCTGCAATTAATTTCATTTTATTTATGTAGCACTGACCCCTGAAGGAGCGGCTGGTTTTCTTGGGCTTACCGTTTACCTCCTCCACCTTGTAACTCATCGTTCTTGTCTAGGGGTTCCCGAGATTGATGGCCCAATAACTGCAGAGACCGACACTGGAATTCCTTTTTTAAATTTTTATTTGCTTAAAACGCTGAACAGAAACACAGTCTCTCAGTTGGGAATAGAGGGTATAGGTATGGAAGCTCAGGCACTTTGGAAACTGCTGACATTTAATAAATGCCTCTCTCTAGGTACTCCAGGGACCACCGTCGGATAAGTCCTGGTTTTAGGGACTTAGCAGCCGACACATGAATCAAACTTAGCAAAGTCTCTGCCACAGACTTGGTTGCAAACTTTTAGATGAACACAGAAAATCTCTCACAGGAACTTAGTTGTAACAGAAGGATAGGAATAAGAACCTTCTTGCGGTACCAGTATCTTGCAGCCGGTCCGGCCGATACTGTAAGAAATGTGGATTCAATTAGTGTCCATACAGCTCAACATCCAGGCTCTTACCGAGCAGCCAGCTTCGTGCGTGGCCCTCTTCTGAAGATTCCTCCCCTGGTTGCATGACGAGTTGCTGGGCCTCTCCAATACCCGAGACAGCACCGGACCACTTTAGAATCCTCCTTCCAGTTACTGTGCCTTGGACTAGCCAGTTCTAAGGCTCGGAAACGGATGGATCTGCACCCCAGGCCATGAGGGCCTCTGGGAGCTGGTCAGGAGGACCAGGACCATGGAGTCATAACATACTTCTGGACCGGAAACCCAGAACCACGTGACTTCAGCACCTTAAGTACCCTCACCCAGAATACACAGCGAGACAACACACCCACTGATTGGCTCAGAGAGACAGATTGGTACCCAAAACGTCCAACCAGACTGCGTTTCAATGCCTGTCAAAGGTGTTAACTGCACCTATGACCAGGCAGAACATTAGTACAGCCCAGCCAAACTGATGCCAAATCATAATTTAGAACAATTAACCCTAAGACTCAACTATAGTCTTGGAAAAAACTAAATTTACAGACATAGCGAATACTCTTCAGGAGTACCGGCGCTACATTTTTTTTTTTTTTTTTTAGTTTTTGGGTTTGGTTATCCTTTAGGGCTTAGTTGGGGGGAAATGGTTGAGGATGTTGTAGAAAGAGATGCTTTGCAGTTCTTTTCAATTTCTAAGGAAAACTATATATTTTTATTGACAATCCAATATAAGGGTACTTGAAAAATATTTTTTTAATGTTTTGAGTGCTGCCTGTCTGCTGGCCGTCCCGTTCCACAACTTCCTATATTTCCTGCATGCTTTTCAGCTTCTCCTTAAAGCGGAGATCCACCCTACAGTGGACCTTCCGCTCATTGGAATCCTCCCCCCCTCCGGCGCCACAATTGGCACCTTTCAGGGGGGAGGGGCGTGCAGGTACCTGTACAGTACAGGTATCTGCACCCACTCCCGGGATAGCTCTCTGCGGAAAGATCTACGCCCCTTTCCGAAAGTCCCCCGCTGCCTGCTGGGAAACACACTGATCCCACAGGCAGCAGGTCCATCCTTATTGTGCAGTGCGACTCGCGCATGCGCAGTAGGGAACTGGGAAATGAAGCCGAAAGGCTCCACTTCCTGATTCCCATACCCAAGATGGCGGCGGCAGCACCCGAGAGATGATCGAGAGATCGGCTTCGGGTGCCGACATCGCAGGCGCGCTGGGCGGGTAAGTGTCCTTATTTTAAAAGTCAGCAGCTGCTGTATTTGTAGCTGCTGGCTTTTAAAAAAAAAAAACGGCAGAACTCCCGGCAGGCTCCCGCTTTAAAGGAGCGTTCCGGCCACGTTTTTTTTTTTCTTTTAAAAGTCAGCAGCTACAAACACTGTAGCTGCTGACTTTTAATAAGGACACTTACCTGTCCAGCGAGCCCTTTTAAGGAGAAGCTGAAAAGCATGCAGGAAATCTAGGAAGTTGTGGAAAGGGACGGCCAGCCCCCCGAGGCCGATCCCTCCATCGGATCAGCTGTCGGCACCGCCATCTTAACGAAGGGAAACAGGCAGTGGAGCCTTTGCGGCTTCACTGCCCGTATCCTACTGCGCATGCGCGAGTCGTGCCACCCTTTCTGAATGGCCCCATTGTTTTCTGGGACACACACTTGTCCCAGAAGGCAACGGGGCCACTCGCCGAAGAGGAGGAAGTGCTGCGGAATAGGAAGAGACAGATTAGGAAGACTGCCTAACCATGGGCGTCCGCAGAACTTTTTTCAGGGGGGGGCATCATTTTAGGGTCACCCATGCACCACCCCTTTTTCGACAATCTCATTATCACATTATCATGGTCAGAGACTGCAGACGTAGTACAGTCCCTATGATAAGTAATGGATAACGGCCAACAGGCCCTCCTACCAGACCCAGCAAAAGGACAGCAGTGATCCCTCCAACAGGACGATCACTCACTCTGGGTTCCCCGGGGGCGACTCTGGTAGTAGTGTAGCATGCCTGTACCCTGGTAGTGGCTCAGTGTTTCTCTCTCTGGTGCTGCTGGGCAGTGTCGTTTTCTGGTGGCGCTGGGCAGCGTCGTTTTCTGGTGGCGCTGGGCAGCGTGGCACTCTCTCTGGCTTCCGCCCAGCACACTCCTTATTCTTTGTCCTGTAGCGCTCTCTCCCTCTCAATCTCTCTCTTGATCGAGCTGTAGCCTCCTACCTGTGGAAAATGGGGCCACAGTTATGGACAATAGGGAAGGAATGGAGTGGGCAGGAAGCTGGGCAGAGAACCTGGTGAGACCCGCTGTCTCTTCTCCCTGACAGGAGAAAGGGGGGTGCAAGCGGGGGAAACCTGCAGCTTGCCTTTCTCCTGTCACAGCACAGCCAAGTTCTCTGCTGGACTGAGTAGGTAAAAGAGGTCACACTACACTGATGGGGGGGCTTGACAGCACCTTGATGGCTTCACCCCACTGGCGGGTGGCAGCCGGGTGCGGGCTGCCCGCACCCCAATAGCGACGCAACTGTGCTGAATTTAAGATCCTATCCCTGATTCCAGGGGGGGGCACTTGACCCCCCTTGCCCCTACCTGCGGATGCCCATGTGCCTAACAATAGGGGTTTCTGGTAAGTTAAAGAAAAAAAAATCTATTTTTTTTTAAGAATAATAATGCTATTTTTTAATATAGGGTGACCCTCCACTTTAATTTCTAAAGACTACATATCCCATGGTACCTTGCTGCCTGCAAGCAGTGACTGCTATACTGTACTGTACTCCTGAAGCTCCTCCTCTCAGCCCCCCTGTAGATCAAAAGGCAGGCTCTGTGGAAATGTGTAACACAGCCTTGCTACTCACAGGGATGATAGTGTAGGGAGAGGATCCCATCTGGGCAGAACAGAAGAGGGAGAGGTTCCAGTGCAAGAAGGGACAGAGCGGGGGACACAGCTGCATCTTGTATACAGTGTCGATCTGCAGTACTGTTGATGCCACGTGGTTAGGATCAGGGCTCGAGTCATGCGGGAACGCGTGGGAACAGCGTCCCTGCACTTTTTTCACAGCAGGAACGCCGTTCCCTTTGCAGGACCAGAGCTGCCCGAGGCTCTAGCACAGCCTGCTAGCTGTGTTGTCTTCACAGAGCTGACATCGGAAGAGCAGCACAGTGATGCACGGAGGGCAGGGGCTGGCCCAGTTAACTGATTGGTTAATAGAACCGCTCTGCAATCTATCAACCAATCAGTTACCTGGGTCAGGTCCCGCCCTCTGTCCATCCCTTTGCTGCACTTCCGATGTCAGCTCTGTGCCTCCGATGTCATCTGCTGTGTCCTGTGTAAGGTAAGACAGGGAAGAGGGCACTGTTATGAAGGATGGAGGGGGAAAGTATCAGAAACTGAAAGGAATGAGAAGGGGTGATATAAAAAGGGAGGCAGGGCAGGAATGTGAAGGGGGTTCTACAAAGAGGGTGAGGACAGGAATGTAAAGGGGGTGCCATAAAGGGGCTGAGGAAAGGAATGTGAAGGGGGGTTCTATAAAGGGGGTGAGGACAGGAATGTGAAGAAGGGTGCTATAAAAGGGGCTGAGGACAGGTTTAAATTTTAAAACTGGCTACTTGGTCATCTTCTGTAGTATGTTGCTTTCACAGTCTCTGGTCATCTCCTGTAGTCGCATTCGCAGTCTGGTCATCTCCTGTAGTCGCATTCGCAGTCTGGTCATCTCCTGTAGTCGCATTCGCAGTCTGGTCATCTGCTGTAGTCACATTCGCAGTCTGGTCATCTGCTGTAGTCACATTCGCAGTCTGGTCATCTCCTGTAGTCGCATTCGCAGTCTCTGGTCATCTCCTGTAGTCACATTCCCAGTCTGGTCATCTCCTGTAGTCGCATTCGCAGTCTGGTCATCTCCTGTACTATGTCACATTCGCAGTCTATTCATCTCCTGTACTATGTCGCATTCGCAGTCTGGTCATCTCCTGTAGTCACATTCGCAGTCTGGTCATCTGCTGTAGTCACATTCGCAGTCTGGTCATCTCCTGTAGTCGCATTTGCAGTCTCTGGTCATCTCCTGTAGTCACATTCCCAGTCTGGTCATCTCCTGTAGTCGCATTCGCAGTCTGGTCATCTCCTGTAGACACACTCGCAGTCTGGTCATCTCCTGTAGTCGCATTCGCAGTCTGGTAATCTCCTGTACTATGTCGCATTCGCAGTCTGGTCATCTCCTGTACTATGTCGCATTCGCAGTCTGGTCATCTCCTGTAGTCGCATTCGCAGTCTGGTCATCTCCTGTAGACACACTCGCAGTCTGGTCATCTCCTGTAGTCGCATTCGCAGTCTGGTCATCTCCTGTACTATGTCGCATTCGCAGTCTGGTCATCTCCTGTACTATGTCACATTTGCAGTCTGGTCATCTCCTGTAGTCGTATTAGCAGTCTGGTCATCTCTTGTAGCATGTCGCATTTGCAGTCACTGTATTTTATGTGAAATATATATATGCATATGAGCGTATCATTTTTTTTTTTTTTTTTGGTGGGGGAGTGGATCTTGGGTGGGAGTTCCCACACTTTTTTCCCCAGGACTTGACCCCTGGTTAGGATTCAAACCAGCGACCCTTTTTACTGCTAGGCAAGAGTGCTAACCACTACACTACTGTAATTAGACTACAACCTCCCACTATCCGCTGGCCTAGCTATATTGCTCCACCACTCCTGTTCTTTAGGGACTGTAGTACAAGAAACAAATACTCCTGTGCTCAGAGGATTGCTGTGGGCTTGACTTGAGAAGTGGGGGGCTCTTCAAAAACCACACCACTGCACTGGCTGTGCTGCCACTTTCAACAGGTCAGGAAAACCCAGGTGTATGCTAAAAGAAAATAAGGACAGAGGGCGCACCAGCTTTGCGCATTACCTTTGTGACATAGAATGTATGTATTATATAAAAATTATACACACAAACACAATGGTAAAATCAAGCACAAAATGTAAAAAGTCCATCCAGGGCCCCATCCTAGAAGGATCCGCTGGCTAGTGGAACCAGGGTAGGGTGATGAAAGTGCAAAACTGAACTGACGCGTTTCAAGGGTGTCACCTCTTCTTCAGAGCTAAATTTGAACTGATCGTGGATGGTTTTTAAGGAGGTAGCAATCAGATGGAACAGATCCTGTGATCTGTACACCTCCTTCCGGGGGAGGGCCAATGGGGCAACAGACAAATACAAACATCTGATTGATTTGGTCTGGCAAGAAAAGCCTTTCATAAACCCATGCTGATAACTAGACATGTGCAATTTGTTTAGTTCCAAATTAGTTTTTTAAAGAATTTAGACAAATTCGTTAAATTGCAAATATCAGAATTTCAGAATTTTCAACTTTTTCAGAATATTCGGAAATTTGAAATTTTCAAAAATTCAGAAATGAAAAAATTCAGGAATTCAAAAATTCAACATTTCAGAAATTCGAAATTAAAAAAATCTGAATATCCAAAAATTCTAAATGCTTAAACTCCGAATATCTGAAAATTTGAAATTCGGAAATTCAAAATTCGTAAACTCGGAAATCCTAAAATTTGAAAATTTGACATTTCGAAAATCCAAAAATTCAAAAGAATGAAAATCCGAAAATAAAAACGAAAATCCGAAAATTCAAAAACCTGAAAATTCTAAAATCTAAAATAATAACTAACTAATAATAACTTAACTGTTACTAACTAATAAATTATAGGTATTGGAATTTCCTTTCAAATTTGTCTGTTAGCGAATGTACCTAATGCAAATTTATTTGAATGTTACAAATTATCTGTAGTAACAAATTCCGTATCTAAACAAATGGAACGTAACAAATGAATAATAATAAATAACAATAATAATAATAAAATTGTACTATTGTTATTATTTATTATTATTTCGTTCTGTTCCATTTGTTCCATCAAGTTACGAATTATCCGAAATAAAGAATGCCGCATCTAAACAAATGGAACGTAACAAATGAATAATAATAAATAACAATAATAATAATAATAATAATAAAATTGTACTATTGTTATTTTTTATTATTATTTCGTTCTGTTCCATTTGTTTAGATGCGGCATTCTTTATTTCGAATAATTCGTAACTTCAGATAAATTTGTATTCTTTACATTCATAGCCAAATTTAAAAAGGAAATTCCAATACCTATAGTTGAATAGTTAGTTATTATTAGTTAGTTATTGTTTTGAATTTTAAAATTTCTGAATTTCCAAACTTCCAAATTTTTTCATTTACGAATTTCCAAATTCCAAATTTTTCAAATTTTCGAAAATTAACACATTTTTCAGCAGTGCACATGTCTACTGATAATTACTAATGATAATTTTTTTTTTCAGTAAATTTTGGGATATAGTCCCTTATCATCTCCTCCAATAATTTACCTACTATTGGTGTTAGGTTGACTGGCCTGTAGTTTCCAGGGATTTGTTTCTGTCCTTTTTTGAATATCGGTACCAAATTGACTTTCTCCAATCATCTGGTACAATCCCTGTCAACATGCTGTCCGCAAAGATTAGGAACAATGGCCTGGATGAGTTCTCTGAGGACCCTTGGGTGTAAGCCATCTGGTCCTGGTCATTTATTTGTATTAAGTTTATTAATCTTTCCTTCACTCCGGCCTTTGTTAGCAACAAGGGTATGCCCTGTGATGTGTCACTAACAGTACTGTGACGGTCAGTATACCCCACCTTTTCCCACTTAAACTGAGGAGAAGGAGGCATCTAGTACAGATGCCTTCTCTGTGTCACCTGTATCCATCCTCCCATCCTCGTATTTTATGTGGGCAATGTGCTCTGATCTTGCCTTTTTACTGTTAATATATCTAAAAAATGTGTTAGGACTTTTTTTACTCTCCTCCGCTATGTGTCTCTCGTAGTCTTTTTATTGGCGCCCTGATTGCGTTCTTACACTTCTTATTGCATTCCTTTTAGTGTTGAAATACTGCCGGTGACCCATCCCCTTTATATTTTTTAAAGGCCATTTTTTTTCTCTTTAATGAGGCTTTTTACATTACGGTTTAGCCACTCTTTAATTGCCCATTGGAATGCACTGTGTGATACCTTTGTTTAACATGCTCCTAAAGCATTCCCATTCTTCTTCTGTGTTCAATGTTTCTAGGAATTGGTCCCTATTTATGTGATGTAGTAATCACCGCAGTTCAGAAAAATTGGCTCATTTGAAATTTAGTGTTCTTGTGCTACCCTCATGCCTCTTTTTTTTATGTATAAAAAAGAAAGCAAAGGGGGAGGTAACTAACCTCAACGGGACTTTTAACGGTATCAAACATTACATATATTAACAAAGGTCACATAGCAATCACTCAAAAAGATTTTTAAAAGAAAAATGATTTTTTCAAAAAAAAATTATTATACAAAAAATATCAAATTTTTGCTAAAACAGCACTATAAATACATATATATATCCATACAATACATTAAGATCAGGAAGAATCATTAGTGAACTCAGTCAATGTAGTAAGATGCTCGACATGTTTCACTCATAGACGAGTTTCTTCAGGAGCTTTGAGTATCATTGACAAGTGTAAGGCCGCGTACACACGCGGGGACTGTTCGCCCAACTTTGTCCGCTGAACAGTAAACTGTGCATAGATTAGAATGGAAGAGCAGTAAGGAGAGAACAGGTATTGAGAATGTAACATCACTTAACTCTGATACTACCATCAGTGGAAAGGAACAGTACCGGTACTCAACCAATCTGCTCATTGATATATCACAGCGAAGGATATAAATCAACCTTCATAGAGGAGCAAACAAATCTGCTTCTATATGGAGGGGAGATAATCCTATCATATAAGGCAAATGTAGCCAACAGAGTGCTGAGAAAAAAGGGACTTACATATATACAGCCGCGCACCAGTAGATCAGTTAATGCGAGACTGTAATAAGGCCCGGGGCGCCCGTGCAAGCTTCAGTCCAGTGATATCCCGTCCCATTACTCATAAAGTTATGGTTTTAAAGGTTTTCTTCAAAAATGAAATATGAGGATAAACAAATTGTAGCTAGAATGAAAAAATATATTTTTATTTTAAATAGCAGGTTATAGCGAGGTGAGTATATATAGATGCCCCAGTCTCCTGATTAATCGACCATTTGAACATATAGATCAACACATAAGTGCGCAGTGCCCATCTATTCAATAGAAAAATGAATAAAAAGAAAGAAAGGGGGAAAATGAAAAAAGAATAAGATGGTAAAGGGGAAAAAAGAAAAAGAAAAGGAATTGTAGTGTAATCCTCAGAGAAAAGGTTTATAACTCAACGAGTCATTTAAACCAGGGGCACAGGTAGCCCCTAAGGTGTAAATCCATCGAGCCTCTTTTTGTAAAAGTATACGGTCGTAGTTGCCTTCCCTCTCACCTGGGGGATAAGATTCCAGTGCAAAGAAATGCATGCAGGTCTCGTCAAATGCATGGAAGAGACCCATATGCCTGCTAATTGGTGTCTCCATTTTCTTGGCACGAACAAGAGATACATGGTCCCTGATTCGGCAAAAAAAGGGACGCTTGGTCTTACCTACATAGTAGGCCCCACAGTTGCAAATCATTAGGTATACAATACCGATCGACTGGCAAGTTGCTGAAAATTTTGGTTTGTAGATTTGACCATTAGGCAGCAATATATGCCTAGAAGCAAACAGGAAACGGCAATAATTGCACCTATGGCAGGGCCTACTACCAGTATCCTTATTTTTTGTTTTGGCTACCGGAGCATGCGCGGTACACCCCTCGGCTCCTTCCGAGACTCAGTGTGGAGATACTTTCACCCGCCCATCGGGGGCGTTCCCAGACGCCGCCGTGCTGGGGGGAGGGCTTTATAAGGCAGCATTGGTCTGCCTTTCATTCACTCAGTGGAGGACTGTGTACATGCAAGACTCTTATGTCTGTGCTATCAGGTATGTAGGTGTTTTCCTTCTGATTTTCAGCTCAACCTTTACTCTTGATTTGAATGTTTACTCAGCAACATACTGCAACTAATCCCTGGCTATTGTTTGCTGGTCTGTTTCCCTTTCTTTATGCACACCAGACTCGTTAGCCCTACGGGAATACAAAGCCCATTCTTACTCTGTATGAGAGTGGCTAGGAGAATATCTTTCCTGTCCATCCTGGATATTGTGATCTATTTATGGCAGCTCCTGATCCCTAAATATGGGTTCAGGCTTTCTAATGTGGATCCTATCAGGTAATTGACTTTAATTTTAACCTATGCAGTTTCTCTCAGAAGTCGCAAAATCAGAGCGACTCCTGGGAGTCAATATGTATGATTTCCCAATTATATTGGAATTCTCTCTTTTTCAATAGTATACATGTAAACTGCTATTTGAAGCACCTCCCTGCAAGCATCTACAGCCTGGATGTCTCCCTTCCTATTTTCCATTGAGGCTCTTCACACTTTTTTGTAATACGTGATCATTTTGATTTAGTTGTGTGAATACACAGTAGGTGAGTGTATGATCCCTCAGCCTCCTAGATTATTGAACGACCTTAATGCTTTGCCCCCCCCCCCCCCCATATATATAACCTACAGTGGTGTGAAAAAGTGTTTGCCCCCTTCCTCATTTCCTGTTCCTTTGCATGTTTGTCACACTTAAGTGTTTCGGAACATCAAACCAATTTAAACAATAGTCAAGGACAACACAAGTAAACACAAAATGCAATTTGTAAATGAAGGTGTTCATTATTAAAGGTGAAAAAAAATCCAAACCATCATGGCCCTGTGTGAAAAAGTGATTGCCCCCTAAACCTAATAACTGGTTGGGCCACCCTTAGCAGCAACAACTGCAACCAAGCGTTTGCGATAACGTGCAATGAGGCTTTTACAGCGTCCTGGAGAAATTTTGGCCCACTCATCTTTGCAGAATTGTCCTAATTCAGTTACATTAGAGGGTTTTCAAGCATGAACGGCCTTTTTAAGGTCATACCACAACATCTCAATAGGATTCAGGTCAGAACTTTGGCTAGGCCACTCCAAAGTCTTCATTTTGTTTTTCTTCAGCCATTCGGTGGTGGACTTGCTGGTGTGTTTAGGATCATTGTCCTGCTGCAGAACCCAAGTTGGTTTCAGCTTGAGTACACGAACAGATGGTCGGACATTCTCCTTCAGGATCTCTTGGTAGACAGCAGAATTCATAGTTCCTTTTATCACGGCAAGTCTTCCAGGTCCTGAAGCAGCAAAACAGCCCCAGACCATCACACTACCACCACCATATTTTACTGTTGGTATAATGTTCTTTTTATGAAATGCAGTGTTCCTTCTACGCCAGATATACTTGGACACACACCTTCCAAAGAGTTCCACTTTTGTCTCATCGGTCCACAGAATGTTGTCCCAAAAGTCTTGGGGATCATCAAGATGTGTTGTGGAGAAATTGAGACGAGCTTTGATGTTCTTTTTGCTCAGCAGTGGTTTTCTCCTTGGAACTCTGCCATGCAGGCCATTTTTGCCCAGTCTTTTCCTGATGGTGGAGGCATGAACGCTGACCTTAACTGAGGCAAGTGAGGCCTGCAGTTCCTTGGACGTTGTTGTGGGGTCTTTTGTGACCTCTTGGATGAGTCGTCGCTGCGCTCTTGGGGTAATTTTGGGCGGCCAGCCACTCCTGGGAAGGTTCACCACTGTTCCATGTCTTCGCCATTTGTGGATAATGGCTCTCACTGTGGTTCGCTGGATTCCCAAAGCTTTGGAAATGGCTTTATAACCCTTTCCAGACTGATAGATCTCAATTACTTTCTTTCTCAATTGTTCCTGAATTTCTTTGGGTCTCGGCATGATGTGTAGCTTTTAAGGATCTTCTGGTGGACCTTACTGTGTCAAGCAGCTCCTATTTAAGTGATGCCTTGATTGTGAACAGGTGTGGCAATAATCAGGCCTGGGTGTGGCTAGAAAAATTGAACTCAGGTGTGGACAACCACAGTTATAGTATGTTTTAACAAGGGGGCAATCACTTTTTCACACAGGGCCATGATGGTTTGGATTTTTTTTCACCTTTAATAATAAACACCTTCATTTACAAATTGCATTTTGTGTTTACTTGTGTTGTCCTTGACTATTGTTTAAATTGGTTTGATGTTCCGAAACACTTAAGTGTGACAAACATGCAAAGGAACAGGAAATGAGGAAGGGGGCAAACACTTTTTCACACCACTGTATGTATATATCAATATTTTTTGTAGCAATCAGATTTAATTATTTGCTTTTCTTTAAAGCTTATTGTAAATAATGGCACATGTATTATTTAATCATTTTCTTTGTATGTGTTTATCCATGCAGTATTACACTTGTCAATGATACTCAAAGCTCCTGAAGAAACTCGTCTATGAGTGAAACATGTCGAGCATCTTACTACATTGACTGAGTTCACTAATGATTCTTCCTGATCTTAATGTATTGTATGGATATATATATGTATTTATAGTGCTGTTTTAGCAAAAATTTGATATTTTTTGTATAATAATTTTTTTTTTAAAAAATCATTTTTCTTTTAAAAATCTTTTTGAGTGATTGCTATGTGACCTTTGTTAATATATGTAATGTTTGATACCGTTAAAAGTCCCGTTGAGGTTAGTTACCTCCCCCTTTGCTTTCTTTTTTAAATTTAATATTTGGGATGTGGTATCATTTTGTTTGGTTGGTTTCACTTCATTTTTTAATCTCTTTTTTTTATGGTTTACGCTAAATGCAATCACCCTATGATCGCTAGATCCCAAGTTGTCCCGTATTGCCACATCTGAGATCAGACTTGGATCATTCGTAATTTATAGATCTAGCAGGGCATTCTTTCTAGTTGGGGAAGCCGCCATTTCTAACTGTGATAAAAGATGCAGCTCCCCCTCCTCCTTCAGGTTGGGGGGCCTATAACATACCCACACTATTCATTTCCCACTTCCTTCTTCTCTCTGAAGTTCTACCCACACTGATTCCACCTCCTCCCTCACCCCATTCACTATGTCGGTCACTCTGCCATCCTTTCATTATTTACATTTACATATAGACACACCTCTCCCCTTCTTCTACCTTCCATGTGCTTCCGATACAAGAAGTACCCCTGGATATTTTCCAGGCAATCGTGTGAGCTGTCAAAGCACGTTTCAGTTATTCCCACAAAGTCTAAGTCCTCGTGTAATACCAGCTCTAGTTCCTCTACAATATTGATAAACTGTCTTGGACTCTGAGTGTGCTGCTTCCTCAAGTTGGGTACCCTACAGCTGTCCCCACCCACACACTGAATAAAGTATAGCATATTAACACATAATTGCTTTTAGTGCACAGCACTGCAACACAGTGTTATGAGCTGAAAATCATAGTTGGGCACGTCTACCGAGCGCAGCCCAATGCATATGGTGTGTACTGTCCTCAAATATCTTACAGCTGGGCTTTACATCTGTCCTTTATTCTCATACCCAAATCCTTGGAAATACTTACTGGCTCTGGAGAGAATGTGACTTTTTCTCTTTCTTCAATGATGGAGTGCTCAGCATCGGAACATCCAATCAGCGGGCCGAGTGCTGTCACTTGGGGATGGCATGAAGGTCACTAGGCCTGTGTAAGCAGTGCATCACTCTTTCTTGGGTTTTTTAAGTCAGGTCTCAGGTATGCAAATAGTCCAACAAGGAAGCTTGGAGAAGGTACATTGCAAGTTTTAGTTGAAACAGCAATGCATGAATGGCCTAAGTGACTTTGAAGTGTCACTAATCTCTGGTTTAAAAAAGAAATCTCTTTACGTATGTATTCTTTAATCAAAAAGTCCCTTCTATAGCTTCAGCCTCCTCCAAATCTCCAAAATCATTTGTTTTCGCTGCTGTGATCTGACTTCCTATTAGAGGGTGACTACATTAGTTCTCCATGGTCCCACTGTATGTAGAAATGTAGCAAACCTTACTCCCTGGAAAGACAATAAACTATGGACTATGGGTTACGCTAAATGCAATCACCCTATGATCGCTAGATCCCAAGTTGTCCCGTATTGCCACATCTGAGATCAGTCTTGGATCATTCGTAATTTATAGATCTAGCAGGGCATTCTTTCTAGTTGGGGAAGCCACCAATTGGGACATGAAGTTGTCCTGTAAGATCTTCATGAAATGAAGGGCCTTTAATGAGTGAGCTATAATCACTTCCCAGTCAATATCGGGGTAATTGAAGTCCCTTATAATATTTCCCTGTCTCGCTGCCATTTCTAACTGCGATAGTAGGTCCAGCTCCCCCTCCTCCTTCAGGTTGTGGGCCTATAACATACCCACACTATTCATTTCCCACTTCCTTCTTCTCTCTGAAGTTCTACCCACACTGATTCCACCTCCTCCCTCGCCTCATTCACTATGTCGGTCCACTCTGCCACCCTTTCATCATTTACATATAGACACACTTTACATCTGTCCTTTATTCTCATACCCAAATCCTTGGAAATACTTACTGGCTCTGGAGAGAATGTGAATTTTTCTCTTTCTTCAATGATGGAGTGCTCAGCATCGGAACATCCAATCAACAGGCCGAGTGCTGTCACTTGGGGATGGCATGAAGGTCACTAGGCCTGTGTAAGCAATGCATCGTTCTTTCTTGGGTTTTTGAGTCAGGTCTCAGGTATGCAAATAGGGCAACAAGGAAGCTTGGAGAAGGTACATTGTAAGTATTAGTGGAAGCAGCAATGCATGAATGGCGTAAGTGACTTTGAAGTGTCACTAATCTCTGGTTTAAAAAAAAAAAATCTCTTTACGTATGTATTGTTAAATCAAAAAGTCCCTTCTATAGCTTCAGCCTCCTCCAAATCTCCAAATTCATTTGTTTTTGCTGCTGTGATCTGACTTCCTATTAGTTCTCCATAGTTCCACTGTATGTAGGAACATAGCAACCCTTGCTCCCTGAAAAGACAATGGACTATGGGGTGTGTAGTTTGCATAGTGCAGTGCACATAGGTGTGCGCAGCCTATTGCATTAGGGTGTGCACCTCAAAGCTCCAACACATATGCGTTTGTGACATATTAATTGGCCTCTTCCCTGCTTGCCATCCTTAAAACAATGGGGGGGGGGGGAGAGAACCAGGGGGATCTGGGCAGCAGAAATAAGAGGAACTGGGACAAGAGGGGTGGCATACATTGTTACTAATTCCTTGTATTTTTCTCCTGTTCAGCTGAATGTCAGTGAGAGGCAGAGGAGAAGCCTACTTACTGTATAGCTGCTGCAGAAGAAAATACAAATCGGTTCCACTAATTTCCACCCTCCCCGCCTATCCTGTCCAGGCTCTGGGGGTCGCAAGTAAGGAACGTGGCTTACCTGTCACCTGCCCATGATTACGGGTTGCCAACTCCAGTATTAGGGTGTGCCTAGGCACACCTGGCACACCCCTTGCGCATGCCTATGGCAGTGCACATGACTGCAACTAACAGGTACTGCTTATCCAAACAGAAGCATGGTGGAAAAATGGAAGTTCGGGAGCTCACAGAGGATGTTACAAGGAGGCATAAAAACACAGTAAGAAACCATTTCATGAAAAATTGATTACAGGGCCATTAAGTAGGCATATGTATGGATTACCGTTTGGTGTCACATTAAGGGGTCATTCCTGATGCCAACATGGCAGCATACTAGTGATAAAGCTTCGCCTCTTGACCATTCCCTCTGGACCAGTGAATAGCATAAAAAAAAAGGAGAGTAAAGAGAGAAAAGAGATGGGGGGTGCCTTTGATATCCTTTTTCTTTCTTGCAGTTATTCTTGCTTTCTGCTGGCCGTCCCTTTTTCACAAACACAATGGTTAGGGTAAGAAACCACCGAAATAGTACGTTTTCAGGAGACCTAAAAGAGTGCCTTCTTATGCAGTTTGCTTTGAATTATTTCAGCACCACATGCTCATGCTCTCAAAGTTCAAAAGCCACAGAGGACAGACATTATTCAAGAGAGCGTACTCCCGCTCCAGGAAGAAGTCCAAAAAAAGACTTCACACATACTCTTCTCCAGAGCAATACAGAAGTCCCAGTAACAAATCCTGCTGGGCCTGTGGCGCAGTTGCTTTGACCAACAAATTGGTGTGCAAAAACTGTCTGGAAGAATTTGCAGTAGACAGAAAACAAGAGATTGCTCAGGTCTCATCGTTGTTAAAGAAGATAGTGAAAGATTCCATACCCAAATTCACCTCTATTATCCCGGAAGCTCAGCCACCTGCTTGTGTCACCCAAGAGGCCCGATGGAGGATCAGTCAGGAACTTCAAAAAGTAGTGCTGTTCTACCCAGCTCTGCGTCCTTACAATCCGGTCAGCCTGTGGAGAACAGTAGTTCCTCCTCATCAGAGGAGGACCGAAACAGCTTGTGTTAGGCAAAATCCTACTTTTTTTTTTAGAAACGACAGGCCTGTTTTCCGTTTTATGGACAATATAAAGAATGTCATTAAACAGGAATGGCAGAAAACTGAGAAGAGGTTCTCTTTCAATCCCATGCACAAGTTATTTCCCTTACAGGAGGCGGAGGTAGCCTCACTTGATTCACCATCGACGGTTGATGTGGTGGTGGTCCGCCTGGCAAAAAACGTGATGCTCCCTATGGAAGACTCAGCCTCTTTTAAGGAGATCATGGATAGGAGAATAGATCTGGATCTTAAAAGGGCATACCAGGCAGCCGGAGTGGCCTGTCCTCCAGCTATAGCCCTCACCTCGGTGGCTAGTGCTCTGAAGGTCTGGACCCAGAACATTGAAACAGCGGTTAAGGAAGGGGTGCCAAGAGCGGACATCATTCACGCCCTAGATGAGCTGAAAGTATCGGCAGATTTTATAGGCAATGCAGCAATAGACATGGTCAAGTGTTCAGCTAGAGCAATGATGCACTCGGTCACAGCTAAAGGGCTTAAAGGTTGAAACCCTGGTCAGCGGATGCATCTGCAAAACAGAGTTGGTGGAAGATACCTTTTGACGGTAAGTTCCTTTTTGGTACTAAGATGGAGGTGGCTATGTTGCGAGTGTCTGGGGGCAAATCTGGTCTGCTCCCGCAGGACAAGAAACAAAGGGGGTCAATGCCTTTTTTCAGCAGGTTCCATTCCTCTAGATCCAGAGATTCTACATTCACTCGTCAAACCAGGGCCTCAGGTAGCAGTTGGAGGGGGTCACAGGCAATCTTCCTCAAAGCGCACAAACAGAAAATGTTCAATGTTCCAGTCTTTTTGACAGTGCGCAGTCCCAGATGCTCCCAGTAGGAGCCAAATTGGTGCACTTTGGGGACATCTGGGCAGAAAATTGTACAGACTCTTGGGTAAAAACCACAGTCACCCAGGGCCAATCCTAGAGGTTTCTCAGCACACCTCCTCCAGATCATTTTTCGCCCCCACCAAAATCCAAGAGACAACACAAAAAGCGGCTGTTCTGCTACAATACGTACAGACTCTCCAAACACAGCAAGTGGTAACACTGGTTCACTCAGAAATGTACACAAGGATTTACTCCACCCTATTCATGGTCCTCAAGAAGGACGGAGGGTGGGGTCCAGTTATAGACCTGAAGAGACTGAAACGCTTTATCCTTTTTGGAAAAGTTCAAGATGGAGTCCATTCACACAATTATTCAGACTATACAGCCATGTGATTGGATGCTTTCATTAGATCAGCAGAACGCCTACCTCTCCATTCCTATCTTACTCGCCTTTCAGAGGTACCTGAGGTTTTCAATCGGTCAGATGCATCTGCAGTTTACCAGTCTTCCTTCCGGCCTATGCACATGCCAAAGGATTTTCACAAAGGTCCTTATTGCCGTATTAGGGTGCAGGGGCTCCAGGTCCACCACTACCTGGAGGATGTCCTACTGCTGGTCAGGGACCAGAAAGAGTTATTGTCACACAGGGAAATCCTCATTCATACCCTGCAGTAGGGTGGATAATCAATTTTAAAAAGAGCCTGCTCAGCCTGACCCAGCAGATGGTGTACCTGGGAGCTCTCTTCGATACCCTCAATGCGTCTGTCTCAATTCCATCAGGGAAGGCAGTGACGATCAGGAGGGACTCTTACCAGCAGCAACCTATCAGCCTCCCAGTGTCTCAGCCTTCTGGGCACCATGTCATCATGTATTCCAATGAACGCTTGGGCACACTGGCACCTGCGTCAGTTTCAGTCAGGCTTCCTAGCGCAGTGGAGGAAGCAAAACATGGCACAGCTAACAGCGGTGTCACTCAATATGCGAAGGAGCCTACAGTGGTGGCTAAAGCTGGAGTCCTTGAAGAAATCACAGCCCTTAGGTCCATTAAATTGGACAATTGTTATGACAGACAGGCTGGAGGGCACACTGCAAAGGTCAATCAGTCCACGGCAGGTGGAGCTTCTCCACCAAAGGAGTGGTTTCCAATGTACTGGAGATAAGAGCAGCCTTTCTGGCTCTCAGGGCCCTACATCACAGGATCAAGAACAGGCCGATCATTCTGCAGATGGACAACAGGGCAGCAGTCGCCTACATTTAGCGCCAGGGGAAACTCGCAGCAGCACGTTGCTGGGGGAAGTGGAACCCATAATGTCCTGGGCGGAAGATCACCTGCATTCCCTGAGGGCAGTCTATCTCTCTGGGAGATTGAACACACAGACAGATCATCTGTCACGAGCATTCCCAGATCATACAGAATGGGCCTTGCATCCCCAAGTCTTCTCTCAGTCCACAGGTGGGGTCTACCACAAATAGACCTCTTTGCATCCCACAACAACTGCAATTTTCAGAGGTTCCTGGGCCGGTTTCCGCATCCCTAGGCAGAAGGTACAGATGCTTTAGTTACACCCTGGAATTGCAGCCTAGCTTACTCTTTCCCCCCGTCTCTAATAATGAGATTCCTCCTGAGATTGTTGAAAGAACAAGTAACAGGGGGAGGCTGGAGGCGGCTCCTCTAAAGTGGTTCCCACCTTGCTGAAGCACAGAAAACCCACTAATAATATTTACGCCAGAGTCTGGGACAGATTTACAATCATGCTGACTGAGCAAGGCCTGGATCCGACTGCTCCCCCCTTTCAGCGGTATTGGATTTTCTTCAGTCTGGATTAGACATGGGCCTTAGCCTCAGCTCATTAAAACTGCAAATATCTGCAATCTCAGCAATAACAAAAGTCAGATGGGCTGAGGACCTATTAGTCAAGCAATTCCTAAAAGCAGTCATCAAGGTTTGCCCACCGAGCAGAAGAGTCTTTCCTTAACAGGGTCTGTCAGTATTACTGAGTTTTTTGCCAGCTCATCCGTTTGCTCCAACTAAGCAAAGTTCTCTTTGGGACATAACTTACAAGACAGTTTTCCTAACAGTAATAACCTCTGGCAGAAGAGTTTGAGCTCCAGGCGCTGGGAGCCATAGAGCGGCATATGAGATTCTTCCCAGATCAAGTCAAATTGAGGCCTGTTGACCACTTTGTACCAAAAGTAGCAAAACCTTCTACCAGTCAGGCTTTGCCTAACTTCCCAGAAGAGCACTCGGAGTTTGCATGAGCTGGATGTTTCCAAAATATTGAGGAAATACTTATCGGTTACTGCTCCTTTCAGATCTGCTGACAAGCTTTTTGTAATCCCAACAGGGAAGAACCAAGGAAAAGAAGCTACTGCAAGAACTTTGGCAAGCTGGATTGTCAAACTCATACGCAGAACTTACGGAGTGAGCTTCCTTCAGCGGTGATTGCACACTGTACCAGGGAGGTTGCATCTTCATGGGTGGCCCGTTTGAATGTGTTGATGGAAACCATTTGTATAGCAGCATCTTGGTCTTCCCAATGCACTTTTTTGAGACATTATAGAGTTGACCCATGGGCCTTGTCATCTGTAGATTTTGGCAGAAGAACTATCCAATGTTCTGTTATGGCATATAATAAAGTTGATCTTTATTTTTTTTCAAGCTGTACCCACCCTGTTGGCTAGGTATTTATCACTAGTATGCTGCCATGTTGGAAAATGGAAAATTATATCAAATACCGTAATTCATATCAAAGTCGTTATGTGGCTTGTTACAATGAATGAGGGGTGGGGGGGGGGGGTGTCTATCAACTAATTTTTTTGTGCTGTTTAATGGTCCTGAGGGAGTGGTCAAGAAGCAGAGCTCTATCACTAGTAGGCTGCCATGGTTTGGCATCAGGAAAAGAAAATTACGGTAAGTAATTGATACAATTTTCAATTTTTCCACTAGCAGCTGCATTGAACACACGACCACTGGTGTATGCTGCGGAAAACAGTACTGATGCGCCACTTGTGACATTTCAATAAAGTTTAAAGGAAAAAAAGGTAGACAATGGAATGGCCATTACAGTCTACCTTTCTTTTCTTTGAACTTTATTGAAATGTCACAAGTGAGGTTTTATTAAGTTCCATTGGCTGCAGAGTGGTGGGATGCAGTGGATAGCAGCTCACCATGCTTCAAAAAAATAAATATATTTTTTTGTTTTCTTTTAACTTTATTAAAATGTCATAAGTGACATTTTGTTAAATCCTAAAGGTAGCGGGGTGGTGGGATGCGGTGGATTGGCCTCATAGGGAACAATGCTTTTTGGGATGGTGTTGAGCAAAGGTATGAAAGAGCTCTACCACTTACATCTAACACAAAGAGAACAGTGTTCCTTTACTGCCAAAGGACTTGTTTTATATGCGCGGCTATCTTGCTACAAAAAATTAAATTTACTAATATGACTCCTAAATCAATCACGCCCTGTCATGCTGGACGATTTTACTAATAAGTCCCTATCATCTGACGCCTGAGTCTATTAATAAACAGAATGTTCTGAGCTGTGTGCTGGTTGTGACATTAATTATCTCCGAGCGGAAAGAAAAATTTATCAGGATTTGGAAAAAAACAACAGTGGCATATGCTGCGTGCAACACTTGCTAGACTCCCTGTCTTGTAGAACAGGAAAGATCTTGAGGATAAAAATGGAAACCAGAGCACCAGAACTATTACAGGCCCCATGCCTTCCCTCATTCTTCAGGTTGATTTTTTTAAAGTAGCATTTACCAAACATTCACTGCAGCTTAAAGTCCCAGGTCCATGCGTTTTATATGACAGTGATTGATTTCCCACCAGTTAAGCCTCCTACACACGATTGGATTTTCCGACGGGAATTGGGTGTTGGCAGGCTGTTGGCGGAAAATCCGACCGTTTGTACACTCCATCGGACAATTGTTGTCGGATTTTCCGTGGACAAATGTTGGATGGCAGGCTTTACAATTTTCCGCGGACAAATGTGTGTTGTCAGACTTTCCGAGCGTGTCTACACAAGTCCGTCGGACAAAAGTCCAAAGTACAAACACGCATGCAAGGACGAGCCGGAAGCGGTCGGTCTTGTAAAATAGTGTTCGTAAGTGAGAATTAACATTTGTGACATGGCAAGTTATGAAATCTGGAAAGGCAGCGCACAATTCTCTTCTTCTTTAATAGGATAATAATGAAGCTGCTTTGCTGGTGATACTGATGGAGTTATTGCAAACTAATTTTCAAAGACTTTTATTTTCTAGTGATATCAAGAATAATATTATTATTATTTTTATTTTTTTTGGTATAAGTTACCACAACACCATTATCCCGTAGTTTTTTTAAGATCAAAGATACAACTATGTTGGTGTCCCTTGTTAATTTTACATTGTATTTTTTTTAAATGTAACAGCCGAATCCCTAACTGTCATTTGAAGTAAAACACACAGCCAAGTATTATTCTACATCAGTTTTTTTATTGTGCATTAAAAAAAGAAAACAAATAAAATTAGACATGATATCTGCCAATAGAACTTAACCAAAAAGTGCATTCTATGCATCCAAAAATATAGGAAATATAACAAATCAAATCATTATTTAACTAAAAAATAAAATAAAAGCCTCATGCATGTGTCCTGCTTCCTAATATAGGGGGTCAACAATGCTAAGAGTTGGTGAAAGTAGGGGTCCGTCATCCGGAGCTAATTTCAAAAATCATCCGGATTATTCTCCTGGAGCTCCCACAGCAAAGGCATAGGAGATAATTGGTCCCGACTAATAAAGCAACCAATTTTTGGTCCAAGAAATCCACCTCCTCCTGTTCCTGGACTGGACTTGGTTCAAAGCAATAATTTCAAGGCCAATAATGAATAAAACGTTATTTCTTCCAATTCTGCAACATGGCTGGTTGATGAACGGCCGTTCAGACACTAACTGAAAAGCACGAACTGAAATGCGTGAAATGAAAAGCGCGAAATGAAAAGCACGAATCAACACTCAAACTTCTACTAACACGAAATTAGCAGAAGGAGCCCAAAGGGTGGCACTAAAGAGCTGAAAAACCACGTTGTACGTCACTACGTTCATGTTTGTTTGCTGACAATTGTGTGCCGTTTGTATGCAAGACAAGCCAACGCCCTTCTGACAAAAGTCCGAGGTTTTGTCTGCGGAAAATCCGATTGTGTGTACAAGCCTTAAGGCTCAGTTCACACAGGTACGGACCCTGCATCCCACATTTTCTCAGGCACGGTGGTCCATTCATTGGACTTCTGTGCCATTTGAAATGCACAAAAAAGGTGCATGCATGGTCCTTTTTTCCCTGCAGTTCCCGCATCTGAGACCGTGCTGTGGGCTGAGAGGCGTGGGGGTGCCCTGCACGAGCAGTGCAATTCAGTGCGATTCCCGCAAACCAGAACACACGGCCTGCGCTAGTGTGAACAGAGCCTGAGCCCTGGTCCCCATTGATCCCTTTTTGGCATGCGATTTGACAGTCTGCACTAAAATACAAGTCAGATTTTAGGCACCCCCTGCAATATGAATTTCAGCTGTAGTGAGATACTTCCCAAGGTTTAAGGATGGTTTCCAGGGATGGCATATTTTATACATACTGTAGTTACATTGGTCTAGCTTGACCAATGGAACTTTGCATATACCATACCTGGCTGATGCTGTAAATCACTAAAGTAGACAACACTGATCTCCACCTGCTTGCAGCCTTCGGAACACAGGAGGTCAGCCGCTCGGCACAGGCGCAATCAGAGAATGCTTTGCATTTTCTCAATAAATGCAAAGTATTTTCTGATTGGACAGTGTGGAGAGCATGACGTCACCACCCTGCCACTTCATCTCGTCCAATCAGAGAATGCTTTTGCACTGGTTCATGGTGCATGGGCCTTTGTGCCTATAAGAACAAGGCCTTACATACGTATAAAGAGAAACTGTACTTTTGTACAGCTGTCCTGTGATAAGTTCCCCCCACCTACTTGAGTGCTACCCACTAGGTGAAATATATACTAGCCTGATCCAGTGAGCTTTACTGTGTAGCCCCACTCAGAGCCACACAGCCTTTCTCCCGAAACTGCTGTCAGTTATAGCTCCATGTGGATCATTCAATACTGGTTCTAATGCAAATCTGTGAAGTCCCTGTTTTCTCCATTCAAGGTTTATCCTGTGTTGAGCCCAGATGAAGAGTGGTGTGGCCCCCGAAACTTGTTGGATGTTTTTATGTGACCAACAATTAAATTGATCTTGGACTCTTTAACCCCTTAAGCCCGGCCTATTGTAAAATCACAGCTGGGTGGGAACACTGTTGTTGCAACAAAGCCAATAAAGGGTCTGGAGGATATTAGTTATGAGGAAAGGTTGCGAGCACTGAACTTATTCTCTCTGGAGAAGAGATGCTTGAGAGGGGATATGATTTCAATTTACAAATACCATACTGATGACCACACAATAGGGATAAAACTTTTTCGTGGGAGTTTAACAAGACACGTGGCCACTGATTAAAATTAGAAGAAAAGAGGTTTAACCTTAAACCACGTAGAGGGTTCTTTACTGTAAGAGCAGTAAGGATTTTGAATTCTCTTCCACAGGCGGTGGTCTCAGCGGGGAGCATTGATTGTTTCAAGAAACTATTAGATAAGCACCTGAACGACCACAACATACGGGGGTATACAATGTAATACTGACATATAATCACACACATAGGTTGGACTTGATGAACTTTTGTCTTTTTTCAACCTCACCTACTATGTAACTGTTAAGATCCACAGGTGGTGAGTCTGACTTAGTGGAAGGGGACCGCTCTTACGGCTCTGGTTCTGGTCTCTCTGGAATGGGAACAGGGAGACCGGAGCACAGCGGGGTAGGAGAGTCCAGCCAGGTGCAGCAGCAGCAGGTAGCGGATAGGAGAGAATCCTCAGGAGCAGGAACTGGCAGTGGCAGGCAGGCCGCTGGGAGGAGACTGCAGGCAGGATGGCGGGCTCTTCTGGATGCAAGGTACAGATGCAGGAACAAGCAGGAACTGGCAGAGGTGTCAGGTACAGGCAGGGGTTCGGCAGCAGGTAGACAGTCCAAGAGAGGTCAAACAAGCCGGGGTCAGAGCAGGAGAGGTCAGCAGAGTCAGACGGAGCCAGGTCAGGTATCAGGTAGGTAGCAGATGAATCAACAGGTTTCTTCAGGCACAAGCTGCAGACGAACAGCACAGAATGACTGCAGCTGCTCCTTTAAAAAGGGCCACTGGCGCCAATAGCGCTAACGCGCACTCGTGCGTGCGTATGCCGCGCGCACATCCGAACGACGTGCACACGCTCGTGCTTGGGGACGCGCGTGCCCACGACGACCCGCGGGACGAACGCGCGTGCGCGAACGGACACCCGATCGTGCAGAACGGGCGGATTCCTGACATTGCCCCCCCACAAGGGGCAACCTCTGGGTGCCCCTAACGACTCTCTTCTCAGGGTGTGCAGTAAAAAAGGCCTGAATTAATCTATCTGCATGTAAGTTGGCAGCAGGTTCCCAGGAGTTATTCTCTGGACCATAACCCTTCCATTTAATTAAAAACTGACCTTGTCCATGACGTCTTCTAAAATCCAGAATGGCCTCCACCTCGTATTCCTCATTGCCGTCGATCAACACTGGGTCAGGAGGACCTGTTCCTCTACCGGGAAAAGGATCAGGTACGGCCGGCTTAAGCAGAGCTACATGGAAGACCGGGTGAATTTTCATGGAAACAGGCAAAGACAGTTCATAGGAAACTTCATTGATCCTCCTTTTAACTGGAAACGGACCCAGAAATTTGGGTGCCAACTTTTTAGAAGGGCAGGCTAATTTTAAATTAGAAGTAGAAAGCCATACCTGGTCCCCGACTTGAAGAATCAGTTCTCCCCTTCTTCCTCGATTGAAATTCCTCTTGCTATCCGCCTGAGCCTTGGCTATGGTCTCTTGGAGGATTTGGTTGTTCCGCTGCAGAAAGGATACGGTGTCCTGTACCGCTGGAACGTGGGATTCTGAAAGAATATCAGGGAGAAAGGACAGGTTAAAACCAAAATTAGCGAAAAACGGGGATTGGCCGGTGGTAGCATGGCTGGCATTGTTATAGGCGAACTCCGCCAAAGGTAAGAGGGAGACCCAATCGTCCTGGACAAAGGATGAAAAGCACCTAATGTATTGTTCAAGGGTTTGATTGGTGCGTTCCGTCTGTCCGTTGGTCTGCGGGTGGTAGGCGGAGGACAGGGCCAATTCTATTCTTAGGGCTTCACATAAGGCTCTCCAGAAACGAGAGGTGAATTGCACCCCTCTATCGGAAACAATATTGGAAGGTACCCCGTGAAGCCTGACTATCTCCTTGATGAAGATATGAGCCGTCTCCGATGCGGTGGGTGTTCCTTTCAAGGGTAGGAAATGGGCCATTTTAGACAAACGGTCACAGATCACAAAGATGGCTGTACAGTTCTCAGAAGGGGGAAGTTCCACAATGAAGTCCATCGTGACCATCCGCCAGGGGCGGTCAGGCACGGGAAGTGGTTTCAGCAGACCCCAGGCCCGGTTCCTGGGGACCTTGTTCCGGCTGCACACAGGGCAGGAATTCACATATTTTTTGCAGTACTCCCTCATGCCAGGCCACCAGAAGGAGCGCTGTACCAGCTCCAGAGTCTTGCGGACACCGAAATGCCCGGCGAGGGGGTGATCGTGGAGGAGACTCAAGACCTTTATTCGGACGTCCTCCGGGACAAAGATTAGATTGTCCTTCCAAAGCAGACCTTCTCTGGAAATAAGCGTAACTCCTGGAGGACTGGAGGACTCGAGGGAAGCTCTCTTTAACAGAGACAGGAGGTCCGGCTGGACGAGCAGAAAGGTGTTGGCTGGGAGGATGGTATCAGGGGGTGCGATGTCCTTGGGACTATCGAACATGCGGGAAAGCGCATCTGGCTTTATGTTTCTTGACCCGGGGCGGTAGGTAAGATGAAAGCTGAACCGGGAGAAGAAGAGGGCCCAACGGGCCTGCCGAGGTTTCAGACGTTTGGCGGTACGGAGATACTCAAGGTTCTTATGGTCTGTGTAGATAAGTATGGGGTGTACCGCCCCTTCCAGTAGGTATCTCCACTCCTCCAATGCAGATTTGATGGCGAGTAGCTCTCGTCCCCCACATCATAATTTCTCTCGGCCGGAGAAAGTTTACGGGAAAAGAACCCCACGGGGTACATCAGGTCATCTTTACCTTGACGTTGGGATACCACCGCCCCTACTGCTACCTCAGAAGCATCCACCTCCAGGATAAAGGGTCTTGACGGATCCGGGTGCCTGAGAACGGGAGCAGAGGTGAACAGACTCTTGAGTCTCTGGAAGGCGGCCTGCGCTTCGGGTCCCCAATGAAAGCGTGTATTCTGTTTGGTGAGCTGAGTGATGGGAGCGATGATGGCCGAGAACCCCTTTATGAATCTCCTATAAAAAGTAGCGAAACCCACAAAGCGCTGGATTCCCTTCTTATCGGTGGGAGCTGGCCATTCGAGCACAGCAGAGACCTTTTGCGGGTCCATTTTGATGCCTGCTGGAGAGATTTCTAGGCCGAGAAATTGGATACACTGCTGCTCAAATTTACATTTCTCGACCTTAGCGTAAAGTCCGTGTTGCCGCTACGCTAAGAGCTTTGAAAAAGCTCCGGAATTAGTGGTAAGGGGTAACGGTTCTTAATCGTGATCCGATTTAACTCCCGGTAGTCCACACAGGGCCGAAAGGTCTGATCTTTTTTTGTAACAAAGAATATTCCGGCACCGGCAGGAGATGTGGAATGACGGATGAACCCCTTCTTAAGGTTTTCGGTGATGTAGACCTTCAGGGCCTCCTGCTCTTTCTCGGACAAGGGGAAGACACGTCCGAATGGGATCTCTGCCCCAGGAAGGAGCTCGATGGGACAATCGTAGGGGCGATGTGGGGGAAGAGAATCAGCCCCCCGTTTACTGAAAACATCCAGAAACTCTTGGTAGGGTTCTGGGACTAACTGACACAAGTCCTGGTCTGGATCCAGACAGAGGAGTGTTCTGGGTTGTACCGGAGCTCCGGGCAAACAGTGATCCTGGCAGTAAGAGGAGAGGAACCTCACTTCCCCGGAAGACCAGTCGATGGAGGGGTTATGTGCCTGAAGCCACGGAATTCCCAAGATCACAGGGAAAAGTGGTGATGAGATAACGTCCAGGGTTAGTAGTTCAGTATGTTGGCAGGAAGTGGTAGTGGGTAGCGGAAGAGTCTCCTGGGTAACTCGGCCAGACTTAATTTGCGAACCATCAGCCAGGAAGATGGAAAGTTCATGGGGTTTCTTCCGAAGGGGGATGGAGTGCAGACTGGTAAATGCAGCGTCGATGAAGCAGCCGCAGGCCCCTGAATCAAGGATAGCGCTGACGTGAATCATTCTTCCCTGCAGCTGGAATGAGAGCAGAAGAGCGACATGGAACGAGTTGGAAGGCAGGGTTACAGGGTTGTGAGATACTGAAGAAAGGCACTTACGTGTCTTAACAGGGCAGTTGATCACGTAATGTCCTGGGCCACCGCAGTATAGGCATAAGTTCATCTGCCGGCGGCGGGCTCGCTCTTCAGGTGACAGAGTAGGCCGGAGTAGCCCGAGCTGCATGGGTTCTTCAGATGCTTGGGCGGCACTGGCAGGTCTCCCTTGAGAGGATGGTATGAAGAAGGGTGCTGAAGAAGGGGTCCTGGCGGACATCCAAGCTGGTCTTTGGGATTGGGTGGAGCGTTCTGCCCTACGCTCACGGAGCCTCCTATCAATCCGAATGGCTGAAGTGATTAAATCCTCCAAGGAATCCGGGGTTCCAACACGGGCCAACTCATCTTTAAGGCCCTCGGACAGGCCCAAGCGGAATTGGTGTCTCAGGGCCGACTCGTTCCACTGGGTATCTGCGCTCCAGCGTCTAAAGTCTGATACATAGTCCTCTGCCGACCTCCGGCCCTGCTGGAGCGCAGTTAATGCAGATTCTGCGGTAGCGGACCGCTGGGGGTCCTCGTAGAGCTGGGCCATTCCCTCAAGAAAGGTAGCAAGGGTCTGGGTGAGAGGACTGTCATTCTCCAGGAGGTGATGGGCCCAGGACTGGGGCTCTCCTTGCAGAAGGGAGATAACGAATCCTACTTTAGTAGCCTCCAGAGAAAAAGTCCTAGGCTGTAGAGCAAAGTAAAGTTGACAGGCGTTACGGAAGGCCCGGAACTTGGAGCGATCTCCAGAAAACCTCTCAGGAATGGGGACCCTAGGTTCAGGTGGAAGCGTCATCACGGTTGGTGGAATGGCAGGCTGAACAGGAGGAGGCTGAGGAGCAGTGATAGGAGGACCGGAGGTAGATAGCTGTTGCACACGTTCCTCCAGCCTGGAGTAACCATCCTGAAGGGACTTCACTGCTTGAGTCAGGGCCGCAAGATGCGAGCAGATCTCCTTCATGGCGGAGGCCCCTTCCGCAGACTCAGACATTATGGCTGTTCGTACTGTTAAGATCCACAGGTGGTGAGTCTGACTTAGTGGAAGGGGACCGCTCTTACGGCTCTGGTTCTGGTCTCTCTGGAATGGGAACAGGGAGACCGGAGCACAGCGGGGTAGGAGAGTCCAGCCAGGTGCAGCAGCAGCAGGTAGCGGATAGGAGAGAATCCTCAGGAGCAGGAACTGGCAGTGGCAGGCAGGCCGCTGGGAGGAGACTGCAGGCAGGATGGCGGGCTCTTCTGGATGCAAGGTACAGATGCAGGAACAAGCAGGAACTGGCAGAGGTGTCAGGTACAGGCAGGGGTTCGGCAGCAGGTAGACAGTCCAAGAGAGGTCAAACAAGCCGGGGTCAGAGCAGGAGAGGTCAGCAGAGTCAGACGGAGCCAGGTCAGGTATCAGGTAGGTAGCAGATGAATCAACAGGTTTCTTCAGGCACAAGCTGCAGACGAACAGCACAGAATGACTGCAGCTGCTCCTTTAAAAAGGGCCACTGGCGCCAATAGCGCTAACGCGCACTCGTGCGTGCGTATGCCGTGCCCACATCCGTACGACGTGCACACGCTCGTGCTTGGGACGCGCGTGCCCACGACGACCCGCGGGACGAACGCGCGTGCGCGAACGGACACCCGATCGTGCAGAACGGGCGGATTCCTGACAGTAACTATGTGATTAACTGTGGCCAATCACAGCTAATCACAATAGTAAACACTGAATGAGTAGTTTTCAATCAGAAAAATAGTTAAAAACTGTAAAATTCACAGTTACAGTGCCTTGCGAAAGTATTCGGCCCCCCTTGAACTTTTCAACCTTTTGCCACATTTCAGGCTTCAAACATAAAGATATAAAATTTTTATTTTTTGTGAAGAATCACCAACAAGTGGGACACAATTGTGAAGTGGAACGAAATCTATTGGATTTTTGAAACTTTTTTAACTAATAAAAAAATGAAAAGTGGGGCGTGCAAAATTATTCGGCCCCCCTTGCGTTAATACTTTGTAGAGCCACCTTTTGCTGCGATTACAGCTGCAAGCCGCTTGGGGTATGTCTCTATCAGGTTTGCACATCGAGAGACTGAAATTATTGCCCATTCTTCCTTGCAAAACAGCTCGAGCTCAGTGAGGTTGGATGGAGAGCGTTTGTGAACAGCAGTTTTCAGCTCTTTCCACAGATTCTCAATTGGATTCAGGTCTGGACTTTGACTTGGCCATTCTAACACCTGGATACGTTTATTTGTGAACCATTCCTTTGTAGATTTTGCTGTATGTTTGGGATCATTGTCTTGTTGGAAGATAAATCTCCGTCCCAGTTTCAGGTCTTTTGCAGACTCCAACAGGTTTTCATCCAGAATGGTCCTGTATTTGGCTGCATCCATCTTCCCCTCAATTTTAACCATCTTCCCTGTCCCTGCTGAAGAAAAGCAGGCCCAAACCATGATGCTGCCACCACCATGTTTGACAGTGGGGATGGTGTGTTGAGGGTGATGAGCTGTGTTGCTTTTACGCCAAACATATCGTTTTGCATTGTGGGCAAAAAGTTTGATTTTGGTTTCATCTGACCAGGGCACCTTCTTCCACATGTTTGGTGTGTCTCCCAGGTGGCTTGTGGCAAACTTTAGACGAGACTTTTTATGGATATCTTTGAGAAATGGCTTTCTTCTTGCCACTCTTCCATAAAGGCCAGATTTGTGCAATGTACGACTGATTGTTGTCCTATGGACAGACTCTCCCACCTCAGCTGTAGTTCTCTGCAGTTCATCCAGAGTGATCATGGGCCTCTTGGCTGCATCTCTGATCAGTCTTCTCCTTGTCTGAGCTGAAAGTTTAGAGGGACGGCCAGGTCTTGGTAGATTTGCAGTGGTCTGATACTCCTTCCATTTCAAAATGATCGCTTGCACAGTGCTCCTTGGGATGTTTAAAGCTTGGGAAATCTTTTTGTATCCAAATCCGGCTTTAAACTTATCCACAACAGTATTACGGACCTGCCTGGTGTGTTCCTTGGTCTTCATGATGCTCTCTGTGCTTTCAACAGAACCCTGAGACTATCACAGAGCAGGTGCATTTATACAGAGACTTGATTACACATAGGTGGATTCTATTTATCACCAGCAGTCATTTAGGACAACATTGGATCATTCAGAGATCCTCGCTGAACTTCTGGAGTGAGTTTGCTGCACTGAAAGTAAAGGGGCCGAATAATTTTGCACGCACCACTTTTCCGTTTTTTATTTGCTAAAAAAGTTTAAAATATCCAATAGATTTTGTTCCACTTCACAATTGTGTCCCACTTGTTGGTGATTCTTCACAAAAAATTAAAATGTTATATCTTTATGTTTGAAGCCTGAAATGTGGCAAAAGGGTGAAAAGTTCAAGGGGGTCGAATACTTTCGCAAGGCACTGTATAAGCAATCATAGTGTGTAAAAAAAGAAATAAAATCTTTGATCACCTCCTCAATATAGTAACACTGTATTGCTCTGGTCATTGTATGTGTAGCACCCTGGTGTTTAGACGAGGTTGCTAGTAAACCTAGTTTGCCAGGTGGTAGTTGCCCTGGTTAATTGTTAGTAGATCCACTGATTCCTCTCTAGTTCTGAACTTGCTGCAAATTCTCTCTTCAGTCACTAGGTGGCGTTATGCTGGTGACATTACATAGACAAGGGCTTAGCAAGGTCAGCTTATGAATGGATGGGGTGTCTCAGCCAATTGGCAGGGGTTTCTTTAGTCCCTTGGCCTGCTGGGATAGCCTATTTGTTTGGGTGGAGTCAGGTGATTGGGGTTCTGTCCAACCCGGATGACTGCCTGGGTGAACATGTGTTGTGCTGCCTCGGGCTGCTAGGCCAGAAGCCTGAGGGGCCTATCCTGGGAACATCTGGCTGCTAGGAGACAACGATCCTAACTATACAGAAGTGTTATCCGGCTGGAGGCCTTCCTCTGTATAGCTGTCTAGCTATAGATGTCTCGGAGTCTGTCAATTATCATTGCATCTACGTAAGGGTGTCCTGGCCCTAACCCACTCTCCCACAATTCTGTTAAGAGACAATAAATCTCTTTTGCATCGAAAAAGTGTCTGGTGCCCATCACTCCATCTTGCATCCCACCCACCATGCCTTGCAACCTACTCTACAAAGACGGATGTCAGCTATCCCTGACTGGAGGTCACCATTAGGCCTTTGGAGGTCCGGAACCTTGCTACAGATGTAAAAAAAAAAATTGTAAAAGAAAAGAAAAAAAGGATGTAACAAAGTAGCAAAATATAAAAAAATGTGAAAAAATATATTTACATTTTTTTTTTTACATACTGTCACCAGTTAGTATCCCTGATGACCGCCACACCAGTTATTTGATGATGTTGTACTGCACAGTATGTGAAACATTTCCAAAAATATATATTTTTTACATTTCTTTATTTTCCAAAAATTGGGACAAAAAATTACAAATTCAAAAAAACTCGGAATGCCTCTTACTAAATACCTTGGACTATCTACTTTCCAAAAAGGGGTCATTTGGGGAGAATTCATACTGTCCTGGCTTGTTAGTATCTCAAGAAATGAGATAGGCCTTCAGTACATCAGTATTGATCAATTATCAGATATATCCCATAGTTTGTGGACTCTTTAACCTTCCTAAAGACTAAATAATATACACCGATTTGGGTTATTTTTTGCCAAAGAAATGTAGCAGTATACATTTTGGCCTAAATTTATGAAGAAAGATTATTTATTTGCAAAATTTTATGACAGAAACAAAGAAAACATTTTTTTTTTCAAAAATGTTTTCATTTGTTTAGCGAAAAAATAAAAAAAAACCCAAGTAGTGATTAAATAATACTAAAAGAAAGCTCTATTTGTGAAAAAAAAATGCTAAAAATGTCATATGGGTACAGTGTTGCATGACCGCACAATTGTCATTCAAAGTCTGAAAGCTGAAAATTGGCCTGGGTAGGAAGAGGGTAGAAGCAGGGGCGTACTAAGTGAGGGGGCGGGGGGGCGTGCCGCCCCGGGTGCCACACACTGGGGGGGTGTCAGGCCAGCGCCCCCCCCTCTCCGCAAATGAAGTGTCAGACAGCGCCGTGCCTCGGGTTCGCAGCCCACACAGAGGAGCCCGAGGCACTGGCAGTGGGCGGCATTGCAGGGGGGGGGGGGTGCGAGCAGCACCCGAGTGGAGTGACATCTGCCGGCTCAGTGATCCGGGACCCGGCTCCCCTTCTCTCTGTGGTCTCGTCGCGCTGCCGTTCTTATCAGTCTCGGGCAGTGGCTGTCACTCACAGCCGAGCAGAGTGAAGCCGCCTCCCCCTCCTCCATGCGCAGCACTGTGTAGACAAGGAGGGGGAGGCGGCTTAACTATGCTCGGCTGTGAGTGACAGCCGCTGCCCGAGACTGATCAGAACGGCGCGACGTGAGTCACGTGACCACAGAGAGAAGGGGATTATTGCGCCGGGTCCCGGATCACTGAGCCAACAGGTGACACTCCACTCGGGTGCTGCTCGCACCTCCACCCTGCAATGCCGCTGCCTTGGGCTCCAGGTACACTATGGGTCCTTAGGGGAGGCTGTGCACTGTAGGGGGGTTCTTTACTGTGGGGGGTCCTGCACTGTAGGGGGGTCCTGCACTGTAGAGGGTCCTGCACTGTAGGGGGTCTGCACTGTAGGGGGGGGTCCTGCACTGTAGGGGGGTCCTGCACTGTAGGGGGTCTGCAGGGGGGGTCCTGCACTGTAGGGGGGGGTCCTGCACTGTAGAAGGGGTCCTGCACTGTAGGGGGGTTCTTTACTGTGGTGGGTCCTGCACTGTAGGGGGGTCCTGCACTGTAGGGGGGGTCCTGCACTGTAGGGGGTCTGCACTGTAGGGGGGTCTGCACTGTAGAAGGGGTCCTGCACTGTAGAAGGGGTCCTGCACTGTAGGGGGGTCCTGAACTGTAGAAGGGGTCCTGCACTGTAGGGGTCCTGCACTGTAGAAGGGGTCCTGCACTGTAGGGGGGGTCCTGCACTGTAGAAGGGGTCCTGCACTGTAGGGGGGGTCCTGCACTGTAGGGGGTCTGCACTGTAGGGGGGTCCTGCACTGTAGAAGGGGTCCTGCACTGTAGGGGGTCCTGCACTGTAGGGGGTCCTGCACTGTAGGGGGGTCTGCACTGTAGAAGGGGTCCTGCACTGTAGAAGGGGTCCTGCACTGTAGGGGGGTCCTGCACTGTAGAAGGGGTCCTGCACTGTAGGGGGGGTCTGTACTGTAGGGGAAGATTCTGCACTGTAGGGGGGTCTGTACTGTAGGTGAGGATTCTGTACTGTAGGGGAGTCTGTACTGTAGGGGGGTCTGCGCTGTAGGGGGGTGGGTCTGTACTGTAGGAGGGTCTGCACTGTAGGGGGGGGTCTGCGCTATAGGGTGGAGGGGTCTACACTGTAGATGGGGGTCTGTATGGTAGGGAGGGGGGTCTGCACTGTAGGGGATCTGTGTAACATGCAGAGGGTCCAGAGCTGTGAGGGGCTGTGTAATGTAAAGGGGTGCAGAGGTGCAGGGTGCTGTGTAATGTAAAGGGGTCCAGAGGTACAAGGGCTGTGTAATGTAAAGGGGTCCAGAGGTTCAGGGTGCTGTGTAATGTAAAGGGATCCATGGGTACAAGGGCTGTGTAATGTAAAGGGGTCAGGAGGTTCAGGGTGCTATGTTATGTAAAGGGGTCCAGAGGTACAAGAGCTGTGTAATGTAAAGGGGTCCAGAGGTGCAGGCTGCTGTGTAATGTAAAGAGGTCCTTAGGCGCAAGGTCCTGTGTAATGTAAAGGGGTCCAGAGGTGCAGGGTGCTGTGTAATGTAAAGGGGTCAGGAGGTTCAGGGTGCTATGTTATGTAAAGGGGTCCAGAGGTACAAGAGCTGTGTAATGTAAAGGGGTCCAGAGGTGCAGGCTGCTGTGTAATGTAAAGGGGTCCAGAGGTGCAGGGTGCTGTGTAATTTAAAGTGGTCCAGAGGTGCAGTTGTGGAGAGGGGGGGTACACAGTAGTGACAAAAAGATATTGAAGGATGCAGAGGTATGCAGGGGACACGGTGGGTGTTTTTACATTTTATGGTGGGGGGGGGGGTGCCAGATATAGGATCCGCCCCGGGTGCCAAATGCTCTAGGTACGCCCCTGGGTAGAAGTGTCCAGTATTTAAGATGTTAATCCAGTTTTGGTCTGGATTTCGGTGATTTGAGCTCCCATTGCTGACCCAGCCTTCTCCTGACCTTGCTTTGTGGATTCTGGACTCTGACCCCGGCTTGCCTCTAAGCACGCTCTGCTGTCTTCCTTGAATCGACCTCGGTCTTCTGCTTGACTATGCTTACTTCTGCTCCTTGTGCACGACCCTGGCTTGGCTACTGACTATGTCCTTGTTGTCCATCCGTGCTAATCCTGGCTTGCCATGTGACCATGTTTTGACTCCATCAGGTACATCCAAAGGAGAGATCCAAATAGTTGCTTCACACCTTATAATTATATAGGCACCACATCCCAGCTATTGTAAACAAACAAGAAAAAAATAAAAAATGGGACTTTCAAGGTGCAATTCAAAACACAAAAATGCTAAAAAATATAATTTTATTTTAGAAAACATTGATAAAAAGCATGATGTAAAATTCATCCAATATTACAGTACAATATTAGACAGTGCGGCTAAAAAATGTATTGTGCTTAACATGTTTCACCACGTCCAGTAGCTTCCTCAGGAGAATGATATTTTACAGGCTCTATCTGTATAAAGATGAATAAAGAAGTTGGATAAACAAGAAAAACACTAATATTGAAGCCAGACCAATCAAAAAGGTAGACCCCAATGGTGGATCATCTGATGATGACCATACAGGGTAAAATAAGGTAATTGAAAACTATGTATTTGACTGGTGGATACAAAGCCTGTATTAGGTGGACAATCCAGGCTGAAAATCAGCTACTCATCCACATTGGCTGAAATCACCTCAACAAACCCCCAAAAGGAGGCATAAATACCTGAGAATTTGTGTGTTTCCAAGACACCATCAACCACCTCTCATACTGGCCTGTCAGGTACATGCATCTACCTCTGACTGTATATCCTCACAGTCTTTGTACCTAGCTTCCAAGGTCCAGTAGCCAGATGCCTTCCTACGGGTCGCCATTCTTGGTCCTCCTCTGTGCTTGCATTACTGCTGACTGCAGTCCTGCAACTACTGCTACAGTACGTGATTACTGGCACCCGTGCTTCTTTGTGCCCTGTGCCCATCCCTACATTCAGGGGTACTCAGACCAGAGCTGCAAGGGGAAGCCTTCTCCTCACTTAAGACTCCAAACAAGTTATGTGACAGTCACATTCCAAGTATATGTTGTTCAGAGACCTTCAACCCTTGAGGGTGTTAGTCTAGGAGGTGGTGCACATTATTGTAAATATCTAGTGTTCACATGAAAATACTTGAGAGTGATGTGCTGTGACTCATGGATTGGCTGACTTACAATTGTTTATTCAGAATAGAAGATGGATAAAGGCACTTTCAATGCTTTTTGTGGCTGCCAAGGCCATTTCACCAGGCATTGTGTGTATTAAGTATACTTGTTGGCAGTTCAAAGCTAATACAGAAGTTCGGTTTTTCCATTAGGAATGGATTTAATTTGCAAAATACGTTCCTGGTTTATATCATGCTATTAAAAAGTATATTGGCAATTTTTTTATAAATATTAAAGAGGAACTTCACACCTGTCCATGAATTTTACTTTCCATATTCCACTTACCCAGCGCCATCTTTAATATTGATTGGACCCTGGGCAAAACTTTTCTTGCCCCCCCCCATGCAGATTCGCTCTCCACTTGCTCTGAGAAATACAATAAATGGCAGCTAGACTCAAAATCTGTTTACTGAATCAGATCAGGCAGCTATTTCCATGGTTGCCAGAGGTTACAGTGTATCATTACCGCTCACTGACTGGTTGCTAGAGGTTACAGCACACTGATTAGTTGCTAGAGGTTACAGCACATGATTTCTGCTTGTTGATTGGTTGCTAGAGATTACTGTGGATATGACCTGAGGGGGGCATGATATACATATCAATGCCACTGGCCGCCGCTATTTACATATGAATGCCGGTAATTTACATGTAAATACAGGGTCTGCAGGGGAGTCACCTGTACACAACAATAGAGCAGAGCTGGGCAGCATTAGTAGCAGAATTTCACACTGAGATATTGGGACACAGCACGGGACTAAAACCTCAAGAGACGAGGGAATTTAAACCAGTATAGTTGGCAAGTATAAGGCAGCTGCTTTGGGCCCCACAAAAATGACAGGGCCCAGGGCAGCTGCCCCTTTTGCCCTGCCTTAAAAACGGCCCTGCACTTACCTGTGATGGTCTTTTATGCAGGATACAAATACAAGCCCAGCAAATCCTGCCATGACCTTTTCTTCCACTGTACATCTTGTCCCACATCACCATCCTGAATCACCCATAATTGGAAGCTGGTTGTCTCTTTATTTGCACAGCTGGGCCATTGATGATGCTTCCTTGATCCTGTATTTGGGTGGGGCAAAACAAGTTGCACTTGTACTTACTGTACATTGTATCCTTGGGTACCACCAATAGCCTGTATTTTCATTAGTGTGGGCCCCACTCCATTTGGGAGCATAAAGTAATCAGTCCACCCTATCCACCCAGCTCCCCTCCCTGCTAAGCCGAGAAACAGTTTTGGAATAGGTCTCTTGTAAAAACAACAGGTAAGTCCAACTTGCTTTCAAACACTTTACTTGCTTTAACAGCAAGGCATTCCCATTCCTGACAAATTCCAGGGCTGGCTTTCAGCAATCCCCCTGTAAGGGGCAACCTTAGTGTCGTCCTTAGTGCTAGCCCAGTTAAGGGAATCAGGACCCCAGGCATTCCCCATCTTGAGAACACCACTTGCTTTGAAGGCTACATGGCTTCCAGAAGGGCCCCACCACATCCCATGTTGGCCGGATCCAAATTCTCCTTCTTTCTACTACCTCTACCCAAACTCTTCTAATTGTTATGGAACTCAACTATATGTACTAGGGCAGGGACCACATAGTGGCAGAAATGTCTCATAACCACTCCTTACATGCACATGCACAGATGTGTTGTAGGTCTGAAAGTGTTACTAAACCCACAACAGTAAAATCAGTCTGTATATGTAGTAAAGAATGCTTGTTATACTCACTGTGGAACCTAAAGGGTTAATCCTCTGCATTGTGTAAAAAAGCAGTTTGATCCTGCATTCTCTGATCCTCCCCTTCTTCCACAATCCCCAATCCATCTGCTGATAGCACAGAGCCTTAGGGACACTCTGCACATGCTCAGTTTGGTGTGTATTGCTAGAGAGTTTTTTTGGGAGGGTGTGATCAGCACAGGGCCAATCAACACTGTCCTCAATTATTAAAAAATCACACCCTTTTATACCTATGCCTAGAAGATCACTTTGCATATTCTAGCGAATTTGCCCTCTTGTAACTTGTCATGCTCCTAGGGAGGTACACTCACTATTGTTATGTAGTGATTTTGAAATGGTTTTGGTATGGTCCTGAACATCATTCCGGTTTTCTTGCTACAAATACACTATATTACAAAAAGTATCGGGACACCTGCCTTTACGCACACGTAAACTTTATTGTCTGTAGGGTTCAATATTGAGTTGGCCCACCCTTTGCAGCTATAACAGCTTTAACTCTTCTGGGAAAGCTGCCCACAAGGTTTAGGAGTGTGTCTATGGGAATGTTTAACTATTCTTCCATTTGTGAGGTCAAGAACTGATGTTGGGCGAGAAGGCCTGGCTCGCAGTCTCTGCTCTAATTCACCCCAAAGGTGTTCTATGGGGTTGAGGTCAGGACTTTGTGCAGGCCAGTCAAGTTCCTCCAACCCCAAACTCACTCATCCATGTCTTTATGGACCTTGCTTTGTGCACTGGTCCAAATCATTTGGTGGAGGAGGGATTATGGTGTGGAGTTGTTTTTCAGAGGTTGGGCTTGGCTCCTTAGTTCCAGTGAAGGGAACTCTTAAGGCATCAGCATACCAAGACATTTTAGACAATTTCATGCTCCCAACTTTGTGGGAAGAGTTTGGGGATGGCCCCTTCCTGTTCCAACATGACTGCGCAACCAAAGCAAGATGGCCTCTGTGGCCTGCACAGAGTCCTGACCTCAACCCAACAGTACACCTTTGGGATGAATTAGAGCGGAGACTGCGAACCAGGCTTTCTTGTCCACATCAGACCTCAAATGCTCTTCTGGAAGAATGATCAAACATTCCCATAGACACACTCCTAAACCTTGTGGACAGTCTTCCCAGAAGAGTTGAAGCTGTTATAGCTGAAAAGGGTGGGCCAACTCAATATTGAGCCCTACGGACTAAAACTGGGATGCCATTAAAGTTCAAGTGTGTGTAAAGGCAGGCGTCCCGATATTTTTGATAATATAGTGTATGTAGCCATCATGGATTGATTTTAATGTATGCCTTTCCCTTCTTTTCTATATTCTGCATTCCCCTGTTTATCGTATCCCAAATTTCAATAAAATTATATTGAACAAAAAAGTGATACTTTAGCTCCACAGCTTCCTAAGATGTAAGATTTATCCCAGTAATGTGCGGGCGGCCAAATATGTCATCCTCACCAAAGGACTTGATCAGCTGCTGTGGAGGCCAGAGAAGAAATCTGGGGTCTCACAGACCCCAGATCTTTCCATTAAGAGGACCTGTCACAGTCAATGTTATCACAAGGAATGTTGTTCATCCCTTGTAATAACAATAAAGCTGCTGGAAAAAAAAACCTCATAAATAAAGATACAGTATTAAAATTTTTTAAATAAAATAATAGAATAAAATAAATAAAAATAATAAAATAAAAATGAAAGTGCCCCTGACCCCCCCCCCCCCCCCATGTTGCGGCACAAAGGTGAACACACACATAGGTCCTGCATGCATATGTAAATGGTGATCACACCACACATGAAGTATCACTGTGAACGTCAGAGTAAAAGAAATAATTCTAGAGGCAGACGTTCTGTCTACTTCTAAACTGGTAACTGGTAAAGGCTTTTAACGTATCCCCTATGGATAACTGAATGTACTGTAGCATGTAACCTTTCCATGGCCATGGGCATGTACAATTTTAAAGCAAGATATGCTCAGTATCTATTTACTTGGCATGATATAATCTTGTATATTTTACCAAGAATTAAGGTATTATATTGTGTTTGTGTTCACTAAAATTTATTAGTGTGAAAAAAGAAACTGCAACACCCAACATTTTATTCTCCATAGTCTCTGCTTAAAAAAAATATATAATGTTTGGTTGTTCTACTGTAAGTAATTCTCTAGTAAAACAAATGCTGATTTTTACATGTGAGAAATGTCAGATTTGGCCTTGAGCCGCGTACACACGGGCGGACTGTATGGCCTACTTAGTCCGTCATACAATCCGACGGACAGTCCGTCCTACTTTCGAATGAACGGACTTGACCACACACGGATGCACAAACAGTCAGTCGAAAGCTTGCGCGATGACGTGTACAGCACGTACGACGGGACTAGAAATAGGAAGTCCAATACACAGCAATGCAACCTTTCGCCATGTAAATCCTTTCTGAGCATGCGCCATTCTTAGTCCGTCGAACTAGCCTACTGACGAGCGGATTGTCCGCTGAAACAAAGTATGACAGACAGTATTTCGAAAAATCCGAAATACTTAGTACGCCAGACTGCACGCTGAAAAAGTCCGCTGAAGCCCACACACGAGCGGACTGTCTGCTGAAATGTGTTTCGACGGACTAGAGGCGATTCAGTTCGCATTGTGCGCTATATAAGTATTTCATTCATTCATTCATTCATTCACTAAGTAGGCCATACAGTCCGCCCGTGTGTACGCGGCCTTGGGGTCAAGTAAAAGACAATTATCGGGGAATGAAAGATCTAATAGCCCATTTTAGTTTAGCATTAGGGATGGACTCCTGTTCGGTTCACACCAGAACACCATCGAACACTGCAAAAGTTTGGACCCGAATAACGAACCCCATTAAAGTCAAAGGGACCCGAACATCAAAAATCAAAAGTTCCCATTTTGAAGGCTTATATGCAAGTAATTGGGCATACATCAGTTCTAGGGCTCCAGGTCCTGCCCTGGGGGACATGTATCAATAAAAAAAAGTTGGTGAAAAACGTCCTTTTAAACGAGCAAAAAATCCTTCCAATATAGTGCTTGGTGGGTCCTCTTAGTTTACCTGTAAAGTGGCAGATCTGTACCATGTCTAGAATCTGCTGCAGCAATAATAGCATTTATAAAGCCAAAAAAAGGAAATTTTCCCTGCAAGCTGCCTTTATTTTGCTCAGCAACAGCTGGGGAGCCAGTGCGTATGATGAGACCACAATGTAGTGCACTGGGAACAAGATTAGAGATTTTTTGGATACATTCTGGTGTTACTTTGACTTTGGATAGAAGTAACATATGTGTAAAAATTGGTCTTTGGGTGTCAGTGGCGCCTTCCCACCCTAACCCTATAGAGGTACTCTTGATGAAAGCAAGAATTGGCCTTGCTGTAAAAAATTGCAATGATATGCACCAGTCAAACAGGTGCAGAAAAATTACTTTTTGGGTGTCTTGGTGCCTTCCCACCATAACCCTATAGAGGTATTCTTGATGAAAGCAAGATTTGGCCTTGCTGTAAAAAATTGCAATGACATGCACCTGTCAAACTGGAGCTGAAAAATTGGTCTTTGGGTGTCGGTGGCACCTTCCTGCCATAACCTTATAGAGGTACCCTTGATGAAAGCAAGAATTGGCCTAGCTATAAAAAATTGCAATGATGTGCACCTGTCAAACAGGTGCTGAAAAAATGGTCTTTGAGTGTTAATTGTGCCCATGAAACCTATACCAAAAACATTCTTTCAGGTGAAATGATTGAACACCCTCAAAGCTAGGCAGCCTCAAAGTCCTGCAGAGATTCATTTTTATAAAAGTCAAATGATCTACGGAGTCTGTGGACAGACGCGTTTTATGATCAGTAACAAAACCTCCTGCAGCACTGAATGCCCATTCTGAAAGCACGCTGGATGCAGGGCAGCCCAACAACTCAATAGCATACTGGGCAAGTTCTGGCCAGTAGTCTATTCTTATGATCCAGTAAATCATTGGATCGTCAGCTTGAAAGCTCTCCATCTCTGTTTTGCACCCGAGGTAATCATCCAGCATGTAATGGAGATGCTACCAATGGGATGTGGAAGCTGACAGCCCTGGGCAGCAAGGACTAAAAAAAATTCCGAAATGCCTCACTTAGGCAGACACCTTTTCCAACAGTCCTCTCTTGACCAACACAAGACTCAAAACTATGTTTTCCACAACACTGTAACCTACTGGAGTCAGGAAAAATGTTCAATAAAATCCTCTTTAACGTATCCTCAAGAGATTTTATCTTCTGCACCCTCTGTGGGGACGGGATGAGTTCTGAGACCTTCCCCATATAACGGTGGTCAAGGAGGGTTGCCAACCAGTAATCATCCTTCTCTGTTATGCCACGTATTCTTAGGTCCTTTCGCAGGCTTTGAAGCATGAGGTTGCCCAGGCGCCTCAAATTTGCCAAGGCTTGTGAAGCAGACTCCTCTGGGTCACTCAGGATGACAGCATCTGAAATGTCCTTCTCCCAGCTACCTATTACTCCCAAGGGTCCTGAGGTTGGAAAGCCATCGCTTACAGATTGATGCATGTCTTCCTCTTCTTCAAAGTCTATGAAAGTGCCAGAATCCTCCTCCTTATGCTCCTCCCCTCCCTCCTCGTGTGTGTTCTGTGACATAGTAATGATGGTGTCTGGATAAAGTGGGCCTTGAGGGGAAAGGAAGTCTTCTTCTTCTCCCTGTTGCTCTGCCTCCAGTGACCTGTCCATAATGCCACACAGAGTCTGCTCCAGCAGGAACACAACAGGGATTGTGTCACTAATGCATGCACTGTGACTGCTGACCATCCTTGTGGCTTCCTCAAATGGTGACAATACAGTGCATGCATCCTTAATGATCAGCCATTGGCGTGGGGGAAGAAAAGCCGAGAAAGCCTGAGCCTGTCATTGTGCCGTACTGGCACAGGTACTCGTTGACAGCCCTCCGCTGCATGTATAGCCACTGCAGCATTCCCATAGTTGAGTTCCACCTGGTGCGCATGTCACAAATCAGGCGGTTTACGGGCAGGTGGAATGCCCGCTGAATTTCAGCCAACCGAGCACTGGTTGTGTATGACTGCCTGAAATGGCTACAGACTCTTCTGGCCTGCTTTAATACATCTTGAAACCCTGGGTATGTACTTAGGGAATGCTGCCCCACCAAATTGAGAACATGCCAAGCATGGCACATGTGTGAACTTTCCCTGTCTAAGGCCGGACAGGAGGTTTGAGCCATTATCATATACCGCCATTCCTGGCTCCAGCTGGCATGGTGTGAACCACCTCTGGGCCTATCCCTGCAGCGCTGCAAGAATCTCTTCTCCAGTCTGACACCAGCTGAGGGGCCATGGGGGCACAACAAGCTGCAGCACCAAACCCAGTCCTGCATCCTTTCCAGTTGCAAGCAGCGTTACCCAGTGAGCTGTGAACAAAATATATCGTCCTTGCCCATGCTTGCTGGACCACGTGTCAACAGTAAGGTGGACTGCCTTGCCCAACGATGCCAGAACTTTCCCTTCCATGTGATGGTATAGAGATGGAACGACCTTACGTGAAAAGTAGTAGTGACTGGGAACCTGCCATTGTGGTGCAGCACATTGTGCAAATTCATGGAAGAGGGCAGAATCTACAAGGCTGAAAGGCAGAAGTTGGAGAGCCAACAGCTTTGACAAGCTTGCATTCAGACGCTGGGCATGTGGGTGGCCGGGACTGTATTTTTTTTTCTGCTGCAGCGGATGGGGCAGAGAAACTTGCCGGCTACAGTCTACAGCTGATGGTGTGCTGCTAGCAGATGTACTGCTAGGACCTGGTATACCCTGTGCTATACCATCATCTCTGTCAGTGCAGGCTGCTGAAAGGTAATGACTCAATTTCACAGGGGCAGACTGAAGTAGGAAAGGAGGAGGAGGAGAAGGAGGGATACATTTGTGCCCCTTTTTGTGTGGCTTTTAGGTGCTCTTGACAACGGTCTCAGTGGTTGGACGATAAATGCCTTGTTAAGCATGTGGTACTCAAATGGTTGATGTGCCTGAGACACAGTTTGCAGATAGCAACAGTGCGATCTGCTGCAAATATGCTGAAAAAGGCCCAGACAACTGAGCTTTGGGGAGTGGGCCGGGAGATAACAGCTGCAGAATGTGATGGAATAGGGTGCCACCTTACCTTCAGTTTAATCCTCTGCTCTATTTGGGCACCCAAGTCGCATCAGTGACCTCATCATCATCATCTCCATCTCCTCCACCTTCATCATTACCACTTGGCAATACGCTGTGGCTTGGGGAACACAAATGCCAATTTGTCCTCCCTCTCTCTAGGCTCATGTTCCTGTCATCCTCAACCTCAGAACCAACAATGGCAGGGCATCATCAAGGGGCAAGTGGCTGACACTGTGGTCAAATAACTCAGCTGACTCCTCAATGGCTGATGTTGGGGCTATGGCAGGAATATATGTGGACAAGGAGGCAGGTTTATCCACTCTGGCAACTGCAGGGGACTGCACACTTGTCTCTGCTTGCATGACAGAGGATGAGGAGGATGAGGAAGGTTTAGTAAGCCAGTCCACCACCTCCTCTGCATGCTGTGGCTGGATAGCACAGGCAAACTCACTAAACAGAAGAAATGATACCCTGCCTGAGGACTAACCACCACGTCCACCTTTGCCTGTGGGCACATTTGTTGCTGGCCCCCTTTACAGTGCCAAGGGAACTCCTTGTTGTCCTCCCAGACATTATTGGGAGGGAGGGCACGGTGCTTATAAGCAAATGTAAAGTAGAAGTTGCAATCTGTACGTAGATGCACTTTAATCAATGTAAAGAGATGTTTGGTGCACTTTAATTTGAGTACTCACACTACACAGACACACTCCATGGATACACTATTACTGCAATACATATTGTGGCAGCACGCAGGTAAAGTCACCTGGTTGTATCCAGGATGGGAAATATGTGTGCCCTAGATTCAGGCTTTATGCAGACTTTTACAATTATAGGGGAAGAGTTAATGAGCCCAGCTGAAGTAAGTGGGCTCATTAAGACCTCTACAAAAAACCCCAGCATGCTTAGGGAGATGCTCCATCCTGGAACCAGTTTTGTGTTGTATAGACTGGGGAGTGTGATATCTGTTCTGTGCGGTGAGTTAACGCGGTGTGTGGCAAACCTCTACAACAGAGACAGGGACTGGTGCAGCACAAGGCTGCACTCAGTTGTTAGACAGGGAATCTAAGTGTGTAGTTAGAGGTCAAGCTGACCAGGATTTATTTTCATGTTTTATTTTTGTTTGGCTGTTATATGTATCACTGCATGTAGCATAAATAAACCGCATCTTTTGTTTTTTGCACCTACAACGCTGTCTGCTGTGCCTGATTTTGTGTTGTGAACCCATCCAGGGGGTCACACACACCCGCTGCCGAGCTAACCCCTCACAGTTGGTGGAGAATTTTGGCAGTTTTTTTTTCAATTTTTTTAAAGGCCAGCATGGAGGAGATACTGAGACAGCTGGCTCTAGCAAATGCAAATCAGCAGCAAACAAATGCGGCTTTACAAAAGAGCCTTGCAGCTCAACAACAGAGCCTTGCAGCCCAGCAGAAAGCTCACCTGCAGAGTCTGGAAGCTCAGCAACAAGCACAGCAGCAATCTGAAGCCCGCTTTATAGACCTGTTGCAGAAGCAAGAGCAGAGTTTTCAACAGAAAATAGAGACATTAATACAGCAACGTCCGCAGACCAATGAAGCAAGTGGTTACAATAATACCGCATCCTTTGATGTGAGCCGTTTATTGACAAAAATGACTGGAGAGGATGATCCGGAGGTGTTTTTGACCACATTTGAAAGGACTGCTGAAAGGGAAAAGTGGCCTAAGGAGCAATGGGCTGGACTGGTGGCCCCTCTGTTAACTGGGGAATCGCAGAAAGCTTATTATGACCTAGAGCCTGACCAAGCAAAAGACTATGTGGTGCTAAAAACAGAAATATTGGTACGGCTGGGTGTCACCCTGGCCGTCCGGGCTCAGCGTGTGCATAATTGGACTTTTCAGGTTGGAAAACCCCCCAGGTCTCAAATGTATGATCTCATTCACCTGAGCAGGAAGTGGCTGCAGCCAGAGACTTTGACCGCACCAAACATTGTGGAACGTGTTGTTATGGATCGTTTCCTGAGAGCTCTTCCTACTGCCATCCAAAAATGGGTAAGCCATGGAGACCCAGAAAATGCAGATAAACTTGTGGATCTGGTTGAGAGGTACTTGGCTACAGAGAACCTGACCACCTCTTCCAGGGACTCACGGACTTTCCACCCTAAGACCAGATCATCCCCAGTGGCGGGTAAGATGACTCCAAGGGGTGAGGGTGGAGAGAGTGAGAGGGTGGGAGTTCTACCTAAGGTCTGGCGGGAGCAGCCCAGGAAGCCCATGCTGCAAGAGACAGCGAAAAAGATTATTTGCTACCGCTGCCGGCAAGAGGGACATATTGCAGCCAATTGCCCCGTTGTGGATGAGCCTATGCAATGTGACTTTATAAGGGAGAGACGTCAGTCGCTGTTTGCGACAGTTGCATGCACTGCCATTTGGGGACCTGAGAAACATTTATGTAAAATGTGTATTAATGGTAGAAATGTTGATGTGTTGCTGGATTCAGGTAGCCTGGTAACATTGATAAAAGCTGAATTAGTTACTACAGAGGTCTCTGGGAAGAACAGGGTGGCTGTTATTTGTGTGCATGGGGACACCCGAGAGTATCCTGTAACTTCAGTGTTTTTTGAGACCCCCAAAGGTAACCTCTCTCATCAGGTGGGGTTAGTGTCTCACTTACCACATGATGCTATTGTGGGAAGGGATTTTCCAAAATTCTGTGAACTCTGGGATTGTCCTGAGCCCCCCACTGGTGCCCCTATAAACCAGGAAGATGACCAGAATTCCTCTGGGAGTGGTGAGGACTCTCCTGAATTTCCCTTGTCGGTATTGGCGGGGGAAACTCGAGAAACTGGGGAGGAGCCAACATCCTCAGATGAAAACATGCTGTCTGTGGAGTTTTCGGATCTTGAGGTTCACAGGGAAAATTTTGCCACAGAACAGTTAAAAGACCCCACCCTAATAAAGGCACGGGAAAATGTGGTGAAAATAGATGGCGAGTTAGTGAACCCAGATAAGACTTGCCCTTATCCTTACTTCACTATGGAAAGGGACCTGCTGTATCGAGTGGCTCAAAGGGCAGAAGAAACCATTGAGCAACTTGTAGTGCCCAAACCTTACAGGAAGTTGGTGTTAGAATTGGCTCATGGGCACATTCTGGGAGGTCATCTGGGGACAGAGAAAACCAGAGAGAGGGTATTGCAGAGATTCTATTGGCCTGGGGTCATGAAGGAAATAGAAAATTATTGTTCCTCCTGCCCTGTGTGTCAGAAGTCGGCACCTATGCCACATTTCCGTAACCCGCTGGTACCTCTTCCTATCATTGAGGTCCCCTTTGAAAGGATCGCAATGGATTTGGTAGGTCCGATAATGAAGTCCGCCAGGGGGCATCAGTACATTTTGGTTATATTGGACTATGCCACCCGTTATCCGGAAGCAATTCCTCTCCGAAATACCTCGGTCAAAACCATAGCCAAAGAGCTATCTTTTGTTTTTAGCCGCGTGGGTATTTGTAAGGAACTGCTTACGGACCAAGGTACACCCTTTATGTCCCGGGTTATGAAAGAATTATGCAAGTTGTACAAAGTGACGCAATTGCGTACATCTGTGTATCACCCCCAAACAGATGGGTTGGTTGAAAGATTCAACAAAACCCTTAAACAAATGTTAAAGAAGGTGGTGGATAGAGATGGAAAGAATTGGGACTGTCTAATACCCTATCTAATGTTTGCCATTAGGGAGGTACCCCAATCCTCTACGGGTTTCTCACCCTTCGAGTTGCTCTATGGGAGACACCCAAGAGGGCTGCTGGATATCGCCAAGGAAACTTGAGAAAATTAGAGTTCTCCTCACAGGAGTGTGATTGAGCATGTCGCCCTGATGCAAGATAGAATTGCACAGGTAATGCCAATTGTAAAGGAACATTTAACCCAAGCGCAGTTAGCACAGCAGAGAGTGTACAACCGTGGGGCCAAGACCCGTACTTTTTCCCCGGGGGATAGGGTCTTGGTGCTATTCCCTACGGTTGAAAGCAAATTTCTGGCCAAATCGCAAGGTCCATATGAAGTAATTGAAAAAATTAGTGAGGTGAACTACAGGGTTAGACAGCCAGGAAGGCGAAAGCCGGAGCAGATCTATCACGTCAATCTGCTGAAAGCCTGGAGGGATAGGGAATCCCTAGTCGCAGAGACTTTGTCACAAGTACAGCCTGATTACTTAGTTCCTGAGGTTGGAATAGCAGACACCTTATCGAAACCCCAACAACAGGAGGTTAAAGAGTTTGTACTTCGTAACAAAGAGATTTTCTCTGAGCTTCCGGGACAAACATCTGGCGTAGAGCATGACATTATCACCCCGCCAGGAGAAAGGGTAAAACTAAAACCTTATAGAATACCAGAGGCCCGACGGGAGGCAATACGTGGGGGGGGTTCAAAGGATGTTGGAATTGGGTGTGATAGAGGAGTCCCAGAGTGACTGGTCCAGTCCTATCGTACTAGTGCCCAAACCTGATGGGAGCTGGCGGTTTTGTAACGATTTTCGACAATTAAATAAAGTTACAAAATTTGACACCTACCCCATGCCGTGTATATATATATATGACAACTCTTGATCTCACCAAAGGGTATTGGCAAATTCCCCTGGCCGAGTCGGCCAAGGAGAAAACTGCGTTTGTAACCCCAGATGGGGCATTCCAATATAAGAGAATGCCGTTTGGGTTACAGAATGCACCGGCAACATTCCAGCGGAAAATGGATAAGATTCTGAGGCCCCATCAGAAATATGCTGCAGCTTACCTGGATGATGTGATTATCCATAGCACAGACTGGGTCTCACATTTGCCGAAAGTACAAGCAGTCCTAGACTCTATCCGGGAAGCTGGGTTTACGGCCAATCCAAAGAAGTGTACCATTGGACAGGAGGAGGCCAAATATCTTGGGTACACTATTGGGAGGGGGGTGATAAAACCCCAAGTCAATAAAGTCGAGGCCATACAGAGTTGGCCACGTCCCAACAGCAAGAAACAGGTACGAGCCTTTCTGGGAATCGCTGGCTATTATCGACGATTCATTCCCCATTTTGCTTCTCAGGCTGTGCCCCTCACCAACCTGACAAAAGGGAAAGAGTCTGTCATGGTTAAATGGTCCCCAGAGGCTGAAGAAGCATTTCAGTCCTTAAAAACAGCCTTATGTAGCCAGCCAGTGTTGTACTCACCAGACTTCTCTAAGGACTTTGTTGTACAAACTGATGCATCAGACGTTGGGTTAGGAGCAGTGTTATCCCAGGTCTGGAACGGGGAAGAGCACCCAGTCATTTACCTCAGCAGGAAGTTGAAGTCCCATGAGGTAAATTACGCCACGATTGAGAAGGAATGTTTAGCAGTGAAGTGGGCTCTAGATTCCCTTCGGTACTATCTGCTAGGTAGGCACTTTGACCTGGTGACTGATCACGCTCCTTTAAAGTGGATGGCTCAGAACAAGGAGACCAATAGAAGGGTAAATAGGTGGTTCCTGGCCCTACAAGAATTTAACTTTACAGTTAAGCATCGCCCTGGTGTTAAAATGGGGAATGTGGATGCTTTGTCTCGGATACATGCGTGTCTGACTGCTTGTGTTACAACCCCAAGGTTGAAACAAGAGGGGGGGGGGGTATGTGGCAGCACGCAGGTAAAGTCACCTGGTTGTATCCAGGATGGGAAATATGTGTGCCCTAGATTCAGGCTTTATGCAGACTTTTACAATTATAGGGGAAGAGTTAATGAGCCCAGCTGAAGTAAGTGGGCTCATTAAGACCTCTACAAAAAACCCCAGCATGCTTAGGGAGATGCTCCATCCTGGAACCAGTTTTGTGTTGTATAGACTGGGGAGTGTGATATCTGTTCTGTGTGGTGAGTTAACGCCTGTGTGGCAAACCTCTACAACAGAGACAGGGACTGGTGCAGCACAAGGCTGCACTCAGTTGTTAGACAGGGAATCTAAGTGTGTAGTTAGAGGTCAAGCTGACCAGGATTTATTTTCATGTTTTATTTTTGTTTGGCTGTTATATGTATCACTGCATGTAGCATAAATAAACTGCATCTTTTGTTTTTTGCACCTACAACGCTGTCTGCTGTGCCTGATTTTGTGTTGTGAACCCATCCAGGGGGTCACACACACCCGCTGCCGAGCTAACCCCTCACAATATATATTGTGCCAAACGTACAGTGAAAACAAAACAATATGGCGTTGAACTGGCAGTAATACACACAGAACGATATGGCATTAAACTGGCAGTAACGCACACAAAACGATATGGCGTTAAACTGGCAGTAATGCACACAAAACGATATGGCGTTAAACTGGCAGTAACGCACACAGAAGTAAATGGCGTTAAACTGGCAGTAACGCAATCAAATAGACGGTGTTCAACTGTCACTACACTGACGCTATCTAAACTGTGTCTACTCTAGCTATACAATAATGTAAAGATTACTGACATGGTCTCACTACACTACAGTGAAACTATCTGAGCTGTCCCTATTCTAACTGCACACTATGCAAAGCTGCATGATAGTCCTCCTCACTACACTCACACTATCCCTAGACTGACACTAAACTAATATTCTACACTGACAATTGAAGCAAAATAGCACAGTATAGCACACTAATTAACTAATAGCACTGAACAGAGCCCTGTTCTATCTCTCTCCACGCCGAAATCACACTGAAAATGGCTTCCATTGAAAGAATACTTTTATACTGTGGGGCGGAAATGAGCCATGATTGGATAAAGTCATGATGACAGTGTCCAATCATGGCTCTGACAGTGTTCTGTGCCCTGGTTGGCTGAAGCTTTCACTGCTTCAGCCAATCAGGGCTTGCAATGCATTGTTCAGCCCCACAATACATTGTGATCGGTTTGGGGGGCCGAACAAACGGCCGAACTACCCGTTTGTTCAGTTGTTCGCCGAACGACCGAACAACGAAAGTTTGACCCGAACTTATGCTCGGGCCGAACCATTTGCCCATCCCTATTTAGCATTGAATAATTGAAAGAAAGTTGGGACAAGTTGAGGCAAGTGGCAGCTAAACAAGACAAAATATATATACAGTGACTAAATTACTTTATTTACATAAAAGAGGGTATAGAATCGCACTGAGTATGCAGTACATTAAAAGCCACTACATAATCTATTCTATTATTCAATTGAATCAGGGATGGAGGCATATATATTGAATCAGGGATGGAGGCATATATATTGAATCAGGGATGGAGGCATATATATTGAATCAGGGATGGAGGCATATATTGCTGACTGGCGCACACAGATGTACGTCGGCAGAATGGCACAGGCAGGCAAATGGGCGTACAGGTACATCCTTGTAAATTGCTGCCACGCCCGCCACACTCCGCGGGAGCGTACCCACGGGTCCTGGGAACTCTGTAAAATTAATAATAAAAATGCCATAAAACTATCCCGCATTTTGTAGACACTATAACTTTTGCTCAAACCAATCTATATACGCTTATTACGATTTTATTTATTTTTTTACCAAAAATATGTAGAAGAATACATATCGGCCTAAACTGAGGAAAAAAATAGTTTTTTTAATATATTTTTGGGGGATATTTATTATAGCAAAAAGTAAAAAATATTGCGTTTTTTTTGTCAAAATTGTCGCTCTGTTTTTGTTTATAGTGCAAAAAAATAAAAACTGCAGAGGTGATCAAATACCACCAAAAGAAAGCTCTATTTGTGGGAAAAAAATTGTAGCATTAGTGAAATGAAAGATAGGCGGTTGTCAGCTTGGTTGAAATGAAAGGGAAATCAAAGTCCACTACATTTTAAATAGTCATCTTTTCCTCAACCTGTTACATCTGGTAAGTCATTTGTGAATATCAAAAGCAAGATTTCAAAGGTCACAATGTCTATTATCTATATCCCCATTTAAACATTAAACATTAGTGAAAAAGAGCAAAAAATATGTAAAAAGGTTAAAGTTTTCTCTAAACTTTAACAAGAAACCTGCTGACAAAGATGGGAAAATCTGGGTTTTATCTCAGAATATCTGAGAAATAGAAACCTATCATCAGCTGATGGATACTTCCTCTTATCTAAAACTGAAATCAGTCTAACCGCATGAAAAGGTTCCACCTACAGTTTAAGTCCTTGTTAAAGTAGAACTTATTTTTTTTACATTTTGGATAGAGTTATGCCCTGTACACACGTCGGAATAAACTCTGATGCCACGTACTGTGAGGGGTTAGCTCGGCAGCGGGTGTGTGTGACCCCCTGGATGGGTTCACAACACAAAATCAGGCACAGCAGACAGCGTTGTAGGTGCAAAAAACAAAAGATGCGGTTTATTCATGCAGTGAAACATATAACAGCCAAACAAAAATAAAACATGAAAATAAATCCTTGGTCAGCTTGACCTCTAATTACACACTTATTTTCCCTGTCTATCAACTGAGTGCAGCCTTGTGCAGCACCAGTCCCTGTCTCTGTTGTAGAGGTTTGACACACAGGCGTTAACTCACCGCACAGAACAAGTGTCACACTCCCCAGTCTATACAACACAAAACTGGTTCCAGGTTGGAGCATCTCCCTAAGCATGTTGGGGTTTTTTGTAGAGGTCTTAATGAGCCCACTTGCTTCAGCTGGGCTCATTAACTCTTCCCCTCTAGTTGTACAAGTCTGCATAAAGCCTGAATCTAGGGCACACATATTTCCCATCCTGGATACAACCAGGTGACTTTACCTGCGTGCTGCCACATACCCCCCCCCCCTCTTGTTTCAACCTTGGGGTTGTAACACAAGCAGTCAGACACGCATGTATCCGAGACAAAGCATCCACATTCCCCATTTTAGCACCAGGGCGATGCTTAACTGTAAAGTTAAATTCTTGTAGGGCCAGGAACCACCTATTTACCCTTCTATTAGTCTCCTTGTTCTGAGCCATCCACTTTAACCACTTTCAGACCGGACCAATTTGCTGGTCAAAGACCAGACCACTTTTTGCGATTCGGCACTGCGTCGCTTTAACTGACAATTGCGCGGTCGTGCGACGTGGCTCCCAAACAAAATTAACGTCCTTTTTTTCCCACAAATAGAGCTTTCTTTTGGTGGTATTTGATCACCCCTGCGGTTTTTATTTTTTGCGCTATAAACAAAAATAGAGCGATAATTTTTAAAAAAACGCATTATTTTTTACTTTTTGTAATAATAAATATCCCCCAAAAATATATAAAAAAACATTTTTTTCCCTCAGTTTAGGCCGATACGTATTCTTCTACATATTTTTGGTAAAAAAAATCGCAATAAGCGATTATTGATTGGTTTGCGCAAAAGTTATAGCGTTTACAAAATAGGGATAGTTTTATAGCATTTTTATTAATAATTTTTTATTATTTTTTTTTTTACTAGTAATGGCGGCGATCTGCGATTTTTATTGTGACTGCGACATTGTGGGGGACCCATCGGACATTTTTGACACATTTTTGGGACCATTGTCATTTATACAGTAATCACTGCTATATAAATGCAGTGATTCCTGTGTAAATGACACTGGCAGTGAAAGGGTTAACCAGTGGGTGGCAGTGTAGGGGTTAAGTGTTCCTAGGGGTGTGTTACTAACTGTGGGGGGGTTGGGCTTTCATTTAGTGTACACTGATCTCTGCTCCAATCACATGGAGCAGAGATCAGCGTCACTAGTTGCTAGGCAGAATGGAAAAATGTTGTTTATACAGCATTTCCTCCATCCGGCCGCTCCGTGAGACGATCGCGGGGATGCCCGCGGCGATCGAGTCCGCGGGTCCCGCGACCGGACTCACGGGGGTCCCGACCAGCGCGCTCCCGATGGCACGGCGGCAACGAATATTGGATGTACATGTACGCCAATATGCCTGCCCGTGCCATTCTGTCGACGTACATCGTCGTACGCTGGTCGGGAAGTGGTTAAAGGAGCGTGATCAGTCACCAGGTCAAAGTGCCTACCTAGCAGATACTACCGAAGGCAATCTAGAGCCCATTTCACTGCTAAACATTCCTTCTCAATCGTGGAGTAATTTACCTCATGGGACTTCAACTTCCTGCTGAGGTAAATGACTGGGTGCTCTTCCCCGTTCCAGACCTGGGATAACACTGCTCCTAACCCAACGTCTTTATCCAATCATGGCTCATTCCCGCCCCACAGTATAAAAGTATTCTTTCAATGGAAGCCATTTTCAGTGTGATTTCGGCGTGGAGAGAGATAGAACAGGGCTCTGTTCAGTGCTATTAGTTAATTAGTGTGCTATACTGTGCTATTTTGCTTCAATTGTCAGTGTAGAATATTAGTTTAGTGTCAGTCTAGGGATAGTGTGAGTGTAGTGAGGAGGACTATCATGCAGCTTTGCATAGTGTGCAGTTAGAATAGGGACAGCTCAGATAGTTTCACTGTAGTGTAGTGAGACCATGTCAGTAATCTTTACATTATTGTATAGCTAGAGTAGACACAGTTTAGATAGCGTCAGTGTAGTGACAGTTGAACACCGTCTATTTGATTGCGTTACTGCCAGTTTAACGCCATTTACTTCTGTGTGCGTTACTGCCAGTTTAACGCCATATTGTTTTGTGTGCATTACTGCCAGTTTAACGCCATATCGTTTTGTGTGCGTTACTGCCAGTTTAATGCCATATCGTTCTGTGTGTATTACTGCCAGTTCAACGCCATATTGTTTTGTTTTCACTGTACGTTTGGCACAATATATATTGTGAGGGGTTAGCTCGGCAGCGGGTGTGTGTGACCCCCTGGATGGGTTCACAACACAAAATCAGGCACAGCAGACAGCGTTGTAGGTGCAAAAAACAAAAGATGCGGTTTATTTATGCTACATGCAGTGATACATATAACAGCCAAACAAAAATAAAACATGAAAATAAATCCTGGTCAGCTTGACCTCTAACTACACACTTAGATTCCCTGTCTAACAACTGAGTGCAGCCTTGTGCTGCACCAGTCCCTGTCTCTGTTGTAGAGGTTTGCCACACAGGCGTTAACTCACCGCACAGAACAGATATCACACTCCCCAGTCTATACAACACAAAACTGGTTCCAGGATGGAGCATCTCCCTAAGCATGCTGGGGTTTTTTGTAGAGGTCTTAATGAGCCCACTTACTTCAGTTGGGCTCATTAACTCTTCCCCTATAATTGTAAAAGTCTGCATAAAGCCTGAATCTAGGGCACACATATTTCCCATCCTGGATACAACCAGGTGACTTTACCTGCATGCTGCCACATACCCCCCCCTCTTGTTTCAACCTTGGGGTTGTAACACAAGCAGTCAGACACGCATGTATCCGAGACAAAGCATCCACATTCCCCATTTTAACACCAGGGCGATGCTTAACTGTAAAGTTAAATTCTTGTAGGGCCAGGAACCACCTATTTACCCTTCTATTGGTCTCCTTGTTCTGAGCCATCCACTTTAAAGGAGCGTGATCAGTCACCAGGTCAAAGTGCCTACCTAGCAGATAGTACCGAAGGGAATCTAGAGCCCACTTCACTGCTAAACATTCCTTCTCAATCGTGGCGTAATTTACCTCATGGGACTTCAACTTCCTGCTGAGGTAAATGACTGGGTGCTCTTCCCCGTTCCAGACCTGGGATAACACTGCTCCTAACCCAACGTCTGATGCATCAGTTTGTACAACAAAGTCCTTAGAGAAGTCTGGTGAGTACAACACTGGCTGGCTACATAAGGCTGTTTTTAAGGACTGAAATGCTTCTTCAGCCTCTGGGGACCATTTAACCATGACAGACTCTTTCCCTTTTGTCAGGTTGGTGAGGGGCACAGCCTGAGAAGCAAAATGGGGAATGAATCGTCGATAATAGCCAGCGATTCCCAGAAAGGCTCGTACCTGTTTCTTGCTGTTGGGACGTGGCCAACTCTGTATGGCCTCGACTTTATTGACTTGGGGTTTTATCACCCCCCTCCCAATAGTGTACCCAAGATATTTGGCCTCCTCCTGTCCAATGGTACACTTCTTTGGATTGGCCGTAAACCCAGCTTCCCGGATAGAGTCTAGGACTGCTTGTACTTTTGGCAAATGTGAGACCCAGTCTGTGCTATGGATAATCACATCATCCAGGTAAGCTGCAGCATATTTCTGATGGGGCCTCAGAATCTTATCCATTTTCCGCTGGAATGTTGCCGGTGCATTCTGTAACCCAAACGGCATTCTCTTATATTGGAATGCCCCATCTGGGGTTACAAACGCAGTTTTCTCCTTGGCCGACTTGGCCAGGGGAATTTGCCAATACCCTTTGGTGAGATCAAGAGTTGTCATATATCGGGCTGTTCCCAGCCGGTCAATCAACTCATCTATACGCGGCATGGGGTAGGTGTCAAATTTTGTAACTTTATTCAATTGTCGAAAATCGTTACAAAACCGCCAGCTCCCATCAGGTTTGGGCACTAGTACGATAGGACTGGACCAGTCACTCTGGGACTCCTCTATCACGCCCAATTCCAGCATCCTTTGAACCTCCCCACGTATTGCCTCCCGTCGGGCCTCTGGTATTCTATAAGGTTTTAGTTTTACCCTTTCTCTTGGCGGGGTGATAATGTCATGCTCTACGCCAGATGTTTGTCCCGGCAGCTCAGAGAAAATCTCTTTGTTACGAAGTACAAACTCTTTAACCTCCTGTTGTTGGGCTTTCGATAAGGTGTCTGCTATTCAAACCTCAGGAACTAAGCAATCAGGCTGTGCTTGTGACAAAGTCTCTGCGACTAGGGATTCCCTATCCCTCCAGGCTTTCAGCAGATTGACGTGATAGATCTGCTCCGGCTTTCGCCTTCCTGGCTGTCTAACCCTGTAGTTCACCTCACTAATTTTTTCAATTACTTCGTATGGACCTTGCCATTTGGCCAGAAATTTGCTTTCAACCGTAGGGACTAGCACCAAGACCCTATCTCCCGGGGAAAAAGTACGGGTCTTGGCCCCACGGTTGTACACTCTCTGCTGTGCTAACTGCGCTTGGGTCAAATGTTCCTTTACGATTGGCATTACCTGTGCAATTCTATCTTGCATCAGGGCGACATGCTCAATCACGCTCCTGTGAGGAGAACTCTCATTTTTCCCAAGTTTCCTTGGCGATATCCAGCAGCCCTCTTGGGTGTCTCCCATAGAGCAACTCGAAGGGTGAGAAACCCGTAGAGGATTAGGGTGCCTCCCTAATGGCAAACATCAGATAGGGTATTAGACAGTCCCAATTCTTTCCATCTTTATCCACCACCTTCTTTAACATTTGTTTTAGGGTTTTGTTGAATCTTTCAACCAACCCATCTGTTTGGGGGTGATACACAGATGTACGCAATTGTGTCACTTTGTACAACTTGCATAGTTCTTTCATAACCCTGGACATAAAGGGTGTACCTTGGTCCGTAAGCAGTTCCTTACAAATACCCACGCGGCTAAAAACAAGAGATAGCTCTTTGGCTATGGTTTTGGCCGAGGTATTTCGAAGAGGAATTGCTTCCGGATAACGGGTGGCATAGTCCAATATAACCAAAATGTACTGATGCCCCCTAGCAGACTTCATTATCGGACCTACCAAATCCATTGCGATCCTCTCAAAGGGGACCTCAATGATAGGAAGAGGTACCAGCGGGTTACGGAAATGTGGCATAGGTGCCGACTTCTGACACACAGGGCAGGAGGAACAATAATTTTCTGTTTCCTTCATGACCCCAGGCCAATAGAATCTCTGCAGTACCCTCTCTCTGGTTTTCTCGGCCCCCAGATGACCTCCCAGAATGTGCCCATGGGCCAATTCTAACACCAACTTCCTGTAAGGTTTGGGAACTACAAGTTGCTCAATGGTTTCTTCTGCCCTTTGAGCCACTCGATACAGCAGGTCCCTTTCCATAGTGAAGTACGGATAAGTGCAAGTCTTATCTGGGTTCACTAACTCACCATCTATTTTCACCACATTTTCCCGTGCCTTTATTAGGGTGGGATCTTTTAACTGTTCTGTGGCAAAATTTTCCCTGTGAACCTCAAGATCTGAAAACTCCACAGACGGCATGTTTTCATCTGAGGATGTTGGCTCCTCCCCAGTTTCTCGAGTTTCCCCCGCCAATACCGACAAGGGAAATTCAGGAGAGTCCTCACCACTCCCAGAGGAATTCTGGTCATCTTCCTGGTCTATAGGGGCACCAGTGGGGAGCTCAGGACAATCCCAGAGTTCCCAGAATTTTGGAAAATCCCTTCCCACAATAGCATCATGTGGTAAGTGAGACACTAACCCCACCTGATGAGAGAGGTTACCTTTAGGGGTCTCAAAAAACACTGAAGTTACAGGATACTCTCGGGTGTCCCCATGCACACAAATAACAGCCACCTTGTTCTTCCCAGAGACCTCTGTAGTAACTAATTCAGCTTTTATCAATGTTACCAGGCTACCTGAATCCAGCAACACATCAACATTTCTACCATTAATACACATTTTACATAAATGTTTCTCAGGTCCCCGAATGGCAGTGCATGCAACTGTCGCAAACAGCAACTGACGTCTCTCCCTTATAAAGTCACATTGCATAGGCTCATCCACAACGGGGCAATTGGCTGCAATATGTCCCTCTTGGCGGCAGCGGTAGCAAATAATCTTTTTCGCTGCCTCTTGCAGCCTGGGCTTCCCGGGCTGATCCCGCCAGACCTTAGGTAGAACTCCCACTCTTTCACTCTCTCCACCCTCACCCCTTGGAGTCATCTTACCCGCCACTGGGGATGATCTGGTCTTAGGATGGAAAGTCCGTGAGTCCCTGGAAGAGGTGGTCAAGTTCTCTGTAGCCAAGTACCTCTCAACCAGATCCACAAGTTTATCTGCATTTTCTGGGTCTCCATGGCTTACCCATTTTTGGATGGCAGTAGGAAGAGCTCTCAGGAAACGATCCATAACCACACGTTCCACAATGTTTGGTGCGGTCAAAATCTCTGGCTGCAGCCACTTCCTGCTCAGGTGAATGAGATCATACATTTGAGATCTGGGGGGTTTTCCAACCTGAAAAGTCCAATTATGCACACGCTGAGCCCGGACGGCCAGGGTGACACCCAGCCGTGCCAATATTTCTGTTTTTAGTACCACATAGTCTTTTGCTTGGTCAGGCTCTAGGTCATAATAAGCCTTCTGCGATTCCCCAGTTAACAGAGGGGCCACCAGTCCAGCCCATTGCTCCTTAGGCCACTTTTCCCTTTCAGCAGTCCTTTCAAATGTGGTCAAAAACACCTCCGGATCATCCTCTCCAGTCATTTTTGTCAGTAAACGGCTCACACCAAAGGATGCAGTATTATTGTAACCACTTGCTTCATTGGTCTGCGGACGTTGCTGTATCAATGTCTCTATTTGCTGTTGAAAACTCTGCTCTTGCTTCTGCAACAGGTCTATGAAGCGGGCTTCAGATCGCTGCTGGGCTTGTTGCTGAGCTTCCAAACTCTGCTGCAAAGTTGCATTTATCTGCTGCTGGGCTTGTTGCTGAGCTTCCAGACTCTGCTGGTAAGCCTTCTGCTGAGCTTCCAGACTCTGCTGCAAAGTTGCATTTGTCTGTTGTTGAGCTGCAAGGCTCCTTTGTAAACCCGCATTTGTTTGCTGCTGATTTGCATTTGCTTGCTGCTGATTTGCATTTGCTAGAGCCAGCTGTCTCAGTATCTCCTCCATGCTGGCCTTAAAAAAAAACTGCCAAAATTCTCCACCAACTGTGAGGGGTTAGCTCGGCAGCGGGTGTGTGTGACCCCCTGGATGGGTTCACAACACAAAATCAGGCACAGCAGACAGCGTTGTAGGTGCAAAAAACAAAAGATGCGGTTTATTCATGCAGTGAAACATATAACAGCCAAACAAAAATAAAACATGAAAATAAATCCTTGGTCAGCTTGACCTCTAACTACACACTTATTTTCCCTGTCTATCAACTGAGTGCAGCCTTGTGCAGCACCAGTCCCTGTCTCTGTTGTAGAGGTTTGCCACACAGGCGTTAACTCACTGCACAGAACAAGTGTCACACTCCCCAGTCTATACAACACAAAACTGGTTCCAGGTTGGAGCATCTCCCTAAGCATGCTGGGGTTTTTTGTAGAGGTCTTAATGAGCCCACTTGCTTCAGCTGGGCTCATTAACTCTTCCCCTCTAGTTGTACAAGTCTGCATAAAGCCTGAATCTAGGGCACACATATTTCCCATCCTGGATACAACCAGGTGACTTTACCTGCGTGCTGCCACAGTACACACGATCGGACTTTCCGGCGGCCTTAGTCCGGCAGACAATCCGACGGACTTTGCAGCTGAGGTCTGCCGGACTTTCAAGCGAATGGACTTGGCCACACACGATCACTCCAAAAGTCAGACGGATTCGAAAGTGATGACGTAGAATAAGGAAGTTCATAGCCAGTAGCTATAGCTGCCCTAGCGTCGGTTTTAGTCCGTCGGACTAGCACACAGACAAATGGATTGTCCGCTAAAAGCCGAGTCCGGTAGACCATTTCTAGGCCCGCTGGACTTTTGGGAAGAAAAAGTCTGCTGGAGCCCACACACGATCGAATTGTCCGACGGACTCTGGTCTACCGGACTAAGTCCACCGGAAAGTCCGATCGTGTGTACGCGGCATAAAGGTTTTTCCGACGGAGTTCCGACAGAATTCCGCTGAAACTGCCTTGCGTACAAACGATCACACCAAAGTCTGATTGTCAAGAACGCGTTGACGTACAACATATACGACGGGACTGGAAAAAGGAAGTTCAATAGCCAGTAGCCAATAGCTTCTGTCTCATACTTGCTTCAGAGCATGCGTCGTTTTTGGTTCGTCGAAACAGCATACAGACGAGCGATTTTCCAGATAGGAATTGGTTCCGTCGGAAATATTTAGAACATGTTCTATTTCTAGGTCCATCAGAATTTTCGACATAAAAAGTCTGATGGGGCATACACACGATCGGAACCCTGAAAAGCTTCCATCTGACTTTTTCTGTCGGACATTTCGCTCGTGTGTACGCGGCATAAGAGAGGGTTCTAACCTCTGTCAGTTTTTTTTGCCACCTGTGTCTCATTGGTGGGATTCCTCTTCACTTCCTGTCTCATAGCCAAACAGGGAGAGGAAATATCTTCAAAGTGAGGGGATCCTGGGGTGTTACCAGAACTTTCCTCATTGGAAGATTTCCCCTCTATTTATGTTTTGGGGACAACCCAAAATTTGAGATTTTCTTTCACTTATAACAGTAAACAGGACAAATAGAGAATCTTCCCACAGGGGGCAGAAACAGCAATACAATCCTGAAAATAAAATAATCCCTCTGCACTATATCCAAGGCTAAAAAAAAGTTTTGCCTTTAACCACTTCAATACCGGGCCCTTTTCACTTTTTACTGTACCCAAACAAAATTTTTTAACCGCTTGCCGATCGCCTCACGCCGATATACATTGGCGGAAGGGCTCGTACAGGCAAACTAGAGGTGGCCTGCAGACGCACGCGGCAAGCTCCTCGAGTTAGGTCATGGGTCCCGCAGACTCGATCGCCGCGGGGATACCCGCGACCATCTCAGGAAGAGGAAGAATGGGGAGATGCTAATGTAAACAAGCATCTCCTTGTTCTGCCTAGTGACAGTGTCACTGATCTCTGCTCCCTGTGATCAGGAGCTATGATCAGAGATGTGTCATATGTAGCCACACCTCCCCACAGTTAGAAACACTCCCCAGGACACACTTAATCCCTTAACTTCCCCCTATGGGTTAACCCCTTCACTGCCAGTGTCATTTACACAGGAATCAGTGCATTTGTATAGCACTGATTGCTGTATAAATGACAATGGTCCCAAATGTCCGATCTGCCCGCCATAATGTCGCAGTCGCGATAAAAATTGCTGATCGCCGCCATTTCTAGTAAAAAAAAAATATTAATAAAAATGCCATAAAACTATCCCTTATTTTGTAAACGCTATAACTTTTACGCAAACCAATCAATAAACGCTTATTGCAATTTTTTTTAAAAATATGTAGAAGAATACGTATCGGCCTAAACTGAGGGAAAAATTTTTTTAAATATATTTTTGGGGGATATTTATTATAGCAAAATTTAAAAAATAATGCGGCACAGATAAGGCTACACCAAGGAGGTGGCACTGGTGAGGTGGTACTGATGGGCACTGAAGATGGGCACTGATAGGCAGCAATGATGGGTACTAATAGGGGGCATAGATATGCAGCACTGATGAGCATTGATAGGTGACACTGATGGGCACTCATAGGTGGCACTGGTGGGCACTCATAGGTGGCACTGGTGGGCACTGATAGGTACTTATGGGTGACACTGATAGGCGGCATTGATAGGCAGCACTGATAGATGGCACTAATAGGCAGCATCACTGATGGCACTGGCAGCATTGCTGATGGGCACTGGCATCTGCCTGGGCACTGATTGGCATCTGCCTAGGAACTGATTGGCATACCTGGTGGGTGTCCTTTGTGGGCATCCCTGGTGGTCCTGACGGCATCTCTCGTGGGCCTGGGCAGGCTTCCACGGGGGGGGGGGGGGGCTGCGCTGATAAACAATCAGCACAGACCCCCCATATCAGGAGAGCCACCGATCACCTCTCCTCTACGCGCGATTGTCAGACGAGAGTGAGGAAAAGCCGATAAACGGCTCTTCCTGTTTACACTGTGATCAGCCGTTATTGGACACGGTTGATTACATTGTAAAGAGCCTCCGTCAGAGGCTCTTTACTGAGATCGGTGTAGACTGACACAACACACCACCGATCGCCGAGCTGCGTGCCCCCCAGGCATGCGATTGCGGCTTATCCTGCTGGAGCCCATATGACACCCATTCAGGATAACTGAACCACTGCCCGGCCGTCATTTTGTTATAAACCGGGCGGAAAGTGGTTAATTATACTTTGTTGAAGTACAAAAGGGTGGGGACGAGCCCCACTCTGTGAGGTTGATTTACTACAGGCAAATAGACTGTGCAGTTGCTCCAGAGCTTATTAACTGCTTTCCGAACGGCTCCTGTATATATACGGTGGCAGAATGGCGCTCCTGCGCTAATCGCCGTATATATAAGGTGTCTTCTTTAAGAGCCATAGCAGACACGCGCATGCGCTGCACAGCAGGAAACACGATGTGCTTGGCCAGTGGGCGTGATCGCCGCTGGCCACCTGCGATTGTGTGCACGAGAGCAGGAATGGGGATTTGTGTGTGATATTTCTTGGACCTACAGGTAAGCCTTAATTTAGGCTTGACTGTAGGTCAAAGTGGTCTGTAAGGGTTTACAACCACTTTAAGGGTTTGTTCATACACAAGCCGGCTTGTCAATGCCTCAGCATTCACACAGCCATTGTGAATAATCCCCATAATGGGGTTGATTTACTAAATCTGGAGAGTGCAAGATCTGGTGCAGCTCTGCATAGAAACCAATCAGCTTTCAGTTTTTGTTTTTTTCAAAGCTTAAAGTGATACTAAAGTCTTGTTGTTTTTTGTTTAAAAATAATAAACATATTATACTTAGTTATAACGTGAGGGTAGGTTGGTGTCGCGCTGTTCTGGTTAAGACCCCATTCACACCTGAGCATTTTGTAGCTTGACGCCTGAAGCTACAAAACGCTGGAGGGGAAAAAATCCATTATTCTCAATGGAGATGGTTCATATCTCCACTCCAAGTCGCCTGAAGCCCTACGCCCAGGGCTCAAGTCCTGCGGGAACGCATGGGAACGGAGTTCCTGTACTTTTTCCACAACAGGAACTCAGTTCCCATTAGCAGCCATGTCCTGCAAGACTTTGAAGTATGTGAGCTGTGTGGCAGGTGCTACACCAGCAGCCACCGACACAGCTCGCAATAGTAAGTGCCGCACACCTGACCATTCAGACATTGCCAGTAGGGGGCCCCATGACAGCTTCCGCTTCGATCTACCTGTCAATCAGAGGTAGCTGACGGGTAGATCAGGTCCCTGCTGCTAAGAGATTGTATTTAGTCAGATCTCTCGTGATGCGCTCCTCCCTGCCGGCCCCTCCTGATTTTCTGTCTCCTCATCTCCCCCCCAGGCTCCTGCATACTTTCTATGTGTGTCCCGCTGAATCCCCCCCTCCTCTATCTCCAGTGCCATATGATGAGAGAACCCAGAGGAGGAGCACAGCTATTCTGCTCACAGGACATACAGGGAGAGAGGTGAGCTGAGGGAGGAACATCAGTTTGGGGTGGTAAGCTGAGCACAATACCTGGCAAAGTTTAATGCCAGGAGGGAAGTTTATGTGGAAATATGTGAAGGGTTGGAATAGCAGCGAGTGTGTGTTGGAGCCCTGCAGAGTTTGCAGCCCCCCAAGCAATACATCTCCTAAGCAGGAACACATCACTATCTCCCCAAGCATTCTGCCCAGATAATGTGCACTTCATTTATGACTTTTCTATTTAAAGAGGAAGTAAACCCTGATGAGTTTACTTCCTCTTTCATTCCCTGTAAAGGCAAAGCATAATGGACTACTATGCATCGCATAGTAGTCCATTATGTCTCACTTACCTGACACAGGAGCCAGCAAAGTCACCGCTATCCCCTGTAGTTCCGAGCGTCCATCTTCTTGGTGGGTCTCCGTGGGTCTCGCTGCTCCGGCGCTGTGATTCGCCAGAGCAGCGATGACGTCACTCCCGCGCATGCGCATGGGAGCCAAGACTCGCGCCATTGCCGTCATCGACGATGCCCCGCTCAGTGCGCCTGCGCGCCGCTGTCTACGGCGCATGCGCCGTAGATAGCGGTGCCCGCCTTTGGGTAAATATCTCCTAAACCGTATAGGTTTGGGAGATATTTCCTCGACCTACAGGTAAGCCTTAATCTAGGTTTACCTGTAGGTCAAAGTGGTTTGTAAGGGTTTACAACCACTTTAACCCTGTGTTATCCAAACTCTGTTCAATGAAAAGTGTAAACTCACCACATAAACACTCTATATACAAAATAACATTCCCCAATAAAGATCAGAACGTGATGTTCACATTTGCATGGAAGCACAATTGAATGAATGCTGATTATTCAGAGAATTACCGTATTTATGTTTATTGAGAATTTTTTTAAATGTATTAACAGTTAAGCTTCATACACACAATACGAAAATTGGATGAAAAATACCACTTTTGAAGCGTTCGTGCATATGAGCGTATCTTTTTTTTTCTTTTGGTGGGCGAGTGGATCTTGGGTGGGAGTTCCCACACTTTTTTCCCCAGGACTTGACCCCTGCCTACGCCTGAAGCTCAAACAAGTTCCAGACCCTTTTTTGTCGTGCGAATCGGGCTGATTTGGGCGTTTTACTTCTTTTAACATTGGTGACCTTTTTCCCTGCACAAATTTGCGGTAAAAAACGCGGTACAAATCGCGGTAAAAAACGCTGCAAAAACGCTTGAAAACACTACGCTCAGGTGTGAATGCAGCCTTAAGGTATTACACGGGAGGGGATAGTGGGAGAGGTATTTCTCACTCAAAGATATGGGGGAGGGGTATTATCCCTTAACACAATATGAAACTCTTCCCCTCTAGCTAGAAGTGCATATAATACAGTTATATTTATATAAATTATCAGACACTGAAATAAACCCAGGCTATTAAAAAAATTAAAAGATTTTCTTTTCTTTTTTATTAGTAAACACACTACAGGGGTGCCTGCACCTAGACCCCACACAAGAAATATAATACTTGTTTGACCAGAAAGGTAAGTTCAGTGTAATCGTGGTACACCAATACGAACAATATAGTCAGAAGAATTATCAGAAAAGTAAACGCACTGCAGAGCCAGATATGGTCAGCTGACTAAACATGCACCAGAATGGAAATATAAGCTTAGCTCCATCACCTTCAGCAGACCCAGCAAGCAAAAAAGTGCTATGTGCTAATAAAACCAGGGTAAATAAATAACAACTACATGTCTCTTGGTGCAGTGTATAAAACTTAATTTAAAATAAAAGTGAAATCAGGTGACCAAAATAGATTAATAAACGTGCTTATCATAAGATAGAATAAACATGATGTGAGAAAAAATGATAAAATTATAAAATCTGTTTCTAAACGAAAAATAAATACCCTACAGAGCCTCTAAATCAGGTATATAAGGTTTAACTTGTTGAGAAGTGCTAAGTGCAATAAATTAATAAATGTGAATTTCATAAGGTAGACCAAAACATAGTGTGGGAAAAAAAATGATAAAAGTAAATACCCTACAGAGCCACTAGATAAGTATGTTAAGCTTTTTAAAAAAAAAACACACAATTCCAAAAGTGCTAAGTGCAATAAAGATTAGGTACCGATACGCTAAAGAGACTCTAAAGCAACATATGTGAAAGCAAAAGTGCATAAGTATCAAAATAATAAACACACTACAGAGCCAAGTTCATATGTGCAGTGAGCTGCACGTGGATCAGCAAGCTGCTGAATCTACTTTAGCAAATTAGTCCAACACACAGGTGATGGGAGGGAACAGTGAGGGCACTTCAACAGTATATATATATATATATATATATATATATATATATATATATATATATATATATAGTTCCTCAAGGTGCTTGTATTTTTGTTGTAACTGTGCAATCTGATTGGAGAAACACCGCTTCCCAGTGGATTCCTTTTTTCGTGACCATACACTCAGGTGGGCAGTGGCCCCTTACCTTATGGTAAGGCAAAAAATGCTTAAGCTGGAGGTCTCTTTAAGGTTCTTCCCACCAGGTTAAAACTTCTCCTTTCCAATGTGTTTGGAGCTCCAGGGGACCATAGTAAATTAATACAAGAGGGGTACCATAGTGTAGTCATTTTGAATGATAACCAGTTTATTACAGAAAATTACACAATTTTTCATTCATAAAATATCAGTGTAAAAACGAGTAGCGAGCTCGTATCTCTATGCAGCAGCAGAGGGCGTCCTTCCCGTCCCTACGCGTGGCATCACATCACGTGACTTCATCAGGGGATCATACTTACCTGCTCTGGGTAATGATTTACACAGAGCAGCCCAGATCCTCCTCTTCGCTTCCTCGCCGGAGCTCCTGCCCCCTCCCTCCTGCCGAGTGCCCCGACAGCAAGCAGCTTGCTATGGGGGGAGCCAAGCCGAAACCTCCGCCCTGTGTGTCCATTCAGACACGGAGCCATGGCTTGGCTCTGCCTGCTCTCTCTCCTCATTGCCTCACTGACTTTCACAGCAGCAGGAGCCAATGGAGCTCGCTCCTGTGTTTCAGCCAATCAGGAAGGAGTGTCCTAGGCAGCCGAGTCTCTTGTGCAACATTGTTGAATTGAGATGGGCTCAGGTAAGTATTAGGGGGGCTGAAGGAGGCTGATGCACACAGAAGTTTTTTTTATCTTAAAATGGTTGTTTCATATCACTGTATATCAATCCAGTGATGTGCAGGAGAGCCAGGGGAGGGCTTTCAGCCTTAGACCTGGGGGCAAGTCCAGTCAAGTGGTCCAATGAACCACCGAATCAGCTCACCATTCATGCCCACTTGGTTTTGCAGCCTCACCAGTGCCCATCAGTGCAGCCTCACCAGTGTCCATCCAATGCAGCCTCACCAGTGTCCATCCAATGCAGCCTTACCAGCACCCATTTAATGCAGCCTTACCAGTGCCCATCCAATGCAGCCTTAGCAGTGCATATCAAATGCAGCCTAATCAGCACCCATCAATGCAGCCTTAGCAGTGCATATCAAATGCAGCCTAATCAGCACCCATCAATGCAACCTCACCAGTGCCCATCAATGCAGCCTCACCAGCGCCCATCAATGCAGCCTCACCAGCGCTCAATGCAGCCTCACCAGTGCCCATCGATGCTGGTAATGCAGCCTCACCAGTGCCCATCCCATCAGCTCTGCCTTACGTGTGCCCATCAATGCAGCCTGATCAGACAGCAGTGCAGCCTTGCCAGTGCATGAGGAGAGAGGAGAGCCGCCAGTTTACACAGTGCGGATATCTCCCGCTTACCTGGCTGTTGTCACATTAAGTTCCACCTCCTGGACCGGCTCCTAAGATGGATGTCACACGTCCTGTTATTGGACCAGTAAGACATCCATCACAGGAGCCGGTCCAAGAGGCAGGACTTCATGTCACTTGGCCGCGCCGGGTAAGTGGGAGATGGAGATCCCCACTCTGTGTAAACGCTCGCCCCCTCCTGCTCACCCCCCCCCCTTCTCAGAGGCAGCCTGCTGTGCACCGGCCCGAAAAGCTGCCCCAGGGCAGGTAGCCAATAGCCTTGAGTTTGCGGCCGACCCCAGGCCTTGGGACTCAGGGCTAATAATGGTCATTGGTAATACTGAGACCCGGGGCTTTTTGGGGGCACACTCAGAGTTATAGCCTGGGTCAGCCCCCCTCCCGATGCCACTGCCTACAGGCCATAGCTAGCACAGGACCCAAAGGCCATGGCCAGCACAGGACCTGACAGCCAAAGAGTGTTAAGGGCTATTTCCTAGTTTGAGGTTACTGGGTGGTGGGCAGGGCACAGGGGTGCATGGGGGTAGGGGAATGGGATGTGGGGGATGTCAGGGTCTGGGTCCCTAGCACGTGTATCCCCTGGTGTGCCTGGCCCTTGCTGCCTCTACCTGCCTCCAGTCCAAAGACTCCGGGAGTGTAGTGGAGGGTAAGCTGCTCTGAGACTCTCAGTCACTTCTCTCTGTGTGCTCGAAACTAGTTGCAACTTGCACTGTCTCACTCTTGGAGCCACTCCAGCCAGCACCCAGCACCCAGCTCCGAGCCTGAGCCAGTCACAGGACACGTCCCCTGGCACGCCCTGCCTCTGCCTGCCTCCGAGACTCCTGGGAGTTGTAGTTTTCTGCGCTCCTCAGTTCCACCCACCAGGAACTTGAGCACGGTCCAGACTACAACTCCCAGAATGCAGCGCAGTAGCCAGTCAGCCAGGCAGTCGGTGGCCACCGAGGCCGACTTTTACCATCTACAGGAAAAAAAAAAATAGCAGACAGGCAGTATGACCATTTTGAATATAAGGTATGTGGCCTGGGGAGGAAATTTCCACCCTGCTCCCTGACCCAGCACGCCCCTGAGGAGACCCAATGCTCTCCCGGGTCTCTCCCTCCTGTTTGGCTGAGATGCAGCAGCAGAAGCCATTGGCTTGCTGTGGGGGTGTTTCGTCACATATGGCGATCCATCACATTTTGCTACCAGCTGGACTGCGCATGCGTGACGCTGCCGTATGCATTCCACCCCTGAGTCCAGGTTCAAGCCCCACCATCCAAGTGGATATAGAGAGTGATCATATTTATGCCGAGCGAAGCAAGGCCGTCCCTGAAGCGTGGCGAGCGAAGCGAGGCCATGCCCGAAGAGTGGTGAGCAAATCCAATAGAGGCCCTATGTCAGAACGCATATGGTGGCGGCGCGCATGCGGACTCGAACAGGTAGAAAAATGTGATGGGTAGCTGAATGTGACGTGACGGGGCACTTAGCAAGGGGGAGGGGCCCAGAGTATCAGCAGGGGACTCAGGAAGAGGAGGATCAGGGCTGCTCTGTGGAAAACCACTGCACAGAGCAGGTAAGTAATAGGTTTGTTATTTTTTTAAATAAAAATTTAATGCATAGAATGCTTTAAGATAAAAAAAAAAAACCTTCTGCCTTTAGAACCACTTTAATTGAACAAGCTGAAGTTAGAAGCTGATTGGCTCTCATGCAGAGCTGTACCAGATTTTGCACTCTCCAGTTTTAGTTAATCAACCCCAATGTGTTTGACCATTAGCGCCATTTAGCTGCCTTACTTCTGTATTTTCCTGATTGCAGTATTTCACAAACCAAAGGGTCACCAGAACTAATAATGCCCCCATTGGAAGATTTCCTCATTATTCCTATTCTGGTGACAACCCAAAATTTGGGATTTTCTTTTACTCTCTATGATCACAGTTAACAGAACAAACTGAAAGGGTGAATCTCCCCAACAAGGACACAGACAGCAACAGAAACCTGCCAGGGGTTCTAATCCCTCTCCACTCATTAAACATTTTTGTTTATTTAAGTTATATATTTTACATATTTGACCTAAAACAGGTAGTCAGTAAGCAATGTCCCTCATTGTGAGAAAGTTGGGAGGTATATAACAGGCTCAATAAGGTCACGTAACTAGGGGAAAAATTACAATAAGATCCAATCGATTGGTGAATATGTGGGACAGAATGAATAATGTGTCACTTGGTTATAACATGGCCTCAGCCTGACCTGTACAATGCAGAATCATTTGTCACACGTGTGCCTGAAGAAACCCGCGGGCCTTTCCTGACGAGGCGTCAATCAGAACAATTACTGTGTGTCACCTGAAAAGTGTACTTTAGTAGCGCTAGTACTCTTGTCTGTATGGAGGACCTACTCAGACATCGTTATGTTATCCTTGCATGGCTGGTTCAAGGACAATTGCTGGAGGCCCTAAACTAAAAATGCACTAACTAGAGTGGTTAGTTTAAATAAAAAAAAGATTTAAAAAACTTGGTTACTAAGATCTCTTCAGTGCATATCAGCAAATAGGTACTTCAGCATCACAGTTTAACCCATCCGCTGCCAGAGCTATTTTCGTGTTATTTGCACACGTTTAAAAAATAATTTTAGGCCTGGAGATAAGTTAAAACCCCCTTTTCTATATAATTTGCCTTGCTCCTGGAGTGATCTAGGCTTAAAGGTGAAAAAACACCTGGCAGAGACACCCCCCTTTTTACTTACCTGTGCCCTGGAATTTGACCCGCTGTCTCTCTGACCGGGGTTCTCGGCTCTTGATTTGAAAGATCGATAGCAGCGCAGCCATTGGCGCCCGCTGCTGTCAATCAAATCCAATGATGCGAGCACCGGGGGCGGGGCCGAGTCATACATTCAGCGGCTATGGATGGCAAATGCTGGGCTTGGGAGCGCGCCTGCAAGGTAACTCCCTCGGGAGAGTGCTTCTCCCACGGGGTTATCAGATGTGGGGAGGAGCTGCGAGAGCCGCCGGGGGACCCCAGAAGAGGATGATCAGGGCCACTCTGTGCAAAACGAGCTGGACAGTGGAGGTAAGTATGATATGTTGGTTATTTAAAAAAAAAATCCTTACAATCACTTTAAGAAAGGGGCGGTGTCCCAAAATGCATTGCCATGCCCACCCTGCTTGCTTCCGCGCAGTTCTTGTTTTCTTTACCCCTTCCTGATATAGGCAAGTGTCACGTATCTTGTTGGAAGCTGAAGTGTTGGAAGGGCTCCCCTTGTGACTGAGTGCAGAGCATCTCTGAAGGTAGAGACAGAGTACTGCGCCCAAAGAAGCACAGGTCGCCAACTGTGAAGTAGCCTGAGGATCAGAGTAGATAAGGTACCAGAAGGAGACTTGACCATGCAGTGATGTCAGCAAGGCAGGAGACGCTTTGAGCAAGAGAATTCTTGACCAAGCAGAGATACCAGCAAGAGAGGTGTTACCCTAAATGTACTGGCAGAGCTTGACAAATGAGTGGAGCCAGTGGTGGATCCAGAGTCTAGTCTTGGGAGGGGCACTGCCAGAAAATAAGGTGTTGCTTACAGAACTGTATTTAACCTATCATACAGTCTGGCCACCCTTGATCGCTCCCCACAGAGATAGAACAGCGGTCTGCCGATGTAAACAAGGCAGACTGCTGTTCTGTCAGATATGAACAGAGTGATCTTGTGTTCCTGCTAACCAGGAACACAGATCACTCTGTTCATCTAGTGAATCCACCCCCCCACACAGTTAGCAAGTACCCCCTAGAGCAGTGATGGCGAACTTTGGCACCCCAGATGTTTTGGAACTACATTTCCCATGATGCTCCACTACACTGCAGAGTGCCAGAGCATCATGGGAAATGTAGTTCCAAAACATCTGGGGTGCCAAGGTTCGCTGTTAGTGTCATTAGTACAGTGACAGTGCATATGTTTAGCACTGATCACTGTATTAGTGTCACTGGTTCAAAAGTGTCAGTTAGGTGTCCGATCTGTCCGCCGCCATTACATAGTAAAAAATAAATAAATAAATATGCTGTAAATATATTCCCTATTTTGTAGACGCTATAAATTTTGTGAAAACCAGGGTTTACCAAAAATATGTGTGCTCTGGTGGGGGGAGGGGCTCCCATGCAGGAGCAATGGAGATGAGCAAGGTCCCGGTAATTGCAGGTAATTGCAGGCAGGGCAGCATCAGATGACAGTGTTCACTGCTTCTTCCGCCTGTGTACACGCCATGCTGCAACCTGCAGTGTGGAGAAGATGGAGGGAGGAGGTGGGTGAAGCCAACATTCTCATCTCAGGGGCGGAGAGGGAAGAAGGCTCCGCTCTGAATGCTGGGGCTCTCTTTCTCAGCTGCTCCGGCATGACTGACGTCACTGGTTGCTAGACGCCAGGCAGCCGGGGTGCTAACTAGACATGTGCGATTAGTTTCATGCGAAACGAAAATTCGTACAAATCTGAAATATGAATTTTTATGCATACGAATTTTGTTTACAAATTTCGGATCCAAATTCATAATGAAAATTCATAATTAACGAAAAGTTAACGAACCTAAAAGTTAAAAACCCAGGAAGTCAGCACAGCACAGGGACGGTGGGAACCCCTCATAATGATAAATTCATCATAACGAACTTTCGTTATTTTAACTAAAAGTTTAGGAACCTAATGAAAATTCGTATTTCGTACGAATCCAAATTGAATTTCGTACACGAATTATGAAATACGTTTTTTTTTTATACGGAACGAAACGAAACAAATTTTTGGACGGCGCCCATGTCTAGTGCTAGGGAAAACTAGAGGCCAAGCCAGCGGCATGGCTCCACCTCCTCCTCCACCTCCTCCGTCCTGGTCCATTATGACATTATACAGAGTCTCTCCCTCGGCGCCACTGATCGGCTGATGATACTGATGTGAGAGAGAGACTCTGCAGTCAGTCAGTGATATTTTCGAGGGGGGGGGGGGCAATTGCCCCATTGCCCCCCCCCCCCCTGGATCCACCCCTGAGTGGAGCAGGAAGCAGAGTCAGGAGCCAGAACTAGGGTCATACACCAGAGATCAGTCAGCAACAGGAGCAGAAGCGTAGTCAAGACCAAGCCGGGGTCATGCACAGTAAGCTGGGGTCAGAGCCAGAAGAGAAACCAAGGCAGGTCCAAGGGTAAGCCAGGTCAGCAACAGGAAATCCAAGAATACAACAACAAGGAAGCACAGGATATAGGGGACTGATGATCACCTAGCAACCTTTGGACCGAACCGTTGTCTTTAAATAGGTCACTGAATCTCAGAATCTGTCACACTTTGACGACCGCACCCACATGTGCACGGGTGTGCACCCAGGCACCAGTATGTAACCTTTGCATGCATTTCCACGCACATTAGTTTGACCAGGTTGGCAAATATGCCAGTTCTTCTGCGGTTCATCCTCTGACAACCAGCCTCTGTTTGACATCTATTGGCTGTACACCACCAGATACATAGGGGGTTTCAGCATCCAGTTCACTTTTATGTGAGGGAGAAGGCTGCCATCTAGAGGAGCTTGTGATCAGGGCTGTTTGTACTCCTGAAATAATTGCATTATTGTTTTTAAAAGAGAAGTTTGGGATTTAAAAAAAAACTATGACCAAGAACTGAATGATTACTTCCCTTGATGACGTCTATGAGGGTGAAACATGTAGGGAAGGGCTAGCGGATGTGACGTCACCATGCACGCGCCTACTGGAAGTGGATCGGAATGGAGGTACACCTATCGGATGCATACATTTTAATACTGCTGAATGTGTGGTTTTTTATAAGTCTTATATACATACAGTATATGGGATAGTCTGAGCACGTTGTCGCTTTTCTTTGCTTTGTGAGTTTATCAGTGTTTATTGGATTAAGTATTTATTGTTTCATTGGATTATTTCCATTTATTTCATTTTGACTTACACTATATTACTAAAAGTATTGGGACGCCTGCCTTTAAACACACATGAACTTTAAAGGCATCTCAGTCTTAGTTGTAGGGTTCAATATTGAGTTGGCCCACCCTTTGCAGCTATAACAACTTCTAAACCTTGTGGACAGCCTTTTCAGAAGAGTTGGAGTGTGTCTATGGGAATGTTTGACCATTTTTCCAGAAGCACATTTGTGAGGTCAGGCACTGATTTTGGCGAGAAGGCCTGGCTCGCAGTGTTTGCTCTAATTCATCCCAAAAGTGTTCTATCAGGTTGAGGTGAGGACTCTGCCCAGGCCAGTCAAGTTTCTCCGCCCCAAACTCGCTCATTCATGTCTTTATGGACCTTGCTTTGTGCACTGGTGTGCAGTCATGTTGGAACAGGAAGGGGCCATCCCCAAACTGTTCCCACAAAGTTGGGAGCATGAAATTGTCCAAAATGTCTTGGTATTCTGACTTAAGAGTTCCCTTCACTGGAACTAAGGGGTCAAGCCCAACCCCTGAAAAACAACCCCACACCATAATCCCCCCTCCACCAAATGATTTGGACCAGATTTTCAATTCTCTAGTTTTAGTAAACCAGCCCCATGGTGTTGTATATGAGTTCTCCCACACCCCTTAAGACCCCTTTCACACTGGGGCGCTTTGTAGGCGCTATAACGCTAAAATCAGCGCCTGCAAAGTGCCCTGAAAGAGCAGCTGCTGTGTCTCCAATGTGAAAGCCCTGGAGGCTTTCTCACTGGAGCGGTGCGCTAGTCAGACGGTAAAAAAGTCCTGCTAGCTGCATCTTTGGTGCGGTGAAGGAGCGGTGTGTACACCTCTCCTTTACCGCTCCTGCCCATTGAAATCAATGGGGCAGCATGGCTATACTGCTGGCATAGCACTTTGCAATGGTTTTAACCCTTTCTTGGCCGCTAGAAAGGGGGTAAAAGCAAAATTGACGGTAAAGTGCCGCTAAAAATACCTCTCCAGTGTGAAAGGAGCCTAAGTATTACATGAGCACCCTGTCAGTGGTAAATGGTTAGTCTCAACCCTCTAACTGTAATTTTTTCAACAAAAAAAATTGAATTAATGGATAGAAAGAGTGTACAAAAAAAAAAGAAAACTAATGCAACCACCATATCTAATAATTGGTAAACTGCAAAATAATACATTTTGTCTTGCAACCTACCCATACTTAAATGTTGTGGCTGTATTAGTTTTGTTTTCATAGACTTTTTTCTTTCATTTTATTTTCACCAGATGATCGGCCCAATAACACACCTCCTGTCTTATGCTGGGTACACACGAGGGGAACATCTTCAGAAAATGGTCAATTGTGCAGGAACTGATCTTCTTTTGGCCCGCGTGTACAGCTATCTGCTCTACAGAAGCTGGTCTTACGACCGGCTTCTGTCGAATGGGCATGCTTGCAAACCAGCATCCGACCGAAATCCGATCAGCGCTGGCAGCCAATGGCTGTGAGCACTGATCATTATGTTGTTTTAGTACAGTGATCTCTCCATACAGCAACAGTTTTATTCATTTTTGGGATAAATGTTTTATGTTTTAAAGCTGATCATTGTAAGCATCCCTTTCAGTATTAAATGTTTTTTCTCAACCCTCTAACTGGTATTTTTACTGGACAGCTTGGTCAGTTAAAAGAAGTTAAAAAATAACAGCAGGATTGACAAATAAAACACAAAGTTACCTGATAGGGAAGGTGTGGAGGGGGAACAAAAACTGCTGTGTTAATGCTAATGACGGATTGCATCGAATAAATCATTTTCAACTTTGCTTTTATTTTCACTTTAAGGGTGACAATTTAGGAGGTGGACTTCCAATTGCAACAAGAAAACCGTTTTGTTTATCAGAAACAACGAGAGCAGATGGTTGTGGGATAGTTTGTGGTTACACAATAGGAAGCGGTATTATTTGATTTTCTGCCAGCAGTAATTATGGGTAATTATTGGAAACTTATGCTAACTTCTTTTTAAAAGCATTTGTACATGCTAGCTGTACTATATTTTTCATAATATGTTAAAGGATAACTCCGCTTTAATGGGAAAAACTAGCTAATAAAAAAAAAAAAAATAATCTAACATATACAATTGCTACACAAGCCATATTATAATTAAAAATAACCTTTCCTTTTCAATCTGCAGCTCTGTAAACTTCTGTAAATTTAAATGCAATATGGCAATGCGTTCTGACAGGAAGGTACCATTCTCCACATCTAGTGGTCACACCACCATTTTTGACCCTTCAGATGGGCTGTTTTTCACCCCTGCACATGTATCACTGGTGTGAGGTAGCCCTCCAGAAGAAAAGCCTACTAATGCCATGTACACATGATCGGAATTTCGGCCAGCAAAAGACTGATGAAAGCTTTTCATAGGAAAATGCGACCGTGTGTATGCTCCATCTGAATTTAGCTGGCTGAATTCCCGCCAGCAAAAATTTGAGAGCATGTTCTCAATTTTTCAGATGGAAAAACTTTCTATCGGAAATTCCGATCGTGTGTATGCAATTCCGACACGCAACAGCTCACACATGCTCAAATTCAACTATGAGATGGAAGCTATTGGCTACTGGGTATTGAACTTCCTTTTTCTAGTCCCGTCGTACATGTTGTACGCGTTCTTGACGGTCGGAATTTGGTGTGACCGTGTGCATGCAAGACAGCTTGAGCAAAATCCCGTCGGAATTCCGTCGGGAAAACCATCAGAGCTTTTTCCGACCAAAATTCAGATCGTGTGTATGCGGAATAAGAGTTCTTCTTTCTGCTGGTAGAACACTGAACCCTAGGCACTGTTCGTCCAAATCTACCCCCAGTATAGAGGAATGGGCTGTTGAATTGAACATCATAATGAGAATGGAAGAATTGACATCTAGATTACATGACAGGTACTCAAACTTTCCTGCTACGTGGAGCACTTGGATTGCATTCTCTTCCCCCACCCATTTTCAATCACTTACATGTCCTACCACCAATGTAAACTAAGACTGCCCATAGATGGAGCAGGTTGCAGGAAAGAAAATCATTTGATTCCCCCATCAACACAGTCAGTGTTAATGGGGGAATCCCTTCCACGGAGCCATTACATTCTCGGGGCGGGGGAAGCCGTCCCCTCCTGGAGAACACAATGATTATTGTTGATCGATTTATCACCTTGCATACATTGAGCCTGCCCATCAGTGGCAACCGCTCCATACGGGACACCACCCCCCCAATCCATGCACCTGGCTACTAATCTACATGCAGGCCGTCGGATGCATGGATTCCATTTTTTTTTTTTTTTTAGAAGCACATGATTAGAGCTTGAGGCTCTAATTGGCTTCAAAAAAGGCTCAAGCCCACCCAATTGTGTGACAACTAATATTCGCTATTGTCTTGCTGATTCTCCTCCCAGTCAATCAGGAAGTGTGCCCTGAGACCCGTCACCCGATTGGCCAAGAAGAGAAGCAATCCTATTTGCCGCCGAGGAGGAGGAGGGAGGAGATGCAGGGGAGGCCTCCACGTGCTGCCCGGAGGAAGCACTGCCCACGATCTATATGGGGTAAGGGCGGGGCTGGTGACCCCCTGAAATAATTATACCACCAGTCACCACTGCTGCCCATACATGGTTCGAATCTCAGTTGGTTCCTGCTGAACCGGCCAAGATTCAAAGCATCTATGGCTGGCTTAAATCTGGTACATGTTCTCAGAGCTGATCCAGCTGCTGGACCCTTATTCTTCCCTTCTCCCTTCCTTCCCCCTCTCCGTTGTTTGTACATAACCCTCTTTGTCTCCATCTGCTATGGAAATGCTCAGCCCCCATAATCACACCAGGCTTGATGGTTACATCACATTTACAATCAAACTACTGCACTTTTTTGGAGGTTCATACTCTATTGTGCCTCTTGGAGATCTTGTTGTAAACCCTTGAAGAAGGGAGTGTGGGGGGGGGGGGGGGGAGAAATAAGCTTTAACCTCTGTACATTAATTGTTTTTATGCCTTGAAAACTTTAATAAAATGTCATCCGAGGGAAAAAAAAGCTGTGTTTAGGTCCAGTTGCGGGCATAAACGTACACGCTCAGGTTGCCCAGGTATGTCTGCCTATAGGCCTTCTATCCTGTCCAATCTCTGTTCCTCCCTCCCTAAATATCAAACTGCTGTGATTTTCCAACATGCTGGAAGAATCGAGATAACTGCAGAAAGTATTCTGTCTTCCAAAATGAAAATGATCATTCCTCTATGAACCAAGTGTATATCACAAGCTGGGGCCGAACTGTGCAGGCATAACAACGGACAATTGTTTGTGTCCTTGAACGGAGACACATATGCTCCTGCCAGTTGTTTTACTTCCTAGCAAATGATTTCAATCTGTTTGTGAAGATGAAGAAGCACAGAGCATTGCTAAGGACCACAAGTGCAGTCTTGCTGGATGTTATGAGATAGTTATTGCCTTGATGAAAAGCAAATGGCAGAAGTAATCAGTTTTTTGGCCCATTTCCTTCTGCTTTACAGAGCCAGATCTCCTGCAGTGTGTTGTGTGGTTGGAAAAGTCACAGAACAATGAAGTGTAAATACATGTATCAGCGATCTGGATCTTTAAGGGACAAAGGTTATGTGTTTCCATTCAGGTCTATACAGGCAATGAGCCTCAGCTCTAAGCTTTTTCTAATGTTTGATTATATCGTCATGCATGGCAAAGTTCAAAGTCTTGAGTAGGAATGTTGAAAAACTGGCCTGATTTACTAAAGCGGCCTTTCTTATCCTCTTTATCCAAGAGGAACCCTTGAAATAAATTTCAGATCTTGGGGAACCCTTACAGTTCATCAGAGTCAGTGGGAAAAGTGACACTTACTTACACTCACTGGTGGCTTGCCAAGTTGTAAGCAAGAGTTCCTGTCCCTTTTAGGGTGGTTCTAATTCTAATCCTATTAAAAGAAAAAAGCTGTGGATTACCCTGCTTGGTGGTGGTGGTTTGTTTCCCCTCTGTTGGCCCTCAGTTGGGGCCAATGAATTATCCTTCTGAGTGTCAGAGCAGAAGAAAATACACAGAATGGCAGGTTCTTCTCTGGGTCCGGCCCATTTATCCTGTGACGGTCAGGGCAGGTGCAAGGATTTTTGACACCCTAGGTGAAACCTAATTTTGCTGCCCCATTGGCTCTACCCCCTTTGCCCTGCCCATGTGACAGGAGGTGGCGCAATACAGGAAGCATCGGCTGTGCTTCCTCTAGTGCTGGCTCGAGTGCTGCGCCTCTAGTTGCACTACCAGTCAGAGGGAGCAGCTGCCTGAGACTGACTTAGTTACATGCTGCAGCTTGCAGAGCATGCAGATGCAGAGGGAAATCAGTGGCCGGGCACCCCTAGGCAGCAGTGCGCCCTAGGCGGCTGCCTAGTTTGCCTAGTGGTAGCACCGGCCCTGAGGACAGTTGTCCGGCAAGAGAGTCCTACTGCAGAGAAATACAGAGGGAATTAGAGGTGGGAGATAGAGAAGGAGGGGAAGGATGCTATCCACCATTGCCCAGATGTAGAGCAAACTGAACCTGGGTTTCGCCCTGAAGACACCAGCACTGGCCTGCACCTTGGAAGGACTTGTACCTGCATGGAGATACCTGTAAAGAAATTATCTTTGCTTGTACTACACCTTTTCAGGTATGCTGGGGCAGCATTCAAGCATGTACTTAGAGTTAGGGAACAGGGAAGTATATTGTCTTTATCCGTTGTACTGTGAAATGTCTATTTGCATTTTTATTTAAGGAGAAGTCCAGCCAAAGCTTGTTTGGCTGGACTTCTCCTATGGATCACAGAAGTGCAGTTAGTTTTGCAGTCCTGTGACCCTTTTTCAGCAGAGAGCAGGCTGAAGTCCGCTCTCTGCTGATGTCACAGAAATCAGTTGAGGCACCACGTCATCCGGACAATGGGCGTCTGGATCTGCCAGGTGCCTGGACTGAGAGGCTGAGACGGCCGCTCTGCCCCCTCCACAGCTCAGCACTCCAATGAGCGTGGAGGGAGCAAAGCAGAGAGCTGTGACTGACGGTCTATAGCTTTCTGCTCAGTTATGAGTTATCAGGAGTTTTCAATCACTCGGTTCTCAGTGTAGAGGAGCTGGGGCACAGATGGAGCATCGGACCGATGCTGCATCCGCCTAGGTAAGTAGAAATGGGTGAAAAAAAAACTTTAGGGGTTGTTAAACCAAACCCAAAGGTACAGGGGGGTTACCTCTCTAGCGGCAGGTGACGCTACTGGTAGCTGCAAGGGAGCCTGCTTTCAAGGTCCCACAGAGGGGAGACAAATCTGATAATCCTACCACCACTGAACAAGGTAATCCCTGTCTTCTCTTCCTATATGCCTCTCCCCATCTAACTGTTTTTCCATCTTATATAGCTTCTTCCATAAGTGAAATCCAGCCCACACACATTGGCCAGGAAACAGGGTGGCTACCAACCTAAAAGTGACACTGACCCCTGTTTGCAAAGTTGCATTTGCTCCAGTACTATTCAGGCACCATGAAAAGGGAGGTCAATCAGCCACAGGTTAAGGAACACCCACCAAACGCTAAAAGAAACCTAGGGTCGCATGGCACCCTGGTTGACAATGGCTGTACTAAAATGTTCCAGGAGATGGACCTGTGCTGGCTTCAAACTTTTCAGCCAGTCTTTGCAATAATGTTTGCCCTATATGTGGCCTCACAAAGCCCTGGTTCTGGTATTGTGCCTAATGTGGGTCTCATTACCTAACACATGTAGAAACACTGCTGATCAATATTGCTTCATATGAGAATCTGTGGCAAAACTTAAAAATTGCTGTTCACAGACGCTTTCCATCCAATCTGATAGAGCTTGAGCTATTTTGCAACGAAGAATGGGCAAAAATGTTACTCTTTAAATGTGCAAAGCTGGTAGAGCCCAAAAACACTTGCAGCTGTAATTGCAGCAAAAGGTGGTTCTACAAAGTATTGCTTTAGTGGGGCTGAATACAAATGCACGCCACACTTTTCAGATATTTATTTGTAAAATAAATTAAAAAAAAAAGAAAAAAAGAAAAGCCATTTAGCATTTTCCTTGGTGGTACTTGATCACCACTGGAGTTTTTATTTTTTGCGATAAACAATTTTCTGCTTTTGGTTATAAAACATATTCACAATAATAAAAATCAAAATGTATTAATAGATTTAGGATAAATTGTATTATGCTACATGTCTTTGGTAAAAAAAAAAAATAGTAATAAGTGTATATTAATTGGTTTGTGCGAAAGTTATAGCTTTTACAAGCTGCGGTATATATACTAGAATTTACGCAGCTATACATGCTATAATGTAATGGCGGTGATCAATGACCTTATAGTATGACTGTAATAGGGTGGCGGGAAAATCTGGTGGTAACAGACACTATCTGGTAGGGTCACTAACTGACACTGACATCGCTAGTGATACTAATACAGTGATCAGTGATAACACTGTAGTAATGACACGCTGGGAAGGGGTTAACATCTAGGGGCAATCAAGGGTTAACCATGTGCCTAACAATGTGTAATGTGTGCTGCTTTTACTTAACTATCTGACAGTTTTTTCTCCCTGCTTTGCAGGGAGCAGAAACAGCCAGATCATTGTTCACAGTACACAAAGTTCTGTGTTTTTGTAAAAAGTTCTGTGTTTTTGTGTGTGATTGTGAAGATATTTGCCAGCACACCATGGAGCGACATAAATAGCGTCCAAACGGGTAATTTATTGCATGATCACAACACAAGGAGAGTGCAACATTTCAGAGTCACGGAGGACCCCTTCGTCAGGCATGCGACATTTGACTTAACTTGAACCAGTATCCAGCTGGTTGTTGCTGCAGCACGCAAACTTGAGAGCTCATCCAGGAACGTGTGCGATGGGAATATGAAGTATTATTTGTGTGTGATTGGACACAGCCAATCAGCTAACTTCAGCCAAAACCATTGGCTAAATCAGCTAACAAACTTGTGCTGTGTCCAATCACAGCTCAGGTCAGCAGGCGCATGCATGCCCCAAACGCGAAAGCAAGCCAGTGACGTATAGATACATTGTCCAGCCTGCCTGTGCCACTCGTCCGCAGTAAAACTACTGTGGGAGGGCAACAAGTAATTAAAGCCAGGATCTTGTTGATCTGGCTGGCATGATCATGCCACTCTCACCCAATCCGACTGATGCTGTCCGTGGTGATGAAACACATTGGGTTGGGCCAGCGAGACCATCCAGAGCCCGGAAGTGGACATGCAACATGAGGAAAGAATCAGGACGCTTGTTTATTGATATTATAAACCGCTTGTTTGTCACATTGGCCTTGTGTCAGGAACCATGAATCAGACTGTGACAGAAGTACAATTAAATCACTCTTGTTTATTAAATAAAAATAAAAAGGTAAATAGAAAAAGCGTAGTCAAAGCATAGCCAGAGTCCAGTAACCGGATCGAGTAGTCAGCCAGGCCAGGGTTCAATAACTAGATTGGGTAATCAGCCAGGCCAGAAGTCAGGGATCCAAGTACAGCAACAGCAAGCAGGATAAGGAGCCAGAAGGGATGTCAGCAATCCAGTCTTTAACCACTTAAGGACCGCCGTATTGCCATTGTACGTCATCGCAATGGCACAGGCAGGCACAAGCACGTACATGTACGTGCCTGCCTTCCAGCGGGTGGGGGGTCCTATCGGACCCCCTCCCGCTGGATACGGCGATCCGGTTCGCTTCAGGAGCGATCCGTGATGAGGGGATGGCCGTTGGTTTCTGGCCACCCCCTCTGGATCGCTCCTGGCCAATGAGAAGCTTCCTCCCACTGTGTATTGTATACACAGGAAGGAGGAAGTGATGTCATTCTCCTCGGGGCGGTCTTTTTGACCGGACTACGAGGAGAAGACTAAAAGTAAGTGCACCAAAACACTACTCTAACACATAGGTACACATAGGTACACAAACCCCCCCCCCGATCCCCCCCGCCCCCCCCCCCCAGTCACAGTGTCACTGATTGCATTGATCATTTATTTACTGATCACTGCATTCAGTGTCAGTTGTAACAGTAAAAACTGTCAGGGCAGTTAGTGTTAGGTCCAGGGTAGCCCCCTACCCCACCCCCTTTTGCCAGTGTCACTAAGCGATCATTTTTCTGATCGCTGCATTAGTGTCGCTAGGTAGCTAGTTATTTTTTTAGGTTCACCGCCTGGTTTTTATAGCGCTAGGTACCCCGATATACTACCCAATAATGGTTTTAACCCCCTGATTGCCCCTAGTTAACCCTTTCACCCCCTTTTGCCAGTGTCACTAAGCAATCATTTTTCTGATCGCTGCATTAGTGACGCTAGTGTCGCTAGGTAGCTAGTTTTTTTTTTTAGGTTCCTCGCCAGGTTTTTATAGCGCTAGGTGCCCCGATATACTACCCAATAATGGTTTTAACCCCCTGATTGCCCCTAGTTAACCCTTTCACCCCCTTTTGCCAGTGTCACTAAGCGATCATTTTTCTGATCGCTGCATTAGTGTCGCTAGTGTCGCTAGGTAGCTAGTTATTTTTTTAGGTTCACCGCCAGGTTTTTATAGCGCTAGGTACCCCGATATACTACCCAATAATGGTTTTAACCCCCTGATTGCCCCTAGTTAACCCTTTCACCCCCTTTTGCCAGTGTCACTAAGCGATCATTTTTCTGATCGCTGCATTAGTGTCGCTAGGTAGCTAGTTTTTTTTTTTAGGTTCACCGCCAGGTTTTTATAGCGCTAGGTACCCCAATATACTACCCAATAATGGTTTTAACCCCCTGATTGCCCCTAGTTAACCCTTTCACCCCCTTTTGCCAGTGTCACTAAGCGATCGTTTTTCTGATCGCTGCATTAGTGTCACTAGTGTCGTTAGGTAGCTAGTTATTTTTTTAGGTTCACCGCCAGGTTTTTATAGCGCTAGGTACCCCAATATACTACCCAATAATGGTTTTAACCCCCTGATTGCCCCTAGTTAACCCTTTCACCCCCTTTTGCCAGTGTCACTAAGCGATCGTTTTTCTGATCGCTGCATTAGTGTCAGTAGTGTCGTTAGGTAGCTAGTTTTTTTTTAGGTTCACCGCCAGGTTTTTATAGCGTTAGGTACCCCAATATACTACCCAATAATGGTTTTAACCCCCTGATTGCCCCTAGTTAACCCTTTCACCAGCGATCACAGTATAAGTGTCACTGGTGACGCTGGTTAGCCAGTTAGTTATTTAGGTTCCCCGTCAGGTTTTTATATAGCGCCAGGGACCCCCATATACTACCTAATAAAAATTTGAACCCCCTGATTGCCCCTAGTTAACCCTTTCACCACTGATCACCGTATAAGTGTTACGGGTGACTCTGGTTAGTTTGCTTTTTATAGCATCAGGGCACCCACCATTTATTACCCAATAAAGGTTTAACCCCCTGATCACCCGGCGGGTGATATCAATTAGGTTTTAGGTTCAGGGTCTGTGTCACCCCAGGCAGCGCTAGGTTAGTGCCAGTACCGCTAACACCCACACGCAAAGCATAAACCTCCCGTAGTGGTATAGAATCTGAACAGATCAATATCTGATCTGATCAGATCTATACTAGCGTCCCCAGCAGTTTAGGGTTCCAAAAAAACGCATTGTTAGCGGGATCAGCCCAGATACCTGCTAGCACCTGCGTTTTGCCCCTCTGCCCAGCCCACCCAAGTGCAGTATCGATCGATCACTGTCACTTACAAAACACTAAACACATAACTGCAGCGATCGCAGAGTCAGGCCTGATCCCTGCGATCGCTAACAGTTTTTTTGGTAGCATTTTATATTTAAATCCGGAAGGCAGTGCTTGGTTTTCGGGGTCCCGTACGTGGCTAGGCTCCCAAAAATTCCCCCATATGTGGTATCCCCGTACTCGGGAGAAGCAGCAGAATTTATTTTGGGGTGTAATTTGCCTTATGCCCATAGCATGTGTGAGCAATATATCATTTAGTGACAACTTTGTGCAAAAAAAAAAAAGTTTGTAATATTCCCGCAACTTGTGGCAAAATATAAAATATTCCATGGACTCAACATGCCTCTCAGTAAATAGCTTGGATGTCTACTTTCCAAAATGGGGTCATTTTGGGGGGTTTTGTGCTATTTTGGCATTTTATGGCCTTCGAAACTGTGATAGGTAGTGAGGAGTGAAATCAAAAATTTGCACCCTTAGAAATCCTGAAGGTGGTGATTAGTTTTCGGGGTGCCGTGCGCGACTAGACTCCCAAAAAGTCCCACACATGTGGTATCCCCATACTCGGGAGAAGTAGCGGAATATATTTTGGGGTGCAATTCCACATATAACCATGGCATGTGTAAGCAATATATCATTTAGTGACAACTTTTTGTAAAATTTTTTATTTTTTTTGTCATTATTCAATCCCTTAGGACAAAAAAAATAAATATTCAATGGGCTCAACATACCCATCAGCAATTTCCTTGGGGTGTCTACTTTCCAAAATGGGGTCATTTGAGGGGGTTTGTACTGCCCTGCCATTTTAGCACCTCAAGAAATGAGATAGGCAGTCATAAATTAAAAGCTGTGTAAATTCCAGAAAATGTACTCTAGTTTGTAGACGCTATAACTTTTGCGCAAACCAAAAAATATACGCTTGTTGACATTTTTTTTACTAAAGACATGTGGCTGAATACATTTTGCCCTCAATGTATGACTAAAATTTAGTTTATTCGATTTTTCTTATAACAAAAAGAAGAAAATATCTTTTTTTTTCAAAATTTTCGCTCTTTTTCCATTTATATCGCAAAAAATAAAAATCGCAGAGGCAATCAAATACCATCAAAAGAAAGCTCTATTTGTGGGAAGAAAAGGACACAAATTTCGTTTGGGTGCAATATTGCATGACCGCGCAATTACCAGTTAAAGCAGCGCAGTGCGAAATTGGAAAAAGACCTCTGGTCCTTAAGGTCTTTATAAGTCTGGGCCTGAAGTGGTTAAACAGAACCGCAGGAGATGGTTTCTTGTAATGTGACCAAGGCGAAGGCAGAGGGGAAGTGAGCTGGACAACTTTAAGGGCCGGTTCACACTGCGGGCGATGCGAGGCGACACGACTTGCCTCGCCGCAATCTGACAAGTCGCCCCCGTTCTGTACAATGGAACCGTTCTGAGAGGAGCGACTCGAGTCGCTCCGACTCAGAAAAAAGGTTCCTGTACTACTTCTGGGCGACCTCGGGGCGACTTGCATTGACTTCTATACAGAAGTCATTTGCAAATCGCCGCTGAGGTCGCGGCAGGTCGCGGCGAGGCAAGTCGGTGTCGCCTCGCATCGCCCGCAGTGTGAACCGGCCCTAAGTAGGCAGGTCGAACAAGCATGATCAGGAACAGCTGGTAACTGTGAAAAGAGATGAGAGCTGGCAATTAGCCGACAGCTGAGCAGCCATCCCAGAGAAGGAAGGGCTAAGCCAGCCCTGACACCTTGTGAGTAATTTTAACCTTTATATTAAATTGGTTTTAACAAAATACTTGACCATGAGAGCTCTTTTGTTTTTTTTCTTGACCTGGATGGATTCCATTTGTGTGTTTATATGGGGAGTTGCTGTCTAGAGGACTGATGATTCCCTTACCACATGGAGTACACACAAAGCTTGTTTGGCCGTCCGTTATAGGTGGTCAAACATTCTGGCAAAGTGCATCTGTTCACTGGAGCATGTTTGTCTGGTGGAGGCTTTTTCACTTAGTTTGCTAGCAAGCAGTGGCGGCCTGTAATGCAGGGTGTGATAGCAAATTAATATTCGCTCTTGTCTTCCTGATTCTCCTCATGGTCAATCAGGCCGCGTACACACGCGGGGACTGTTCGCCCAACTTTGTCCGTCAAACAGTTTCGGCAAACAGTCCGCTCAAAATTAGCATGGACGGACATGCCCACACACGACGAACGAACAGTTTGCTGAAACCGTGCGCGATGACGTGAACGGCACGTACGACGGGACGAAAAATACGACGTCCTATACACTGCATTATAACTTTTGGCGTGTAAATCCTTTCTGAGCATGCGCGGAACTTAGTTTGACGAACAAGCCTACACACGGGCGGACTGTTCGCTCAAACAAGGTTTCAGCGGACAGTTTTATGGAATTTCCGAAAAACCTTGTTCGTCAAACTGTCCGCTGAAACTGTCCGCTGAAAGCCCACACACGAGCGGACTGTCCGCCCAAACACTGTTCAGCGGACAAAGTTGGGCGAACAGTCCGCGCGTGTGTACGCGGCCTCAGGAAGCGGGTCCTGAGAACCGTCACCTGATTGGCAGAGAGGAGAAACGATCCTATTGGCTGCCCAGGAGGAGGAAGGAGACGCATGCCGCCATGATGCCGAGGAGGACAAGATACAGGGGAAGCCACCACCCACCGCCCAGCGGAAGCGCTGCCCGTGACTAAGATGGGGTAAGTGCGAGGCCGGTGACCGCCCGGGGGGGGGGGGGGTACAGGTGACCCGTCTGACCACCACTGTCTTCATGCATAAAATGCATGAAGGTAGAAAACCTTCAGCCTTTACAACCACTTTATGAAAACCTTTGCATGTCTTCACTGCCTGCATACTTGTCCAGAGATAACTAGACTAATAGAGTTCTCAAGGAAGATGTGAAAAATGACAACCCGCATATTTCCATCAGAACAGAATTCTTTTAATTCCTTGTTGAAGTCAAATGAAGTCATTCTTCACAAACAAGTTCTGTGTTTTTCTGGCAGGCAACTAAATCTCACATGTAGCTGCAGTATAACATTAGGCAGAACCACACGAGGGTCTGATAGGAGAATTAAAACCAGCTCTCTGAGCAGAGCTAATCAAATTGTCTCTGAATATGTGGCATTATCATTTCCACTGCACAAATGTACTTGTATGAAAAGCTTCTTCGCTGGAGGAGAAAAATGCATTTCCATCCCCACCATCTACATTAGCATCCCACCTGTATCAGCTCCAATAGACCTAATTCATACACAATCCAATTGAAAATACATCATTGTGTGTCTGCTGGCTACTAATGTATTGAGCAGACCCCTAGAAGAAAGACTGGCTTTTCTCCAGAGAACACTGAAAGAAAACTCCAGACGACCCAACACAAAAGACAACAAATATGTAACGTGAAAAGCGATTGTAGCAGTGTCTGCTTTTTATATTTAAATAGCTCTTTTGGAGGAAATTTAAAAAAAAACTTTTCCATAAAGTTTGTAGCAAAAATTTACAATGTGGCTGAATGCCTGTGGATACCTGACCATCAAACTTTTGGTTAACATCAAACTCCAAAACCACGGCCATTGAATATGGAGTTGCTTTCCCCTCATCTTTGCGGCTATAACAGCCTCCACTTTTCTTGGAAGGTTTTCTACAAGACTTTGAAGTGTCTGTGGGAATTTGTGCTATTCAGCAATAAGGGCATTTGTGAGGTCTGGTATGATTTGGGACAAGAAGTCTTGGCTCTAAATATACTTTCTAGTTCAGCCCAAAGGTGTCCAATGGGGTCGAAGTCAGGGCTCCCAATTTCACTTATCCCTGTGTAGTGCTACCCCCTATGAGCCGCTGGATGGGTCTACTGTTCTTTGCCACCACCTTTTCAAGAACCTCAGCCCCTTTGACATACTACGCTGAGTGGACAAACATACAATATCACAGGAAATCACCAAAAGTAATACTTAGTACCCAATAGTAGTGCTAGATCAAAGAAAACAAGTACCAAACTAGGTATTAAAGGCCATCCTCACCACTCGAGGCTCTGGTGAACACCTGCTGGCTCTTAGACTCCGCGCCCCAGGGAATCTTACGCTCTAACCCCGGTGGGACCTGCCTCCCGTCCGCAGAAGTCAGCCGTAGGGTCCACAACCTTGCGGTGCACTCCTGATCCCTACGGTGTGCATCTATCACCTTGCCTCAAGGTGACCTGACAACCTGCCAGCGAGAATGTTTCCAGCGTGATCCTATCGCACTGGTTCTCGGCTACAGGGTACTATACACAAGGCCCTTAGGTTTGGTATGGATTTTAAAGGGAACCCCCTATGCGGAAAAAGCGGCATGGGGCCCCCCAAAATCCATACCAGACCCTTATCCGAGCACGCAGCACGGCCGGTCAGGAAAGGGGGTGGGGACAAGCGAGCACCCCCCTCCTGAACCGTACCAGGCCGTATGCCCTCAACATGGTTGGTGGGTGCTTTGGGGAAGGGGGCGCCCTGCGGCCCCTCCACCCCAAAGCACCTTGTCCCCATGTTGATGAGGACAAGGGCCTCTCCCCGACAACCCTGGCCATTGGTTGTTGGGGTCTGCGGTGGGGGGGTTAAAGGAATCCAGGAGCCCCCTTTAATAAGACGGCCCCCGGATCCCGGCCCACCACCCTATGTGAATGAGTATGGGGTACATCGTACCCCTACCCATTCACCTGGGGGGAAAAGTGGCAATAAAAAAACACACTACTCAGGTTTTTAAAGTCATTTATTAGGCAGCTCCAGGGTTCTTCTTCTGACTTCAGGGGTCTTCTTTCGACTTCTCCTCGCTTTCTGGTTCTTCTCGCCAGGCTCCTCCGCTATCTTCTGCTCTTTTGCCGCTTTTAGGCTAGCGGTGGCCCGGCTTTCTCCTTTGTCGTCGCCATCTTCTTCTTCTTTCTTCTGTTCTTCCGATTATGACACGATGCTCTCTCCCGCTGTAATTCCGGGGTCACCCGGTGACCCTTCTCCTTATGACATCACAGTCCCGGGGCATGCACCCCCCTTCCCCACAGCACCCACCCCCCCATGTTGAGGACATGCGGCCTGGTACGGTTCAGGGGGGGTCGCTCGCTCGTCCCCACCCCCTTTCCTGACCGGATGAGCTGCGTGCTCGTATAAGGGTCAGGTATGGATTTTGCGGGGGGCCCCAAGCCATTTTTTCAGCGTAGGGGGTTCCCCTTAAAATCCATACCAGGAGACAGGACTAGAAATTGAAGTCAATCTCGCAGATGAAAGCTGCGAGATTGACATCCCTTTCTAGTCCGGTCATACCTAGAGTCACGTTCAAAATTAATGGACGGGCAAGTCCGTTAATTTTGAAAGTCCGTCGGGATGTCCGGCAGACTAGTCTAAGGCCACTCGTCAGTAGGCTAGTTCGACGGACTAAGAATGGCGCATGCTCAGAAAGGATTTACACGGCGGAAGGGTGCTTTGCTGTGTATTGGACTTCCTATTTCTAGTCCCGTCGTACGTGCTGTACACGTCATCGCGCAAGCTTTCGACGGACTGTTTGTGCATCCGTGTGTGGTCAAGTCCGTTCAGTCGAAAGTATGACGGACTGTCCGTCGGATTGTATGACGGACTAAGTAGGCCATACAGTCCGCTCGTGTGTACGCGGCATTAGTCTGTTAGTGTGTACGCAGGTCAGCTCGTTCGGAAAGATCTCCGCCGAAAGTCCGTCGGGAAGTCCATTGGACCTAGTCTGTCGGACCTAGTCCGTCGAAAAGTCCGGTCGTATGTATGCGGCATAATACCCTGAGCTAACTGAAGATCAAGAGAACAAGGAGTTCTATCATCTTATACAAAATACCATTGTTTATTTTGCATCGGGAACATTGAATTACAAACTAGGGGGAGCCATTGAGCACAGAATATATGTTCTGTATTATATTATTGCCTGTTCATATCTGTTATTGCAGATTTGGTGCGTATGCTTTGAGGTCAGTGGGAAGGCGCTTAATATAAGTGTTTGAGGATATTGAGCGTCTGTCTTACTGTGTGCCTATCTGCATATACATCCTGATGGTGATCACTGAGTCATCAGTTTCATGTCCATATTGATTGCTAAATATGGTCATTCTCAATATTTAAGTTACCACTGTTTATTGTGCTAAGTATCTTCACAGTAAACTTCTTACATGGTTAATTGACAATTGGTGTCAGAATATATCTATTACTGCAACCGGTGAAGTGACAGGTTCCAAGGATACGGTAAATGTACTGTGTGGTGTACCATTACTATATTTCTCCTTACTGCTAGATCTCACACTAACATTACCATACAGGTGTGCCAGAGGGGTTGAGTCTGTTCTTGGGGTTGATAGGCAAAGTACAGGATTAAACATTCATCAGCAGCTCCTACGGGGGTGAGTGCTACAGTCATATAGGGTTGGTATAGGTGAGGTCTAGGTTTGGAATATGTAGTGTAATATGGGTGTGGTATTGATTGTCTACACTTGGTGCCTTGCTCTTAGTGGCTCAGTCCCTGTTAGGGTTTGTGTATACTAGTACACTAAATGGAAGAATCACATTTAGGATAGGAATGTTTTGACTGCCAGCTGAGGGAAAACCCAAGATGTACGATTTTGCAGTGTTTTCCACACCGACGGTAAATTGCGGCCAAGTGTACATGAAGCCTTAGCAGTATGAGCAATGGGTGACTAGCCCTCTCAGCATTCCCTGGGATGCTGCAGTGACCTCTTGCTGCCCTTGGTCTTTTCCCGAAAGCCTCTGGTGACCAATAGTGGTTTGCATGAATAAATAAAAAAAAGCTGATCCTTTTTATCACTCCTGCCAGTGTTAAGTGGTTTGTCACATCCATGTAAACTGATACATTCTGCTGGAGAGCTTGAGCTTGTGAAAAGCAACAGACTTGCTGGCTGGATCACCAGGTGAAAAGATAACAAAAAAAAGCCTAAAAAAAAGAAACCAATGCAACCATCACATCTAAGAATTGATAAACTGCAATATATTAAATGTTTGCTTTTGGGGTTAATACTTGAAGTAACTGATCAATTCAGTCTAGTACTACTATTATCAGTTATGTATTCCTTTGTCTAGTCCCTATAGTTTAGCTATCAATCTATTACGCCAAGCACATGTTATTGTTAATATCACAATACTACCACCCTTGTCTATGAAATCAATACACGGTCTAAGATCAATCAAATCTCATTTATTTCCCAAGGAAATAATACAGCGTGCATAAGGTATCAATAGAAGTTACAATAATACATAGCATACAATCAAAGTATAATATAAGCCATACTTATCCGACCTTCGCAGCTACGCCTCATGATGGAATAAAGAGGAGACAGCGAGAGACCTCATGGTTGCAACCCTTTTTGTTAAACATACCTCAGCCATACCACACCCCATAGCCCATCCTACTTCTCCCATAGACCAATCAGCGTCTCTGGGGCATTTCCTCCCCCAGGCTAACAGTCCTGCCATACTTGGCCTCTGGGGGGCAGTGTTTGCCCATGAATTGCAACTGCTCCGACTGGATTGCCATCTTGTGGCTCGATCTCGGACGCCCCACCAGCTGTCCTTTGTTCTTTCAGACAAGTCGGCACCATATTGTCTTTGAAGTTCAGTACATTCCAGATGGGCTGAATAGAACTCATTCTGTTATTCAAATTGTTTCACATTCCTTGCTTTTAAACATGTGAAACTGCCTGGCACCAATATGGCTGAGTTCGGCTGTACAAACAGCTGTGTAGATGTATAATACTTGTTCCTGTCTGATTCCAACATATTCCGCTTTGCGCCTAAAAGGCGCATACCACCCTTCTTCAGACACGGCTCCTTTTGAACAGTCCATAACTGTCTTAACGTGTGTGGTTCCCCAACATGCGCTTCTGAACCAGTACCTGTGGCACAGTCCTTAGCTGGTGTAACGCGTGGTTGTTTTCAACGAGCGCTCCAGAGACATCTCTCATGGAACAGTACACAATTGTCCTACCACGCTGGATTTTCAACGTGTGCAGAAACAGGTCCTATGGAGCAGTCCATAATTGTTTTACCATGTGATGTTTCCCAACACGTGCCGCTTTGCCACTGAGTGACACATCTCCACCATTCTTCAGCGACAGCTTCCATGTCACCATTCTGCACCTTGGGTATCTTCAGGACGGCAGTACAGGCAAGGGGTGCCCATTCATTCACCATTCACCAGCACCCATTCAGAGCAACATATCACCCAGCTTTCAGACCCAGAGTCTTGAGGAGGGCCTTTCTTGCCCATATTACTAGCCTACAATACCCCTAGGTCACACTCTACCACAAACATAAATCAACTTATTACCATAATATATACATATATACGTATTACGCACCCCGCTCCCAACCTCCTATAACCTTTTACTGTAAATACGGGTCGGGATTAGGCAGGCTTGCTTGCAGCGGCGTTGCAGGGCTCTGACTTGGCAGCAACGTCTCCAATTTGTACACAGAGAGCTCACAGTCAAATCGTCCCTCAACTTGCATAGACAACTGGGAGACCCTTCTAGATAAATATCGCTTAACTACACATATAAGTTTACAACAATTACCAAACCCACACAATTCCACCCCTGTGCCTGGATTTCAGAGATCATGCCCATGTGTACCATGCACCTCTACCTACGGTTAGGTTCAAGGAACCCTCTAGTTCCATGACTAACTCTACACTGGTATTCTTTAGGACAAAGAAACAAACTCGCCTATGTCCTAAATAATACCCGGGTGCCTTCTTCCCAGCAATGATCTCTCCATCCAGAATACAGAGAGAAATAACTTCCCAACATTACTCGTTCATCCCCACGTATTGATCTGGCATACAACGGACATCGTGGTCATGTTTCCGACAAAGGAAAATATCAACCTGCCTCCAGCGTTTATCTTCTCTGATCACATGTGTGATATAGCCTCAAATGCAACAAGATAAAATCTCCAGTCAGTAAGCCCATTGATGCCACCAAATATACAGACCGAGTCTGCACTTCTGTGTATGGGAACATACAGCATAACACCTTTCACAATCCAACTTAGTACAGCCCATACAGGCATTCGACCACTACTTTGGATTAGTGTAAGCAACGTGTTTTGGCAAAATCTTACTGAGCGGTGATGCTAACTCATCAGGCCACTGCCCCTCATACAGAGACAGTACAATCAGCTTGATGTTGGCTGATATTTCCACCTGCCACAGAGTGCGCGCCAGAGCCAATGACAGGTTTCTGTCCTCCCTACCAACCTCTCAACATGGTTGACAAAATCCGGAGCCACTCTAACCTGAGTGTTTCTGTGACTTCATTGAATGTTATCAAGGATGCCACCAATCTCCCAGGGTAACAAAGTCACGCTCCTTCTCTGAAGCTATGGCTGTGAGTTTGTTCCTCAGGAGGCCGATGTCCCCTCCATTACTAACACCCATCCCAGCTATTATTTCCCCCCAATATAGTGCTGAATACATCCCTCCTCTTTCGGGTTACTCCTCAGAAATAAGCATCCTGCATGGACTTCATTCTCATCTCTGGGAGTAAGTCACTGGTACAATAACCGCACCTGATTCAGTGTATACTCAGCACATATAGGGTGATAGGTTTTTGTCAACCACCATGAGATGTTGCAGCACCATGTGGTGAAGTCCTACTGTACCCTGGTAGCCAGCGTTTGTTCCCTTTATTTTAATGGAGCATGCTCCTGTGTGTATTTACTGGCATTATCTGTGCAGGGTTTCAACCTCTCAGGTGAGACACCAACCGGGCGTATCTTCCTCATGTCTAGTTCTGGTGTCCCGCATGTCCTGTAACCGAAAGCTTCTCTCTAGGACCGCTAGGATTGAGACACCACCCCTACGAGGAAGTTTTCCCCCATTGATGTGTCACCTGGCACCCTTTAGTCTGATCCACAGCTACCTTATTATGCATAAGCGCCAGTATGCCTCCTGGGTACCTGCACCATATTAACTCCGTTACACCAATACATGTAATACATTAAAACCTTTCTTGTTTCAATTCCTCCTTCCAACAAAAAAACACATATTTTACATTTTCATGTTTTGACGGATTGGATGTGTCATAACTCTTCCCCAACCTCCAACCCATTGCACATGTATAAATAACATGTTTGCATTCATCAGGAGAGACTTCAGCAAAAATATTTCACAAGTTCTCTTGCTAGGCACAGTCTTTCAGATTCAGCATTAGCACCAAATTGTCCATACGAAAAAACAGGTATTAATCTGAATCTTTCAGTTTTCCTTCTCTCCTGATGTTTATCGGAACTAATTTGTGGTATGGTGTGGCACAGACAAACTGCCAACCAGATGATCATCTGTCATCCATGTTCCAGAAGCCTCTCCAATTCTCGCCCCACTTGGATTCTGGAAGTGAAAAACAAGAGCAGTATCAACTTCTTATCCACAATATCTGCTCGCTTACCATGTTTACTTATAGTTCCCTCCTTGGAGCCCAGGATCTCAATATTCCTGGCTTCTGCAACTCTGACCAAACTATCAAAACAACCATGACCTCTTTAGGCTGAACCCACTGTAAAATGGATCCCCATGGTATGATCAAAAAATGTTTAAAACTGAACGTCAGTGTTGCTTCTCAAAAACTTCAAATTTTACAAACTAAAAAAAAACAATGCATCTATCTGTATCTTTACGATGTATGCACTACCCCTTTTCAGGTGACTGGTTCTAACTGAGGGCATTGTCAATTCCCCCCCTTTCAGGTGACTGGTTCTAACTGAGGGCATTGTCAATTCCCCCCTTTCAGGTGGATTAGACCTACTACTTTTCCACCTGAATAAAAATATAACTAAAATAGAGGACTAAACCAATATCAAACAAAACATTTTTGAGAAAAAAAAAAACAAAATTAACTAAAAAAAAAAAAATGTAAAAAACTTAAAAATCTGGCCATGATCACACAAATAACATGACAAGACAACCATCATACGACAAGACAACCATCATACAACAATGACAAACACTCAACTTTTAGTTGACAACATCCATGGACTTTTCTCCTGCAAAGAGTGCTTATTCCAATCTGAAATACAATTAGTTAATGGGGAAAACGAAAAACAAAACAAAGCATATGTATCATCACAACATTTTAGCTTCATTTGTAACTCTTTTTAGTACTATTTATTTTTCATTGTTTGCAAACAATTACTAACTAATGAGCTCATGGTACCATGTGATAATCGATTATGCATTTACAATAACCTAACCCATGTTCTGCTATATTTTACCACTGTTGTTTTCACTTTGACAGACCTGCAAACAAATGCAAATGTTAGTATCTAAAGCCATTTAACTTCTTCCATGGTCTGTGGAAAAAAAAACACAAAGACAGTGATTACACACAATTATCATGACAATTGACTTTTTAAGTCCCCAAAGCCTTTCCCATTAATGCAATATAGTTGCCATACCTTTCTATACTACGCAGTGGTATTGGAAATCTTTGCCATATTACCCAAGAAAAATGTCAATGCCATTTGTGTCCAATTACATACAAGCCAAAATGGTAGATTAGCCCAGGGCGCAAATATTGGAATGTTCATGCAGTCTTGTTGCTGGCTGTGCTTAGGGTGTGAACTGTCATTCCTTATCTCTCCTTCAGAACTGTGTAATCTGTCCTGGCTGCTATCTTTCATAACTGACCTACCAAAGGTCCTCTATCATATTCTGAACCTGAAACTTACATCAAACCTTTTTCATAGCCGGGAAACATTGACCAGAATATTCTTACCATGCTTGCAGCTCACTAAGTTCTGCTAACATTGTTTCCCTCAGTGCTATATTTGAGTAACCATGCGTCTATCTCCATTTTGACTCTAAGCAACTGTTCTACATATTGCTTTTTAGTTTCTAGACCCCGCATTTTAGTTTTACACGGGAAATGGGTTTGATTACTATGGGTTCCGTGCTGTGGATGGCTACCCCACCTGGCTGAATAACACACATGACGCCTTGGGGTCGTTTTCGGGTATAATTTCCTTTCGATATCATTATTCGCCCCCCGACAATATTTTGAAATGTGACCCCCCCTTTTACACAAAAAACATTTTAGTTCTGGTTTCCCTGCATAGGCCATTTTTTTAGCATATGGCGCTGGAAACCCACATTGCTGGATAATATTACTGCGATTGGAATGCACAGATTTTACACTTTCGTTGTCTGAGGAGTCATCCGAAGTGTCAACTCCTGAGTCAATTTCAAGTGCAGTTATCCCACCTTTATTTGCTTCTTCCACATCGTTTCCCATCACAGTACTATCATTTGCAGTGATAATAGCATACGGGTTTTCTTCATATTTCACTTCTAGCTTTTCTATACACTGAGCATGTGTGGAGGGTACCTCCACTATTGCACACTTGGAGGATAACTCCATTATGGCTGCTTGTGCCTTAAGCCTTGTGATAACCTGCAAATTCTCAGCCTCCCTTTGATTCAAAGAGGCAATGCAACTTTCTCTTAATTTACACGTTTGTTCTAATTCATCTAATCTCTGTTGCAATACACATTTCTCAGTCACTAATTGTTTAATCCGACTACAAGCATCCGCATCAGCCTTTTCAATCCCCATTGCTATATCACTTACCTGTTCCATCACTTTTCCTCTATCAGCAAACCATTCTAATTCTTTTTGTTCCGCAATTTCTTTCATTCTCATTAACATGCATAAAGCATTGGCCATTCTCTGTTTCCTGCCTTTTTTTGATTTATTACTTATGAGACTGTTAGGCCGCGTACACACGCGGGGACTGTTCGCTCAACTTTGTCCGTCAAACAGTTTCAGCAAACAGTCCGCTCAAAATTAGCATGGACGGACTTGCCCACACACGACGAACGAACAGTTTGCTGAAACCGTGCGCGATGACGTGAACGGCACGTACGACGGGACGGAAAATACGACGTCCTATACACTGCATTACAACTTTCGGCGTGTAAATCCTTTCTGAGCATGCGCGGAACTTAGTTTGACGAACAAGCCTACACACGAGGGGACTGTTCGCTGAAACCAAGTTTCAGCGGACAGTTTTTCGGAATTTCCGAAAAACTTTGTTCAGCAGACTGTTCGCTGAAACTGTCCGCTGAAAGCCCACACACGAGCGGACTGTCCGCCGAAACACTGTTCAGCGGACAAAGTTGGGCGAACAGTCCCCGCGTGTGTACGCGGCCTCATGTGTATTACATTGTTTTAAAAGTTCATTGAATTGATATGTTAATTTACTTTCGTGAGTAAGTTGAAATCTAATCCCATCATGCTTGCTAATGAAACCTTCAATGGCTTCCATTGATATGCTAATTAGCCTATCCACACTACGGTTGCTTAGACAATAGAAACCAGACAAACAACTATATAACCCCCACAAAGACAGATCCCTACCAACAAACAAACAAAAAAAAAAAATAGATACGAATCGTTTAAATTTCCAGTGACTTGTGGTTCTACAGCATACAAGACACGAGGCACACTCTTAATCAATGCCTTGGTCTTCTATTGGACCAGAGCAATACACTAAACAAACAGATACCAAACACACAAAGACACAGATGAAGCTGTTTAGAAGCTAGCTTTGACCTGTAGTCCCACTCCAAATACAAAAAAAAAACAAAAACAAATACAAATCCGTTTACCCACGAATTTCTTTAGGAGAACACACTCTTATTCAATGCCCTCCTATCCGATAGCAGGTCATAGGGAATTTCTATTGGGACAGAAAGTTTTTTTTCACAATCACGTGGATATTTCCACTTTTCCCTCAAAATTGTATGGTTTATCCTGTCAATCTGCGGTTATATCACATAACCAGGGATGATCAGTCCCTTATCTCGCCAGTGTGCCAATTTGCCCTCTGGTTACAAGTTTGCCGCAAACACAACAATACGTACATATATATATATATCAGTCACAGTTCTCACCAGGTTTTACGCGTGCGTTTCCTACCAGTGAAATATCTCACAGAATTTTCCTGCTCATCCAAGCGTGGTTTCAGAATTCGCGAGCCAGCGCCAATCTTGTCCACACTAGAGATGACTTTCAGTTCTGGGTGGCTTTGAGCATCTGTGCTTACAGGGACTCAAACAAAAATACCTTAGATTTTTGTGGATTCTGTGTAAAAATACGTTTTACACGCCTTCTGGGGTGCCAAATGAAGTAACTGATCAATTCAGTCTAGTACTACTATTATCAGTTATGTATTCCTTTGTCTAGTCCCTATAGTTTAGCTATCAATCTATTACGCCAAGCACATGTTATTGTTAATATCACAATACTACCACCCTTGTCTATGAAATCAATACACGGTCTAAGATCAATTAACGGTCATTTATTTCCCAAGGAAATAAGAAAACGTGCATCAAATATCAATATAAGCCATACTTATCCGACCTTCGCAGCTACGCCTCATGATGGAATAAAGAGGAGACAGCGAGAGACCTCATGGTTGCAACCCTTTTTGTTAAACATACCTCAGCCATACCACACCCCATAGCCCATCCTACTTCTCCCATAGACCAATCAGCTTCTCTGGGGCGTTTCCTCCCCCAGGCTAACAGTCCTGCCATACTTGGCCTCTGGGGGGCAGTGTTTGCCCATGAATTGCAACTGCTTCAACTGGATTGCCATCTTGTGGCTCGATCTCGGACGCCCCACCAGCTGTCCTTTGTTCTTTCAGACAAGTCGGCACCATATTGTCTTTGAAGTTCAGTACATTCCAGGTGGGCTGAATAGAACTCATTCTGTTATTCAAATTGTGTCACATTCCTTGCTTTTAAACATGTGAGACTGCTTGGCACCAATATGGCTGAGTTCGGCTGTACAAACAGCTGTGTAGATGTATAATACTTATTCCTGTCTGATTCCAACAATACTGCTCTAATATCACAGTACAGAGGGGGAGAGGCACATAAGGAGCAATGTCTCCTTCTCCATGTTGTTGTAACCTAGCCCCTGGCTACATACTCCCCCCACTAAAAATATTTGGACCCCAAAGAAGGGACAATGTCCTTAAAGCACATGGTGTTTGTAACATTAGCTTAACTGAAATAAATAAGAGAAACATTAATAAACATGTACACAAGCCTACATAATTTTCATTGACACCTAAGGTTAACAAGGGATCCTCCCACCTGTTGTCAGGAGGGATGTTTATTGGCCATTAATGCAGATATGGCCCACCTGGGTGTATCAGTAGGCGAGTACAGCTCGACCCTACCACATTTGTAGTAAGGCAGACCAGCTTATCATTAGTCTGTTGTATTGTGTAGATGACTTCTTTTGAACTTTCTCCCAAGGTATCATATGTCTCTTTGGGGGGTGAGTGGCTCGCTTGGTTCGTAGTTTCTGCAATACAGTAGGCTCAGGATCATCTATTTCTGTTGTTACCACTAGATGGTCTTGATCAGTTTCTACATCTTCTGCTGTTTATGACATTTTGAATTCCTCTGGGGTCTCATAAAGGCTGAATTTGAGGTGTGGGTGTTGGTGTCTTAGTTCTAGAAACAACTGGTTCTATTTCTTTGGTTAGAGCAGGTGTAGTAGTAGGTGGAGAGGGCGACAGCCAGTCTATACCCATCTATCTCTTCTTCCTCACTGTTTTCTTTATCTGTGTTTAGAACTGTGTCTTAAAACTGAGTTAGTGGGTGGGGTCTGCAAGAAACCATCCAAGTGGGGCCAGCGTCAGTTTGTGAGGACATCCAAACTGCTTCCGCTATGGGCAAGAGATGATTTCAGTGCCATATCTTTAATGGGCCTGTCATCCCCTCTGGGCAATTCTGATATGGCGGCAGCCTGGGCAGCTGTTTGCAGACTATAAAAGGTTGAGACTTCCAACAGTCAGCTAGTTTGTGCTTCCCTGTAACACTCAGATTTCTCAGCAATACTCTGTCGCTAGGCTACAGGTCTTGTATTCTTATTTTAAGTTTTACGGGTTTTTTTCCATTGAACCTGGGCATTAGAGCCTTTTCATATGCAATTTTCAAATTCTTTCTTAAGTGATCTTTTCTGTATGTACATAAGGTTATTGACATTTGATGTAAAGAAGTGCCAAAGGCCAGATTAACAGGTAGTTGAGCTTCCTTCCTAAACATCGGCAGATACAGTAAATAGCCTGTAGCATTGTTTTCAGTGTTATGTATGCATGTACTACAGCTGCTATGTGCCTACTCCAATGCTGTTTCTTTTCAGCCGTGAGAGTCCCAAGCATATCTAGAAGAGCGCAGTTGAATCAATGCAGCTGGGGGTCCCTTTGAGAATAATAATAAGGGATTTCTGAAAACCTAGCAGATCTAACAGTCCTTCAATGAGCTTAGTCTCTTTCTTGATCAGAATTGATACGCTGAGGCAGGATATAGTGGACAAAGAGCATTTCCACTGGAACTTTGGCTACAGTTGAGGCTTGTTGGTCTTTGGTTGGGAACGCCTGAGTGTATCAGTTAAAGTGGTCAGTTCCTACCAGGACATTTCCTTGCCCACTCAAGTCAGTCTCCAGAAGAAATCAATGCAGACCAATTCCATTGGTCCTTGACTTTGGAGATGGCCCATGAGTGCAGCTTTGGGAACTAGTTTATCTGGGAACTTGTTCAAAATAGGTTCAGCAGCTTATACCTTTTACTTTCTTCTTAATCTGGTTTTGTGGTTAGAACTGTCTAGTTAAGGTTCTGGAAGATTGGTGTGCATTGCCCTCATGACGCTGGATGCCTGATGCCGAAAGTCAAAGGCATGTTGGCTTGCTGGTCAAAAACGGGAAGGCTTCCTGTACTGTTCTGAACCCCTTCTGTTGTTTACTTGCATCTTTAAAATTGGAAATGGCTGTTGTAGGTGGGCATCCAGTTGCTGTAACCTTCTGGAGTTTCCGGACAGATTTCTGGGTAGTAGCTTCTGTAGTATTTTCAAAACTTCAGGATAACAGCTTTTGTAGCTCCATCAAGACTTCCTCTGTAGTGTCCGCTGGAGTTTTTCCACTCGGCCCAGTACTTTGAGGTGCCCTGACTCTCAGTCATAGAACTTTCTTCCTGATGAAGTCACCACTCTGTCAAATTCAATCTTTTTTCCGGTCTTTCCTCTTGAGCTCAGAATGATCACTATCCCTTGCATATCAGTCACTGATTTCTGCATTTCTGCTTGCATCTGTACTACTTGCCCACAGTCTTCTGGACTTTGCAGAAAGTTTGTTGTAAAGTAGATTGTGACTGGACCATCTGGATTATGGCTTGAGTAAGGGCCTCAATAGTTGGGGAGACCTCAGCCTCAACATCCGCCTCTACAATGATACTGGTGCTGGTGATGTAGGCTGCAGGGCCTTGCTTGTGTCCTTTTGTCATTTCAGACTTCTGAGTCATGGCAGGGATCAAAGCTTTCTCCTGCCTAATTGTATCTTCATTTTGGAATAGGTCAGTGGGTCACTCTGATCGCTCACCCAAAGCTTGAGCATGATTGGATCTAGAGGTTGTGCTCCATGCAGAACTTAGTTGATAAAGCTTTACTCACAACCTCTACCTCCATCCCATCTTTTATGATGATATGATCTTGTCTAGATGTGTAATGAAGACGGAGAGCTTCTCATCCTCTTGCTGATATGTGTAATCAAAGAGGAAGATTAGCTCCTCACAGTTCTCCACCATACCATAGATTTCTTGGAGGACCTCTAAGCATTAGGTGGCCATGCATCCTGGTTTCGCTCATTTCAGGTTTTGGACAACATCTGAAGCTGGTGCCCGTAGGCTCTCAACTATTCTCTCTTTGTCATATCGGCTACTTTCCACTCTTCGAATGCTGGTACAGCTTCATCAATCCAGGTGTGTCTGACATTTTCAGCTGGATCAGGTGAGCTGCTTCATTAGTTAGCTGAAGGTTAACCCCCTGGAAACTGAAAGGAATCCCTTTTTTCGGTGCATGAGGTGCTTTGATTTGTCTGCACATTGAGGATAAGCACCTGTTGAGCTGGGAACTAGGGCCACTAGTGCCTGTCTGATCTGTTCCTTCATTCTATTCATTCCCTGACACTTCAATCACTACACACAACTCTGGTCAATCATTTTGCTCCTGACACCATTCGATAGCTGCAGCAGGATCCATTTCAACTTCTTCTGTCTTGTTATCTAGGGTACTGGCATTCAGATCAGAGGAAATCCTGGATGAGCCCCAACATGTAGCGCTACCCCCATAGGAGCCTCTGATTAGGATGGTCCACTGTTCTTTGCCTCAACCCTTTCAAGAACCTTAGCCCCTCTTACACACCAGGTAGAGTACAAACATACAATATCACAGAAATTTACTAAAAGTAATGCTTAGTACCCAACAATAATGTTACATCAAAGAAAACAGGCACCAAACCAGGTAATAAAAGCAAACCTAATATACTATCACCCAATAGGGTTGGTAACTAGGCACGCAAAAGATGGATTAACAATGGTAATAACACAATTTAGAATAGAAAGTGATTAACAGTAGTGATTAGGCATAAGATGATATTTGGCATCCAGATTAGCATAAACAGTAGCAAGGCCACCTCAAGTGCAGCAGTGGGCAGTAGTAAAGTTTAATCTGAGTGTTGGAACTATACTGCCAGAGCACATTTAGGGTGGTGATGCTAGCCCTAGACTGACTATTATTCACTGACAAAAGGAAAGTAGAATGGTAAGAGAGGGTGCAGGGGAACAAGGGGGGCTTGCAGAATATTTATTACAGGAGGGTAGTCCTTTGAGATGTTCTTCTGCTGACTATTGTTGGGGCCCTTTAAAAGCATCTTTGCACAGTCCCAGCTAACCTGCATGCAGTATAAGTAAATATAGGTAGGGTATAGTCTCAGCACAGGTGCAAGGTACATGTGGTTCAAATGATAAAAAGGTTCAGTATAATGTGTATAGGGTTGGTATAGGTGCAGTCTAAGTTTAGTATAAGTGTGGTATAGAGTGCAGTATAGGTGAGGTATGGATTGTTTATACTTGGTGTCCTTCTCTTGGTGGGTCAGTCCCTGCTAGCAGTATCAACAATGGGCAAATAGCCCTCTCACCAGTCCCTGGGATGCTGCAGTAACCTCTCGCTGTCTCTTGTATCTTCTTGTGTCTTCTTGTCTTGTCTTGAACTGATTAGCTACTTCTGCTTCTTTTCCCTCACCCAGTCTGTGCTCTGCTGTTCAGGGACTGCAAAAGGCTGCCACCTGGTCAAATTCAGGTACATACACTGCTTGCATTTAAAAAAAATTACATCTAAAGTGGTTGTAAACCCTTACATATACCCAATAAAGTGACTAGGTTCAGGTGATGCACAGCGATTAAACAAATCACCCTACATATGTTGTACCTGCAGTCTTCTCTCTTCTACATCCCTTCAACATCAGAATTTAAAAAACTTGTCTAAGCTTTCAGAAATCAGGGGGTGGGAAGCTGAAATTACACTCTACCAATCTCAGTGAGGAGAACTCTGAGAGCTGATTGGAGGGAAGGTACACACTCCCTTCACATGGCACACAGAAACAGAACCGAGGCTTGAGCTCCCTCCCCTGTCACCTTTTTTCTCTTGGTGTCAGGAAAACTTGTCAGAAGTGACTCATGCTGATAGCAGAGGAACGAAGCAGGAGAGAGAAATGACACGTAGTGCTCTAGTTTGAGACAAGTACACACTATAAAGGGATATGCTTTGTTCATATTTAATGTCTGAGGTTTACAGCCACTTGACCATAGAGCTGCACTAATGTGCGTCTTTTATATCTGCCTGGAGTTCGGCTTTAAATAAAAATTGTGGCTCTTGAATTCTCACATAAAGAGACAGCATGCAAAAAGAGTCTTGTAACATCTTGCAAATGAGCTATTACTCAGAGAATTCTGCAAAACAGGAGGGAATGTAATTTATCGCTGCCAAAGGGTCTTTCAGCTGCTGGCGCTGGAGATGTAAACAGAATCATAATCCAGAGATGGAAGTATTTGCAGAAGATGTAAGTACGCGAGTTAACTGAGATCATCCTACTGGCCCCGCTACTAGAACAGCATGCATCTGAACAGCTCAGACCTGTGTACTGCTAGGGGCTCGTGCACAAGGCTCTCTCTACCTTGAGTTGGCCTTGGTGGTTGGGTCCTGGCTCTGACTGGCAATCTGGCAAACTTGGCAGCCGATGGAGGGGCCGTTGTGTTTGTAATAATTAATCTGTGAGCCTGTGGGAGTTCTTGTGGTCTGCCCAGCTTCAAATCCTGTTTTGATAAAGTACTCCCCGCCGTTGGCTTATCATACTGTACCGATTTCAATGTGTCACAATATCAATTTTGTCCCCGGTGACAACTCACTAGGGACAGAATCATTACGAGTGGATTGATTAAGTAGTGAATGCGACTTTCACCAAACATTCTCTGGTGGTTAATCCATCACTGTCATTTCAAACCTATAGTTGAGGAAAGTAGAAACATAGCGCTGGAGCCTTTCTGGCATTGCTAACTTAAAGCAATATAAAAGTCTTGTTTTTTTTTGTTATTTAAAAAAACAAACATGATATACTTACCTGCTCTGTGTAATGGTTTTGCACAGAGCAGCCCGGATCCTCCTCTTCTTGGGTCCCTCACCGGCGCGCCTGCTGAGTGCCCCCGCAGCAAGCAGCTTGCTATGGGGGAATCCAAGGCGAGCCGCTGCTCTATCTGTCCATTCAGACATGGCTTGGCCCCCGCCCCCTCATCCTCCTCATTTGCTTACAGACTTTGATTGACAGCAGCAGGAGCCAATGGCGCCCTCTGCTGTGTCTCAGCGAATCAGGAGAAAGAGTCCCGACCAGCCAAAGATCTCGTGCAACATCGCAAGAATCAAGATGGGGCTCAGGTAAGTATCAGGGGGCTAAGGGGGGGCTCCTGCACAAAGAAGGTTTTTTATTTTAACTCCTTGGCGCCGGCCATACGCAAATATGGGGCCTCTTGGCTCCTGGTCCTTAGCGCAGAGGGGCTGCATATTTGCATGAATTGCCTATACACCTGTGCTGAGAGCGCGCATGCTGCGGGCTCTCAGCACAGTTACCGTCGCCTAACCCAATGTTTCTCAACTCCAGTCCTCAAGTACCTCCAACAGGTCATGTTTTCAGGCTTTCCATTATTTTGCACTGCCTTAGTATTTACCACAGCCATTTCATCTCAGGGAAATCCTGAAAACATGACCTGCTGGGGGTACTTGAGGACTGGAGTTGAGAAACATTGGCTTACTGAAAGCTCCTGAACGCTCATTGCGATCAGGAGCTTTCGGACCACGTGATCGCTGCGACAGGCAATGACAGCGGTCACATGATCTTAAGTCGGGCCCTGCCTCCCAGTGTCATAAACCTCTCGCCGCTTCTGCCTTTAGAACCACTTTAAAGAGTTAGTTCACAATTTTCAGACAAAAATGGGTGCAAGGTCTGGGGATTTCAAATCCCCATTCTTCTCCCTCTCTCATTCTTCTCCCTCTTCCTTGTGCAGGACCTTCTGGGACATATCAGATCGATTCTCGGTGATGGCGCTGGGCAGTCAGAATCAATCTCGTCTGTCACGGAAGTGCTGCTCAGAGTGCTGCTCAGAGAAGAGTGGGGATTCTGAATCCCTGGACTGCTGGAAAGGCAGCTCATCAACCCCAGAGGTACATACAGCAGGGTCCAGAGGGGTGGGGAGGGTGGGTGTCCAGTGTTAGTTCACCTTTTCATTTTTTCTGTAAAAGTGAGCTAACACTTTAATGAGGCATTCCGGGTATGGATATTTATATACATAGCTACATTGGTCTAGTCTATGTATAAACCAGGCCTGACCAATGCCCCTGGACGCTGGAAATGACTGAAGTAGACACTGCTACTCCAGTGATCTCCACTTGCTTCTGGGTTCCACACTGAATGGCTGCCCTGCTGTATTGTGAACACAGGAGGTCGGTTACTCAGGAACAAGCGCCATTCAGATTATGCTTTACATTTTCTCAATGAAAATGTCAAGTTCCTCCACCCCAAACTCGCTCATCCATGTCTTTATGGATCTTGCTTTGTGCACTGGTCCAAATCATTTGGTGGAGGAGGGATTATGGTGTGGGATTGTTTTGCAGGGTTTGGGCTTGGCCCCTTAGTTCCAGTGAGAAGGACCCTTAAAGGCTTCAGCATACCAAGACATTTTGGACAATTTCATGCTCCCAACTTTGTGGGAACAGTTTGGGGATGGCCCCTTCCTGTTCCAACATGACTGCGCACCAGTGGACAAAGCAAGATCCATAAAGACATGGATGAGCAAGTTTGGGGGGAGGAACTTGACCGGCCTAAACAGAGTCCTAACCTCAAACCGATAGAACACCTTTGGGATGAATTAGAGCGGTGACTATGAGTCAGAACTTCTCATCCAACATCAGTGCCTGACCTCACAAATGTGCTTCTGGAAGAATGGTCAATCATTCCCATAGACACACTCCTAAACCTTGTGGACAGCCTTCCCAGAAGAGCTGAAGCTGTTATAGCTGCAATGGGTGGGCCAACACAATATTGAACCCTACGAACTAAGACTGGGATGTTAAAGTTCATGTGCGTGTAAAGGCAGGTGTCACAATACTTTTGACAATATAGTGTATATGTGCATATGTGTGCTTGTAAATGCATATATACATGCGCTTATGCGCATTTATTGTGTTCAGCGTAAATGCATATGTGTTCACGTGTAAAAAACTTGCATAACCTGTGCTCCAAACAGGTTTGGGAAAATGTTTTAATGCCCCTGAACGCTGCGCATAAATACCTGCATGTGCACAGCCACATTAAATAATATGCAGCTGCATTCATGGGCATAATAAAATTGTCCAAAACGTGTGTTCAGAGTGCAGGTTATCAGCGTTTATTATGCGCATAAACATGTCTAGATGCACATAAGTCCGCACGTATGCACGTAAATTATTCCAATATTGATTTATTCTGGCCAGAAATATACATTTACATTGAACACATTACGCATGTTTATACACATACATATGCAACATTAGACCATTTTTTCTGCCAATTTCTGGGAGAAAAAAATCCTGAATATTTGGAGCGCTACCTTGTGCATGAGGACTAATTAGAACACCTGTTCGTTTTTTGCGCTGTCTGTGCTCCCACTAGGTAGAGTCACCCCTGTGTTTGTTCTGTTTACCATTATTATTGAAAGTTAAAGTAAAAGGAAATCCAAAATGTTGGGTTGTCCCCAGAACAGGAATAGAGGGGAAATCTTCCAATGCCAATCCAACACTAGTTCTGTTGACATCCAGGCATTCTCTCACATTGGGCAGATTTCCTCTCACTTCCTGTTCTGGCTATAGAACCGGAAGTAAAGTAAAATCTCCCCAAGGGGACACCGATAAAAAAACAAAAATGACACGGGTTATAACCCACTAAATACTCTATTTAAAATGAAAAAAAAAAGTTTTGCCTATAGTTCTACTTTTAAAAATAAAAATAAGTGCAGCACAATATCTGTAATGTCCATCGGTTAAAAAGCAACCAATCCTATGAGGAACCACAAGTCCCAGAAAAGATAATAATGAGAACCACATGAGAAGGGGGACTTCAATCCTCTCTTTGTGATGCGTGACAATCCCTCCACCTCCGCCTCCCTCCGCTATAAGATGAGCGCTTACCAAATCAGACAGACCCCTGAATTACCAGGAAGTCAAACACGCTTATGTCTCAACAAAAGAGAACCAGGGTTCACCAGGTCTCCAATCAGATAGAAAGTATCAACCACCAGATAATATACGGAGAAAATAAAACAATCTAAGTGCTCTCTGTTATCGCTCAAAAAAGGCTGTTTATTGAATAAAATGTGCACTCACATGTTACTGCATATACAGGCATAAATCTGGCATATAGATCGCTGGTAATGGTGGATCGCCGTAACTTCGTTTGTGCAAGGCTATGCAGAGGATGGCAGCGGGTGACGTCTGCAAGGTATCTCCTCCCCCTGTACGCGTTGCGTCATCTGGGACTTCGTCAGCATGGGCCTTACGCTCTACATGCCTAATTTATGCCTGTATATGCAGTAACACATGTGAGTGCACATTTTATTTAATAAACAGCCTTTTTTGAGTGATAACGGAGAGCACTTAGGTTTATTTTCTCCCTATATTATCTGGTGGTTGGTACTTTCTATCTGATTGGAGCGCTGGTGATCCCTGGTTCTCTCTTGTGGAGACATAAGCGAGTTTGACTTCATGGTAATTCAGGGGTCTGTCTGATTTGGTAAGCGTTCATCTTATAGCTGGTGGAGGGATCGTCCCTCATCACACAGAGAGGATTGAAGTCACCCTTCTCACGTGGTTCTCATTATTATCTTTTCTGGGACTTGTGGTTCCTTGTAGGATTGGTTGCTTTGTAGCCGATGGACATTACAGATATTGCTCTGCACTTATTTTTTTTTTTACATGTATTCTAGGTGATGTGATTAACCTGAAGTGTTCAGCTTGCAATTTTAGCCTACCATTGTTTGTGCTGATTGTTCTTTTTTAAATATAGTTCTACTTTGATACTTTAAGGCTAAGTTTACATAGGTAGAAAGGGTGTGGTAAAAATGGTTGATCTGCCTACTGCCTACCTACAAATTTACAATGCCTTTGAAAAGGATTTATAACCCTTGACATTTTCCACATTTTGTCATGTTACAACCAAAAAATTTAAATGTATTTTATTGGGATTTTATGCGATAGACCAACACAAAGTGGTACATAATTGTGAAGTGGAAGGAAAATAAATGTTTTTCAAAATTGTATACAAATAAATTTGTGAAAAGTGTGGTGTGCATTTGTATTTAGCCCCCCCTGAGTCAATACTTTGTAGAACCTCCTTTCACTACAATTACAGCTGCAAGTCTTTTTGGGGATGTCTCTACCAGCTTTGCATATCTAGAGAGGGACATTTTTTCCCATTCTTCTTTGCAAAATAGCTCAAGCTCTGTCAGATTGGATGGAGAGCATCTGTGAACAGCAATTTTCAAGTCTTGCCAGAGATTCTCAATTGGATTTAGGTCCGAACTTTGACTGGGCCATTCTAACACATGAATATGCTAAACCATTCCATTGTAGCTCTGGCTGTATGTTTTTGGTTGTTGTCCTGTTCTTTCAACTCTGACCAGCTTCCCTGTCCCTGCTGAGGAAAAGTATCCCCACAACATGATGCTGCCACCACCATGTTTCACAGTGGGGATGGTGTGTTCAGGGTGATGTGCAGTGTTAGTTTCCTGCCACACATAGCATTCTGCTTTTATACCAAAAAGTTAAATTTTGGTCTCATCTGACCAGAGCACCTTCTTCCTTCTTTCAACAATGGTTTTCTTCTTATCACTCTTCCATAAAAGGCCAGATTTGTGGAGAGCACGACTAATAGTTGTCCTGTGGACAGATTCTCCCACCTGAGCTGTGGATCTCTGACGCTCCTCCAGAGTTACCATGGGCCTCTTGGCTGCTTCTCTGATGAATGCTCTCCTTACCCAGCCTGTCAGTTTAGGTGGACGGCCATGTCTTGGTAGGTTTTCAATTTGCCATACTCTCCATTTTCGGATGATGGATTGAACAGTGCTCTGTGAGATGTTCAAAGCTTGGGATATTTTTTTATGACCTAACCCTGCTTTAAACTTCTCCACTGTTTTATCCCTGACCTGTCTGGTGTGTTCATTGACCTTCATGGTGCTGTTTGTTTATTAAGGTTCTCTAAAAAAAACTCTGAGGGCTTCACAGAACAGCTGTATTATACTGAGATTAAATTACACACAGGTGGACTCTATTTACTAATTAGGTGACTTCTGAAGGCAATTGGTTCCACAAGATTTCAGTTAGGGGTGTCAGAGTAAAGGGGGCTGAATACAAATGCATGCCACACTTTTCAGATATCTATTTATAAAAAAAATTAAAACCATTTATCATTTTCCTTCCACTTCACAATTATGTGCCACTTTGTGTTGGTCTATCGCATAAAATCCCAATAAAATACATTTATGTTTTTGGTTGTAACATGACGAAATGTGGAAAATGTCAAGGGGTATGAATACTTTTTCAAGGCACTGTACATGGCGGACTCTTACATTTGTTCAGCATTTATGTCTGTGGCAGCAATGCTTCCTTGTGTGGCAAATGTATCTCCACGTGTCACATTTAATAAGGGATGACACTTGTAAAGGGCGTCCATCTAGGACCACGCCATAACCACGTGCCAAGTTTTTCCCCTCACTTCTGTTTGTTTGGAAAAAGCGTGCATGTTAGTTGCAGTCATGTGCACTGCTCTATGTACACTACAAATCCCATAGTCCATTTCGGAAGTGAGCTAGAGAAGGTGGCTACGTTCCTACATATAGTGAAGAATGAACGTAGCCACCCTCTAACAGGAAATTAGATGACAGCAGCAAAAAAAAAAAAAAAGGGATTTGGAGATTTAGAGGAGGCTGAGAGCAATAGAATACATACTTGAATAGAATTATTATTTTTTTAAACAAAAAATAGTGTCACTTTAGCTGTGACTGTCATAAAGACCTATAGGCTTAATTAACGATGAGTACAATGCAGATTTTCACTTTGTAAATGGTTGCTGACCCCTATGCTGGTCTGTTTACTAAAGAGCTACAAAAAAAGTGTTCCTTGTTCTCCATCAGAGTGGAGTTCTCCTTTAATACATTTAGAAGTAGGAGTTATTGTCACTTTATTTTCCTACAATCTCAGTACAAAACATAGGTTCACATTTCACAGATTCAAGTGTTTCTCTCTTACAGCCCAGAGGTAGAGATAGTCATATTCCAGAGGGTAGTGTTGGGGGCATAAGTGGTAGGTTGACTAAAGCTCATAAACCCAAGATAAGTATAGTAACAACTAGTTGCAATATCGGAACACCCAATAAGAGGATAGTATGCGACCGGTCTAAACTACATGGTATGTTCACCAATGCCAGGAGCCTGGCGGACAAGATGGGTGAACTAGAGATACTGTTGTACGAGGAGGATTTGGATTTTGTGGGAATTTCAAAGATCTTTTTCAACAGCTCTCATGATTGGCTGGAAACCATTCAAAGGTATAACCTTTATCACAGGGATAGAGAGGATAAAAAAGGGGGAGGGGTATGACTGTATATCAATAATAATGTATAAGTGAATGTGAGAAATTACATCACTAAGCGTGCAAGGGAGGAGATGGAACCCTTATGGGTAGAGCTCCAAAGGTATGACGCTACGAGGAAAATAATACTGGGCGTAAGCTATATGCCTCCTAACCTGAGAGACGGATCTCCTATATATAAGCTGGATTAGCAGCAAGGATGGGAAGTTTTATCATAATGGGGGATTTTAATTATCCAGACATAGACTGGGCAGAGGGAATTACGCATTCGTCTAAGGCTCATCACTTTCTAAATGTCTTGCAGGACAATTTTATGGGTCAGGCGGTAGACACACCAACTAGGAATAAAGCGTTACTGGATCTACTGATTACCAACAATTCAGACCTGATCAGGGATGTGGAAATACGGGCCAATTTAGGCAACAGCCACCACAGGTCAATTGGCTTCAGTATAACTCACACAAATAGGAAACATAAGGGCAATACAAAGACACCGAATTTCAAGAGCCAACATCCCTAAACTACGAACCTTGCTAGAAGGCATGAATTGGGATAAAATCCTAGGAACAAAGAACACGGAGGAGAAATGGGTTTACTTTAAAAGCATATTAAATAAGGGCATTAGCCAATGCATCCCATTGGTTAATAAATTTAAAAGAGCGAACAAAAGTCCTGGATGGCTTAACTCCAATGTAAAAATGCATATAAAAGCAAAGGAGAAGGCCTTCAAAAAATACAAGGTTGAGGGATCATCATCAGCATTCAGACTTTATAAAGAATGCAACAAGAAATGTAAGGGTGCAATTAGGGCATCTAAGATAGAACACGAAAGACATATAGCGGAGGAGAGCAAAAAAAATCCCAAGAAATTCTTTAAGTATATAAACAGTAAAAAAGGGAGGACGGGCCATATTGGCTCCATAAAGAATGAGAAAGGACCTGCTCTGGTTACAAAGGATTGGGAGATGGCGAAGGTATTGAATTTATTCTTCTCCGCAGTCTTCACGAGGCTATCGGGGGGCTTCAGTAACCAAAACTACAGTGTTTATCCTTATGACACATCACAGGAAGCACCTCCATGGTTAATAGAGGACAGAATTAAAATTTGACTTGGGAAACTTAACATTAATAAATCACCGGGACCAGAGGGCTTGCATCTGAGGGTACTTAAGGAACTCTGTCAAGTAATTGCCAAACCATTGTTCCTAATTTTTACTGACAGTCTACTGACTGGAATGGTACCAGCTGATTGGAGAAAAGCCAATATAGCACCAATATAATATTTAAAAAGGGCCCACAATACATCCCTGGGAATGACAGATCAGTTAGCCTAACATCAATAGTATGTAAGCTCTTGGAGGGGATGATAAGGGACTATATACAAGATTTTAGTAATGAGAACGGTATCAATGTGTCAGGGCTGGGCTCAGTCTTCCTTCTCTGAGCTGGCTGCTGAGCTGTCAGCTAATTGCCAGCTCCTTTCTCTCCACTGTGACTCAGCTGTTGTTGATCTGCTCATCAATCCTGCCTACTTAAAGCCGACAAGCTCACTTCATCTTTGCCTTTGCCTTTGGTCACATCACAAGAAACAATCTCCTGCGTTCCTGTTTAAAGACCGGCTTTGCTGACATCCCTTCTGGCCATTGGCATGGACCATAGGGTGAGTACCTGGATTGAAAACTGGCTACAAGGCCGAGTTCAGAGGGTGGGGATAAATAGGGAGTACTCGGAATGGTCAGGGGTGGGAAGTAGGGTCCCCCAGGGTTCTGTGCTGGGACCAATTCTATTTAGAAAAAGGGGGGGAGGGATACCGCGCTACAGAAAAGATAAGCAAAACTTGCAAGAAAGCAGCAGCATATGGTGCGATAACACAGAAAATCAGATAAAATTTGAAAATCTGCGCTAAAAAATCTCAATATTATGAGTCCACAGAAACTGACATAAAAACAGGGAAATCCTTATTTCTGGACCACTTGAAGACTTGAAATCACCACAGTGTACACACACAAACAAAACGAGTGCCCCAACAAGAGTTCCACTTGTGGGGAACTCTGTGCAGAGACTGTGGGTATAAAATTGCAGCTCATTGCAATACCATCCAAGCACGGTCACAATCTTGTGGGATACCCAGGGTGCTTTCCTTGCTAAAGGTTTGGTTCCTACGAGGTTCATGTGTCTTCGGTGCAAGCTAAAGGCAGCGGTTGAGATATAGCCAAACGCTGTTTATGCTTTGCCATCTGCATCCAATTGAGTGTATACGGATATTCCAGTGGGACAGAGAAATCGATCTGCAATATCTGAATTTCTATTTCCACTGTGGTCATCTGCAAGCTTAAAGATCTAGGCTGGGCTAGAGCCACCTGCCTTTTAAGCTTGCCATCTGTAAGCAGAATTTACACTCGTTTTGTTTGTGTGTGTACACTGTGGTGATTTCAAGTCTTCAAGTGGTCCAGAAATAACGATTTCTCTGTTTTTATGTCAGTTTCTGTGGACTCATAATATTGAGACTTTTTAGCGCAGCTTTTCTAATTTTAACCAATTCTATTTAAATTGTTCATAAACGACCAGAAGGATGGGGTAAACAGTTCAATCTCTGTATTTGTGGACAATGATATGCTAAGCAGGACAATAACTTCTCGGCAGGATGTGGAAACCTTGCAAAAAGACCTGAACAAATTAATGGGGTGGGCAACTACAAGGCAAATGAGGTTTAATGTAGAAAAATGAAAAATAATGCATTTGGGTGGCAAAAATATGAATGCAATCTATACACCGGGGGGAGAACCTCTGGGGGAATCTAGGATGGAAAAGGACCTGGGGGTCCTAATAAATAATAGGCTCAGCAATGGCATGCAATACCAAGCTGCTCTTAACAAAGCAAGCAGAATATTGGCATGCATTAAAAAGGGTATCAACTCCAGAGATAAAACAATAATTCTCCCGCTCTACAAGACTCTGGTCCGGCCTCACCTAGAGTATGCCATCCAGTTCTGGGCACCAGTCCTCAGAAAGGATGTACTGGAAATGGAATGAGTACAAAGGAGGACAACAAAGCTAATAAAGGGTCTGGAGGATATTAGTTATGAGGAAAGGTTGCGAGCACTGAACTTATTCTCTCTGGAGAAGAGACGCTTGAGAGGGGATATGATTTCAATTTATAAATACTGTACTGATGACCCCACAATAGGGATCAAACTTTTTTTCACAGAAGGGAGTTTAACAAGACACAAGGCCACTCATTAAAATTGGAAGAAAAGAGGTTTAACCTTAAACTATGTAGCGGGTTCTTTACTGTAAGAGCGGCAAGGATGTGAAATTCCCTTCCACAGGCGGTGGTCTCGGGGGGGCATTGATAGTTTAAAAAAACTATTACATAAGCACCTGAACGACCATAACATACAGGGATATACAATGTAATACAGACATATAATCACACACATAGGTTGGGCTTGATTTTCAACCTTACCTTCTATGTAACTATGTAACTAAGTATTCCCAAGCTGTTTATTGTCAGCATTGATGAGAACGCAACTTCAGTTCCTACCTGACGCCAGTAAGAGTCAGCGACTGTTGTTATGGTAAATGCAAAAATTGATTTTATGTTATTAAGAAGGAAATGAACTCTGGAAGCTGTGCCTGAAAAAAGCAGACAGAGAACAAAGGACTAGTCAAGAGTATTGCTTGTGGTATCTCTGCAGCTGATCTTTGCCCATTACTGACTTACCATGCCTTGTTCTGAACTGGGTCTCTGTGGTGAGGCGGCCATCTTGGTAGAGGCAGAGTTTTGCTTCCCCATATCAGATTCTTCAGCAAAGAGAACAGCTCTGTAGTGGTATCACCAAATCTCACCCCAAATCTCCTGGCTAGCAGTCATAGGCAGCATCACCTTTAAAGTGATTACATTTTGTTGTTTTGCAGCCTGAAATGAAGACAACACACATTTTTTTGTTTTAGCCAGCTGCATTTACTGGTACAACTTATAACATCCAAGTGAAAAATAGAACACCAACATGTCAGAAAAAAAAAAAAATCAAAAACAGAACCACTGAATTGGATAAAGGATCACCCCCTTGTGTCAGTATTTTGTTGAACCACCTTTTGCTTTAATTCCAGCCTTTAATCTGTTGGGATATGTCTCTACTAACTTTGCACATCTAGACTTTGCAATATTTGCCATGTATTCTTTGCAGAATTGCTCAAGTTTAGTTAAATCTGATGGTGACCATTTGTGGACTGCAGTCTTCAAAGCCTTCTAAGGAGTTTCAATGGGGTTTATGTCTGTGCTCTGACTAGGCCATGCAAGGACATTCACATTTTTCTCCTTCAACCACTGTGTGGTCGTTGTTGCTGTGTGCTTTGGGTCATTGTCATGTTGGAAGGTAAACCTTCTTCGCATTCACAACTTTCTGGCAGAGGGCAGCAGATTTTCCTCAAGAATTTCACAATATTTTGCCCCATCCATTTTTCTTCTATCCTGACAAGTGAGAAACACCCCCATAAAAGGATATTACCCCCTCCCATAACAGGATATAACCACCTCCATGCTTTACCGTAGGAATGGTGTTATTTGGATGGTGAGCTGTTTTGATTTCCGCCAGACATCATTTGTGGTTGAGGCCAAATCATTGAATTTTAGTCTCATCTGACCATAACAACGTTTTCCATGTGGCCCCAGAATCCTCTTTAAGGTTAAAATCAATATTTATCATGGGCTATAGGCACTCAATATTTTGGGTCTGTCAGTTGCAGGAAAGTCCACTCTGGTGGAATTTTCACCTTTGACAGAACTGAGGCTTTTGAAACCACCTTATTTGGTGGTAATCAATGGAGGAAAAGGAAAAGTAGAAGGGTTGTGGTTTATATCTCCTTGATATTTCAGTGCCCATACTCTGCTGGATGATCAAAAGCAAGTGGATTTAGTTAAAATATTACATTTTTTGAATATCTGATTTTATGTTTGTATACTGTTTTGAGGTACTCTAGATTCTAGCAAAAATTGCTATAAAACAACGAAAAAAAACCCAGAAATTAAATGATTAATAGAATAGGCTTGACATAAAGTAAAAAAATAATACATTTATATAATTTACAAATACAGAGCATTGGCACATCCGGTCATTTTCATGTGCATTGGTATTTGCGTTCTTTTAACATGTTTTTAGGCTTCGATATTTTGATGTAGCCAGTGGAAAGCTAGTTTCCAGAACGAGGAGACAGTTTTTCAGCATATTTTTATGCAACTTTTTTAGGTGTTTTTCAGGCCCACTGATGTCTATTGTGGCCAAAAATGCACAATCGTGCCCCAGAAAAGCTCATGAACTTGTAGTGAGAGTTGAGTGACAGCACATTGCTGAGATGTGAATGGGCAAAATAGAATACCATGGAAGTCTGATGCTGAGGGTTGAGCTTTCTGGAAATGCTCTTCAAACTGTTCATGTGTGAATGGGGGCTTAGGCCCCTTTCACAGCTGTGAGATTTATTGTGATTCGTCCATCACGTAACAATGTGTAGCAAGAGGAATCCCATTATTGTCTATGGAGTGTGACAGTGCGAAGCTCTGCCACTGTGGAAGTTTAGGGGAAAATTACACAGGATTGGCATTAAGGCCTAATGCAAAGTTCTAGACCAGTGGCCTCCAAACTGCAGCCCCTGGGCCAGATGCGGCCCTTTGCTTGCATTTATTTGGCCCTTGGGGCACTATTCCTCCTACTGTTACAAAGTACTATTCCTCCTACTGATACCATAAATGAGGCACCATTTCTTCCACTGACGACCAACAATGGGGCATAATTCCTTCCACTGACACCCAATAATGGAATATTATTCTTTCCATTGATCTAAATGCCAAACTGCAGCCCCTGGACCACGGCCCTTTGCTTCCATTTATTTGGCCCTTGGGGCACTATTCCTCCTACTGTTACAAAGTACTATTCCTCCTACTGATACCATAAATGAGGCACCATTTCTTCCACTGACGCCAACAATGGGGCATAATTCCTTACACTGACACCCAATAATGGAATATTATTCTTTCCATTGATCTAAATGCTGAAACACTATTCCTCCCACTGATACCAACGATAGGGCATTATTCCCTCCACTGACACCAGCGAAAGGGAACTGTTCCTTCCCCCGACACTAATGATGGGGCCCAATTAATAATTTTTTACTCCCAAGCCAGAGGCATTGTTGACGCCCACTGACACTGGTGTATTTTTTAGTCCCACTGGCATCAATCCGTCTGGTCCCCCTATAGTCTGAAGAACAGTAAACTGGCCCTTCGTTTAGAACGTTTGGAGACCCCTGTTCTAAACATCCCAGATCACCCAATTTCCATCACCTTCACATCTCAGATCAGCCCAATTCCTTCACCTTCACATCTCAGATCAGCCCAATTCCTTCACCTTCACATACTTTGTAAACTGATCTGAGGAGAGAAGGTGAATGAATTGGGGTGATCTGAGATGTGAAGGTGAATGAAATTGGGTGATCTCAGGCGAGAAGGAATAGGAATGATCTGATATGTGAAGGTGAAGAATTGGTCTGACATCCCTGAGACAGCTGTTTTTGATATTCTCCTTATTCTGTAGTCCTGGAGGTTCTAAAGTGTCTTGGGTGTACAGAACCTTCAATCCTGTGTCTGGACTTTATTGGATACCCTCCCGGAGTACACAGGTGTGCAGGGTTGTTATATACACAAGCCCGAGGATAGCTCAGAGCTCCCAGTGTTAAGACAGCTCCCATATTGGAGACAGGGGTCAGAGGTGCCCAACCCAGAAGTCAATAGACAGGAGGTCTAAACCAGGGATTGGAGGTGCCCCAGCCAGCAGCCAGGAGTCAGGAGACAGGAGGTCTAAACCGGGGATCGGAGGTGCCCCAGCCAGCAGCCAGGGAACAGGAGGTCTAAACCAAGGGTTGGAGGTGCCCCAGCCAGGAGACAGGAGGTCTCGTCCCAGGAGTCAGGTCAGCTCCTATCACAGTGTCAGAAAAGCCACTATCAAGAGGCCAGAAGTGTATTGTGCAGCAAGGCTAAGTGAGCCGAGTGAACCAGGAAAGCTGAACCAGTCAGATGGACTGGCAAGAAGAGCAGCTCACAAGGGAGCCATTGGAATTTTCAGTTGACTGTTTATGTTGAAGTGGAAGAGCCCCTGCATGGGCAACTGATGCTTATGTGAATTTTATTTTCTGTTCAAAAAAAGTAGGCTGTCATGCCCTAAAACACAGTTTGAACTGGCACAAAGCGCCTACAACATGGGCATAATCACCCCGACACTATAGGACCTCTTGATATCTATGCAACATGTCTCTGGAGACTTGGAAAAAGGTGCAGGTGCTTCTTTTTGGTGCAACATGGTGCATTTGTATTTAATGTATTTGTCTCTAAATACTGACTGTTAGGTGGAATACACAAGCAAATATAAATTGGTTTTAACACAACACGAAGAGCCTCAATTATAAAAATGGCAAAGAAAAAGTAATGTTGCTGCTGATCCCATTAGATGATTTGCTACTTTTTTCCCTTTTTTTTTTTCACTTTTGGAAACGAGAGCAGGAATGTGATTGGTTCCTTTTCTTGGATCCAGGTATCATAGTGTGTGGGGAGTTTCTGTCTCGTATTATGGAGGTGGCAGTTAAAGAACTCAGAACCTAAAAGGGTTAAAGTTGGCGGTCTTCATGTCAGTGTTGGCAGTATGAAAGGGTCTCTGTATACCTCAAAAGACTCTCTGTGTCCCGAGGAGACTTATATCACATGCTGGCTGCGAGCATGGTATGTAGGAGGTACCTTAATACACGCTCAATGCTAGCTTTATTCTGGTGCTGGCTTAGATTAATGCTGCATCCAAATCCGAGTAACCCCTAGACATGAGTGGGCTCAAGAGCTTGCATTTTATTTTGCTTAAAGATCCTTTAATGTTTTGTTGACCCAATCGCTAAAATATCATATAAGCTTTAGGCTGCATGCACACCTGAGTTCTTTGTGAATGCGTGCAAAATCACGTGTTTTTGCGTGCGCTTATGAAACATGCGGAAACCACATGTTGCGATTGCGATGCCCTTAACTATTAACGGCACCCCAAAGGCAACAAGCAGACACATTAAAATATGTGACAAATGCGCCAAAGCGCGCAAAGTTCAACACCCAAAGAGCTACTTTGGCGCAATTGTCGCATGTAAACCATTAAAATTAGTGGGCCCCCCTATGCTTGTTGCATGAAAATGCATACAATATGCACAAAAAAAAGCAGGCAAAAACACGCGTTCACAAAACACTAGCCTTAGAGGAGTTCTATAGTGTTCAAAGCAAAGTTTCATTCTAGCAGAGGATAGAAATCAACATCTGGATTCTGATTGGCTGCCGTGGGTAATTCAGTTACATTTCCCCTTGATAGGTTTTAACCTTTAATTCAAATATCTACAAGCCGTTCCTCTAGGACATTATGTTCTTCTTTTTGCGGAAGAAACGTGTACACTGGTTTTTAAATTATAGAAGACTGGTAATGCTGGGTTCCCCAGGGAATAATGATGGCATAACTTTATAGAATTGTATAAATGGGAGAACATTTTGTACGGTTGTTAAGTGCACAAAAATATCATGTAAATACGGTTCCTGCAGGGACGTGCAATCATATGTAATTATAAGACAGAACGTCATAAACCCTATAGAGAAGTAGAATATTCAACATAAACATTTACATATATAATCTGTATGATGATATTATCCTTATTATTATCAGAAATAATAATAATAGGGGGCATTTTGTGATAAAAGAAATAAAGAAATGGGTTGGGGGCTTGGGCATGAGCAGACACATGAGCGGATCTCTGCTAAAATCTGGGAGAGGCCACAGTGTGTCTGCGCATATGCAGTATATCGTTCCAAGATGGCAGTGCGGTAGCACAGCAACAAATGAGAACTTTGGGCTGGAAGGAGGACAAAGCTGGACTTCATGGGCTATTATTATTACAGGTACCTATATAGCACCACAATTTATGCAGCGCGTTACATATATATTGTACATTCACATCAGTCCCTGCCCTCAGGAAGCTTACACTTTAAGGTCCCTAATATACATTCATATATACACGTTAGGGCCAATTTAGAGAGAAGCCAATCAACCTACCAGCAAGACTTTGGAGTGTGGAAGGAAACCCGAGTACTGGGAGGAAAAGCCACGCTGGCACAGGTAGAACATGCAAACTCCAGCAGGTAGTGCCATGGTTGCGATTTGAACTGACAACCCTATTACTGCTAGGTGGAAGTCATAACCACTTAACTGCTGTGCTGCCCCTAGTGGACTAGTATGTTTTATTTACATGCAGGGGTTGATTTACTAAAACTGGGAGAGTGCAAAATCTGGTGCAGCTCTGCATGGTAGCCAATCAGCTTCTAACTTCAATTTGTTCAATTAAGCTTTGACAAAAAAAAAAAAGAGAACTGGAAGCAGATTGGTTTCTATGCAGAGCTGCACCAGACTATGCACTCTCCAGTTTTGGTAAATCAACCCCACTGTGACAATTATCACGGACTAGAATTTTGTTTTTAGCTAGAACAACTAAATGCTATTTTTTATGTTTTTTAATAGAGAAGAGAGGGATTAGAACCACTGTCATCCTAATATTTGTCCTGTTTACTGTTATCACCAAGAGCGAAAGTGAAAGAAAATCCTAAATTGTTTGTCACCAGAATAGGAAAAGAGGGGAAATCTTCCAATGGGGATATTAGAGGCTGGTGGGGTGGGCCCTGTGATGGGGAACTGCATGATTGTTGGGTCTCTGTGATGGCAGAACTCTGTTGAGATGGGGGACTCATGCATGGAAGGCCTTTGATGTATAGGGGTGACTCTGATGTGATGAGGAGCTCCTAGGTATAAGGGAGGCTATGATGTGATAGGGAACCTCCGATTTGAAGGGGGCACTCTATTGTTATGTGGAGACCTCTTACATGTTGGAGGACCTCTGATACGAATGGGGGACCTCTAACATAATAGGAGACCTCTTTATGTGATGGAGGAACCTCAGCATTATGGTGGGCCTCTGAGGTGAGGGGGGACTCTGATGTGATGGAGGAACCTCTGGCGTGAAGGTGGTCTCTGACATGATGGGAGACCTCTGATGTGTTGGGAGACCTCTGATTTGAAAGGTGCACTCTTATTTGATGTGAGGACCTCTGGCATGATGGGGGGCCTCTGACGTCAAGGGGGATACTGATGTAATGGAGGAAGCTCTGACATAATGGGGGACTCTCACGTGATGGGAGATCTCTGATGTGATGGGGGATCTCTGATATGAAGGGGGCACTAATGTGACAAAGGAACCTCTGACATCATGGCGGGCCTCTGACATGATGTGTGGACCTCTGATGTGATAGAGAAACATCTGATGTGATAGAGGAACCTCTGACATTATGGGAGACCTCTGATGTGATGGGTAACCTCTGATTTGAAAAGGGCACCATAATGTAATGTGGGGACCTCTGACATGATGGGGGGCCTCTGATGTGAATTGGGGACTCTGATTTAATAGGGGGTCCTCTGATATAATTTATGTGATGGAGGAACCTCTAACATGATGGGGGGGCCCTAGCATGAAGAAGGGACCTAATAGGGGACCTCTAATGTGACAAAGGAACCTCTGACATCATTGCGGGCCTCTGACATGATGTGTGGATCTCTGATGTGATAGAGGAACCTCTGACATTATGGGAGACCTCTGATGTGATGGGTGACCTCTGATTTGAAGGGGGCGCCATAATGTAATGTGAATGGGGGACTCTGATGTAATAGGGGGACCTCTGATATCATTTATGTGATGGAGGAACCGCTAACATGATGGGGGGCCCTAGCATGAAGAAGGGACCTAATAGGGGACCTCTAATGTGACAAAGGAACCTCTGACATCATTGCGGGCCTCTGACATGATGTGTGGATCTCTGATGTGATAGAGGAACCTCTGACATTATGGGAGACCTCTGATGTGATGGGTGACCTCTGATTTGAAGGGGGCGCCATAATGTAATGTGAATGGGGGACTCTGATGTAATAGGGGGACCTCTGATATCATTTATGTGATGGAGGAACCTCTAACATGATGGGGGGCCCTAGCATGAAGAAGGGACTTTCTAATGTGATAGGGGACCTCTGATTTGAAAGGGACACTCTGATGTGATGTAGGGACCTCGGACATGATGGGAAACCTTTGATTTGATAGGGAGACTTCGAATGTGATGGGGGGACTCTGGTGTTAAGAGGGGACTCTAAATGTGATGGGGACCTCTGACATAATAGGGGACCTCTGATACGATGGAGAAATCTCTGACATAATGGGTGACCTCTCACATGATAGGGCTCTGAAGTAAAGGGGGATTCTGATGTGATGAGGGACCTCTGACATGATGGGGGACCTCTGATGTAATGAGGGTGCCTCGGATGTGATGAGGGACCTCTGACATGATGGGGGACCTCTGATGTAATGAGGGGGCCTCGGATGTGATGAGGGACCTCTGACATGAAGCAAAGTTAATTTCATCACAGTTTTTGTGTAGTACATTGTCTCAGGCTCGGGTTCTCCATTGATAAGTAATATTAAAATTTTCTGCATTTTAGACTAGGGTTGGGAAATGCAGCTAGAAGTCCCACATATATCTTGAAAATATATCTCATATATCTTGGCTGTCTGATACTGAGACTTCCATACTTTATTAAGACAAATGTACAATTTTGGAAGGTAGTGCCCCTTTAAGCATGGCGTAGAAGGAGGAAGGTTAGGATATTATGAAGGACGAATCCTCATGACAATTATTAGCTGAAGAGTCTTTAAGAAAAGGAGGGGATGGCTCTGTCTGCTCAGAGCCGCCGCATGATACCTTGTGCCAAGCTTCTTCTCTGCCTCCGGCAAGGGCTCTGCCTTCCAACAGCTTCGAAGAGTCTCTCCCCTCTCTTCATCTCTGTGGGGAGGAAATAAAACAGCATTTCAAAAAGATATTCCACCACTTAGAATCTTAGAATGAGGACATTACACCAGATCTGCTAAAAGAGCCACAGGCATGGCGCAGGACCGCGGCACTGGATGACGCTGTGCTCCACTTATTGGTTTATTAGGAGGAAAATTGTCTTACAAGGATAAATGGAGGTTATATTGTAACTCTATGATAAACAAGCGTGCGGCATGCAGAGAATTCATAACAGGATCTGCCTCCAGAGCGTAAGTTCCAAGAATGTGAAATGTGTGCCCATTCCTCCCTTATAGAGCTACGCATATAAAAAAAGCAAAAAAAAAACCTGCACAATTCTTGTCTGAAATTACTAAATATAAAAAGTTAAAGTGGTCCTCTCAGCAACTTCACCAGACTGCCAGAATACAATTCTAGTATGTCACAATATATCGCAATGGGGTCATTTCTCAAAAATGCTCCAAGCTTCTCAGCTATCTCATGTCCTACAGTAAGGGAAAAAAGTATTTGATCCCCTGTTAATTTTGTATAGTTGCCCACTGACAATGAAAGGATAAGTCTATAATTTTAATGGTTGTTTTTTTTTTTTTAACAGTGAGAGACAGAATAACAACAAAAAAATCCAGAAAAGGGGAGTGTTACCTGTATTAAAGAAGCAAATCGATCAATCAGATTCCAATCTCTCCACCATGGCCGAGACCAAAGAGCGGTCCAAGGATGTCAGGGACAAGATTGTGGACCTACACTAGGCTGGAAAAGACTACAAGACCATCGCCAAGCAGCTTGGTGAGAGGATGACAGTAAGTGGTGCGATTATTCGCAAATGGAAGAAGCACAAAATAACTGTCAATCTCCCTCGGTCTGAGGCTCCATGTAAGGTCTCACCTTGTGGAGTTTCAATGATCCTGATTACGGTGAGGAGTCAGCCCAAAACTATACGGGAGAATCTTGTCAATGATCTCAAGGCAGCCGGGACCATAGTCACCAAGAAAACAATTGGTAACACTATGCCTTGAAGGACTGAAATCCTGCAGCGCCTGTAAGGTCCACCTGCTCAAGAAAGTACATGTACAGACCTAGCTGAAGTTTGCTAATGAACATCTAATTGATTCAGAGGAAAACTGGGTTTTGTTCAGTTGAGACCAAAATCAAGCTCTTTTGCATCAACTCAACTCGCCGTGTTTGGAGGAGGAAGAATGCAGCCTATGAACACCATCCCCACCATCAAACATGGAGGTGGAAACATTATGCTTGGGGGGGTGTTTTTTAACTAAGAGGATAGGACAACTTCACTGCATCAAAGGGACGATAGATGGGGCCATGTACCATCAAATCTTGGGTGAGAACCTCCTTCCCTTAGCCAAAGCGTACGGCACAGCTTCCCTTTGTGTTTACTCTGCTTCAGTTAGTGAATGAACAGGAATCACTCAGCACAGAGCATTTCCCATTCATTCACTGTCCAGTAATGCTGAGGCTACAGAGAAAGGGACGGGGAAATCTCTGTCCTCAGTCCTTTTCTCTGTCTCAAAACGGAGACATCAGGGGTCTTTTTAGACCACTGATATTTCACCAAAGCCCCCCAACGCAGCTACTAAAAATAAAAGAATATTAAAGAAATTATTTAAAAAAATAAAATGGTAAAAATACAAAAAAAATTAAATAATAAAAATTAAAAAAACTACTGAAACCATCCATTGCCCTACTGACACCGTTACCTTACTGACACCTTCCATGTTTTAATACATTTTAAAATATTTGTTTACATTTATTTATGAGTGTGTGTGTTTGTGTGTGTATGGACTGTATGTGTGTGTGTCTATATATATATATATATATATATATATATATATATATATATATATGTATATATACCAGGGATCTCAAACTGGTGGCCCTCCAACTGTTGCGAAACTACAAGTTCCATCATGCCTCTGCCTGTGGGAGTCATGCTTGTAATGGTCATCCTTGCCATGCCTCATGGGACTTGTAGTTTCACGACAGCTGGGGGGCCACCAGTTTGAGACCCCTGATATATATACACACACACACACACACGTTTTGAGCTTTGGGGTGCACACACTAATGCAATAGGCTGCACACACCTATGGATGTGAGAATACAATAGAGTAGAGGGAGGGATTCCCCCCTCCACCCTGAGTGTGTGGATGGGGGACTTGATTAATTTGCTTTCTTTTAAACGCTGGTTGAAAGAAAAAAATGAATCATGTATGGCCTGACTAGCCTGACTAGCCATAGTCATCCTAGGTCAGGAAGTGAGCAAAAACGAAAGAGTGGTAAGCTGCAATATGTTACAATTTATTCTTGTGTTTAGATTTGCTTTATCTTTAAGATACAGCTGCATACAACAAATAAAAAATAGAAAAATACAATAACTTTTTTTTTCATTTGTTTTATTTTTTTACGTTTTTGTCAATTTACAGTAAAAAAATATAAAACAATATGCAAAATAAAAACCTTTATATAGTTAAGAATATGTATGAAAACGAATTATCTATTCAGATTATTCAAAAAGTATTTATTATAGCTGAACTCCAACATCTTAAATCTCTGCGTGCTTTGTGTATTTCTTCCAGACCTGTGCAGTAATCCAGTGTGAGATTTTCCCTCTGTGCACGAGCTTCCTGTAATAAAGACCAATCACGCTGCACAAGGTGAGTTTTCTGCAGGTGTTTCGTCACATATGGCGACCCATCATATTCGTCTACCTGCTGGACTGCGCATGTGCGACGTTGCCATATGTGTTCCACCCCTGAGTCCAGGTTCAAGCCCCACCACCCAAGTGGACAGTGGTTCGATTATAATAATGCCGAGCGAAGTGAGGCCAGGTTCGAAGCGTGGCGAGTGGCCCTGTGTGGCTATTGGGAATATATTTAGCTAAACCTTTTTTTGTACTTTGAGTTCAGCTTTATGTTAACTAGCATCTGCTACGCTGCTAAGCTTGGCCTGGGCATCTAGGCATCAATGGCCTCTGGTCACAAAAGGGTTAATAGACTTAAAGCAGGACTATACTCACCTCCCCTGCAGTGATATGAAGACTCAAAGACAGCTGCCTCACCAGCACTGACATCTTCTCACCAGCTTCCAGGTTCAGGACCTTTGGCCATCTTGATTGGCCTGGCCAGAATTCTATTGCAGAAGAAACATATGTTTCTCTGCAATAAAAAACGTTCTTTCTAAAAAATGTTTGAGGCTTGGTTCACACCAGGAGTTGCTACCAAGCACTTGTGCTTTTCTGCGCATTTCTGCATGGTGTATTTAAAGCAGTTCATTAACTTCTAATGGGCTGCCCAGTGCTAGAGAAATGCATGAAGAAGGGGCCAACAATGTAAAAAAAAGCGATGTAGCTTATAAATAAAACAATTAAAGCTCTAGTAAAGTTAACAAAAAAAAAGCTTCCCCCTGCAGGTTTAAGCCATAATGTGCTAGTATGCACTGCATACTAACACATTATGTCAGACTCACCTTTAGAATGGATCCCTCTAGCGGCACCCTGTCACTGCTGACAGGGATTCCATCTTCACTCGTTGTTCTTCCTGGTCACGGGCTCCCGTCTTCTGATTGGCCAAACTGCGATGATGTCACTCCCGCGCTTGCGCACGGGAGCTCCGGGCAAGGCACAATTAGATTAAATGACATTTAAGTAATGGCGGAAGGTAGCCTATTTGGAATACCACACACTTGTACAGCAGAACACGGTTGATTGGGTTGAACGGTGGTGCTTCTTATAACTACAAAAATGTGCCTGCATGATTTTCAAAACCGTGTAGCACCAAAACGCACACATAGTACTGCAGTACCATGTGTTTTGGCAAGTGTGAATGCGTGCTCATTTGCAAGATGCGTTGGAGTGGCATTACGAATTACTGGCACCGTCGTGCATCTACAAAGGGGCAGCGCCGTTTTGTGCTGCACAATTTTGCTTGCATTCCCACAATGCACTGGTATGAATAAGTTCTTAAAGTACACAAAATTTCTACTTTGCTATCTATAGGGTGGGCCCAGGTTGTATTGCTCTGTATTTGGCTCCATCCAACTTCCTATCAACCCTAACCAGCTTCCCTGTCCCTGAGGAAAAGCATCTCCACAACATGATGCTGCCACCACCATGTTTCACGGTGGGGTTGGTGGGTTCAGGGTGATATGCAGTGTTAGTTTTCAGCCACACATAGCATTTTGCTTTTAAGCCAAAAAGTTAAATTTTGTTCTCATCTGACCAGAGCACCTTCTTCCGCGTTTGCTGTGCCCCCCACATGGCTTCTCGCAAACTGAAAATGGGACTTCTTATGACTTTCTTTTAACAATGTTTTTTTTTCTTGCCACTCTTCCATTTAGGCCAGATTTGTGGAGAGCACGACTAATAGTTTTCATGTGGACAGATTCTCCCACCTGATGCTGTTTGTTCACGAAGGTTCTCTAACAAACCTATGAGGGCTTCACAGAACAGCTGCATTTATACTGAGATTAAATTACACAGAGGAGGACTCTACTAATTAGGTAACTTCTGAAGGCAATTGGTTCCACTAGATTTTAGTTAGGGGTATCAGAGCAAAGTAAAATACAAATGCACACCACACGTTTCAGATATTTCTTTGTAAAACATTTTTGAAAAACATTTATCATTTACCGTCCACTTCACAATTTTGTGTCACTTTGTGTTGGTCTATCATATAAAATATCATTAAAATACATTTATGTTTTTGGTTGTAACATGACAAAATGTAGAAAATGTCAAGGGGTATGAATACTTTTTCAAGGCACTGTATATTATAAATCTTATATACCATAACCATATCCCTAAATTGTCAACTGCCGACTATAGACAGATGCTGGTTGGACATGCAGATACAATGCCAATATATTCTTTGTACGATCTTTTCAATATTATGGATGGACAGAATGATTCTGGCAAATTGATTTTGCCACAAAATTACTGATTTCACTGAATGGCTCCTTAACCACTTCAATACAGAGTACTTTCACCCCCTTCCTGCCCAGGCCAATTTTCTGCTTTCAGTGCTATAACATTTGAATGACAAATGTGTGGTCATGCAACACTGTACCTAAATGAAATTTTGATATTTTTTTTCCACAAAAACAGAGCTTTCTTTTGGTGGTATTTAATCACCTCTGCGGTTTTTATTTTTTGCTCTATAAACAAAAAAAGAGCGACAGTTTAAAAAAAAACAATAATATTTTTTACTTTTTGCTATAATAAATATCCCAAATAATTTTTTTTTTTTTTTAATGTTTTCCTCAGTTTAGGCCGATATCTATTCTATATATTTGTGGTAAAAAAAAATGCAATAAGCGTATATTGATTGGTTTGCGCAAAAGTTATAGCGTCTACAAAATAGGTTATTGATTTATGCCATTTATTTTTTATTTTTTTTAATAAATGGTGGTGATCTGCTTTTTCTATTGTGACTGCAACATTGCGGCGGACAGATCAGACACTTTGACACTTTTTTTTTAAACCATTGAAATTTATAGAGCGATCAGTTCTATAAATAGCCACTGGTGTAAATGTCACTGGCAGGGAAGGGGTTAACACAAGGGGCCGATCAAGGGGTTAAATGTGTTCCCTGACTGTGTGTTCTAACTGTGGGGGGGTGGGACTGACTAGGGGAGGAGACAATTAGTTGTTCCTATACACTAGGAGCACACGATCTGTCTCCTCTCTCCTGATAGGACGTGTATCTGTGTGTTTACACACACAGATCCACGTTCCTGCTCGGTCATGAGTGATCACATGTGCCCGGCGGACATCGCGGCCGCCGGGCACGCACATCTGCTCCTTGTTGACGTGGTGGGTGTGTGTGCGTGCCCCCTATGCCGGCGGGAAGCCGAGGACGTCATATGATGCCCGCCCGGAGGGACAGAGTGTTCATGCGGATGTCATATGTCAATGGCCTGGTATGGAAGTGGTTAAAGAACCAAAGCATATTTAAATTGACCAAAAACATGTTGGTAGAGACTAGTGTAGCACCGATCAATCAACAATTGTTCTGGTACAAAGGTCGCTTTGTGCATTGACATACCCCCTTTAGACCTTAGTTCATTCTGCTGAATAATCACCCTCCACAGACAGCTTAACTCTCCATAAAGACATGGAAGTTTAATCCAATGCAGTTTTACTTGTACTTTTTCATCTGTTCATTACCCTGAAAATTTGGGCAGTTCCAGACCTGCTGTACCTGCCGCCTTCTGCCCTGCTGTGAGGATGACAGCAGTGGAGGTCAGGGCCGTCTTTAACCACTTGCTTACTGGGCACTTAAACACCCTTCCTGCCCAGACCAATTTTCAGCTTTTGGTGCTCTCACACTTTGAATGACAATTACTCAGTCATGCAACCCTGTACCCAAATTAATTTTGTGTCCTTTTTTTCCCACAAATAGAGCTTTCTTTTGGTGGTATTTGATCACCTCTGGGGTTTTTATTTTTTGCGCTATAAATGAAAAAAGACCGAAAATTTTGAAAAAAAACGCATATTTGTTTCTGTGATAAAATTTTGCAAATTATAATTTTTTTTTCATAAATTTTGGCCACAATTTATACTGCTACATGTCTTTGGTAAAAATAACCCAAATTAGTGGATATTATTTGGTTTTTGTGAAAGTAATGCCGCGTACACACGAGCGGACTGTATGGCGTACTTAGTCCGCCATACAATCCGACGGACAGTCCGTCATACTTTCGACTGAACGGACTTGACCACACACGGATACCCAAACAGTCCATCGAAAGCTTGCGCGATGACGTGTACAGCACGTACGACGTGACTAGAAATAGGAAGTCCAATACACAGCAAAGCACCCTTCCGCGGTGTAAATCCTTTCTGGGCATGCGCCATTCTTAGTCCGTCGAACTAGCATACTGACGAGCGGATTGTCCGCTGAAACCAAAGTACGACGGACAGAATTTCGAAAACTCTGAAATACTTAGTACGCCAGACTGCACGCTGAAAAAGTCCGCTGAAGCCCACACACGAGTGGACTGTCCGCTGAAATGTGTTTTGACGGACTAAGTACGCCATACAGTCCGCCCGTGTGTACGCGGCATTAGAGAGTCTACAAGCTGTGGTGCGAATCATAAAAAATTGATCACATCTGATGTACTGGTGGTCTATCTCATTTCTTGCGACCAGAACAAGCCAGGAAAGTACAAATACCCCCCAAATGACCCCTTTTTTGAAAGTAGACATTCCAAGGTATTTACTAAGATGCATGGTGAGGTTTTTGATGTTGTCATCTTTTTCCCACAATTCTTTGCAAAATGAAGATTTTTATTTTTATTTTTTTTCTCACAAAATTTTCAATGTAATAGGTTATTTCTCTCACATGGCATGTGTATACCACAAATGACACCCCAAAATACGTTCTGCTACTCCTTCTGAGTATTACGATACCAAATGTGTGAGACTTTTACACAGCCTGGCCACATACAGAGGCCCAATATTGAAATAGCACCATCAGGCGTTCTAGGAGCATAAATTACACATCTCATTTCTCAACCACCTATTACATTTTTGAAGGCCCTGGAGCACCAGGACAATGGAAATGCCCACAAAGTGACCCCATTTTGGAAAGCTAACACCCCAATGTATAATCTATGAGGCATATTGAGTCTTTTGAATGGTTTATTTTTTTTTCCAGAAGTTTCGGGGAAATGTGGAAAAAAATTAAAACGCATTTTTTTTTTACGCAAAGTTGTCCATTTATAAGATATTTCCAACACATAGCATGTACATAGAAAAAATGACACCCCAAAATACGTTCTGCTACTCCTCCTGAGTATGGCAATACCAAATGTGTGAGACTTTTACACAGCTTGGCCACATACAGAGGCCCAACATGCAAGGAACACCATCAGGTGTTCCAGGGACACATAGCATGCACATACCAAGAATTACACCCCAAAATACATTCTGCTGAGAAAAGAGTAAACAAAAGATTACCTGTGGTTTTAGCAGCGCAGTTGTCCACAGGACGATAGCACTGGTCCAGGCAGCAGGCAGGGACTTGGTCAGCAAAAGTGAACACAATTTTCCAGGCAACAGGCAGGTATACTGTCCATAGTCAATATAGGCAGCAGGCAGGGATACTGTCCATATACATTCCAAGGTCAGTGCAGGCAGAGATTGTCAGCAGTGCCAAAATATTGGTCCTGGATAGTAGGCAGGAACATGGTCCATCCATGTGGTGTGGTCAGTTCATGCGACAGGCAGAGGCATGATGGTATAGGTCCTACAGGCAGCAGGCAGAAGTAGGGCCTTGTTCAGGACAGAATGGGGATAGGGGTAGAGGCTTCTCCCACCCAAATCTCTTTGAAGCCTCCGAGTCTCCAGATCCTAATCTAGGAATGAGAAAACAAAGGAAATTGTCTTCTTCATCCAAAAAAACTATTCTGGAGCCCCTCACATATGTGAGACCCCTGTTATGAATCCCACTAGTCCACTGAGAGGGTACAAGATCAGTCCAAGAGGCAGGCAAAAGGCATGGTCAAACAGTCCAGGGTCAGTTCCAGATCAGGCAGAGGTATGTACAGAATCAGTAGGCAGAAGCGTGGTCGAATAACAGTCCAGGGTCAGTTGCAGATCAGGCAGAGGCATAAACAGAATCAGTAGGCAGAAGCGTGGTCGAATAACAAGCCAGGGTCAGTTACAGAGCAAGCAGAGGCATAAGGGGTGTGAAGGTAAATGGCAGGAAGTGAGGCTTATGGTTACCATACTTCACTAATAATTCACTGAAGTATGGTAACGGCGGAAACAGTCACCTATGCAGAGGCCTGGTTGGGAAGGGCATTGGGCACAATCAGGGGAGGGCTTACAGCCTTAGGCCTGGGGGGCAAGTCCAGTCAAGTGGCCCACTTTAACCCCGAATAAGTTCACTATCTATGCCCACCTTGTATTACAAGGTTACCCATGGCTAGTGGCCAGCAGAGCCCTACAGGCCACGATAAGCTCCCAGCAGGACCTACAGGTGCATGGCCAGCTCCCAGCCTGTGGGTCCTGCTGGGCACTGGCCATAGCCAGCTCCCAGTAGGACCAACAGGCAGCGGTGGTGCGTCCATAAAGGCGCAGGAGCGCCGCCCCCCTGTCACTCGCTCTCTCACATAGATAGATTGCATGAATCTCTATATGGTTGCCGCTGCCGCCCCCTATTCATGTGCCTGGTCCTTTGTTGGGCGCCATGCATATGAATTACAGCGGCGGAGTTTCTTTGGAAATGCCTGATTAGAGCCATAGGCACAAATAGGCTTCCTGATTAGAGCCATGGGCTCTAATAGGCTTCCAAAAGGGAAAACAGCGGGCACACTGCTGTGCGTTCGCCGATTACTTATTGGTGTGTTAGAGAACCGAAGACATCTCTTTCCTAACACTGACCTGGCTCATAGCCAATCAGGTTGCTCAGGTCATGTTACCTGTCACCTGATTGGCTGAAACAACAGGCGCCGCTATTGGACGCCTGATGGGAGGAGAGGACGGGAGGAAAAGAAGTGCAGGAGACGCATGAAGGACCCACTCGTTGTTGTCACCTGCTGCCCCACAAGACAGGGCAAGTGCAGGGCAGAAGGCAAGCGGGCGGCACACTGTCACACTGGCAGCATTTGATTGGCACAGTGGCTGCGAATCATTTTTTTTTTTTCAAATTTTTTTCAGTTTGCCCCCCCCCCCAAAATATTTTAGCACCAGCCGCCACTGCCAACAGGCCATGATTAGTTCCAGCAGGACCCACAGGGAATGGCCAGCTCCCAGCAGGACATCATGTACTGTACCATTCCCGAGTCTTTTCTGCAGGTGATCCCTCTGTGTAACGCGGGGACAAGGTCATCCAGTGCCCAGGCAAAGATAGCAAACTGCGCCCCCCCCCCCAGGTGGAAGAGGGAATGGGGGTAATAGTGCCATAATGTTTGTGACGTGCTGTGGGGTCACTGGAAAGAAAAAAAATGCTGCTGCATTTCTGTCAGTTTGAGAACGACTGATTGATAACTATGTCAGTGCCATCCAGTGCACTGCGATAAAATGTAGAATTACTGTATATTATTGCAGCTTACTGCACCGCACCTCTGGACGGTACTGCAGTGTAAATGGGGCACATAGAGAACAGTTGTATTCTATGTGTTCTAGCAGTGACTGGTATTTTTTTCAGTGTGGAAAAATGCCAGTCACTGCACTAGTGTGAAAAAGCCCAAATTCTGTAGTATAAGTTAATGGAGAGTGAGGGGCTGCATGTGTTAGACTGAGGCATGATTCTGACAGAACTATTGTATTAGATAAAAGTACCGTATATACTCGAGTATAGGCCGACCCGAATATAAGCCGAGGCCCCCAATTTACCCCCAAAAAAACTGGCAAACTTATTGACTCGTGTATAAGCCGAGGGTGAGACATGCCTGTCCATCCCTGTGTGTGTGTCCGTCCCTGTGTGTCCGTCCATCCCTGTGTGTCCGTCCATCCCTGTGTGTGTGTGTGTCCATCCATCCATCCATCCCTGTGTGTGTGTGTGTCCATCCATCCATCCATCCCTGTGTGTGTGTGTGTCCATCCATCCATCCATCCCTGTGTGTGTGTGTGTCCATCCATCCATCCATCCCTGTGTGTGTGTGTCTCCATCCATCCATCCATCCCTGTGTGTGTGTGTCTCCATCCATCCATCCATCCCTGTGTGTGTGTGTCTCCATCCATCCATCCCTGTGTGTGTGTGTCCATGTGTGTGTGTGTGTGTGTGTGTGTGTGTGTGTGTGTGTGTGTGTCCAGCCTACCTGTGTCCCGAGCCTCCGTCCCGTGCCTTGCCTCCTTGCCTCCGTCCCGTGCCGTGCCTTGCCTCCTTGCCTCCGTCCCGTGCCGTGCCTTGCCTCCGTCCCGTGTCGTGCCTTGCCTCCGTCCCGTCCCGTGCCGTGCCTTGCCTTGCCTCCGTCCCGTGCCTTGCCAGGATCGCCGCTCTTCGTCGGCGCCTCGGCGGACATACTACAATTCGAAAGCCGCGCCTCCGCCTCCGCCTTCGCCTGTGATAGGCGGAACACTGAATTTCCCAGCAGCCTGTGTTCCGCCTATCACGGACATCGTCTCATCCTCGTACTACGGACGAGGATGAGACGATGTCCGTGATAGGCGGAACACAGGCTGCTGGGAAATTCAGTGTTCCGCCTATCACAGGCGGAGGCGGAGGCGGAGGCGCGGCTTTCAAATTGTAGTATGTCCGCCGTCTGTCTGCTCGATACGCTGATCGAGCAGTCAGACGGCGATGACTCGAGTATAAGCCGAGGGGGGCACTTTCAGCCTCAAAAAAGAGGCTGAAAATCTCGGCTTATACTCGAGTATATACGGTAAGCTGGGATGGAAAGGGTGTCAGCCCAAGTACATGTGTGGAATGCCCAGAGCTGAGAGGCTACAGTGATTTATATGAGGAGAGCAGAATTACAAAACAGGAGAGAAGATAAAATGAATGGGAAAAAGATAAGTGAATTGGTGCAAGGAGAGTGTGACTTACCTACAGCAAGATTGTACCAACCAGGAGAGATGAGTGCACAGAGGGAGGGGGAGGGGGATGAAGCATGAGTGAAATCAGCCTGGAATAAATGAAAGAATCTGAACAGAAACAAACGTGATGTGTCCTGGAAGGAGAGAGAGGTTATAGGAGAGCAGCCAGTAGGAGAGTTAACACAGCAGCAGGAGAATGATAGCTTGAAGTTGCTGGCTGACCGGCCCCCCTGTGAAGTGATGGGTCTCCCTGCCGGGAGTAGAAGTTACCTGCTTCGCTGCTCAGTTCCCTCTAATCTCTACCCACCAGACTACAACTCCCAGAATGCAGCGCAGCAGCAACACAGCCAATCAGCGGCCGACTTCCTCAAAAAAAAAAATGTCAGCAAACAGCGGCTGTTTTGATTAAAAGTTAGACGGCCTGGGGGGAGATTTCCACCCTGCCCCCCGGCCCAGCCCGCCCCTGGGCACAATGATAAGTGGTGTCTCTTCTCAATCCTCGTTTGCTGCACACCCGACATTTTTTCTGATGTCTTCGGCCTGTTGGTCTGGGAGGGATTTTATCAGGAAAGTGGCGTTCAGAGAGTCTGCTAATTATATCGGATCGAATGTTTTGTGGTGGGCCGTTGGGGTATATAAGGGCAGTGGTGATTTCCTCCTGGTAGCCAAGGAAGGGTATGGGTCTTTCTGTGGATTTACGATAGATTATATACGTGTTGTATATGGCCAAATTAAAGAAATAAATTGAAATTTTTTTATACCACTTGTATGTTCTTCTCGTGGCAAGGTAGGGTTCGAGCATCTGGTCGTTCAAGTCGACACCCCCCATGAACATGTTGTACTCATGGATACAAGTGGGTTTTTGTATTGGGCCATCCCTCCTGGTGATCTCAACAAAAGTGTTGTTGTGGATCGAAGAAAGCATGTACACATCCCTTCTGTCCCTCCACTTCACAGCCAAAATGTCCTCGTTCCGTAAACTCGCCGCTTCACCTTTTCTTAACCTTTTGTTGACTAGGCTTTGAGGAAAGCCCTTCCGGTTCGTTCTTACGGTGCCACATGCTGGAGTTTGCTTTCTATGGAGGTTGCGGAACAGGGGTAAACTTGTATAAAAATTATCCACATAAAGATGGAACCCATTCTCCAGGAGTGGGTTTATGAGTTCCCATACAACTTTCCCACTCGATCCGATGTATTCGGGGCAATTAGGGGGATGCAGCTGGGTGTCCTTCCCTTCGTATACCATGAAGGAATATGTATACCCTGTGGCTCGATCACACAATTTATACATCTTCACCCCATAGCGGGCCCTTTTGGAGGGAATAAATTGCTTTAGGCCCAGCCTGCCAGAAAATTTGATCAGGGACTCATCCACACATATGTGTTGGTCTGGGGTAAACAACTGGGGGAAGATCTCAGAAAAATAATTTATTAGCGGCCGAATTTTGTAAAGTTTATCAAAATTTTGGTCATTCCGGGGAAGGCACTGGGTATTGTCGTTAAAGTGTAGGAATCTCATTATCATGAGATATCTGGTCCAGGGCATTATTGAGGAAAAGATGGGCATGTGATAGATGGGGCGGGATGACCAATATGCACGTATTTAAATTTTATTGTTTAGTCCCATACAAAATGTGAGGCCCAAAAAAATTTTAAACTCCTCCACTGTTAGGGCTCTCCACTCGTAGGGACGGGCATAAGAGGACGTTGGGTTGCTTTCAATAAATTGTTGGGCATATAGGTTGGACTGGACCACAATGGATTCAAGCATGTCCTCTGTAAAAATTAGGTGGAAAAAGTCCATCAGGGAAAAATTGTGTGTGTCCACCTGGACTCCTGGGTTGGCAGTGAAAGGGGGAACGTTAGCTTCTCCTGAGTTAGGAGGAAGCCACAAGGGGTTCTGGAGGGAATAGGGAAGGCTGGCATGGGACCTAACCCTTTGGGGCCGAGTTGACACACTGGTACTTGGCCTTTGCTGAGGTACTGTGGTGCCGGTGGAAGGCACTGGGTTGCCGGTGGATGGCTCTGCGGTGCTGGTGGATGGTACCGCCTCCTCACCAGTATGCCTTCGTCTGACGGGCGGACTATCATCTTCCTCCTCTGAGGCTGTCATGGTACCGCTGCTGAGGACAGGCTCATAGTCCACGTCAGACTCAGAATCTGAATATGAGGAGGAATCCGAAGCGGAAACCTCCCCGATGCTCTCGTCGGCTGCAAGAATATCATATGCCTCCTCAGCTGAATACAATCTTTGTGACATTTTTATTGATCACAAATGGCACTGACAGGTGATGCTGATCTGGCATATGATACTGACAGGTGACGCTGATCTGGCAGATGACAAATGGCACTGGATGCAGATGGCACTGGAGGCAGATGGCACTGGAGGCAGATGGGGCTGACAGATGGGGCTGACAGATGGCGCTGGCAGATGGGGCTGGCAGATGGCGCTGACAAATGTTGTTCACAGATGTCGCTGACAGATGTCGCTGACAGATGGCACTGGGGCTGGCACTGGCAGATGGCACTGGCAGATGGCGCTGGCTATTTTCTCTGGCAAATGGGGCTGGCAGATGGCACTGGCGCTGGCAGGTGGCACTGGCACTGGCAGGTGGCACTGGCACTGGCAGGTGGCACTGGCAGGTGGCACTGGCACTTGCGGCACTGGCAGATGGCACTGGGGCTGACGGCACTGGGGCTGACAGATGGCACTGGCGCTGGCAGGTGGTACTGGCGCTGGCAGGTGGCACTGGCGGCACTGGCACTGGCGGCACTGGCACTACTGGCAGATGGCACTGGGGCTGACAGATGGCACTGGGGCTGACAGATGGCACTGGGGCTGACAGATTTTATTCACAGTAAAATATTTCACTCACAGATCCTCTCTCTCCTCACACGCTGTCTCTGTGTGAGGAGGGAGAGACACGGCAATGGGAGATCTCATATGTTTACATTTGAGATCATCTCCCATTGGCAGCTGCGATCGCGCTGTGAACGGCCGCTTTGATTGGCCGTTCACGGCGATCTGTGTTTGCCTGTCTCCGGGAGACACGGCGAGCACAAAACTTCTGCGATGTGTGCCCGCAGCGGCGCGCATTGCGGAAGTAAACACAAGGACGTCCAGGGATGGCCACCCGGAAGAAAGCGCCGGCTCTACGGCCGTCATTCGGCTATAGGGCAGGCGGGAGGTGGTTAATATTGATTGGACCCTGGGCAAAATTTTTCTTAGGGCCCCCCTCCCCCCATGCAATTTCGCTCTACACCTTCTCTGAGACATACAATAAATAGCAGCTAGACTTAAAATCAGTTTACTGTATCAGATCAGGCAGCAATTGCGATTGCTTGCCAGAGGTTAAAGCATATCATTACTGCTTACTGACTGGTTGCTAGAGGTTACAGCACTCCTTAAGGCTCACTGATTAGTTGCTAGAGGTTACAGCACATTTCTGCTTGTTGATTGGCTGCTAGAGATTGCTGTATAGTAATACTGCTCACTGGTTGCTATAGGTTACAGCACATCTTCTCCTCACTGCAGGGGGCATGATATACCTATGAATGCTGCCTTTATTTACATATCAGTGCAGTTGGCCTCAGCTATTTAGGGCCGGTTCACACAGCGGGCGATGCGAGGCGACACGACTCGCCTCGCCTCGCTCCCGCAAGTCGCCCCCGTTCTGTACAATGGAACCGTTCTGAGAGGAGCGACTCGAGTCGCTCCGACTCAGAAAAAAGGTTCCTGTACTACTTCTGGGCGACTTCGGAGGCGACTTGCATTGACTTCTATACAGAAGTCCTCTGCAAGTCGCCACTGAGGTCGCCGCAGGTCGCGGCAAGGCAAGTCGGAGACGCCTCGCCGCGCCTGCAGTGTGAACCGGCCCTTACATATGCATGTCACTGCTATTTACATATGAATGCCAGTATTTACATGTAAACACAGGTCTGCAGGTGAGTCATCTGTACACAACAATAGAGCAGAGTTGGGCAGCATTAGTAGCAGCAGAGGACTAAAACTTCAAGGGAATGTAAACTGGGATAGTTGTCAAGTATGAGGCAGCTGCTTTGGGCCCCACAGCAGCTGCCCCTTTTGCCCTGCCTTAAAGACGGCCCTGGTGGAGGTGAGGAGGGAGAGGGCACCCAGGCTTCTAAGTAGCATGGTCATGGCTGTCCAGATAGACTGCCCCTTGGTCTGGATCCAGACTTTGGTCTGCCATTGAGTAATGCCTGTCCTATACCAATGTAAGGATCTGATCCCCTCTACTGTCTGAATTTGGAAATGCCTGTAAATATATTATGTATGCATTTTCTGCTCCTGAGTTGTTGCCTTTGAAACCCCAGAAGGAGGAATTTGAAAGGGCAAACTATATGTTATGAAGATTCTGAGGTCACATTTAACCACTTGCCTACTGGGCACTTAAACACCCCTCCTGCCCAGACCAATTTTCAGCTTTCGGTGCTCTCACACTTTGAATGACAATTACTCAGTCATGCAACCCTGTACCCAAATACATTTTTTGTCCTTTTTTTCCCACAAATAGAGCTTTCTTTTGGTGGTATTTGATCACCTCTGGGGTTTTTATTTTTTGCGCTATAAATGAAAAAAGACCGAAAATTTTGAAAAAAAACGCATATATCTTTGTTTCTGTGACAAAATTATGCAAATTATTAATTTTTCTTCATAAATTTTGGCCACAATTTATACTGCTACATATCTTTGGCAAAAATAACCCAAATTAGTGGACATTGTTTGGTCTTTGTGAAAGTTATGCCGCGTACACACGATCAAACAAGCGGGTGGAAAAGTCCGGCAAACTCAAGTCCACCAAACAATCCCCCCGTGTGTAGCCTCCGGCATACTTTTTTGACCCGAAAGTACGGCGGACTTAGAATGTAGTTTTACACTTCAATCTTCCCGCCGGACTCGCATTTCGGTGGACAATCCGGCCGTGTGTATGCCAGTCCGCCGTACTTTTGAAATGAGCGGACTTTTCCCGCCCGGAGAAAGTGGGTCTTCAGGTAGGCGGGGCCCGCGAAGGAGACGCCGCTGGCCCCGCGGCCTGGTATGGACTTAAAGGGGAACCCCAACGCCGAAAAAAATCCCCCCAAAGTCCACAACAGACCCTTGTCCGAGCACGCTACCCGGCCGGCCAGGAAAGGAGGGGCGAGCGAGCGCCCCCCCCTCCTGAGCCGTACCAGGCCGGCTGCCCTCAACATGGGGGATGCCTTGGGGAAGGGGGGGCCGCGCGCCCCCCCACCCCAAAGCACCTTGTCCCCATGTTGATGAGGACAAGGGCCTCTTCCCGACAACCCTGGCCGTTGGTTGTCGGGGTCTGCGGGCGGGGGGCTTATCGGGATCCGGGAGCCCCCTTTAATAAGGGGGCCCCCGGATAACCGGCCCCCACCCTATGTGAATGAGTATGGGGTACAATGTACCCCTACCCATTCACCTGTAAAATAAAGTACAAAAAAAAAAAACACAACACACAAGATAAAATTTATTGCACAGCTCCGGGGGTCTTCCGTCTTCGGGGGTCTTCTTGCCGGACTCCTCCGCTATCTTCTTGTAGCTCTTTTACTAGCAGAGGAGCCCGGCATTCTTTTTCGTCGCCGCAGCCTCTTCTTCCGACTTCGGGGGTCTTGTCCCCCTCTTTGGTTCTTCTGCCGCCGCCGCCGCCTTCCGTTCTTCTTCTTCTTCTTCTTCTTCTTCTTCTTCTTCTTCTCCTGGAGATGTTGACTCGACGTTCTCTCCGGCCACAATGCCAGGGACGCGCTGCGCTGCCACTTATATAGGGACAAGGGGCGGTGTGACATGGGTTGATGTCACATGGGTTGATGTCACATGGCGACAGTCCCAGCATCCTCCGGGACTGTGACATCGTAAGGGGGCGGGGTAAGGGGTCGCCCGCACACCCCGACAACCATCGGCCAGGGTTGTCGGGAAGAGGCCCTTGTCCTCATCAACATGGGGACAAGGTGCTTTGGGGTGGGGGGGCCGCGCGCCCCCCCTTCCCCAAGGCACCCCCCATGTTGAGGGCACGCGGCCTGGTACGGCTCAGGAGGGGGCGCTCGCTCGCTCCTCCTTTCCTGGCCGGCCGGATAGCGTGCTCGGACAAGGGTCTGTTGTGGACTTTGGGGGGACCCCCACGCCGTTTTTTTTCGGCGTTGGGGTTCCCCTTTAAGTCCATACCAGGCGGCAGGGCCAGCGGCGTCTCCTTCGCGGGCCCCGCCTACCTGGAGACGTGCTCGAAATGAGCGGACTTTTCTGCGCGTGTGTGGGCGAGTCCGTTCATTTCAAAAGTAGGGCGGATAGTACGCCATATTAGTCCGCTGAAAAAGTGCAGTGTGTGGGCAAGTAGCCCGTTCGGAAAGTCCGACGGACAGTCTGGCGGAAAGTCCGCCAGACTAAGTACGTCGGACAGACGGCTACATGTGTACACGGCTTTAGAGAGTCTACAAGCTGTGGTGCGAATCACACAAAATTGATCACATCTGATGTACTGGTGGCCTATCTCACTTCTTGCGACCCGAACAAGCCAGGAAAGTACAAATACCCCCCAAATGACCCCTTTTTGGAAAGTAGACATTCCAAGGTATTTAGTAAGAGGCATAGTGAGCTTTTTGATGTTTAATTTTTTACATTTTTTTTCCACAAAATTGTCATTATAATAGGTTATTTCTCTCACATGTATTAAATCATAGTGTAGCGCTAGAGAACAAACTAATACATAGCAATATGTGATCATAAAATATTTTAACCAATCACAGAACTCATATAGTGTGCAAGAAATACACCTTAAGTGTATAATTCATAAGTGTATATATAAAAAAAGTCCAAAGAAAAAATAAAAATGAAAAATAATAAAAGTCTCTGTATAAACGTTGATCGAATCCAAACGTGAGATAAAGGTCACCATCCACCTTCCTTAAATGAGACTAACATGCAGACACCATGTGGTATTCCCGTCACCTTTCAAGATAGAGGCTTACCAGATGTAATAGACCCACACGAATCTACACTCGGAGGGTCACACAGGTTTGTGTACTCGTATACGAGATTTTGGACGTAATTTTTCCGGGAAAGTAGTGAATCAGACTGGATGTCTCGGCTAGTTGACAAATCCTTCAGCAGTAAAATCCAACTCAAATAGTATTGAACCCATACAAAGAGAAAATAGGGGCCACAATAGTGTAATTCCGTTTAAGAAAAATATTTAATAAAAAGGTAATGAACTTACATGTAACCAAAGAATCAAGCGCTTAGTCAGTAAAAACAGTGCTACAGCAGGAGTCCCGACGCGTTTCGTCCTCCACAGACGTCATCTGGGGTAACACTCCACTGTAGCACACTCACTTTTATATCCCCCCTTTCAATCTGGGCGAAAATTCCATCTGCCTGTGTCACCGTATATTACTTCCGGTTTAAGATGGCGCCCGGCGTGCGTTCCACGCCTCGCTCTAATATTACAACAAAAATCTGCCAGCGTTTTAATGCCATAACACATACGGAGTAAACCGATAAATAAAATCAGCCTTAATCCACCTAGAAAGACAAAATAATTTTTTTTGTTAATGATTATAAAACGGGTATTGTCTTCGGTTGGCAGAAATCTGTTCAGAATACACCTGCCATAGATGCACAACCTATTAATGGTTCTCAATCCGGAGGTCCTAGTGCCTCTCAGAGGATTGCCTTGCCCCCTATGTCTTATAGTGAAGTTGCACAGAGTGGGATGTGTGATGGTCCACCCCCTTCCCAACAGAGAGTACATCATTATACCCCCTACACCCCCAATAATCCCCAGAGGGGAAGAGGTAACAATCGAGGAAAAAGAGGTGGTAGAGGTTTTAATAGAGGACGTCCATATAATCATGATACTCACCAGTACAGGGAGTATAATGACTCCTCTTATTACTCTCCATCACCTAGACGTGCTCCTCCCAACCCCCACTATGGTGGACCGCAATACTACAATACTACTTTGGTTCCTACATATAATAGGTTCTCCCCATTGAGAGAATTGCGTGATCCAGACATTAAGAACAATGCCTATGTACCACCTGGGTATAATCCACCTAATACTAACTATAGGAGTCAGGATTTTCGCGAGGATCCACATATCCGAAAAAGGGATCAAGACCCAAGAGAGGGTGTAGAGGCGGAGAGCGAGTACAAAGGAGGAAAAAGAAGGCGGGTTTAGTAGGACAGGGTGTGTTTAATCTAAGCAAGAAATCTTTTTCTCATGCCGAACTGTCAGTACTTGATAAAGGATTAAAATATGCACCCCCCAAAACACTCAATAAATTCAATACTTTTATTGATATACACAAATTCATCAGAAAGATTAATATTCAGCGGTATTTGACAACCAATCCCTTCAGAACAGATTATTTAGCGGCCACATCGGGAACCGTACATTCAGGGTTGGCTAACCCGTCTTTATTTGTACCCCCTGTATCTACGGTTCCAGCTGTTAAAATATTTAAGGATTTAGTATTAAAAGATTTGGACAGACTTCCCACCAGAAGCGTTAATAGAACCACTTTTTCAATAAATGGTTTTAAATCTTTATGTGAACAAAAAGATGTAGTTATTCGTCCAGCGGACAAAGGTGGAGGAGTTGTGATTTTGGACAGGGAACAGTATGAAATGGAAATGCATAGGATTTTGGATGAGCCAGGTACTTATAAGCAACTTGCCAACAATCCCACGATTACATATAAAAAACAACTTATAGATCTTATTAAGAGAGGCCACGATCAAAAAATCTTGAATAATAAAGAAAAAAATTTTTTGGTTCCTATTTCCCCACGCATTCCCGTAATTTATTACTTACCGAAGATCCATAAAGATTTGGTGAGCCCCCCTGGCAGGCCTATAGTGAGTGGTATAAATTCGGTCACTTCACGTATAGGCCGCTACATAGATTTTTATTTGCAACCTCTTGTTAAGAAAACCCCTTCTTATCTTAAAGATACTGGTGCTACAATTAGGAGACTTGAAGACTTAGTACTACATGAGCAATGTCTTCTGGCTACAGCGGATGTAGCGTCCCTCTATACTTGTATACCCCAGGGGATGGGTATAGAGGCCGCCCGGCATTTTTTGGATCTTGAAGATTCCTTGGCGCCATTCCAATGTGATTATCTCATCGAACTTTTAGAATTTGCTATGGAACACAATTATTTTTGGTTTGGCGATAAGTATTATTTACAACAACGTGGTGTAGCCATGGGGGCTAAGTTTGCCCCCAGTCTTGCTAATCTATTTATGGCCAAGTGGGAGGAGGATGTCGTCTATGCCCAACAGAACCCTTCTTTGGTCCTGTGGGCTAGGTATATAGACAACATCCTCCTCCTATGGAGTGGTTCACCGGATTCGCTAACTGAATTTTTTAGGAATTTGAACTGTAATGACAGGGGTATCTCATTATCGTTTGAAATGAGTTTCTCTAGGATCAATTTTCTTGATTTAGAAATTGAGTTAGTAGATAACAAATTTGTGTTTAAAACGCATTTTAAACCGACGGATAGGAATAGTTTTATTCCCCTCGATAGCTGTCATCATAGAACATGGTTGAGTTCGATACCACGGAGCCAGTTTTTACGGCTGCGGAGGAATTGCACAGACCTGGACACATTCAGGACACAGGCAGAAACCCTTAAACAAAAATTTGAGGATAAGGGATATGACACTAATGTTCTTGATGCAGAGATACAGAAAGTTATCGGTACTAATAGGGAAAGCCTGGTTGTTGAGAAATCACGCCAAGAATCGGATGACACCTATAGATGGTCTATGCTTACATCTTTTTCAGTACAGCATAAACAAATCAAGACCATTATAAACAGACATTGGGATGTATTAAGAAGTGATCCGGTTCTTAGATCTAGGTTACCTGAGAGAGCAAAAGTACTCTTTAGGGGTGCGCCCTCCTTACGGAGCCGTATTGCTCCCAATGTCATTAATCCACCCTGTCGTCCATCTTTTTTTCACAACTTAACAGGTTTTTACCCTTGTAAAAAATGTGGTGTTTGCCAATTTAATACAGCCGGAAGACAAAAAACAACCGAGTTTACATCAACAGTAACCAATAAAACATATACTATAAAATCATTTTGTACTTGTAGCACCAAGTATGTGGTTTATTTGATCACTTGCCCATGTGGCAAACAATATGTGGGGAGGACAACAAGAACGTTTGCGATTAGAGTAGGTGAGCATATAGCTCTAATAAGGGGTAAGGTCTCTAAACATACTGTCCCGAAACACTATAGGGAATGTCACAATAGTGACCCTACGGGTACCGAGTTTTTGGCTATTGACAAATACACACCCCCCTGGAGAGGGGGTGCTATGACTCGAGGTGTTTCCAGATTAGAGACCTATTGGATATATACTATTCGATCCTACTCTCCATTTGGCCTAAATATAGAGTGGGATATTAATGCTTTTATTAATGATGGTTAATGTGTATATTGTCAATGTTTCACTTTGGCCTAGTTTTTTATATTTTTTATGTAATATGTTTAAAAAAATCTTTTTGGGACAGAATTCCATCTGCCGTATGTGTCAATGCTAACTGGTTTGATGAACATTCAGACATATAGTACACTATTGCTGGCTTTGATTTTTTATATATAAAAAATTACTGTTCTGTATAAGGATATTTTTTATATAAAGGAAGGAAAAATAGAAAATTTTTTGGGGGTGATATATTCATGTCCCTTGTGAATGCACCCCTTGATTGTTTGCTAGGTGTTATTCGATTTAAAGTTTTTACTTAGAATAAGGAGATTTTTATTTTTATTTTTATTATTTATTTATATTTATTTTTATTTTTATTTTTATTTTTATATTTATTTTTATTTGTGCAGAGTCTACTTCATATTAGTATTTTTTGCATTTTTGAATAGGCGGGTGTATTAGTGCACATCCTCTTGAGCCGTGCGTTCCGGAGCATATATATGCGCTCCGTGGTTGACTGCAGGTGACGTATTTCCTTTTGAGTCATTTCCGATGTCGGATGTGCCTTGACCGGAGGCGACGTATTTCCTTCCACGTCACTTCCGGCGTCAGGTACACCGGCGCTTCCTGTGGACGTTGCGTTCCAGCGCCGTTGTCCTGAAACGTCACGCTCTAATCGGGGACACGCCCACCGTGGGATTAGTCTCCCATGTATGGCGTGTGTTATCATTTCACTCATGACCCGGATATGAGGTTAGTTATGCAATGTGATACGCCCACTGTGTGATCAGTCCTCTTATTGGGCGTCTGTCATTATTTCAGCTATGACCCGGATATGAGGTTTTTTGTGCGATGGGAAGATCCTTAGTATTTTGTCTTTCTAGGTGGATTAAGGCTGATTTTATTTATCGGTTTACTCCGTATGTGTTATGGCATTAAAACGCTGGCAGATTTTTGTTGTAATATTAGAGCGAGGCGTGGAACGCACGCCGGGCGCCATCTTAAACCGGAAGTAATATACGGTGACACAGGCAGATGGAATTTTCGCCCAGATTGAAAGGGGGGATATAAAAGTGAGTGTGCTACAGTGGAGTGTTACCCCAGATGACGTCTGTGGAGGACGAAACGCGTCGGGACTCCTGCTGTAGCACTGTTTTTACTGACTAAGCGCTTGATTCTTTGGTTACATGTAAGTTCATTACCTTTTTATTAAATATTTTTCTTAAACGGAATTACACTATTGTGGCCCCTATTTTCTCTTTGTATGGGTTCAATACTATTTGAGTTGGATTTTACTGCTGAAGGATTTGTCAACTAGCCGAGACATCCAGTCTGATTCACTACTTTCCCGGAAAAATTACGTCCAAAATCTCGTATACGAGTACACAAACCTGTGTGACCCTCCGAGTGTAGATTCGTGTGGGTCTATTACATCTGGTAAGCCTCTATCTTGAAAGGTGACGGGAATACCACATGGTGTCTGCATGTTAGTCTCATTTAAGGAAGGTGGATGGTGACCTTTATCTCACGTTTGGATTCGATCAACGTTTATACAGAGACTTTTATTATTTTTCATTTTTATTTTTTCTTTGGACTTTTTTTATATATACACTTATGAATTATACACTTAAGGTGTATTTCTTGCACACTATATGAGTTCTGTGATTGGTTAAAATATTTTATGATCACATATTGCTATGTATTAGTTTGTTCTCTAGCGCTACACTATGATTTAATATTTGTTAATGATTCACTGTTTTATATCCTTGTGATTGTGATAGCAGCTTTGTTCTTTTATTTGGATAGCGCAGTGTCATAGGGTAACATATTTCTCTCACATGGCATGTGTATACCACAAATGACACCCCCAAAAAAATTCTGCTACTCCTCCTGAGTATTACAATACCACATGTGTGGGACTTTTTCACAGCCTGGCCACATAGAGAGGCCCAACATGCAGGGAGCGCCATCACGTGTTCTAGGAGCATAAATTACACATCTAACTTGTTGACTACCTATTACACTTTTGAAGGCCCTGGAGCACCAGGACAATGACACGTGACACTGATGACAGATGGCACTGATACGTGGAACTGATGACACTTATACGTGGCACTGATGACACTTATACGTGGCACTGATGACAGATGGCACTAATATGTGGCACTGATGACAGATGGCACTTATACGTGGCACTAATGACAGATGGCGCTTATACGTGGCACTGATGACAGGTGGCACTAATACGTGGCACCGATGACAGATGGCACTAGTACGTGGCACCGATGACGCGTGACACTGATGACAGATGGCACTGATAAGTGGCATTGATGACACGTGACACTGACAACAGATGGCACGTGACACTGATAGGTGGCACTGATGACAAATGGCACTGATACGTGGCACTGATGACAGATGGCACTAATATGTGGTACTAATGACAGATGGCACTATGTGGCACTGATGACAGATGGCACTTGTACGTGGCACTGATGACAGATGGCACTGGGGACAAATGGCCCTGACAACAGGTGGCACTGGGGACAGATAGCACTAACAGGTGGCACTGGGGACAGATAGCACTAAAGGGTGGCACTGGGGAGGATGGCACTGGGTGAGGATGGCACTGGGGCGGATGGCACTGGGGCGGATGGCACTTTTTTTCACTTTTTTTTTTAACTTACGGCCGCTGTAGCCGTTCATCTCTCCCTTCTCACACGCTGTCTGTGTGAGGAGGGAGAGCGGCGCTGAGAGATGATCTCATATGTTTACATATGAGATCATCTCTCATTGGACACGCTGATCGCGTTGTAAACGGCCGCTGTGATTGCCCGTTTACAGCGATCTGTGACTTGCTGTGTCCGAGGGACAGAACTTCCCCAATGCACGGTCCCGGGAGCGCGCATTGCGGAAGTAAACAGGAGGATGTCCAGGGACGGCCTCCCGGCAGTTAGCGTCCGCTCTGTAGCTGTCTTTCGGCTATAGGGCGGGCGCGAAGCGGTTAATTATTTGGCCTTAACACCAAACAATATGTCTGGTGGAAATCCAATACAGCTCACCATCCCAATAACACCATTCCTACAGTAAAGCATGGAGGTGGTAATATCCTGTTATGGGGGTGTTTCTCTGCAGCAGGGACTGAAGCACTTGTCAAGATAGAAGGAAAAATGGATGGGGCAAAATACCATCACATTCTTGAGAAATATCTGCTGTCCTCTGTCAGAAAGTTGTCAATGGGAAGGTTTACCTTCCAACATGACAGTGACCCAAAGCACCCAGCAACAAATCACCACACAGTGGTTGAAGGAGAAAAAGGTGAATGTCCTTGCATGGCTTAGTCAGAGCCCAGACTTAAACCCCATTGAAAATCTGTGGAATGACTTGAAGACTGCAGTCCACAAATGGTCACCATCAAATTTAAATGAACTTGAGCAGTTCTGCAAAGAATAGTTGGCAAATATTTCAAAGTCTAGATGTGCAAAGTTAGTAGAGACAAATCCCAACAAACTAAAATGCATAATTAAAGCGAAAGGGGTTCAACAAAATATTGACATAAGGGGGTGATCCAACTCAATGATTCTGTTTTTGATTTATTTTTATTATTTGTGACATGTTGGTGTTATATCTTTCAGTTGGATGTTATACGTTGCACTAATAAATACAGCTGAATAAATATGATGGTGATTTTCTATATCCACTGTACATGAGTTTATCTAATTGGGTAATGATGTAGCAGTGTAAGGCCCCTTTCAAATGTCTCTCCTTCAATCCGCGTCAGCAAGTGATTGGTAAATAGATCGGTTGAACCAGAACTTTGGAGACCTCTGTAGCTGTTCTGATATTTCCTTCAACTTGTGATGGGGGAAAAACAGACCCATGCAATCTCTATGGGATGTGGGTGGATGGGCAACCGTCTGCCTCTGTGTTCATCCGATCCATCTAATTTGTGTTCACAAAAACAGAAAAGGACCTAAACATTTTCTGTTTGTTATTGTGGACCTAAATGGACTCAGATATGAGCAGATGCAAACTAACGCATATCCGCCCATGTCCATCCAGCCACAGAGTTATATTGTGTATAGGGATGAGCCAAACACCCCCCCCGGTTCGGTTCGCACCATAACTTTCGAACGGACCAAAAATTAATACGAACTTTAGAACCCTATTAAAGTCTATGGGACTTGAACGTTCAAAGGCTAATATGCAAGATATGCAACAGACAACACCAGCAATAAGGGGCATCTTCAGGTGTATACTGCGCTGGAGGCACACAACGCCCACTTTAACTCCTGCAGATGCCTGTATTAGAGAACACCAGCAAAAAAGGGTAGATACAGGTGTATACTGTGCTGGAGGCACTCAACACCCACTAACTCCTGCAGATGCCTGAGAAAAGAACACTGTCCATGTCTTGCTCTTTACCTGCACGCCGGAACACACTACACAAGGCCGCCGCGCTGGCGGCCTTATATAGTGTGGGGCGTGTACTAAACCCCCTGAGCTATAATTGGCCACAGGCATCCTGCCTGTGGCCAATTATGGCTCTCCTCGCTGCCGGTGCTGTGATTGGCCAAGCATGCGGGGTCATAGTGCATGCTTGGCCAATCATGAGCCAGCAATGCACTGCAATGGCGTAGTGCATTGTGGGCTGTTCCTGCCACACGAATTTGGTGCGAACGGTCAACAAAGTTCTGAATTCGCCGAACAGACGAACGGCCGATGTTCGAGTCGAACATGTGTTTGAGTCGAGCACCGAGCTCATCCCTATTTGTGTATAAAAACTGACACAGAACACTCATTTGAAAGGGGCCTAATGCATACTATTATGCAGATACAAGTCAGAAGCTTTAGTTAAAGTGGTTGTAAACCCTTACAACACACTTTCACCTACAGGTAAGAATAGATTAAGGCTTACCTGTCGGTGCTGTAAATATCTCCTAAACCTGCATGGTTTAGAAGATATTTACAATTCCCCGTATGAGGATTCCTTCTGCGCATGTGCCGATGTATTCGGCGCATGCGCACTTTAGAAGGGTCACGGCGTGCCGTTTTCATTAAAGGACATGCCGTGACTGCCGGCTCCCGCACACACGTGCGGGAGTGACGTCACGTGACTCTGGCCAGTCACAGAGCCGGAGTCCGTGACCCCAGAAGGAAGATGGACGCTTCCAGCCGGCGAGGAAATCGGGGACAACGCTGGCTCCTGTGTCAGGTAAGTGACACCCAAATCTATTTTTCTACCCCTCAGCTCACTCCCTCTGTCTCCTCACGTATCACTAATTTACTATTAGATATATCAGTCTGGATGTCACATCACTTCCTCAAAATCAATCTATCCAAAACCGAACTTATAATTTTTCCTCCTCCATATGCCCCTTCCCCTGATATCACTGTCAAACTTGATGGCACAACCATAAGCCCATCCCCTCACGCCAAGGTTCTAGGTGTAGTCCTGGACTCTGAACTCTCCTTCAAGCAACACATCCAATCACTGTCCAAATCCTTCCGCCTCAACCTCCGCAACATCTCCAAAATACGCCCCTTTCTAACCAATGAGACAACAAAGCTCTTAATTCACTCACTGGTCATCTCCCGCCTTGACTACTGCAACTCCCTTCTCATTGGCTTACCTCTACATAGTCTATCGCCTCTTCAATCCATCATGAATGCTTACCAATCGCTCGGTGTCTGCTACTCCTCTCTGTCAATCCCTCCACTGGCTTCCGCTCAGCCAAAGAATTAAATTCAAAATACTAACAACTACATACAAAGCCATCCACAACTCTGCCCCCCGCTACATCACTAGCTTAGTCTCTAAATACCAACCTACTTGTTCTCTTCGTTCCTCTCAAGACCTCCTGCTCTCTAGCTCCCTCATCACCTCCTCCCATACTCGCCTCCAGGACTTTTCCAAAGCCTCTCCAATCCTATGGAATGCCCTACCCCAATCTGTCCGCCTATCTCCTACTTTTATCAGCTTTTAGACGATCCCTGAAAACACTTCTCTTCAGAGAAGCCTATCCTACCCACACCTAACTGTATTTTCATGTTCCCCATCAGCTCATCCCCCCCACAGTTATTACCTTTTGTTTCAACTTGACCCTCCCTTCTAGATTGTAAGCTCTAACGAGCAGGGCCCTCTGATCCCTCCTGTATTGATTTGTATTGTAAGTGTACTGTCTGCCCTCATATTGTAAAGCGCTGCGCAAACTGTTGGCGCTATATAAATCCTGAATAATAATAATAATAATAATAATGGGCTACTATGCATTATGCTCTGCCTTTGCAGGGAATCAAAGAGGAAGCAAACCCATCAGGGATTACTTCCTCTTTAATGTCCACATAAACACTAGAATAGTGAAAAAGGATGATCTCAAGGGTTATGACCGTGGCATGATTGTTAGTGTCAGACAGGCTGGTATGAGTATTTCTGCAACTGCTGATCTCCTGGGAGTTTCCACAGTCTGTTAAGTTTACTCAGAGTGGTGAAAAAAAAAAAAAAACATTTGGTGAGCAGCCAATTTTGTGGACTGAAACAACTTGTTGGTGAGAGAGGTCAGATGAGAATGCCCAAGGTTGGTCTGAGCTGATAGGAAAGCCACGATAACCATTCTTTACAACTATAGTGAGCAGAATAGTATTTCAAAATGGCAGGAACACAAACATAATGAAGTGGAGCCATGGGATTGCGAGACCAGGCAGTCTTGTGTTGGATTTCAACATGGTTTAATATCATATATTTCTGGAGTTTTACTGCCTGGTTGATACAGCCATTTGGCCTATGTTGGAAATTGTCGTCTTGGAATGCCAGTACAGCAAGTTTACCCAAAAGGGTGTTTGAAACAAGGATTCATAAATGGGAATTCATATCCTAATGCCACGTACACACGATCAGAATTTTGGTCGGAAAAAGCTCTGATGGTTTTCCCGACAGAATTTCGAGGGGATTTCGCTCAAGCTGTCTTTTGACCATCAAGAACGCGGTGACGTACATCACGTACAATGGGACTAGAAAAAGGAAGTTCAATAGCCAGTAACCAGTAGCTTCCGTCTCGTAGCTGAATCTGAGCATGCATGAGTTTTTGCGCGTCGGAATTGCATACACATGAACGGAATTTCCGTTAGAGACTTTTTCGGTAGGAAAAATTGAGAACATGCTCTCAATCTTTTGCTGACGGAAATTCGGCCAGCAAAATTCCGATGGAGCATACACACAGCGCATTTTCCAATGAAAAGCTCTCATCGGTCGTTTGCTGGCCGAAATTCCGACCGTGTGTATGCGGCATAACAGAATGTTCTTGCATAGGCCTCCTATTGTGATGTATGGGAGTAGAGGAGCATCAGATAATACCTCCTGGGGAGATCTTTCAAAAAGGTGTTTCCCAGTGTGAAACCTTTCATTCAATTTCTAAATTGCGGCATTTGTAAAGGAATAATAGTGGTATAAAAAAAAGCATGGAAACAGTATTCCCTGATGGCAGTACCCTCTTTCAGCAGAAAAATGCACCCTGCCACACTGCATAAATTGTTTAAGTAGAAGGAACACAACAATGAGTTTGAAATGCTGACTTGGCCTCCAAATTATCCAGATCTAAGTCCAATTGGGCATCTGTGGGATGTGCTGGAAAAACAAGCCAGAGTCCCTCCCCACATCGCGATGTACAGGACTTAAAGGATCTGCTACTGACAGCTTGGTGCCAGATACCAGAGCATACCTAGTGGAGTCCATGTCTTGATGGGTCAGGACTCATTTGGTGGCAGAAAGGGGGATCTAATCAATATTAGGTGGTTGGCCATTATCAGGGGTGTTGCAAGGTCTACAAAAGACCTGGGGCTAAAGCCCATAGCAACGTAGTAAAGAAAGTCATACACATGTATATACAGTAATATATACGTGTGTGTATATATCCCCAGAGAGCCCCCCCCCACCACTTACATTAGATTCCCTAGAGAGCCCCCTTTACATCAGGGTACCCAGAGAGCCTCCTCCTTACATCAGGGTTCCCAGAGAGCCCCCCTTACAACAGGGTCCCCAGAGAGCCTCCTCCTTACATCAAGGTACCCAGAGAGCCTCCTCCTTACATCAGAGTCCCCAGAGAGCCTCCCCTTGCATCAGGGTCCCCAGAGAGCCTCCTCCTTAAAATCAGGGCCCCTAGATAGCCCCCCACTTACATCAGAGTCCCCAAAAAGCATCCCTTCCCTTTTGGGGACCCCTGCAGAGACTCGGCTATGGGCTCCAGATTCGAGGCTACAGCCCCAAAAGCTACCCCCTAGCGACGCCACTAGTCATAATGTTATGGCTTATGGTGTATATAGGTGTATACAAAATCTTAGAAAGGAACCAAGAGACTTGGCACAAGAAAGTGATGAGAAATATTTTTTTTAGTATAGACAGTCCCCCCAAAAAAGTTTTCTTTTTTTTTTTTATGTATTGATACCTCTTACTCTCATGACTGCCTGCCTCATTTATAATGTTTTGTATTGATCTCTATTTGTGCAAGGTCGATTTGTTTGACATGGTGCTATTTTTCTACATACTGTTTTTTTTAAATTTCGAATAGGGTAGGGAAGGGTTAGACACTCCGTTGGGTTTTTATTGCTATCTGAGCTTCCCCCTCTTTTTCTTGCCCTGGTGATTGGAAAAATCCTCTAATGTGAACATACCTTTTTTTTTTTTTTTTTCAAAATATATTTCGTAGGGTTAGAGTACCCTCTAGTGGTTACTGACTTTATTGCATCAAAAATTCCTCAAAAGTGTTTTTCTAATACTATTTGCTAAATGTTTAGCTGATAAACAGCTAACTGAAAAAGCTGAGTTGCAGATGATCTTGTAAATCTTTCATCAGGTGTAAAATGATATATTCTGCTAATTTCTGCTTTCTATGGTGTACTTTCCTTAAGAGTTAAATATCATTTTGAATAGATTTTGCATTGCTTTCCTTTTGAAAATCTTAATTGCCTGAATGTCATGCTGACCCTTACAGGGAGTTTTGACTTTGCTCAGACTTTCCACATCTGCATTTTTGTTGCAGGTCAGAAGTATTGAGGCCAGAAAGTCAGCACAACAGCCAGACCATTAGTAATTTCAGAAAGAGTAGTTATGTTTTATATTAAGCACTAGGGATGAGCTCGGTGTTCGATTTGAACGCATGAGCTCGGTGTTCGATTCGAACATCGCCCATATTCGTCTGTTGGGCAAATTCAGAATTTTGTGGATCGTTCGCACCAAATTTGTGTGGCACAAACGGTCCACAATGCACTACACCATGGCAGTGCATTGCTGGCTCATGATTGGCCAAGCATGCACTGTGACCCCGCATGCTTGGCCAATCACAGCGCCGGCAGCGAGAAGAGCCATAATTGACCACAGGCAGGATGCCTGTGGCCAATTATAGCTCAGGGGGTTTAGTACCCGCCCCACACTATATAAGGCCGCCAGCGCGGCGGCCTTGTGTAGTGTGTTGGCGTGCAGGGAAAGAGCTAGATAGGCAGGGACAGTGTGTTCTTTTCTCAGCCATCTGCAGGAGTTAGTGGGTGTTGTGTGCCTCTAGCGCAGTATACACCTGTATCTACCCTTTATTACTGTTGCTCTCTAATACAGCCATCTGCAGGAGTTAGTGGGTGTTGTGTGCCTCCAGCACAGTATACACCTGTATCTACCCTTTATTGCTGTTGTTCTCTAATACAGGCATCTGCAGGAGTTAGTGGGAGTTGTGTGCCTCCAGCGCAGTATACACCTGTATCTACCCTTTATTGCTGTTGTTCTCTAATACAGGCATCTGCAGGAGTTAGTGGGTGTTGTGTGCCTCCAGCACAGCACAGTATACACCTGTATCTACCCTTTATTGCTGGTGTTCTCTAATACAGGCATCTGCAGGAGTTAAAGTGGGTGTTGTGTGCCTCCAGCACAGTAAACATCTGAAGATACCCCTTATTGCTGGTGTTGTCTGTTGCATATCTTGCATATTAGCCTTTAAAATTAGCACTTTTGATTTCGAACGTTAGCATCCCATAGACTTTAATAGGGTTCTAAAGTTCGTACAAATTTTAGGTCCGTTCGAAGGTTCTGGTACGAACCGAACCGGGGGGTGTTCGGCTCATCCCTATTAAGCACTAATCAACCCCCATAGGTCAACAGGGATCTTGTCAACAATTTACTTTCATGACACCACGGAAAGGACAAAAATCCTCCACTATGCATAAATGCAAAAGTATGTCTGGGTGGGTCTGAACACTCTGGCACCTAGCATTTTTGTATATATAGTGGGGGAAATAATTATTTGATCCCCTGCAGATTTTGTAAGTTTGCCCACTTACAAAGAAATGAAGGGTCTATAACTTTTATCATAGGTGTATTTTAAATGATAGAGACAGAATATCAACCACACATTCAGAAAAACATGATACAAATGTTATCAATTCAGTTGCAGCTCAGTGGGTATCATGACTGTGACAGTGGACAGATTGGACACTTTTGACACTTTTTGGGACCAATGACATTTATACAGCGATCAGAGCTACAAATAGCCACTGATTGCTGTGACAGACCTAGCTGGGACCGAGGCTCTTGGAGGGGACTAAATGCGGGCCTCTTGCCTTGTGATTATGGGCCCTCGCATTTGGGGGAACGGTGCTCTTTGTGAGCTGTATGCCTGGGGACCCCTGAGGTGGTGTTACTTGGATTCAGGTCCGTGCCCCCCCCAAGACACACAGACTCTGGATATGTAAATGCCATGTTAGCAATAGACTAAATCACACTATTTGGACACAAACTCTTAGATGCTAATATCATCACCTCCAGCCATCCTGACTGTCTTGTATAATGTAAATGAGTCTAGTCTGGCTTGACACAGATTCTAAAGAGTATTTCACCTATTGTTGTTTTGTTGTTTGTGCTAATTAACCTGCAATTCAATTGTTAGTGAGCTAGGAGCCGAAAAGTCTTATCCCTCAGTCAACCAGTCTGAGTGTTGATTTAGATAATTAGCTCATGCTAATTAGGTTAGGTTTTAGTCACCCGCTGTATATATTTTGTGTGAGATCTCAAATAAAGGTCATTCCTGATGTCCTCTAAGACTGGTGTCGTCTAGTTCTTGGGGGTTCCTATAGCCAGATCCATTGGACTTGTGTTCCAGGACTTAGGAAGCGGTATATAGACGGAAGCACTCACTCGGAGTGTGGGATTGGTTCCGTCACATTGTTGGCAGCAGTGGGATGCTTCCTGCAGTCTGGGACATCCAAACCTCCACTTGGATCCAAGATCAGGATAGCAGACTTAAGTCATCCCAGCGGAGATATGGACCTGGCATCAGAGTTCCCGGGGCTGCTGCGGATCATCCTTTAGGCATACACCAGGACTGTGTCTGAGGATGAATACCTGGAGCTCAGGCAGCGGATTCGGGTGGAGCTCTGGATTGGAGCCCTCCAGCTCGCTGGTATAAAACAGGGCAAGTGCTTTCCAACCCAAGAGCAACGGGCCAGTGACCAACGGGCATTGCAGATGGTATTCCTGGGAGAGCGGCCCCAGGAGCAATGGGTGACTGAATTGGACAGGCTGGTCCAGCAGGAGATAGAGCTGGACAATCATCATCGGGCTCTGCAATGGCACGCAGAGCAGGGATATTTAGGGGAGACAACAGAATGCTCTCCAGAGGGATATGACTTTGGAGGCCCTGGATTGCTGTGGGAGAGCCTTACAGATCGTTTTGTGTTTGGCGATGAAGAGGAACCTACCCTTGAGAACCTGCGAGAATATAGAGAGGCTATGCTCGGTCTTGCAGGGGTCTCAGAGCTTAAACCTGATCTGGACCATTTGTTAAGGAAGGAACAGCATCTGGAAAGGACATACAGGAAACTGCTAGAACACGTTCAGCAGCATGCCAGAGAATCATCAGTGGAAACACCGGAGATTGTCGTCCCCAAACATGAAGTTCAGACAACGGCAGAGTTCTGCTAACTTCTGCCCAGCACCAACAGTGGCTTTGGCCTTCTTGAGAGAAGAGGTAGTCGGCCTATCTCCCACAACACTGAGAGGGACATGTAATTTTCTGCCAGCAGCATCTATGGAGTTACAACAAACTTCTCCAGCTGAGGATCTGGTAACTGAACAGAGGGTCCAAGACCTCTGTCCCACACTTTTAGCAATTCCAGAGACTGGGCATTTAATAGAAGTTTCTGTAGAGGAGGAACCACCTTGCAAACCCCCAGCAGAAGTGCTGGCAACCGGACAGAGGGTCCAAGACCTCTGCCCCACACCTGCCGCAATTCAGGAGAGCCAGGGTGAAGAGGTGGCAGTCTATCACGGGCTGCAGATCAGGATCCAAGGAGAGGATGCAGTCGTCACCTCACAACTGCAGCTTTATCTGGTGTCGGTGGATGGGCCTGTGGTCTCCACTAACAGAACACCAGCAGAAGTGTTGGCAACCAGGCAGAGTGCTACCAAGCACCGGCAACAACTGCGGAGTTCCAGGGAGCTGGGGCAGTCAGGCTCTCTCCCCAACAGTTAGCTGGAGCAGAGGATGTAGGGAAGCTCCTACGCCCAGCTGAACTGCTGGCAACGGAAGAAATCGCTGCTGGCCTCTGCCCACAACAAACAGTGGACAGATTTCCTGTAAAGGTGGATGGGACTTCAGTCTCCACCTGTATACCCAGTAGGCCCAGATGCCCAACAGTATGACGGACTGAGCCCAACCACCCTGTCTTCTCTCCTGCGGCTAAAGGGACTCCAGAGGGAAGGACCGGTCCACACCTCTCCCCAGCATCAGGCATGTTCTCTGAGAGAGGCAGAGGTTGGCTGGGTGAGGAATACTCTGTTTGGGACAATTTATTTGGGGTACTGTGTGGAAACCAGCATTAGAGGACTGGAACCCCTGACTAACTTCGGAGTCAACCCGTCTGGTGTCTCCTCCTGTGTTAGTCTCCTGCCGAAATGGGAGAAATGTGTCAGACCTAGCTGGGACTGAGGCTCTTGGAGGGGACTGAATGCAAGCCTCTTGCCTTGTGATTATGGGCTCTCGCATTTGGGGGAACGGTGCTCTTTGTGAGCTGTATGCCTGGGGACCCCTGAGGTGGTGTTACTTGGATTCAGGTCCGTGCCCCCCCAAGACACACAGACTCTGGATATGTAAATGCCATGTTAGCAATAGACTAAATCACACTATTGGGACACAAACTCTTAGATGCTAATATCATCACCTCCAGCCATCCTGACTGTCTTGTATAATGTAAATGAGCCTAGTCTGGCTTGACACCGATTCTAAAGAGTATTTCACCTATTGTTGTTTTGTTGTTTGTGCTAATTAACTTGCAATTGAATTGTTAGTGAGCTAGGAGCAGAAAAGTCTTATCCCTCAGTCAACCAGTCTGAGTGTTGATTTAGATAATTAGCTCATGCTAATTAGGTTAGGTTTTAGTCACCCCGCTGTATATATTTTGTGTGAGATCTCAAATAAAGCTCATTCCTGATGTCCTCCAAGACTGGTGTCGTCTAGTTCTTGGGGGTTCCTATAGCCAGATCCATTGGACTTGTGTTCCAGGACTTAGGAAGAGGTATATAGACGGAAACACTCAATCGGAGTGTGGGATCGGTCCTGTCACAATTACTGTATAAATGTCATTGGCAGGGAAGGGGTTAACACTAATGGGTGATCAAGGGGTTAACTGTGTTCCCTAGGTGTGTTCTAACTGTGGGGGGTGGGACTGACTAGAGGAGGAGCCAGATTGGTTTTCCTACTCAGTAGGAGCACACGATCTGTCTCCTCTCCCCTGAGAGAACCGGGATTTGTGTGTTTACACACATAGATCCCAGTTCTCGCTCTGTCACAAGTGGTCGCGGGTGCCCGGCGGTAATCGCACCTGCTGCGCACGCGCATTGGCTCCAGGGACACGCTGCGTGCCTGCTAAAGCGTCTTAAAGGGCCGATGTACAGCTACGACGGTTCGTGCACGGGAGCCAACCTGCCGCAGTAAAACTGTGGCGGCTGATTGGAAAGGGGTTAAATGTGTTATGCAATACAATAAATGACCACTAGATGGCAATCTATTCCTTAAAAAAAAATTACCTACTAATGACTGATGCAGTCTGTCAATAGTATTAATAATTACCCACAGACTAACACAGTCTGTCAATAGTATTAAAGGGTAACTAAAGGCAAAACTTTTTTTTCAGACGGTGCTGACAGGGGAATCCCTCCAGCTGAGCCATTGTCTGTTTCCGGCAGAGGGGGGGGGGGGGGGGGGGCAGGGGAAGCTGTCCCCACCGGGAGAAGACAGTGATTATTGCTAGCAGCTAAAGCAATGGCTAGCGATTATTGCAAGTGAATCCATGATAACAAATATAGGCGCACTAATCCAAGAGTCAATTTTTTGCCCAATGCAATTAAATTATGTTCTATATTGTAAAAAAAAGTCCAAATAATAAAACTTTTAAAAATGTCTATGTAAGATGTCAAATGGAAAAACTACTCAATCTAGGGGATGCACACAGGACTGCCATCAATGTAGAATAGAAACCATATTCTGAGGCTGTAGAAAAAAACAAGAGGAGAGGCGCCTCTGGGTGCAGTCGTTTTAAAACACAGCTTTAATATATAAAATAGTAGCACTCACATTTAGATAAGAAAAAGCAGGCATAGTATATTTCATGTCATGACGAGTATCCCAAAGTCCATGCAGTAAACATCATTGCTGATAACATTTCCGACAGGTGGTATGTCCGGCTCCGGAAGGCGGCCTCAAACCGAGGCTTGGAACGCAAGATGCAGCTGGCTCAGCGGGATGACATCATCTCAAAGGGATGCGTTTCGAGAGCATGCGCACTGGGTTGTTGTCACAAGTCACACTCCTTTTTCAACATACATAACCATAAATGAGCTACTTATAAAGGGAAAAGGGGAGGAACAAGGGAAGGAACATAGGTGAGACAATAAAAACTTCCGTATTATATCTCAGAGGAAAACTGATAAAATATCATATTACATTAATGATGGTTACAAATAAGGAGAAATAAAAATTAAGTAATACAGACAGTATTAGTGTTACCATTGTATAATTAAAAAATACATGTAGAAAAAAAAATATATCAGAATATATAGGTAGGAAAAGGGGCATATATCTCCTCGATGATTATAGAGAATATGCTAGTGATATAAACGAAAGAACCTAGTGATCCTCAAGAAGAAAACGCATGCTCTAGAAAACAATTACTGGAAAAAACAATTATATAAAAAATTATTATATAAAAAAATCTACAAGTGTGCACTTATGTGCACAAATGTGCCAATATAGAGATAAGGGCAACCAGCGCCTAGGGCGCACAGGCATTACGCGTGCGGGCAAAGAACTGGTGCATACACGCACAGATAACCGCCTATGCGCACATGTCCGCCAATATGCAATATATGCTTGTTGGCTTTATTTCTAGGTAGTTATAGAGCCAAGTGGAAACTCGAAGGGACCCAAAATTATACATATAAAAAATATAATGAAAACATATATTTTACAATGTGCTAGTGATGGAGGCACAAAGCATTGCGATCCTCAGGCAAAAAAACATGCTCTTGGGAAACCAATATAAGTATAGATATTTACATGTTTGTGCTTATGTGCACATATGTGCCAATATGGGGAAAAATAGGAATAATAAAAATAATAATAATACATTTTATTTATAACGCACTTATCAAAAGATCTCAAAGTGCTACATGGTTACAGTCAAAAACATACAACTAACATACATCCAAAAATTTGCTAAAAAGAAAATTCTTTAGTCCTTTTTTAAAACTATCGGTAGATTGAGAAACCCTCAAACTATCAGGCAGAGCATTCCACAAACGTAGGGGAAGCAGCACAAAAAGCCCTATCTCCCATTGTCTTTAATCTGGTTTTTGGAGTTTGAAGAAAATGTAATTGAGTTGAAGGAAGGGAACGAGATAAATTTTGCAATCTAAAGCCGCGTACACACGGGCGGACTGTCTGGCCAACTTAGTCCGTCGAAACACATTTCAGTGGACAGTCCGCTCGTGTGTGGGCTTCAGCGGACTTTTTCAGCGTGCAGTCTGGTGGACTAAAGCCGTGTACACACGGGCGGACTGTCTGGCCAACTTAGTCCGCCGAAACACATTTCAGCGGACAGTCCGCTCGTGTGTGGGCTTCAGCGGACTTTTTCAGCGTGCAGTCTGGCGGACTAAGTATTTTGGAATTTCCGTAATACTGTCCGTCGGACTGGCATTTCGGCGGACAATCCGCCCGTGTGTATGCCAGTCCGCCGTACTTTTGAAATGAGCGGACTTTTCCCGCCCGGAGAAAAGTCCGCTCATTTCGAGCGGGTATCCAGGTAGGCGGGGCCCGCGAAGGAGACGTCGCTGGCCCCGCCGCCTGGTATGGACTTAAAGGGGAACCCCAACGCCGAAAAAAATCGGCGTGGGGGTCCCCCCCAAGTCCACAACAGACCCTTGTCCGAGCACGCTACCCGGCCGGCCAGGAAAGGGGGGCGAGCGAGCGCCCCCCCCTCCTAAACCGTACCAGGCCGCGTGCCCTCAACCTGGGGGGTGCCTTGGGGAAGGGGGGGCCGCGCGGCCCCCCCACCCCAAAGCACCTTGTCCGGCTTTCTTCCTCGCCGCTGGCCTCTTCTCCCGACTTCGGGGGTCTTGTCCCCCTCTTCGGTTCTTCTGCCGGGCCACCGCGCCTTCTTATAGCTCTTTTACAGGCGGTGGCCCGGTCCTCTGTCGCCGCCGCCGCCGCCGCCGCCGCCGCCTTCCGTTCTTCTTCTTCTTCTTCTCCAGGAGATGTTGCCTCGACGATCTCTCCGGCCGGAATGCCAGGGACGCACTACGCGGCCACTTATATAGGGACAATGGGGCGGTGGCTTTATGTCACATGGGTTGGTGTCACATGGTGACCCTGCCCCCTTACGATGTCATAGTCCCCATGTGACATCAACCCATGTGACCAACCCATGTGACATAAAGCCATGTGACACCGCCCCATTGTCCCTATATAAGTGGCCGCGCAGTGCGTCCCTGGCATTCCGGCCGGAGAGATCGTCGAGGCAACATCTCCTGGAGAAGAAGAAGAAGAACGGAAGGCGGCGGCGGCGGCGACAGAAGACCCGAAGAGGGGGACAAGACCCTCGAAGTCGGGAGAAGAGGCCGGCGGCGAGGAAGAAAGCCGGACTCCTCCGCTAGCAAAAGAGCTACAAGAAGATAGCGGAGGAGTCCGGCGAGAAGACCCCCGAAGACGGAAGACCCCCGGAGCTGTGCAATAAAGTATTTTATCTTGTGTGTTGTGTTTTTTTTTGTACTTTTATTTTACAGGTGAATGGGTAGGGGTACATTGTACCCCATACTCATTCACATAGGGTGGGGGGCCGGTATCCGGGGGCCCCCTTATTAAAGGGGGCTCCCGGATTCCGATAAGCCCCTGCCCGCAGACCCCGACAACCAACGGCCAGAGTTGTCGGGAAGAGGCCCTTGTCCTTATCAACATGGGGACAAGGTGCTTTGGGGTGGGGGGGCCGCGCGGCCCCCCCTTCCCCAAGGCACCCCCCCCATGTTGAGGGCACGCGGCCTGGTACGGCTCAGGAGGGGGGGCGCTCGCTCGCCCCCCTTTCCTGGCCGGCCGGGTAGCGTGCTCGGACAAGGGTCTGTTGTGGACTTGGTGGGGACCCCCACGCCGATTTTTTTCGGCATTGGGGTTCCCCTTTAAGTCCATACCAGGCGGCGGGGCCAGCGACGTCTCCTTCGTGGGCCCCGAAATGAGCGGACTTTCCTCCGCGTGTGTGGGCGAGTCCGTTCATTTCAAAAGTAGGGAGGATAGTATGGTGGACTTAGTACGCCGTATTAGTCCGCTCAAAAAGTGGTGTGTGGTCAAGTCCGTTCATTCGAAAGTATGACGGACTGTCCGTCGGATTGTATGACGGACTAAGTAGGCCAGACAGTCCGCCCATGTGTACGCGGCTTAAGTATTTCGGAATTTCCGTAATATTGTCCGTCAGACTTTGGTTTCAGCGGACAATCCGCTCGTGAGTAGGCTAGTTCGACGGACTAAGTATGGCGCATGCTCAGAAAGGATTTACACGGCGAAAGGTTGCATTGCTGTGTATTGGACTTCCTATTTCTAGTCCCGTCGTACGTGCTGTACACGTCATCGCGCAAGCTTTCGACGGACTGTTTGTGCATCCGTGTGTGGTCAAGTCCGTTCATTCGAAAGTAGGACGGACTGTCCGTCGGATTGTCTGACGAACTAAGTTGGCCATACAGTCCGCCCGTGTGTACGCAGCTTAAGAAGTTCCTTAAGATAAGGTGGGGCATGTCCATATATGCATTGGTGTGTAAGAAGAGAAACCTTATACTCAATCCTAGCAGAGACCGGGAGCCAATGAAGAGTTCGAAGAATCGGAGTAATATTTGCATGTTTCCACACTCTCATCAGGATCCTAGCTGCAGAGTTTTGAATATACTGGAGCCTCTGAAGACTCTTTCTCGGAATCCCAATGAGAAGTGCGTTACAATAATCCAGTCTAGAGGAGACAAAGACATGAACCAACCTTTCAGCATCAGAAACGGAAAGTATAGGACGAAGTTAAGAGATATTACGGAGATGATAAAAAGAGGTCTTACATAAATGATTTATATGTGCTTCAAAAGTGAGTTGAGAGTCAATTTTTACACCAAGATTAGTAACTATAGACGAAAAAGGGATTTTAGAACCAGAAAAAGCAATACTGGTTATCGATGATGATTTAATCTGATGAGATGTGCCAATCATAATAACTTCAGTTTTGGAACTATTTAATTGCAAAAAGTGTTGTTCCATCCATACCTTTACCTCCTCCAGACAGGGGGTGAGTACTGAAAGGGGTGACTGCACAGATGGAGTTTCAGCTGCTGAATTTGCATATAACTGTGTGTCGTCAGCATAACAATGAAATGAGATGTTATAACGACGGATAATGTGGCCCAGAGGAATGAGATATAGAATGAACAAAATTGGGGCAAGAACTGACCCCTGGGGGAATAAGAACAATAAGCACAACAAGCACCATAAGGGCCCAAGCGCACATGTGCACGCATGCGGGCAAAAATAATGCACACACGCGCAAAATATTCGTCTATGCGATATAAGATTTATAGGCTTAGGCGCACATAAACCATAAAAAAAGCAATCCACCAATGTGCCAATGCGCACCTTCAAAAAACCTAGTAATATTAATCATGCAAGCTGGTGCGCATTGTCTGTTCAAAAAGTATTGATGTGGTGAAATACTAGTACTATTAATCATGCAAGCAGATGCGCATTATCTGTACAGTAAAAAATGTGTCAGAATGATCTAATTGTCTATAGGATGGTGGAGATCTCAATTCCTTCATTCATCCCTCCAGAAGAGAGAACATATAAAGTATATATCCAAAAAAGTTTCCCTAGAACAGAGCCTTTTAAAGCGCTCTGCAGCTGGAAGGCATTTTGGAATCTACTCGATAACCCACACTTGCAGACCCTCAGTAGACTGTTGGTGGGCTTGGAGAAAATGTCTAGGTACACTATGTGGATCTTTATCGCTTTCGATAGATCTTCTGTGTTCTCCGAACTTAGTCCGGACAGCTCGTATTGTGCGTTCTATATATATCAGGCCGCATGGACAGGTTAGTCCATATACGACATAATCCGCGGAACAATTGTAAAAGTCTTTCAACATGTAAGTAGTTCTTTTAGTCGTAAAAGGCTTTTTTTCATGCTTTACATATTTACATGTTTTGCATTGAGGTTTATGACACTGAAACATTCTGACCAATGGTATTAAAACAGGTTTTTCAGGCGAAGAACATTTACATCTAATTTTACTGGGTGCGATTTTAGATTTTAAATTGGGTGCCCTACGATATGTCACCCTAGGATGCTCTGGAATAAAAGGTTCTGTAGTAGGATACCCCAATGATTTTTCAGGATTTTTTACATCTTTTTAAAACGAACATTAAAAGTGATGGTAAAATGTGGGGTATGACTATTTTGTTGTTCACAAGGTATTTTGGGGGTCTTCCCTTTTTGGAACTGTTCGCAGGCCTGATCAATAGTAGCTATAGGATAATATTTGTCCTTAAACTTCTCTTTCAATAGTATGCTTTGTTCCATATAGTCACTTTCTCTCGTGCAGTTCTGGTGAAGTCTACAGAACTGGCCCTTTGGGATTTTGTCAATCCATCTCGGGGGTGACAGCTCTTGTGATGCAGATAAGAATTTCCCGCAGTGGGCTTAACATAATTTTTTGAAATGATGGCTGAAGTAGTTTCATCATGACTTAATTCTAAATCCAGAAAAGGTAACATATCAGAATTGCTTACTGAAGTAAATGACAACTCATAGGGGTTCTGATTGCAGTATTCTATGAAAAAATCAATTACATCGACGGGACCATCCTAAATAATAATGATGTTGTCGATGAAACGACCGAAGAACACAATATTGCCTGGAAAATTATTATTTTGGAGTATGTATGCATTCTCCCAGAACCCCATCGGCAGATTTGCATAAGAGGGAACAAAATTAGCTCCCATTGCCGTACCTCGTGTTTGCACATAAAAATCTCCATCGAAATTGAAATAGTTATTTGTCAAACAAAACGAGGCAGTGTCTAAGATGAAAGTGGCCTGACAAGGATTAATCAAAGGCTCTTTGCCTAAAAAGTGTTCCAGTGCCATTAGCCCAAACAAATGAGGGATAGATGTATACAAAGAATTAACATCAAGTGAGAGCTAAGTATATAGAGGCCCCTATATAGAAATTTTTTATAGGGTTGTGTTTGCTGACTTTCAAAAGTTATGCCAGTCCTCCAATACCAACTATACTAATAACTTGACACCTTCCGAGATAGGTGCCCTTAAATCATTAATGGAAGCAGACGATTTGGTCATCAAATCGGCTGATGGGGGGGGGAATTGTTATACAAAACAAAATGGATTATATTAACGAGGCTAGGAGATTGTTGTCAGATTCCAGCACATATATGAAAATTAGTAGATCCCACCTCTGAATCTGCAAATGAGATTGATATTATGGCATCTGCTGCATTCCAACAAGGTATTCTTAATAAATTTGAGAAGTCATTTCTTTTAAAAAGTTTTTACCAAATTCCTTATTTTAATCATATCCCGAAGATTCATAAGAATTTGAACAATCCCCCAGGCAGACCAACTGTGGCAGCTATGGAAAGCGTCACCACTGGTTTAAGCCTTTACATCGATCATTTCCTACAGCCTATTGTCCATCAGCTGCAATCCTATATTAGGGACGGGGCCCACTTAATGGAACTTTTTTCTGCCTACAAGTGGAAGCCAACGTATATTTGGCTCTCACGTGATGTTAATTCTTTGTATACATCTATCCCTCCTTTGTTTTGGCTAATGGCACTGGAACACTTTTTAGGCAAAGAGCCTCTGATTAATCCTCGTCAGGCCACTTTCATCTTAGACGCTGCCTCGTTTTGTTTGACACATAACTATTTTAATTTCGATGGAGATTTTTATGTGCAAACACGGGGGTATGGCGATGGGAGCAAATTTTGCTCCTACTTTTGCAAATCTAGCGATGGGGTTCTGGGAGAATGCATACTAGAGCTGCCACGACGCATCGACGTAATCGACTATGTCGGCCACGAAAATACGTCGACGCGCGTGAAAGACGTTGATGCGTCACGCTCGTCTCATCTCGCGGTTAAATGGTGGTAATGGCGGCGGCTGCTGCTGTTGCTCCTCCTGCTCCCGGGAATGGGGAAAGTTCCGGTGCAGCACGAAAAGCCAGACCACGACTTTCAAAAGTATGGGAATTCTTTAAACAGAGGCCAGATAAAATGGTCCTTTGTTCCCTCTGCAAAATCGAAATGGCTTTCCCACGGCAGCAATACTGCGATGCACGAGCACCTCAGAAGAAAACATCCTGGTGCTCTACGACCTCAAACGGACGAGCCATCTTTGTAAGTAGTACTTTTTAGTTTTGGGAGACAATTATGGGAGTAATTATTACAATTATGTTGTGGTCAATTAATATATGCTAGTAAATAATTACAGATACATCATTATTAGTGCATCCACAGAGGTACTCATATTTGTTGCTGTGCTTTGCTAATTGTTTTTTTGTAGTAGCCATCTCACGTTTTTTTAAATGTTTCACAAGGCACTTTGCACTGCAGCCCTCAGTGTCTTGCTGATCTGGGGATCCCTCAGGGCATGGTTGACATTGACAACTAACTGCAATAATAGAATCTGCATAATATTAAATATGAACTGAATGTGATTAATAACCATGTTTATGTTGTTTAACCAGTTAACAATCGGCCCATAGCCGAATGACGGCTACAGGGCGGTTTCTTAACTCTGGGAGGCCTGGGGTACTCACTCGAGAGCATCTGTGACTGCCGGGTCCTGTGGACCTAACGCATCACGGTAAACGGCTGCTCTTTGCAGACGTTTACTACGTGATCGCTCCGTCAAATGATCACTTGTAAACAAACCGGCGTCATGTTATGACACCGGTTCCTCCCTCCCCTCTCTGTACCGATCGATACAGTGAGAGGGGAGAGATCGGTGTCAGCAGCGCTGTGGGCTGGATCTGCAGTGCCCACAGTGCTGCTCACCGACAATTAACCCAGCAATTCCCTGCCAATACTCTGCAATGCCCTGCCAATACTCTGCAATACCCATCAATGCCCTGCCAATACTCTGAAATGCCCTACCAATACTCTGCAATACCCAGCAATGCCCTGCCAATACTCTGCAATGCCCGGCCAATACTCTGCAATAACCAGCAATGCCCTGCCAATACTCTGCAATGCCCTGCCAATACTCTGCAATACTCAACAATGCCCTGCCAATACTCTGCAATGCCCTGCCAATACTCTGCAATACAGAGCAATACTCTGCAATAGCCTGCAATACCCTGCCAATACTCTGCCATAAACTGCCATACCCAGCAATACCTAGCCATGCTCGGTGATACCCAGCCATACTCTGTGATACCCTGCAATACTCAGCCATACTCTGCAATACCCAGCCATACTCGAGGATACCCTGCAATACCCAGCCATACTCGGCCATGCTCAGTCATACTCGTGATACCCTGCAATACCCAGCCATACTCGGTGATACCCTGCAATACTCGGTGATACCCAGCCATGCTCGGCTGTACTCAGCCTCTGTATGTGGCCAGGCTGTGGAAGTCTTCAGATATCAGCTTTTCAGCCGGCGATTCCCTACACCATAAGAATGATCATAGCAGCTGTTCCGCTGCTCGATCGTTCTTACTGGAGGCGAGAGGGGACACCCCCCCCCCCCCGCCACCATCCGGTGCTTCTACCGACTCGCCAATACAATCAAAGCCAGAATCGTTTTTTTGTTTTTTTATTTCAGGCTTCCCAGCCTAGAGGTGAGATGTGGGATCTTATTGACCCCATATATCACTGTAAAGAGGACCTGTTATGCCATATTCCTATTACAAGGGATGTTTACATTCCTTGTAATAGGAATAAAAGTGATCAAAAAAATTATTTATGGGGAAAAAAGTGTCAAACTAAAATAAATAAAGTAAAATGAACAATGAACAATAAAAAAAAAAACATTTTTAACCACTTTCAGACCGGACCATTTTGCTGGTCAATGACCAGAGGTCTTTTTACAATTTGGCACTGCACTGCTTTAACTGGTAATTGCGCGGTCATGCAATGTTGTACCCAAACAAAATTTGCGTCCTTTTCTTCCCACAAATAGAGCTTTCTTTTGATGGTATTTGATTGCCTCTGCGATTTTTATTTTTTGCGATATAAACGTAAAAAGACCGCAAATTTTGAAAAAAAATGATATTTTCTACTTTTTGTTATTAGAAAAATCCAATAAACTCAATTTTAGTCATACATTTAGGCCAAAATGTATTCAGCCACATGTCTTTGGTAAAAAAAAAGTCAATAACTGTATATTTATTGGTTTGCGCAAAAGTTGTCACATCTACAAACTAAGGTACGTTTTCTGGAATTTACGCAGCTTTTAGTTTACGACTGCCTATCTCATTTCTTGAGGTGCTAAAATGGCAGGGCAGTACAAAACCCCCCCAAATGACCCCATTTTGGAAAGTAGACCCCCTAAGGAAATTGATAAGTGGCATATTGAGCCCATTGAATATTTAATTTTTTTGCCTCAAGCGATTGAATAATGACAAAAAAAATTTTTTTTTGTTTTTTTTTACACAAAGTTGTCACTAAATGATATATTGCTCACACATGCTATGGGCATATGTGAAATGACACCCCAAAATAAATTCTGCTGCTTCTCCTGAGTACGGGGATACCACATATGTGGTACTTTTTGGGAGCCTAGCCGCGTACGGGGCCCCGAAAACCAAGCACCGCCTTCAGGCTTTCTAAGGGCGTAAATTTTTGATTTCACTTCTCACTACCTATTACAGTTTTGAAGGCCATAAAATGCCAAGATGGCACAAAACCCCCACAAATGACCCCATTTTAGAAAGTAGACACCCCAAGCTATTTGCTGAGAGGCATGTTGAGTCCATGGAATATTTTATATTTTGCCACAAGTTGCGGGAAAATTACAAACTTTTTTTTTTTTTACACAAAGTTGTCACTAAATGATATATTGCTCACGCATGTCATGGGCATATGTGAAATGACACCCCAAAATAAATTCTGCTGCTTCTCCTGAGTACGGAGATACCACATATGTGGGACTTTTTGGGAGCCTAGCCGCGTACGGGGCCCCGAAACCAAGCACCACCTTCAGGCTTTCTAAGGGCGTTACAGTTTTGAAGGCCATAAAATGCCAAGATGGCACAAACGCCCCCCCAAATGACCCCATTTTGGAAAGTAGACACCCCTAAATTTAGGGGTACACTAGTGAGACTAGGTAATAAATGGCGGGTGCCCTGAAACTATAAAAAAATAACTAACCAACCAGCGTCACCTGTAACAGTTATATGGTGATCACTGGTGAAAGGGTTAACTAGGGGGCAATCAGGGGGCTTTATGAGGTAGTATATGGGGGTCCCTGGCGCTATAAAAAGCTGCGGCGAACCTAAATACCTACCTGCCTAACTAGCGTCACCTGTGACACTAATACAGCGATCAGAAAAACGATCGCTTATTAGGCTGGGTTCACACTGGAGCGATGCGGGAACGCCACGAATCCGCGGCGGGTTCCCGCATCGCATGCCTCCCGGCGACAGTTCACACTGCCCTATGCGAACTGCTGGGAGTGTCAGTGAAATGTTAATGACACCCCCAGATCAGTTCGCATATCGCAGTGTGATCTGCAAACTCGGATCGCATGGTGTGAACACCCATGCGATCCGATTCTGCTGCGGACCAAAAAAAGGGTCCCGTGCGAGTTTGCGGCGGGTGCGGCGCGAATTCAGCCATACTATCTGTATGGCTGAACTCGAATCGCACAGAGATCGGATGTGATTTGCACTGCAGTGCGGTGCGAATCACATCCGTTCTCATAAACCGCTGCAATGTGAACCCAGCCTTAGTGACACTGGCGACGGGGGGTGATCACGGGGTTAAACCTTTATTGGGGGGGTTAGGGGGGTACCTTAGAACTAAAGGGGGCTAACCCTAACTGCCCTAACAGTTATTACAGTCACAAATGACACCCGCCGGGTGATCAGGGGGTTAAACCTTTATTAGGTAATAAATGGCGGGTGCCCTGAAACTATAAAAAAAAATAACTAACCAACCAGCGTCACCTGTAACAGTTATATGGTGATCACTGGTGAAAGGGTTAACTAGGGGGCAATCAGGGGGCTTTATGCGGTAGTATATGGGGGTCCCTGGCGCTATAAAAAGCTGCGGCGAACCTAAATACCTACCTGCCTAACTAGCGTCACCTGTGACACTAATACAGCGATCAGAAAAACGATCGCTTATTAGGCTGGGTTCACACTGGAGTGATGCGGGAACGCCACGAATCCACGGCGGGTTCCCACATCGCATGCCTCCCGGCGGCAGTTCACACTGCCCTATGTGAACTGCTGGGAGTGTCAGTGAAATGTTAATGACACCCCCAGATCAGTTCGCATATCGCAGTGCGATCTGCAAACTCGGATCGCATGGTGTGAACACCCATGCGATCCGATTCTGCTGCGGACCAAAAAAAGGGTCCCGTGCGAATTTGCGGCGGGTGCGGCGAATGGCTGAACTCGAATCGCACAGAGATCGGATGTGATTTGCACTGCAGTGCGGTGCAAATCACATCCGTTCTCATAAACCGCTGCAATGTGAACCCAGCCTTAGTGACACTGGCAACGGGGGGTGATCACGGGGTTAAACCTTTATTGGGGGGGTTAGGGGGGGTACATTAGAACTAAAGGGGGCTAACCCTAACTGCCCTAACAGTTATTACAGTCACAAATGACACCAATGCAAAAAAAAAAAAAAAAAATGCAATTGGTGTCACTGTGACTGGGGGGGCAGGGGTAATTGGGGGGTGATCGGGGGGTAAAGGGGGGGTGTGAGTGTGCCTGGCATGTTCTACTGTGAAGTGTCGTGTTGGTGCAACTCACCGATCCTCTCTCCTCGGTGCCGGAACGAAAAATACCGACACGGAGGAGAGATTACATCACTTCCTCTCCTGTGTTTACATTACAGGAGAGGAAGTGATGCAATGCTTCACTCCCATTCGTCAGGAGCGATCGCGAGGGGGTGGCCATGAATGAATGGCCGCCCCCTCATCCTGGATCGCTCCTGCACGGATACCGACCGCCGCTGGCACCGGGGGGGGGGCCCGATCGGGCCCCCCACCCGCGGGAAGGCAGGGACGTACATGTACGCCCATATGCCTGCCCGTGCCATTCTGTCGACGTACATCGTCGTGCGGCGGTCGGCAAGTGGTTAAAGCGCCCCTGTCCCCATGTGCTCGCATGCAGAAGCGAACGCATATGTCCCACCCACATATGAAAACGGTGTTCAAACCACACATGTGAGGTATCGCTGCGAACATTAGAGCGAGAGCAATAATTTTGGCTCCTCTGTAACTCAAAACATGTAACCAGTAAAAAAAATTTAAAGTGTCGCCTATGGGGAGTTTTAAGTAGCGACGTTTGACACCATTCCACGAGCATGTGCAATTTTGAAGGGTGACATGTTAGGTATCTATTTACTCGGCGTAACTTCATCTTTCACATTAAGCAAAAACATTGGGCTAACTCTACTGTTTTTTTTTTAAAGCACAAAACACTGTTCCGCTGCTCGATCGTTCTTACTGGAGGCGAGAGGGGACACCCCCCCCCCCCCCCCCCCCCGCCACCATCCGGTGCTTCTACCGACTCGCCAATACAATCAAAGCCAGAATCGTTTTTTTGTTTTTTTATTTCAGGCTTCCCAGCCTAGAGGTGAGATGTGGGATCTTATTGACCCCATATATCACTGTAAAGAGGACCTGTTATGCCATATTCCTATTACAAGGGATGTTTACATTCCTTGTAATAGGAATAAAAGTGATCAAAAAAATTATTTATGGGGAAAAAAGTGTCAAACTAAAATAAATAAAGTAAAATGAACAATGAACAATAAAAAAAAAAACATTTTTAACCACTTTCAGACCGGACCATTTTGCTGGTCAATGACCAGAGGTCTTTTTACAATTTGGCACTGCACTGCTTTAACTGGTAATTGCGCAGTCATGCAATGTTGTACCCAAACAAAATTTGCGTCCTTTTCTTCCCACAAATAGAGCTTTCTTTTGATGGTATTTGATTGCCTCTGCGATTTTTATTTTTTGCGATATAAACGTAAAAAGACCGCAAATTTTGAAAAAAAATGATATTTTCTACTTTTTGTTATTAGAAAAATCCAATAAACTCAATTTTAGTCTTACATTTAGGCCAAAATGTATTCAGCCACATGTCTTTGGTAAAAAAAAAGTCAATAACTGTATATTTATTGGTTTGCGCAAAAGTTGTCACATCTACAAACTAAGGTACGTTTTCTGGAATTTACGCAGCTTTTAGTTTTACGACTGCCTATCTCATTTCTTGAGGTGCTAAAATGGCAGGGCAGTACAAAACCCCCCCAAATGACCCCATTTTGGAAAGTAGACCCCCTAAGGAAATTGATAAGTGGCATGTTGAGCCCATTGAATATTTTATTTTTTTGTCTCAAGCGATTGAATAATGACCAAAAAAATTTTTTTTTGTTTTTTTTTACACAAAGTTGTCACTAAATGATATATTGCTCACACATGCTATGGGCATATGTGAAATGACACCCCAAAATAAATTCTGCTGCTTCTCCTGAGTACGGGGATACCACATATGTGGTACTTTTTGGGAGCCTAGCCGCGTACGGGGCCCCGAAAACCAAGCACCGCCTTCAGGCTTTCTAAGGGCGTAAATTTTTGATTTCACTTCTCACTACCTACTACAGTTTTGAAGGCCATAAAATGCCAAGATGGCACAAAACCCCCACAAATGACCCCATTTTAGAAAGTAGACACCCCAAGCTATTTGCTGAGAGGCATGTTGAGTCCATGGAATATTTTATATTTTGCCACAAGTTGCGGGAAAATTACAAACTTTTTTTTTTTTACACAAAGTTGTCACTAAATGATATATTGCTCACGCATGTCATGGGCATATGTGAAATGACACCCCAAAATAAATTCTGCTGCTTCTCCTGAGTACGGGGATACCACATATGTGGGACTTTTTGGGAGCCTAGCCGCGTACGGGGCCCCGAAACCAAGCACCACCTTCAGGCTTTCTAAGGGCGTTACAGTTTTGAAGGCCATAAAATGCCAAGATGGCACAAACCCCCCCCCAAATGACCCCATTTTGGAAAGTAGACACCCCTAAATTTAGGGGTACACTAGTGAGACTAGGTAATAAATGGCGGGTGCCCTGAAACTATAAAAAAATAACTAACCAACCAGCGTCACCTGTAACAGTTATATGGTGATCACTGGTGAAAGGGTTAACTAGGGGGCAATCAGGGGGCTTTATGAGGTAGTATATGGGGGTCCCTGGCGCTATAAAAAGCTGCGGCGAACCTAAATACCTACCTGCCTAACTAGCGTCACCTGTGACACTAATACAGCGATCAGAAAAACGATCGCTTATTAGGCTGGGTTCACACTGGAGCGATGCGGGAACGCCACGAATCCGCGGCGGGTTCCCGCATCGCATGCCTCCCGGCGGCAGTTCACACTGCCCTATGCGAACTGCTGGGAGTGTCAGTGAAATGTTAATGACACCCCCAGATCAGTTCGCATATCGCAGTGTGATCTGCAAACTCGGATCGCATGGTGTGAACACCCATGCGATCCGATTCTGCTGCGGACCAAAAAAAGGGTCCCGTGCGAGTTTGCGGCGGGTGCGGCGCGAATTCAGCCATACTATCTGTATGGCTGAACTCGAATCGCACAGAGATCGGATGTGATTTGCACTGCAGTGCGGTGCGAATCACATCCGTTCTCATAAACCGCTGCAATGTGAACCCAGCCTTAGTGACACTGGCGACGGGGGGTGATCACGGGGTTAAACCTTTATTGGGGGGGTTAGGGGGTACCTTAGAACTAAAGGGGGCTAACCCTAACTGCCCTAACAGTTATTACAGTCACAAATGACACCCGCCGGGTGATCAGGGGGTTAAACCTTTATTAGGTAATAAATGGCGGGTGCCCTGAAACTATAAAAAAAATAACTAACCAACCAGCGTCACCTGTAACAGTTATATGGTGATCACTGGTGAAAGGGTTAACTAGGGGGCAATCAGGGGGCTTTATGCGGTAGTATATGGGGGTCCCTGGCGCTATAAAAAGCTGCGGCGAACCTAAATACCTACCTGCCTAACTAGCGTCACCTGTGACACTAATACAGCGATCAGAAAAACGATCGCTTATTAGGCTGGGTTCACACTGGAGTGATACGGGAACGCCACGAATCCGCGGCGGGTTCCCGCATCGCATGCCTCCCGGCGACAGTTCACACTGCCCTATGCGAACTGCTGGGAGTGTCAGTGAAATGTTAATGACACCCCCAGATCAGTTCGCATATCGCAGTGCGATCTGCAAACTCGGATCGCATGGTGTGAACACCCATGCGATCCGATTCTGCTGCGGACCAAAAAAAGGGTCCCGTGCGAATTTGCGGCGGGTGCGGCGAATGGCTGAACTCGAATCGCACAGAGATCGGATGTGATTTGCACTGCAGTGCGGTGCAAATCACATCCGTTCTCATAAACCGCTGCAATGTGAACCCAGCCTTAGTGACACTGGCGACGGGGGGTGATCACGGGGTTAAACCTTTATTGGGGGGGTTAGGGGGGGTACATTAGAACTAAAGGGGGCTAACCCTAACTGCCCTAATAGTTATTACAGTCACAAATGACACCAATGCCGGAACGAAAAATACCGACACGGAGGAGAGATTACATCACTTCCTCTCCTGTGTTTACATTACAGGAGAGGAAGTGATGCAATGCTTCACTCCCATTCGTCAGGAGCGATCGCGAGGGGGTGGCCATGAATGAATGGCCGCCCCCTCATCCTGGATCGCTCCTGCACGGATACCGACCGCCGCTGGCACCGGGGGGGGCCCGATCGGGCCCCCCACCCGCGGGAAGGCAGGGACGTACATGTACGCCCATATGCCTGCCCGTGCCATTCTGTCGACGTACATCGTCGTGCGGCGGTCGGCAAGTGGTTAAAGCGCCCCTGTCCCCATGTGCTCGCATGCAGAAGCGAACGCATATGTCCCACCCACATATGAAAACGGTGTTCAAACCACACATGTGAGGTATCGCTGCGAAAATTAGAGCGAGAGCAATAATTTTGGCTCCTCTGTAACTCAAAACATGTAACCAGTAAAAAAAATGTAAAGTGTCGCCTATGGGGAGTTTTAAGTAGCGACGTTTGACACCATTCCACGAGCATGTGCAATTTTGAAGGGTGACATGTTAGGTATCTATTTACTCGGCGTAACTTCATCTTTCACATTAAGCAAAAACATTGGGCTAACTCTACTGTTTTTTTTTTAAAGCACAAAACATTTTTCCAAAAAAAAGCGTTCGAAAAATTGCTGCGCAAATACCGTGCGAGATAAAAAGTTGCAACGACCACCATTGTATTCTCTAGGGTCTTTGCTAAAAAAAACATAAATAATGTTTTGGGGTTCTCTGTAATTTTCTAGCAAATAAATGATGATTTTTACATGTAGGAGAGAAATGTCAGAATTGGCCTGGGTGCACCAGAACGCCTGATGGTGCTCCCTGCATGTTAGGCCTCTGTATGTGGCCACGCTGTGTAAAAGTCTCACACATGTGGTATCGCCATACTCGGGAGTAATAGCAGAATGTGTTTTGGGGTGTAATTTTGGGTATGCATATGCTGCGTGTGAGAAATAACCTGATATGACAATTTTGTGAAAAAAAAAAAAGGAAAAAAGAAGAATTGTGGGAAAAAATGACAACGTCAAAAAACTCATCATGCCTCTTACTAAATACCTTGGAATGTCTTCTTTCCAAAAAGCGGTCATTTGGGGGGTATTTGCACTTTTCTGGCATGTTAGAGTCTCAAGAAATGAGGCCGCCAGTACTTCAGGTGTGATCAATTTTCAGATATTGGCACCATAGCTTGTGGACTCTATAACTTTCACAAAGACCAAATAATATCAACCAATGTGTACTTATTTTTACCAAAGATATGTAGTAGTATACATTTTGGCCAAAATTTATGAAGAAAAATTACTAATCTGCTAAATTTTATAACAGAAACGAAGAAAAATTCTTTTTTTTTTTACAGAATTTTCGGTCTTTTTTCTTTTATAGCACAAAAAATAAAAAACCCAGCGGTGATTAAATACCACCAAAAGAAAGCTCTATCTGTGTGAAAAAAAGAACAAACATTTCATATAGGTACAGTGTTACATGACTGAGTAATTGTCATTCAAAATGTGAGAGCACCAAAAGCTGGAAATTGGTCTGGTTATTAAGGGGGTTTAAGTGCCCAGTGGTCAAGTGGTTAATTATGAATGATAATGATTATAATATTCATTTATTGCAGATTTACTACCCTACCTGTACCCTCTTTGAAATACAGTACAAGTACATTATTAGCATTGAGCATTCATAGATTGACTTCATGTTGGTTAAACTTGGTTGATTCCTAAATGTTATTAATTATTGTGTGTTTTGTTGTTTTTTCTCAGGAAGAGGCAAAGCTGTGTGCAGGAGTTCTTCTTTCATAAAAAGGATGTCACTGTTTGCACACCCCAAATGGCCGTTGCATTTACCAATAGCATACTCAACATGATTGTAAAAGATATGAGACCTCTTTCTATTGTAGACGGTCAAGGATTTCGTGAGATGATCAACACGTTTTACCCGGGATACACACTTCCCTTCAGGTCCCATTTCACTAAGCTGATGGAGAAGAAATATGAGGAGAATTTTGAAAGATTGAAAGCATCACTCAAAGATGTGAAATCAAAAATAGCTCTCACCACAGACGAATGGACCAGCATTGCCACAGAGGCATACTTGGGTGTCACAAGCCACTTCATCAATGAAGACTGGAATCTTACATCGTACAATCTGACCACTATGCCACTTGAAGATCGGCACACAGCTGAAAACATTGCTAACTGGGTGGAAAAAGCAGCTGAAAAGTTTGAGATATCCATGGCCAATGTAAATGTAGTTGTCCATGATAACGCTGCAAATGTTGTCGCTGCTCTGTGTATTTTGGAAGAAAAGCATGGCATCTTTTCTCTCAGGTGTGCTGATCATACATTGCAGTTAGTTGTCAACCATGCCCTGAGGGACCCCCAGATCAGCAAGACCCTGAGAGCTGCAAAGTGCCTTGTGGAACATTTTTAGAAAAGTGAGCTGGCCATTACAAAGCTTAAAGCAAAGCAGCAACAAATGGGTACCCCTGAGCATGCACTAATAAATGACGTATCCGTAAGATGGAACAGTACTTTACACATGATCAGCCACCTGCTTGAACAGAGGTGGCCTGTGACTGCAACTCTTTCCGATCCTGATGTCACACCACGAGGGAAGCGCTTCCTGGATTTAAAACATGATCAGTGGAGCTTACTTGAGGAAGTGGAACAAGTCCTGAAGCCTTTTGAGTGTGCTACTGTTTTCTTGAGTGGAGAGTCCTATGTGACTGCTTCCGCTCTACCTCCTCTGGTAAAGGGCCTCCAGAAATCCATACAGAGCACAATTTGCGAAACAGCAGCAATCAAAGCTTTCCAAAGTGTTGCTGCACAGGAGATGACATCAAGATGGGAGCGGGAAACTAAATTCAGAGATGATGGTGGAGAAAATATATGTCTTATTGCAGCAGCCCTGGACCCCAGATTCTGCAAACTAAAATTCCTGCCAGCAGAGGACAGTTTAAAAGTTCACCTCAAGGTCCAAGCTCTTGCTCTTGAAGTGAAAAGAAGATATGAGGAAGAGCAAACGCAACATCAATGTGAGGAACAGTCAGCCAGTGCAGACATGACATTTTCTGAGAAGAGGCAAGTGTCTCTGTTAGACACTTTGCTCGGTTCTTCAGATTCAGATGACCACCACAGTAATGGCGAGGATGACATGACTGGTCACATCCAAGATCAAAAAACCCACAGCGAAGTTGTGGGGAATGAGATACACATGTATTTCAGTGAGCAGGCTATTCCAAAGGAAGAAAATCCGCTGAAATGGTGGAAAGAAAATGAAAAGAGCTTTCCCATCTTGGCCATGCTGGCAAAGAGTTACTTGTCTGTGCCTGCAACATCAACCCCATCTGAAAGGCTTTTCTCAGTTGCTGGCAACATTGTGACTAAAAAAAGAGCAAGCCTAACTTCAGAGCATGTCGATATGCTAACCTGCATCCATTGCAATGCTAAAATATAGCATTGCAATGGAGTAACACAGGCCCCCAACCTTTTGCACTCATGCACTGTTCTTGTTGGGTTGCATTTATGTTGAGATGGCTGCCTTCAGTTTGCACTGTATTGGCCATTATTTTTGCACAGTGTTATTATTATTTATTATTATTATTATACAGGTTTTATATAGCGCCAACAGTTTGCTCAGCGCTTTACAACATGAGGGCAGACATTACAGTTACATTACAATTTGGTACAAGAGGAATCAGAGGGCCCTGCTCGTTAGAGCTTACAATCTAAAAAGGAAGGGGCAATTGATACAAAAGGTAATAGCTGTGGGGGGATGAGCTGATGGAGGAAGTAAAACAGTGTTAGTTAGAAGCAGGATAGGCTTCTTTGAAGAGAAGGGTTTTCAGGGATCGTCTAAAGATGGATAGATTAGGGGACAGTCGGACAGATTGGGGAGTTCCAAAGGATGGGAGAAGCTCTGGAGAAATCCTGGAGGCGAGCATGGGAGGAGGTGACAAGGGAGCTAGAGAGCAGCTTGGTTGAGCAGTGCTTTTGTTGGGCTTGGTTCCCTGAAAACTGTTACCTCCTCAGGTATGTTTTACATTACAATTACAAGTAACACACCACAAAAATACTGCTCAATCAACACTCTACAATAACACTATGTAATGACTACATAGTGTTATTGTGTGTTGACCAGCATTTTTGTGGTGTTACAACAATACTTTAGGTCAACAGGCATAATGCCATATAAATTCTGCCTAACACTTTGCAAAAGATGCATTCTGAAGGCATTATGTGGTTGAGTAGTAAGGTTACCACATAATGCCTTCGGAATGCATCCTTTGCAAAGTGTTAGGCAGAATTTATATGGCATTTTCATGCCTCATGCCCTAAAGTGTTACCTTTTATTTTTTGCCACTTTATTTTTGTATATATCTTTTATGTGTTTTTGTACACACAGTGTTGAGCAGCAGTGCTTTTGTTGCATTTTTATATGGTATTTTTTAATGCTTCTGGCTCTGAATTAATGGAAATGCCTTTATTCGTGCCTGATGCTAAAGTGTTGTTTACATTTTATTTTTGGCACTTTTTTTTTTCCATAAAGATTTTATTAGTTTTTCAGAACAAAACAGTAATGCCCCGTACACACGAGAGGGATTAAGTCTGACAGACCTCCAAAGGAGTTCCGCCGGAGTTCCGACGGAGTTCTGGCGGACTTTTCGACCGAACGGACTTGACCACACACCATCACACCAAACTCCGACGGAGTCGAACGTGATGACGTACGACTGGATTCGACGTAGGAAGTTCCTAGACAGTAGCCAATAGCTGCCCTAGCGTCGGTTTTAGTCCGTCGGAGTAGCACACACACGAGCGGATTTTTCAAAGGGGACCGGGTCCGGCGGAGTTCCGTCGGGAAAATTTAAAGCATGCTTCATTTCTAAAGTCCGTCAGACTTTAGCTTCGCTAAAGTCCGTTGCAGCCCACACACGATCGGATAGTCCGCCGGACTCAGTCCGTCGGAGTTTGGATGTCGAAAAGTCCGCTCGTGTGTACGGGGCATAACAGGTAATGCAAAACTTATATAATGTATGCAAGGCACAATTCAACTACAGATACCAGAGAGAGCTTTAGTCAAAAATCATTCTTGCTCTTACATCGATATCTTTAAAGTGGTGTTGCCACCAAAAAATTAAAAGCTGCTTAAAATTCGTAAAAAAAAGAAAAAAAAATAATTGGCAAAAAAAAAAAATTTTTACTCACCTCTAAATACCGGTTGCTAGGGGGGTCCCTCGTAGTCTGCCTTCTTCATTGCCCGGGCTGGTGACATCACTTCCCCTCGCGCTGCACATTCACCTGGGACTTGTCACGTGTCCCAGGTGACTGTACGGCATATCACGGCGCCCTGTGCCCACAGTATGCATGACGGCGCCGCGAGCGGAGCGGGGAACGAGGGGGGGGCTTCGTTCCCCCGCATCGCTGGACCCTGGGGCAGGTAAGTGTTCGATTATTAAAAGCCAGCAGCTGCAGTATTTGTAGCTGCTGACTTTTAATTTTTTTTTTTTTAGGGGGTACCCCACTTTAACATGATTGGCACTTTTTTATACTGTAAAAACTTTACCACATTGAAGTATTTTTATTGAAAAAATGTAATAAGAGTTAAAATATTATATTAGACGTTGTACTTATAATTTTTTGTAAAGTTATCCAAAGGATTATTTATCTAATCACAAAAAGAACACACTAGATTAAGTAAAAAAATAAAAATAATCGTTGTAGTCGATGACTAATCGAAAAAATAATCAAGAGATTAGTTGACAGACAAACTAATCGTTAGTTGCAGCTCTAATACATACATACTCCAAAATAATCCTTTGGCACGCAATATTGTGTTCTTTGGTCGTTACATTGATGACATCATTATTATTTGGGATGGTCCCGTCGATGTAATTGATTTTTTCGTAGAATACTGCAATCAGAACCCCTATGAGTTATTTACTTCAGTAAGCAATTCTGATATGTTACCTTTTATGAATTTAGAATTAAGTCATGATGAAACTACTTCAGTCATCATTTCAAAAAATTATGTTAAACCCACTGCGGAAAATTTTTATCTGCATCACAAGAGCTGTCACCCCCCGAGATGGATTGACAACATCCCAAAGGGCCAGTTCTGTAGACTTCACCAGAACTGCACGAGAGAAAGTGACTATATGGAACAAAGCATACTATTGAAAGAGAAGTTTAAGGACAAATATTATCCTATAGCTACTATTGATCAGGCCAGTGAACAGTTCCGAAAAGGTAAGACCAACAAAATACCTTGTGAACAACAAAATAGTCATACCCCATGTTTTACCACCACTTTTAATGTTCATTTTAAAAAGATGGAAAAAATCCTGAAAAATCATTGGGGTATCCTACTACAGGACCCACTCTTAAAACCTTTTATTCCAGAGCATCCTAGGGTCACATATCGTAGGGCACCCAATTTAAAATCTAAAATCGCACCCAGTAAAATTAGATGTAAATGTTCTTCGCCTGAAAAACCTGTTTTAATACCATTGGTCGGAATGTTTAAGTGTCATAAACCTCAATGCAAAGCATGTAAATATGTAAAACATGGAAAAAAGCCTTTTACGACTAAAGGAACTACTTACGTGTTGAAAGACTTTTACAATTGTTCCGCGGATTATGTCGTATATGGACTAACCTGTCCATGCAGCCTGATATATATAGGACGCACAATACAAGCTCTCCGGACTAAGTTCGGAGAACACAGAAGATCTATTGAAAGCGATAAAGATCCGCATAGTGTACCTAGGCATTTTCTCCAAGCCCACCAACAGTCTACTGAGGGTCTGCAAGTGTGGGTTATCGAGCAGATTCCAAAATCCGTTCCAGCTGCAGAGTGCTTTAAAAGGCTCTGTTCTAGGGAAACTTTTTGGATATAAACTCTAGATCAGGGATATGCAATTAGCGGACCTCCAGCTGTTGCAGAACTACAATTCCCATGAGGCATAGCAAGGCTCTGAGAGCCACAAGCATGACACTCAGAGGCATGATGGAACTTGTAGTTTTGCAACAGCTGGAGGTCCGCTAATTGCATATCCCTGCTTTAGATGTTCTCTCTCCTGGTGGGGGGGGGATGAACGAAGGAATTGAGATCTCCACCATCCTATAGACAATTAGATCATTCTGACACATTTTTTACTGTACAGATAATGCGCATCTGCTTGCATGATTAATAGTACTAGTATTTCACCACATCTATACTTTTTGAACAGACAATGCGCACCAGCTTGCATGATTAATAGTACTAGGTTTTTTGAAGGTGCGCATTGGCGGATTGCCTTTTTTATGGTTTATGTGTGCCTAAGCCTATAAAGCTTATATCGCATAGACAAATTATTTTTGCCCGCACGTGTGCGCATGGGCGCTTATGGTGCTTATTGTTCTTATTCCCATATTAGCACATATGTGCACATAAATGCATACATGTAAATATCTATACTTATATTGGTTTCCTGAGAGCATGTATTTTTGCCTGAGGATCGCAATGCTTTGTGCCTACATCACTAGCACATTGTAAAATATATGCTTTCATTATATTTTTTATATATATAATTTTGGGTCCCTTAGAGTTTCCTCTTGGCTCTATAATTACCTAGAAATAAGGCCAACAAGCATATGTTACATATTGGTGCACATGTGCGCATAGGCAAATATTTGTGCGTGTATGCACCAGTTCTTTGCCCGCAACGCCTGTGCGCCCTGGGCGCTTGTTGCCCTTATCTCTATATTGGCATGTTTGTGCGCATAAGCTCACATTTGTAGATTTTTTATATAATAGATTTTTTAGATAATTGTTTTTTCCAGCAATTGTTTTCTAGAGCATGCATTTTCTTCTTGAGGATCACTAGATTCTTTTGTTTATATCACTAGCATATTGCAAACTGCATCTTAACAATATTCTTTGGGGTTTTTTGGAGTTTTTTCCCTTTTTCTCTATAATCAATCGAGGAGATATATGGCCCTTTTCCTACATATATATTCTGATATATATATTTTTCTACATGTATTTTTTAATTATACAATGGTAACCCTAATAGTGTCTGTATTAATTATTTTTTATTTCTTTTCCTTTGTAACCATCATTAATGTAATATGATATTTTATCAGTTTTTTAATCTCTCAGATATAATACGGCAGTTTTTAGTATCCCTATTTCTTATTTATAACAATGTGCTTTATCACTCGTCTATGCATCCAGAGCCATATACCTGTGGGAAGGCTGGCCGTAGGCCAGCCTGTGTTTGTGGGAGGAGTCTGAGAGACTATTTAACCCTCCTCCTCTGTCAGGGCCAGGGTTGGTGTTTTGTGGGTGGAGGCCGCCCTGCTGTCTGCCTTGCAGCACATGTTCCAGCAGCGTGTGTGTGTGTGTGTGTGTGTGTGGGGGGGGCAGTCCACCCAATCCTCCAAAAATCCTCCAACACCACCACCCACGCCTCCCTCTGGCGTTCATGCAGGGGGGTGCGTCCGTCATTTTCCTTTCATCATCACTCTCCCCGCCCGCCCACTCCCCATGCTTCTAGCTCCGTCGGCTGATTCTCCCTGGGGGGGAGGGGGTGATCGGCCATCGCTGACTACTCTCCCCATATGCGTTTGTCACCGGGGCTGCTGGGAGCGTGCCTGGTGATCGGCCGCCCGCTGGATCCTCTCTCCCCTTGCTCGCATGGCGGCGGGGGGGGTGGTAGGCCGCCGCCGGCTCTGCTTCCCGTGCACGTCTGTCACCAGAGCTGCCGAGAGCCCACCTGGTGATCGGCCGGCCGCTGTCTGAGTGTGCATCTCTCTCTGGGTCCTGGAAGGGGGATGGGCTGTCACCCACCTGTTGCTCCTTTCCTCCCCGCAGCGCAGACTGGCATCTCTGCTGCAGTGACGGAGGACTCTGTTCTGTCCAGCATTTTTGTCTTAGCGTTCTGTCCAGCTTTTCTGTCCAGCATTTCTGTCATAGCGTTCTGTCCAGCATTTCTGTCACAGCGTTCTGTCCAGCATTTCTGTCACAGCGTTCTGTCCAGCATTTCTGTCACAGTGTTCTGTCCAGCATTTTCTGTCATAACGTTCGGCCCAGCATTTCTGTCATAGCGTTCGGACCAGCATTTCAGTCACAGCGTTCTGTCCAGCTTTCCTGTCATAGCGTTCTGTCCAGCATTTCTGTCATAGCGTTCTGTCCAGGTTTCGGTCATAGCATTAAGTCCAGCTTTTTCTGTCATAGCGTTCGGTCCAGTATTTCCGTCATAGCGCTCTGTCCAGCATGGTGGTCATAGTGTTTCTGCCCCTGGGTTCCTGTCATAGCATTCTGCCCCTGGATTTCTGTCACAGCGTTTCTGCCCCTGGATTTCTGTCACAGCGTTTCTGTCCCTGGATTTCTGTCATAGCGTTTCTGCTCCAGGTATTCTGGCATAGTGTTCTGCCCCTGGAGTTCTGTCATAGCGTTCTGCCAGCATGTCTGTCATAGCGTTCTGCCCCGGGATTTCAGTCATAGCGTTCTATCCAGGTTTTCAGTCATAGCGTTCTGCCCCAGGATTTCTGTCAGTGTTCTGCCTAGCTTTTTCTGGCTCGGCGTTTCAGTCTCAGTGTTTCTGGCTCGGTGTTCAGTCTTAGCATTTCGGGTCATAGCATTTCTGCCCCAGGATTTCTGTCATCGCATTTTCAGTCTCAGTGTGGTTGTCATTGCATTTCTGGCCAGGAATTCTGCCGTTACATTGCTGTCTCAGCTTTCTGTCATAGTGTTTCTGCCCCAAGAATTCTGGCATTGCGTTTCTGCCTCAGCTTTTTGGTCTTAGTATTGCTGTCATTGCGTTTCTGCCCTGGATTTCTGTCACTTCGTTTCTGCATCAGCATTAGCTTTTAGCATTTCTGTCATAGCGTTTGTCGTGACATTTTTTCTGTCAGTATCTCTGTCATAGCGTTTTGTCATAGTGTTTCTGCCCAGCATTTCTGTCATAGCATTTCAACCTCGGTGTTTAGCCTCAGAGTTCTCAGAAGGGCGTTGTTCACTTATGACATACTCTGGTAGGTTTGTCTTCATTGATTGTCATGTCTCATCGTATCTGTGTTCATGTTTGTACCGGGGTCAGTTAGCTAGGGCTCGCACATCGGGATCTGTCACGTCTACAGATCCATACGGGCTGAGGTTTCGTTTGTTAATTGATTGTTGTCCACAATCTTCTCGCCCGTATACCATACGTCATACGATGCATGTTCATTCACCACATCTATACGACTACCCACCACGGCCTGTGGGTACACTAGCCCTGAGTTTCCAGTTAATTACCTGTCTCTGCGCTGCAGGTTACTCGGGCTCGCTTGCCACTTACACAAGGGGGGGGGTCTGTCGTCAGGTTCATGTACGCTCAGTGGTCTTGTCATTTCGGCTCATGTTTCATTCTTAGGTAGGCAGAGGAGCGTTGTTGTTCTCATGTCTGATTGGCTGTCATTTGTCTAGTTTGTGTTTTTAGGTTGGGCCGTCTTGGCATCCATACCAATATCGACCGTGCTTGCACTCGCTTCCTTCAGCCCAGCCGTTGTTGGGGGGCTAGCTGATTGGTGCTGATATCGTTTCACCACTGGGCTCACCCTTGGGTCAGAAGCAGTCATACATTTTTTTCAGTTGATGTCCTGTTGTGTTGAGGCCCTGGTTACCGCCCAGGGATGTATAGTCAGGGTGTGTCCTAGCCACGGTCCTCAGGTGGTAGGTTTGGGCGACGTTGTCATGATTCTGGATTCCACTCTCAGCTCCGAGCTTTTGTCTAGGAGGTTGCCTGGAGTACTGCTCAGGGACATCGGTCCAGTCATCTTTGCGGCCTGGTCCACTTGGAAGACCTGGACAATCGGGGGCGCAGAAACAACATTCGCGTCCGAGGGATCCCTGAAGCGGAGGGCCCGGAGGAACATCCATAACGTTCTGAGATCCCTCTTTAATGACCTTCTTGGGGAGGCCCACACCCATAATATTGACATGGACAGAGCTCATCGAGCACTGCGGCCTAAAGGCTCTACAGCCCGTCCCCGCGACATCATTTGCAGGCTGACATCATATCCTTTGAAGGAAGATATCATGAAGCAAGCCCGCCTCGTCTGCAATGTGACCCATGGAGATCACCCAGTTCAGCTGTTCCCGGACCTGTCCTGGATCACCCTGCAAAAGCGTTGACTACTCCAACCACTGCTACAAATCCTCCAAGATGAGAATATTCCGTACCGCTGGGGGTTCCCCTTTAGCCTCATGGCCAGGCATCAAGGAAAGATGGTGATCTTGAAATACCCTGAGGACTTAGAGCCGTTTTGGAGCTTAGAACCCCCCAGCTGCCGGACTGGGACCTTATCGCCACCCCCCCTCCACCGCCTACAGTGTGGCAGAAGGTCCCCCCACCCAAGCGCCTCCATGGTCTGGAGAAGTTGCCCAGAGGCAGAAGCTCCCAGCAGCGAAGACCATGAATACTCCTTCCTTGGGATTGACCATTTTTCGGAGAGGGCATGTGCTTCTTGTTATTTCTTTTCTTCATTTTTTTTCCGGGGGAGCGTTTTGCTGCCCTCCCAACTGGAGCAACCCTGGCGATCAGCCACAAGTGATATTGCCTATGGCACCCTGCCACTGATGTGTTAAACATTATGGGCTAGTCTCGGAGGAGACTTTAGAGAGACATTGTCCACGTATCCCTTCCCACCCCCCACCCCCCCTTAGACTGCTGGACTCCTAGTGCAAGCGGTCTATAAGGTCTCGCATGTTTGACTTAGGATTCCCCTGGGCCCCTCTGGCCCACCCTATCCGAGTGGGTGTCAGGAACCATGAAAGAGACAGAAGTACAATCTAATCACACTTCATTAATAAAAATAAAAAGATAAATAGGAAAAAGCGTAGTCAAGCAAGCCAGAGTCCAATAGCCAGATCGGGTAGTCAGCCAGTCCAAAGTTCATAAACCAGATTGGGTAATCAGCCAGTCCAGATGTCAGGGATCCACGGAGAGCAACTGCAAGCAGGATGGAAGCCAGGAGGGATGTTAGCAAGCCAGTCTTGAAACAACAGCAGGAAATGATTCCTAGTGATGTGACCAAACGTGAAGGCAAAGGAGAAATGAGCTGGAAGACTTTATATAGGCAGGCCAGATGAGCATCATCGGGAACAGCTGGTAACTGAAGAGAGAGAAGAGAGCTGGCAATTAGTCGACAGCTGAGCAGCCAACCCAGAGGAGGAAGGGCTAAGCCAGCTCTGACAGTGGGGCCGGAGGGTCACACGGGGAGCCTGTTAGACCTAGGCCAGTTGGCCTCTACAGGTCCACTACTGATGATACTGTTGTTTATGTTTGGTTTTACCATCCTCACTGTTTTTCTTTTTTTCCTAGCTTTACCTCGTCCCTCCCCTACATGTGAAGGCGCTTGGCTCTCACTTTGATCGTGAGGGCTCGGTTACGTTCGCCTCCCTGTATTACCCACAGATTTACCATGCATCGGGTCCCCATAAGCGAGCGGGAGTAGCCATCCTGATTAAACAAGGGTCCCCTTTTACGTACTCGTCCCATTACGCAGATCCCCAAAGCCATTTTCTTATTCTTTGGGGACTCTGGCTGGACAAGGAGGTTACAGTCTGTGCAGTCTATGCCCCAAAGGATAAGCCAAACCGGTTTCCTGAGCAGGGTACCGAACCGCCTCTTCCGAGTGGAACATGGGGTATTGGTGGTAGGAGGGGACTTTAACCTTGCCCACTGGTTGCTGTCGGATGGCCAGGGGGTGGGCCCCAGGGCACCCACTGCTCGAGCTCTTAGGGACTCTAAACAGTTTCACCAACTTACTACAAATTATGCCCTCTTTGATGCCTGGTGGACCCTCCATCCGGGCGATCGGCAGTACACGTTTTACTCTGCCCCCCACCACACCCACTCCCGCATAGACTACCTATTTGTCAATAGCACCGCCTTGCGTATGACCATGCCCCGGTGGAAATTACCCTGGACCTGGGCTCTCCCACACACAGGCCCTATAACTGGTGTCTAAACGCGTTTCTGCTTCAACACCCCCCCTCCAAAACTGAATTGCTTAATACTCTGTGAAACTATCTCGAGGAAAATGATACTGGGGAGGTGTCCATGTCCACCTTGTGGGAGGCCCATAAGGCGGTGATGAGGGGCAGATGTCTGGCCCTTTCTTCAGCCTTGAAGAGGAATGCGAAGGCCATGCAGATGCACATGGAGAGGGAGCTTAGGACCCTTGAGAAGCAATTGCAAACCGCACCCACCCTTACTCTCCTGAAGAAACTTACATCCCTCAGAGCAACTTTAGGCGATCTTGCCCTGGGTCATGTTGAGAGGGCCCTAATCAAATTAAAGCAAATGTTCTATGATAAGGGTACTAAGGCCCATACACTTTTAGCCAGAAAGCTGAGGGACAACACTTTAATGTCAACCCCACACCAGATTCAGGACAGCTCAGGCCGTTTGGTCTCTCACCCTAAAGACATAGCCCAATCTTTTGCGGATTTCTATAGGGCCCTTTACAATAATCATGACATCCCGTCCAATCCCCCCTTGCCTGACCTTACTGGGCAACTTCAGCAGTACCTAGACCATAGTGGAATAGCGAGGCTTCCAGCTGCAGATCTAGACTCCCTAAATTCCCAGATCACCCAGGAGGAAATAGAGAAGACCATCAAATCCCTACCTAATCGTAAAGCCCCGGGCCCGGATGGTTTTCCGTATGAGTATTATAAGGAATTTCTCCCGTCCCCGTTCCTCGCCATGTGTCGGTTGTTTAATGCCCTCCTACGGGATACCCTGATCCCGAGAGACATGCAGAGCTCCTTTATCACAGTAATCCCCAAACCAGGGAAGGACCCCACCATGTGTGCCAGCTATAGGCCGATAGCCCTGCTGAACTCGGACCTTAAAATATTTACTAAGCTAATGTCCACTCGCTTGAATACGGTCCTCCCATCCCTAATCCACAAAGACCAGGTAGGCTTTGTCCCCCTACGCCAAGCAGGGGACAACACCAGGAAAATAATTGACCTGGTGGAGGTGGTGAATAGGGAGGGCGGCCAGGCTCTGCTATTGGGTTTAGATTTGGAGAAGGCATTTGATCGTCTGGGGTGGCCCTTTCTTTTCGCCACGCTGCACCACATAGGGATCAGGGGACCCTTCTTCAGGGCTATCCAACATCTGTACTTGCACCCCACCTCCAAGGTCAAGACCCCCTTTGCCCTCTCTTCCCCACTACCAGTAATGAATGGCACTAGACAGGGGTGTCCGCTATCGCCCCTGCTTTTTGCACTTTGTGTCGAGCCTCTGGCAGCCACAATCCGGAAAAACCCGGACATTAACAGCATAATGGTGGGGGAAAGCGAGTTTAAAATTTCCCTGTTTGCGGACGACATTATTCTCTCGCTAACACAACCTAGAACATCCCTCCCTATTCTTCACATGGAACTGGAACGCTTTGGGGCTTTATCGGCCTATAAAATAAATACTTCTAAGTCGGAAGCCCTCCCCATTAACATTCCAGTAGGGGAGTTAGCACATCTTTCAACAAATTTCCCTTACAGCTGGAGAACTAAGGCACTAAAATACTTGGGAATTAATATCACCCCGCAGTATTCCACCCTGTATCAAGAAAACTTTCCTCCCCTCCTTCATAACATAAGAACCCTCCTCCAACAGTGGAAAAAACACCATATCTCATTGTTCGGGAGGATCGCATCCGTAAAGATGACGATCCTCCCGAAACTATTATACCTCTTCCAGACCCTACCCATACCAGTCCCCTTTGGTCAACGAAATCAACTACAAGCTGACTTACTGAACTACACCTGGAACTACAGGAGGCATAGAATCCCACGTTCGGTATTGCAGGCGGCCGCCTGGATGGTGGCCTTGCCTTCCCTACCCTCATTAAGTACTATCAGGCAGCACAACTGAGGGTGATAACTTCTTGGTTCACACTCCGTTCATATAATAAATGGACCAAGATAGAGAAGTTATGGCTAGCCCCAATACATCCCAACAATTTATTGTGGAATGCGAACGCGGAGGTGGAACCGGAACGACTTCTAGGCCTGATGGCACGGCTCCGGAAGCTCTGGCACTCATTGTCACGTCAACATAAGCTTTCATCGGAGAGCTCGCTCCTGACCTCCTTTGCCTGTAACCCCAAAATGCCAGACAGTCTGACCCATCGGATGTCCTCCCCCTGGACCACCAGAAATCTTTTCCATTACGGACATCTGGTCGATCCTTGCACCCATAAACTGCGTTCCTTTGCCGAACTACAGTCCAAATTTGATCTCCCGAAGCAGGTTTTCTACAGGTATCTCCAAATCCGACATTATGCCTTAACATTTGCGCCGAGTCTGCAATTCTCCACACCAACCCCCTTTGAAAACCTCATCCTAGCAGGCTCGGCTCAAAGAGGTCTGATCTCGGACATCTATAAAATACTGAATGACAGGCCTGCTATCTCCATGGGCAAGCATAAATATATGATTAAATGGGAAAAGGCACTGGGTGAGGAGATACCCGTGGATCAATAGCAGGTCATATGGATCCAGGCATCCAAGACTTCGCTATGCACGCTCTACACGCTCTACAAAGAAAATATTTATAAGATACTTTATTTCTGGTACATGACACCCGACGTGCTCCATGTCGATCCACCCGACCAGTTCCGACCGTTGCTGGAGATGCCTGGGAGCCAGGAGTACACTGTACCATGTCTACTGGACATGCCCCTTGATGGTATCTTACTGGGAGTCAGTTCGGCTTCTCCTGAATCACCTCCTTGAGAGGGAGATCCCCATCACCCCTAAATTTTTCCTGCTGGGGCTGTCGCCTTTGAAAATCCCAACCCCACAGGGGAAACTAGTCAGGCATGTCCTCACGGCAGCTCGCTGCCTAGTAGCATTGCACTGGAAGAGTCGCTTCCCTCCTCCAGAGGGAGCGCTGTATGCTAGGGTTAAAGAAGTAGAGATAATGGAGAAGATGACAGCATGGATACAGGACCGCCTGGACGCGCACAACCTGGTTTGGGAACTATGGCACCGCCGGGAGGAACCTACCAGTCCGGAATCAGGTACTGGTTGAGATTGGCCGAGCTTTCCGTCTCCCTCCCCCCTTGTTTCCCCCCCCCCCTTTTTATTTTTTTACATCCCTCTTCCCTTTTTCTTTTCTCCCTTCCATTGGGTGCCCGTTAGGAACCTATGTACCTACCCACTACACCAGCTGGATGGTCTGTTTAACAGCATTTGCATTAGTTGTTTATATAACCTGATTTGAACAGCCTTGAGAAGTATACAATAAAACATGCAAAGCAGATAGATAGTGCACACGAACTTGGGACACTTGCATAACCATGTCATTTCAAGGTGAAAGTTTTTTTTTCTTTGTATTGTTGGTTCGAAAGACCATTGCACTTCATCTGTATGTGAAATATATAAATAAAAAGTTATTGATAAAAAAAATTAGTTTAGCTCAGGGCTAAGCCTGAGCTAAAAATCTTGGTCAGGGCTTAGTGACTCAGGGCTGGGTGACTTATCCTGGCAGCTTCCCTGGTGACTCCCCTGTTTTCTGGGATATGGGTTAATGTTCTAGACATAGTGGGTGGAGGTTAGGAGGAGCTGCTTGGCATGTTTATGAGGGTCTCAGCCAATCCCCAGTAAAGGGCTGGCAGGGGGCAGACCACCTCATAAATAGGCATAAGTCATGCCAGGAGAAGAGTTGGGTGGAAGATGGAATTGGAGTCCTAAGGAGGCTGTCGTGGTCCTTGAGGGTGCCCCCTAGTCTGGGGGGGGGGTTGACCTCGGGCCTGGGGCTTTGGTGCTAGAAGGATCCTACCAAAACACACGTGGGACACCCCTCCTGGAGGCACGGAAGCAAAGAGAGAGAGGACAACGGGAGCAGGTCAGCACAACAGGGAGATCTTCTGAGCGTCAGCCACGTGGGCTGGAGAGTGACAGTCTGGAGGACTGTGGGAGAAGTTAGCTTGGAGGGCTAGTGAAAGGGGCAGCTGCAGCCAGGTGAGTTGCAGTGCCTGAAGAGGTGGTGCTGGGATCAGTAGCCACAGGAGTGATGCAAGCTGGACACTGAGATTCTGCTACAAACCTAAGAGGGCCTTGGGTTCCTGCCTGCAGGGGCGGACTGACCATTTGGCCACTCAGGCACTGCCCGAGAGCCCCGGGCCACTAGGGGGCCCCATCAGGGTTGCCAGCCTCAGTAAAACCAGGGACAGTATATAAAAATGTGTGTTTTTTTTTTTTACATCTGTCTCTGAAATGTTCCTTCCCTCTCCAGTACCTTCTCAGCCAATAAAAACATGTCTGTGTATACTGTGTGAATGTATACTGTGTGTGTGTATACTGTGTGGCCCCATAATCTCTGATTGCCTGGGGGCTCCATAATCTCCTATTGCCCGGGGGCCCCATGAGTTGTCAGTCCACCCCTGCCTGCCTGTAATGGGCCATTGCTTTTGTCTGACTGAGTGACTGGCAGGTATTCACAGTGTACCAGCTGGGTTCTGCAAGCAAGTGTGTGTTAGAGAAAGAAGAGGAGCTTTATATCGAGCCTGTTATAGGAAGAGTTGTCCCTTAAGTTGTTAAAGTCAAATGGGCATCCCATAAACTCCCTTCCCTATCCAAGTTATATCCCTCAATAAATAACAAAAACAAAGTCACGGACTGTTCTCTGACTCAACAGTGCCTGTGAAAATCCGGTGTGCCTGGCTGTGCAGGGTGGGGGATCCAGGATTAGCTTAGGGGGTGCGCTACATATGAATGCGTAGAGGGACAAAGAGGGGTGGGCAATGGATAGAGTTCTGTAGTCCAGCAGGTAAGTTTCACAACACTGGTTAGGAATTCAGTATAGAAAAGAAACCGGATTGTCGGGAAGTTAGAAGCTTTCTGGATTTTGGCAGATCAACAGGCATTTATTTGCACTTGGAGCATTTTTAAAGAGACAAAACAGAGGAGGAAATTACTGCTGTAAGGAGAGGTTTGTAGAACAGGAAAGTGACCAGATCATGCCGGTATATGGTTATTTCCAAACCAGAAACCCTGAGACTTGTTCATAAGGTGACATGCAGTGCCTGGAGGGGGATTGTACCTCAGAGATTAGCAATTAGATGCAAAACATATCAAACGGACAGGGACAAAACATGATCTGAGTAAACCAGCCATTTACAATCAGGGTTCCTTCAGAGGTTGCAAGGAGTTCCTTGAGCTATGACTAATTGACCTCCTATTTGATAGTGGCTACATACAGTAGTTCTGTGTCCAATGCCATTTGGCAAAGCTTGCAGTATGAAACCCACAATCTTTTTTTTTTTTAGCTGTGTGTAAGAGTGGCATTCTGACTGCCATTGTAAAGAGGCTATTCTTTCCACTGACCACCAATGTAAGGGGGCATGCATTCTGACCATTACTTTAAGGGGTATTCTTTCCATTGACCACCCCTGTAAGGGGGACATTCTTCCAACTAGCCACTACTGTAAGACCCCTTTCACACCAGGGTGTTTTGCAGGCGCTATAGCATTAGAAATAGCGCCTGCAAAACGCCCCAAAGAAGCTGCACCATTGTGTGTAGTGTGAAAGCCCGAGGGCTTTCACACTACAGCGGTGCGCTGGCAGGACGTCAGGAAAAAGTCCTGCCAGCAGCTTCTTTGGAGCGGTGAAGGAGCGGTGTGTTTACCGCTCCTCCACCGCTGCTCCCCATCGAAATCAATGGGGCAGCGCTGTAATACCGCCGGCAAAACGCCGCTATTGCGGCGTATTGCCGGTGGTTTTAACTCTTTCGCGACTGCTAGCGGGGGGTAAAAGCACCCCGCTAGCGGCCGAAATGCGCCGCAAATCCGCCGCAATTCCGGCGGTAAAACGCCGATATAAATAGCCGCGTTTTACCGCCCACGCTATCGGCGGTGTGGTGTGAAAGGGGCCTAAGAGAGCATTCCGACCATCACTGACTATCTCTGGGGGCATTCTTCTCAATGACCACCAATTAAAAGGGGAATTCTAACCACCACTGTGAGGAGGCATTCTTCTCAATGATCTCCACTATAAGACCCCTTTCACACCAGGGCGTTTTGCAAGCGCTATAGCGTTAGAAATAGCGCCTGCAAAACGCCCCAAAGAAGCTGCACCATTGTGTGTAGTGTGAAAGCCCCGATGGCTTTCACACTACAGCGGTGCGCTGGCAGGATGTCAGAAAAAAGTCCTGCCAGCAACTTCTTTGGAGCGGTCTAGGAGCGGTGTGTTTACCGCTCCTCCACCGCTGCTCCCCATTGAAATCAATGGGGCAGCGCTGTAATACCGCTGGCTAAACACCGCTATTGCGGCGTATTGCCGGCGTTTTTTTTTTTTTGTTTTGTTTTATGCTACGTCAGCGAGTTCTCTAGAGAGACGTCAATCAACTTTTCGTTCATCACTGTCTCCTTTCATCTTCACATCATTGTAGCCTCTCGTTATATATCAGAAATTATCAATAACAATTAAATTAGATATGTTTTCCTTTATTAAATTCATATCTTATATTCATCTTGCACCTCTTTATTATTTCCCTTCCCATTACCCATCCCCCCCCCCTCCTTTCCCCAGCTAAATGTCAGCGTTTTCCCGTCTCCTCTTATCCTCCTCCCATATAGGTCTACTATGGTCTTAAATATTCTGCGTAACTCCAATCCTTCTTAAAATCTTTCCAACATTTCCATTTTTTTATTACTGCTTCTCTTTTATTATCTTCTCCACTACTCAACATTTCCATCTTATATATCTCTTCAACTGCATCTACCCACTCCCACATCGTTGGACTTTCCACCTCCTGCCACTTTTTTGGGATCAATTTCTTCGCTGCGTTAAGGAGGTGTGGGATAATAGATTCTTGGTATTGTTTTTCGTTACTCTTTGTTCCGTGGGGAAGTACAATCCAAGGATCCGCCTTCACGCTTATTTTAGTTATTTCTCTTATCTTTTGCAAGATCTTACCCCAATAGATTTTGATTTTTGGGCATCCCCACCATAGATGTGCTATTGTACCTGTGGTTTTGCAGCCCATCCAACAATCTGCAGATCTTCCCTGTTGGTATTTTGCAGTCTTATCCGGCGTGTTGTACCATCTAGTTAGGCACTTATAGTTCATTTCGGCTGTTTTACTGTCTGTTGCCGAGCAATGTGTTAATCTTAATATTTTGCTTATTGTGTCTTTATCCCTCCGTGTTCCTAATTCCTTTTCCCACTTTTTGATGTATGGCGGGGTCTCCAGCTCTCCCACCAACATCAACAGACCATACATCATGGATACAATTCCTTTAGTATTGTCTGTTGTACAAAGTCGCTCCAACATGGTCAGCTCCTCTCCAGATCTTATTGGTTGAGGTAAGCTTCCAATAAAATGGGCCAATTGGAGATACCGTCATTCGTTCATTCCCATTAAGCCCTTATGTGCTAATTCCCTAAGTGTTATAAGTTTCCCTTCTTTCATAATATCTTTTATTTGTATTTTTTCTTTTTTTATCCAATTACCTCCTATTTCCTTTTTTCCAGGAGGAAAAAACTCATTTTCCTTCAGTGCTATGAACGGTGAATTAAAGTGCCCATTTAATTTTTTGTACTCCCCATCCCAAATTTTTAAAGCTATTCGTGTCAACTCATTTGTGTTCGCATCCAAAACCCTAAATTTTGGAGGGTTCCATACCATTTTATCTAATTGGGCCTTACTATATGTGTATTCTAAGTGTATCCACCTTTTCTCATTACCTGTCTCACCCACCCATTCGACAATTCTAGACAGCACTATTGCCTTATAATAATTGTGTAAATCCGGGACTGCAAGCCCCCCTCGCTTTTTTCCCTGTTTTAATATTGAATAGGAAATTCTTGGTTTTTTATTCTTCCAAATAAATTTAAGCAATATGGATTTCAACTTTGAAAAATAACCAGCAGGGATTTCAATCGGCATCATCTGGAATTTTTATAAGATCTTTGGGAGGATAAACATCTTTAATGCGTTTATTCGTCCCAGACATGATAATGGACTATTACCAAGTCTTCCAAGTTCTTTTTTAATTTTGTTTAAAAGTGGGATGTAATTTAGTTGATATATCTTCCTTAAGGAATTTGCCAGTTTTATACCTAGGTATTTCAACCCTTTACTCCATGTATATTTGCATTCTTTTTGGATCTGTTGTACTTCTTGTTTACTGAGGTTGATGTTTAAAATTTCAGATTTTATTTGGTTGATTTTAAAATTCGACAATTCCCCATAATATTCCAAGGCCTTATTTAACTTGGGTAATGTGTTCTTAGGGTTGCTAATATAGAACAATACGTCGTAGCTGCACCATTGTGTGTAGTGTGAAAGCCCCGATGGCTTTCACACTACAGCGGTGCGCTGGCAGGACGTCAGAAAAAAGTCCTGCCAGCAACTTCTTTGGAGCTGTCTAGGAGCGGTGTGTTTACCGCTCCTCCACCGCTGCTCCCCATTGAAATCAATGGGGCAGCGCTGTAATACCGCTGGCAAAACGCCGCTATTGCGGCGTATTGCCGGCGGTTTTAACCCTTTCGCGGCCGCTAGCGGGGGGTAAAAGCGTCCCACTAGCGGCCGAAATGCGCCGCAAATCCGCCGCAATTCCGGCGGTAAAACGCCGATATAAATAGCCGCGTTTTACCGCCCATGCTATCGGCGGTGTGGTGTGAAAGGGGCCTAAAGGAGCATTCTGACCACCACTGTGAGCGAGCATTTTTCTCAAGCACCACCACAGCAAGGAAGGCTTTTTTTCCATGACCACCGTTACAAGAGGGGCATTTTGACCATCACTGCAAGGAGGACATTCTTTACTCTAACTGCTCTGTAAGGCGTATTCTTCCCATTGACTACCAATGTAAAAGGGCATTCATAGTTACATAGTTGGTAAGGTTGAATAAAAGCAGCAGTCCATCCAGTACAACCTGTGTGGGTGCATGTTCATGTCAAAAATCATATGCCATACCCCTGTATGACAAAAACAAGCTTTTCTCTTAAATAAAATGTTCTTTGAAGACAGGAGTAGGTACTGTATTTCAAAGCAGTTGAATGACACCCATACTGTGAAATAGATGTGGCCAACATGCCCGACCTTCTCCGGAAAATCATAACCGACTTGCTGTCAATACTCCAAGAGGTACACTCAGGAATCAGAAACGAAAGTAAAGAACTGGGAAGAAATGCTGTGACGTGCTAATCTGGAAAGTGAAACCTTGAGCTTTATAAACCATTTGAACGCGCAGAGGCTGAGAGTGCAGAATGATCTCTGGACAAAACACGGATACTACAGACATGGATTTAGATGACATGTCTTTCAATGGTCAGAGTGTTAACATGACTGAAGATGAGGACACGATGGCAGTGGAGGCTCACGTACGGGCCTTGGTCCTCTTAGAAGATGCTCTGAAGAAAAAAGAATGGCTGCTGCTGGACAGAGAAATTGAATATGAGAAGAGTCAGGAATTGAATCCCAACTGTCCATTTCTCCACCAACAGCTGGTGTTGGATCTCTCCCACAAACTACAGGAGGTCCAACTTCTTAAAAATGGAGATTCGGCTGCCGAGACTCGTGTCTATCCATACCCAGACAGTGTCAATATTCTCCTCGGCCAATCATTCTGGGAGAGCGAAGAATATTTAGATGAAGGGTCTCGCCCTGGCGCCTTGATCTTGGCAGCTAGCCAAATTCTGGGCTACAGCGAAAACATATTGGACACCTATGGTGCTGGTACTCTAACCGCCTCTGACATTTGTGCTGCCTTTGAAACTTGGATGAACCACAATGGCGTCTACAGAAACGGCATTTATACCTGCTGCGGGGAGGCGCTCAGGGACTCTGTGTGTGAGGAGTCTTCAATGAGGTAAAAAAGAAAATAAGTTCCATATAAGAGGGTCGCTTCTTTAGAGAAGAAATTCAATTCTGACAATTCTGTTATAGCGTGTCCCTTTATAAAGATGACGTGGACTGCACTGTGTGCTTTAGCGACTAGGGAAAAAAAAACTAGAAAAAAAATACAAGATGTATAAAGATGGGAACCGTACACTAGGGCATACAGTCCATAAGAGATTTTATTCTGCAGCAAAATCCAACACGTTTCTGGGCTCAACACTCTCTGCTCATCAGGGCTAAAATAACAAAAACAATAAAAGAAAAGAATATAAAAAACATATAAAAAAAATAATCTTTTCTTTGTATAGTGCCGGATCCCCTGCGCTACTATGTGTAAACAAAAACTATAGGGTGTAAATGGATTTGCATGTGGGGCTTGCTGCTAAACACTTAGGCCCCTTTCACACTGACGTCCCGTTCAGGCCCGCCTGTCAGTTTTTCAGGCGGACCTGAACGGGTGCTCCATAGAGGTCTATGGAGCGTCGGATGTCAGCGGTGACATGTCCGCTGACATCCGACCCGCTCCGATCCGAAAAAGTGTAACGGAGGAAAAAGCTATTTTTCCATCCGTCTGCGGATCGGATCGGGTGACGACGGGCACTGCGGTCCGTCGTCATCCGATCTCCCATAGGGGAGAGCGGCGCTGTGACAGGTCCGTCCCTGCGCAGTGTGCAGAGACAGACCTGTCATCTCCCTGCTCAGCGGGGATCGGTGGAGTGATCCCCGCTGAGCAAACGGATATCCACGGGGCGGATCAGAACTGATCCGCCCCGTGTGAAAGGACCCTAATATGTGTTCCCACATAAATTTAGAACCAAAATAGTCACATGCTACTCCTGTACTATGCAATGCATATATACCTTATAGAAAATAATTATAACATAAAATACAATACATACAATAATGCAAAATTATGAATAAAGTGTAAAAAATAAAATAAAATGTGTTTATATATATATATATATATATATATATATATATATATATATATATATATATATATATATATGAATACAATGTGACCAAAGTGCAAAAAGTATAATAAAATTGGAATAAAAACTAATGGATAGACCTTACACAGGTCAATATAAGCCTTCCCTTTCAGGGGTATATGCTCCAATGGCTGGCAGCTGGACCTGCTTTGTGCTCTGGTTCAAATCATTTGGTGGAGGGGGGATTATGGTGCGGGGTTGTTTTTCAGGGGTTGGGCTCAGCCCCTTAGTTCCAGTGAAGGGAACTCTTAAGGCGTCAGCACACCAAGACATTTTGGCCAATTTTTCATGCTCCCAACTTTGTGGGAACAGTTTGGGGATGGTCCCTTCCTGTTCCAACATGACTGCGCACCAGTGCACAAAGCCAAGGCCGTCTTTAAGGCAGGGCAAAAGGGGCAGCTGCCCTGGGCCCTGTCATTGTTGTGGGGCCCAAAACAGCTGCCTCATACTTGCCAACTATCCAGGTTTAAACAACCTTGTGCCTTGAAGTTTTATTCCTGTGCTGTGTCCTGATATCTGAGTGTGAAGTGCTGCTACTAATGCTGCCCAGCTCTGCCCTATTGTTGTGTGCAGATGACTCACCTGCAGATCCTATGTTTGCATGTAAATAACCAGCATTCTTATGTAAATAGTGGTGACAATACTGAGTAAATAGCCGTGGCTGTTGGCATTGATATGTAAATAAAGGCGGCATTCCTATGTATATCATGCTCCCTTGCTGTGCGGAGGTGATGTGCTGTAACCTCTAGCAACTAATCAGTGAGCAGTAATTATATGCTGTAACTGCTGGCAACCAATCGCAATTTCTGCCTGATCTGATACGGAAAACTGATTTTAAGTCAAGCTGCTATTTATTGTATGTCTCAGAGTAGGTGGAGAGGGAAATTGCTTGGGGGGAGGGGGGCCCAAGAAAAATTTTGCCCAGGGTCCAATCTATATTAAAGACAGGCCTGCACAAAGCAAGGTCCATAAAGACATGGATGAGCAAGTCTGGGGTGGAGGAACTTGACTGACCTGCACAGAGTTCTGACCTTAACACGATAGAACGCGTTTGGGGTGAATTTGAGTAGAGGCTGCGAACCAGGCCTTCTCATCCAACATCAGTGCCTGACCTGGAAGAATGGTCAAACACTCCCATAGACACACTCCTAAACCTTGTGCACACTCCCCCGTCGCTCCCATTACTCCTTCCTAATTACATTCAGGAAGTACTAACCGCTCCTCCCCCTCAGCATAGAGAGGAGCCAGTATTCCCTCCTGAAAGACTGTCCAGGGCTAGAACTACCCCAATCCAGGCCAGAAGGCCAGGTACTCGACCCTCTGGATCAGACCAGTGACAGCACCCATCCTCACCAGGAGCACCCTTCCAGACGGCTCAGAGTCGACCATACATCGGCCCCCAGTTTACTGTCGGGCGGCACGACGTGGCCCCTACCGAAAACTGTCCTTCCGGATGATAATTACGCAATCGGAGAGTGCTGACAAAACCCTCTCGAATAGGGATAGAACAGCACCTCCTTTGGCAACTGATAAGAACAGATACCACACTTGATCTTAGCCAAAAGGCCGAGAAGCGGACTCTGTGGACAGGCAAGTCAAGTTCCTCCACCCCAAACTCGCTCATCCATGTCTTTATGGACCTTGCAGTCCAAAAATTAGAGCAAATGAGGAGGAAAGAGGGACAGTCCCTCAAAATCAGGGACAGCTGGGAGCTGTGCCTAATGCTCTGCATTTAGCAAAGCTCATACTCCCTGCTGATTGGAGAGCTCAGGCTTTGACTCAGCAGGGGTGTGTTGGACCTCTGCAGAGAAATTACTGCTAGTGCTTACCCACAAAGAGCAAGGATTCCACTCTGCATCGTGCTGGCAAGACAAAAGCTGTTCTACCTTGGCTTTGACTGCTTAAAAAAACGAAATTAACTGGGGACATTGGGACCTTTCTTCTGTCTTGATGCACCTGGAATGTATTTAGCTGATTTAAACTTTCAATTGGACTTTAAATCAAGTAAATATGTGTACAGTTGCAACATATTTTATTAGGAATGCATCAGTGCTTTGCGGTGCGATTTGCCTCCATCCAGAATGAATTGGCACAAATTGCACTGCAAAGAATCACATTCAATTTTAACAGGAATGCAGTGTGATTTATGTCTGAATCTCATGCGGATTTCCGCACTGCTACTCTGTGAACCCAGCCTGAAATCACTATGACAAGCCTGGGTTCACACAGGAGTGGTGGGGAATAAAACCCATTAATTTAACCGTTTTTCCCAAAACGGTTACATTCAAGGCATGCCGTGAATGATAACTGTCACAGGTGCTTGTTCTCTCAACCAAACTGTTAAGCCATCAAATGGCTGGTGTCATAACTGATCATATGTGCAGCACCATAACAGAAGCAGATCAAACAGAGGGTACGATGGCAGCTTCTTTGGTTGTAAAAGATAGGAGGGTTTAGTTTCGCTTTAAAGTCATACTAAAGGATCGTTTTTTATTTTTTTTAAATAACATACATGTCATACTTACCTCCACTGTGCAGCTTGTTTTGCACAGAGTGGCCCCGAACATCCATTTCTGGGGTCCCTCGGCGGCTCCTCCCATTAGATAACCCCTTGGAGAATCTCTCTCCCAAGGGGGTTACCTTGTGGGTGCACTCCCGAATCCAGCATTCAGTGTCCAAAGAGCCTGAATGCAGGACTCTGACACCCCCCCCCCCCCGCACCCGTGTCATTGGATTTGATTGACAGCAGCGGGAGTCAATGGCTGCGCTGCTATCAATCTACCCAATCAAGAGCCGGGAACCTATAGAGAGAGGGATGGCAGGGTCGTGCCAATGGAAATTCGGGGTTCGGGTAAGTAAAATGGGGGGGGGGGGGGCTTGGGGACCAGTGACTGCAAGTTGTTTTTTTCCCCTTAAAGTGGTAGTAAACCCGCAGATTATTATTTTTTTTTAAACCTGTAAGGCAAAAGGCATAATGAGCTAGTATGCACAGCATACTACCTCATTATGAAATAGTTACCTTAGAAGGAGGCGTCGGCAGGTGATCTCGGGCCATGCTGAGGGAGGTGACATTTTCCCTCGGCGTGTCTTCCGGGTATCGTGGCTCTGGCGCTGTAAGTGGCAAGACCCGCAATGTCGTCACTCCTGCAAAAAATGCACGCGGGAGACTTCTTTCCGGCAAGGTCTGGCAGCATCTGCCGGACCTTCAGCCGGGAACTCAGAGCACATGTGCTGCAGAAGTCAGTGGCTGCATGCAAAGGGAATATCTCCTAAACCATAGAGGTTTAGGAGTTGTTATTTTTGCCTACAGGTATGCCTTATTATAGGCTTACCTGTAGGTTAAAGTGAAAAAAAAAATGACTTTAACTTCCCTCATCAGAGTCATATGCCTGACATCACTTTCTATGAAAGCAATGGAACTCAGTCAAGGACTTGCCTGGTCCAGTCCTTCCCTGTGTAAAAAAAAAAAAAAAACCCTCAAAAACAAATGGCCTGGAGTTCCATCATAGCTCGTGTCACTGTCTGAGCGTTTGTTCCGTTCTGTTCTCTGAATAGCCTCGGATCCTACGCGTTACGTAACACGTGACTTCAACTGGGATCACGTGTGACGTAACGCGTAGGATCCGAGGCTATTCAGAGAACAGAACGGAACAAACGCTCAGACAGTGACACGAGCTCGGCGCTCGTTTTTTAATATTACTGCAACCCCTTGAAAAAATGTGAGTGCTTTTCCTTATAGATGTAAAATAAAAGTATTGATTTCGATTTTAAAATACTACACTATGGTGGACCTCCTTTATATTTTTCTTAATGTACACTGAGAACTACACCATTTGAAGCACCCAGTGGAAAGAGAGGAAAATAAGGATCACCCTTACCCCCATCCCTCACCTCCCCTGTCTGCACTTAAAAGTGAGAACGGACATCCAGGAAAGGACCAAGCTGAAGGGAAACTTACCCTCCTCCTTTATCTGCTATATGCTGTTTACCTTACAGCAGTAAGGTAACCATTCATTTTTACCACGGGTGTCAGTGACGCTGAAGATTTTCTTGTGTATTTGCACTTAAAGGCACAGTGTCACCTATAAGTCAAAACAGCGATACACAGCGTTCCAGCGCAACATTTTGCACGTCTGCACCTATATTGCACATTGGACTAAGGATTTTAAAGTCTATACCGCACTGGCTATTTGTCTAGCTAGATGATCTAAACCACTATTTTTTTGTCATTTAAAATTTATTGCTAATTTTGTTTCATATATTTCTATACCAGTCACCATATGAATCATTCACGTATGCATTATATATTTTGCACAGTGATATAATCACCTATAGTTGCACCTTTAATGTGGATTTATTTATTTTTTTACATCACCCAATAATTGTTTTATTTATCTTTGCACAAGTGGCATAATTAATTTAGTCTTTTATATATATTTATTTATGAATGAAATTTGTTTTGCACTTTATCTATTATTGCGATATGTATTAGATAGCTAATTGCACTACTTTGTTATAATTGTACTAAACATATCAAATAGGAGCGCAACACCACCCCCTCTCCCTTTTACACTTTACACAATTTGGACGTGAGTTTGGTCCATACGGTGTATGCAGCACCTGTTTCTTTGTTATTCACAAATCCATTTTAGCGCAGGAGTACTCACTTTTACAATAGCTACAGAATGCCAAATTTGTCTGCAGTTATAAACAGGAGCTTTTATTGAATTAAATGATTTATGTTTTCTCTTTAGCCATTCTTTGCTTCCCTATATGAATGAATCTGATGAGACAGACCTGAAGAAGGCAACTCTGGATATCCTCTGCGATTGCCAGAAGAAGTGCCTCCTGGTGAACCTTATAGAAAAGCCACAAGCTCTACTGACACTACCTTGGTTCCCAATCATCACGACAAGTCTGGTGCAAGAACTCATAGATAAGCTTAAACAAGTGAAATTTAAATGTGACACCAGAGCGGACGGTATGAAGATAGCCTACACCGATCCCAGGACCACCAACATCATTTATGTGGGCAACCTCTTCTGGAAACAAAAAGACTACCTCAGCAGAGGATCCCGCCTGGGCACAATAATCCTTTATGTTGCGCAACTGCTCAAACACCCACATATTTTTGATGGTGATACCAAAGACATTACATCAGAAACGACAGTGGAACATCAAGGGTCCATTTCACCAAGATCCTTAAAAGAAACCCTAAACAAAAATATTCACAATCATAATAGAGACCCTCCTCTTCCCTTAAAAAATTGCACCCCCTCAAACATTGGAGACTCACACTTCAGCAAATCTGAGACCTATGGCAAACACACAGCAGATACAATTTGTGCCGCATTTGAAATATGGATGAGCCACAAGGGAAGCTATGAGAATGGATCATACACTTGTTGTATGGAGACTGCTCCATACTCAGTGTGCAATAACTCAGTTATGAGATCATGTTTAAGCGAACTACAATCATGTTTAAAGGATTTTGTGTAAACAAGATAATGTAACCTGCAAGCCATAAGGCCCTGTTTACACCTAAGTGACTCTGCCGCTTTGCCTTTTTCATGTTTTTTTGGCGCAGTTTTTTGAATGGCTCTCTCTCCACTCCAAATATGCACCAAAGAAGCTCATGTGCCAAATTTTGCCGCTGAGCATGGCACGTTCGAAAATTGTATGTTTTGTTGCACAACAATCATGGCAAAATCACACTGTGTTTGGGGTACCATCAAAAAAAATAATGGCACCACAAGCGCGTTCCACATTTCTGGCGCGATTCTGCTGGATATTCCAATGCCTTTCAGCTTTGGATTAGATAAGCCAAACAAGATTCCTGTTATATCAAATTCTGGAAAGCTACATAGAATCCAGTTGACTCCAGGTGCGGCTGGACTACCTTATGATTGGACATTAAACATATTATTATGGCGCATTAGAGACCCTCCTCCACCTTCTCCAGAAGGTAAAAGACTTTCAGCTACTTACAGAGAAGGTTCATCCTCAGTCAGATCTATGTGGCCAATTAGAAGGTTCCCCCATCTGTGAAAGGATCATCCTTTTAATTATTATGAACTAAATGTAATATTCTGGCTAATTTTGAGGAATAGTACCATAGACTCATCAGACCTCTGAGGTACCATAGACTCTCTTGACCAGGGTTAAATTATAAAATATTCCGCGCTTAGGACCGAAGGTATGCAGCCTCCCCTATTAGGCCCCCCCAACCAAAGATGTCCATAGCTGCAGAGAAATTATACCCTAGGGCAGTGATGGTGAACCTTGGCACCCCAGATGTTTTGGAACTACATTTCCCATGATGCTCTTGCACTCTGTAGTGTTGTTGAGCATCATGGGAAATGTAGTTCCAAAACATCTGGGGTGCCAAGGTTTGCCATCACTGCCCTAGGGTGATCAGATGTAAAGGTTAAATTATAAAATATTCCATGCTTAGGACCGAAGGTATGCAGCCTCCCCTATTAGACCCCCTCTCTTGAACAGGGGTCTTCAAACTTTCCAAACAAAGGGCCAGAACTTTCCCGTCCTTCAGAATTTTGGGGGCTGGAATGTGGCCAGTGAGGTTAGATTCCTATCGGGAAAACCGTTCGTCTGTGTGCTGGTCTGACGGACCAAATACAACGCAAGGGAAGCTATTGGCTACTGGCTATTGAAGTTCCTTTTTTAGTCCCATTTACGTCATCACATTCAAAATGAATGGACTTTCGAACGGACGTAGTACGTTTGTGTGTGGCCAAGTCCGTTTGTTTGGAAAGTCCGCCGGTAAGACCGTTGGACCTAGTCTGCCGGAAAGTCCGGTAGTGTGTACGCGGCATTAGATGTCTTGTTCTTTCGTTAGACTGTGATTAGATAGTAAAAGAAGCAGTAATTGCAGATATTGGACTACCTCTTTTTCTTTTAATGTGTAATTTTTATTTTTTTCTACAAATATTTTATTAATTTAAAAAAAAAAATGTATTGACAAAAACAAAGAAGGAACCAGCTTGAATTTTTTAAAAATATATTTGTAGGACAGCTATGAAAATGTGATGAAATAAATAAATCAAAGTATGTAAAATAAAATTATACTAAATATTGCCCCGCCTCCTTTTATGTTGATACTTCCTTTGCCTCCTACTGTTTAGGAGTCTGTTGCAGCAACGTACATAAATTTGTGCAATTTCCTACAAAAATGCACTGCCCCTTTAGGCCTGGTTCACGCCAATGCATTTTTAGTGCATTTTCAGTTTTGCAGAAATACACTACAGTCCATTTAACATGGTTTCCTCCTATGGGTCACGTTCACCTCTGTGCAATTTATGGAGAGGGCCAGGAACTTTTTTCTGGTTTTTGGTTCCATAGATTTCAATAGATCAAAAATGTGCATTGGCTCCCGCTGCTGTCAATCAAACACAGTGACACGGGAACCTAGGGGCATTGTGTAAAAAGGCAGTTTGATCCTGTATTCTCTGATCCTCCCCTTCTTCCACAGACCCCTATCTACTAATAGTAAAGAGCCTTGGGGGCAATCTGCACGTGCTCAGTTTGGTGTGTATTTTTTTTTCTTGGGAGGGTGCATGTGATTAGCACAGGGCCAATCAGCACTGTGCAGGCAGAGGGTCAGGGGTCCTGCAGCCTCATAGGACAGTCATAGGAGAATGAAAACTCCTCCTATTAGCTTTAACCAGACACGGATAGGAGTCACAAGACTGCTATATACTACTAATGAGAAAAGATATTAAGCAGTTTATATTTGCTAAAATAATTGCATTTACACATGTTCTGTGTACTGTGGGGGATCAGATATAGTGAATGCAGGGTCCTGGGTTTAGTAACACTTTAATTTTCTGAACAAAAGTTCAATTTTAAACTATAACGGTGCCATTCAAAAGCCCTAGAATGTTGCTTCAACCGGCTCCTCAGCCTCCTGGTATACTCACGTCACATGATGTGAAACCAGACCTTCACCCTCATTCTTCAAATCCCCCCAGTGTTATTTTGCTTCCTTCTGTAACAGAATTTTATGGTGTATTTTGTTCCTGTAAATACCTTTCCATTCATCTACTGGTCCATCTGCATTTCTCACCAAGGTGATAATAACTAAACCGGCAGCACTCAAATGCTCTAGAATGTTGCATGAACCGGCTCCTACTGCATCTGAGTGCTGGTCAGGCTCTACACAGGGGACAAGCTGCACATGCTCACTTTGGTATTGCTAGAAAGGTTTTTTTTTTTTTTTGGTCAGCACTGTCCAGACAGAGGGTCAGTGGTCATGCAGCCTCATAATACAGTCAGAGGAGAATGAAAACTCCTCCTACCAGCTTTAACCAGACACTGATAGAAGTCACGAGACTGCTATATACTGCTGATAAGAAAAGGTATTTAGCAGGTTATATTTACTAAAATAATAGCATATCCATGTTCTGTGTGAGACCAGATATAGTGAATGCAGGTTCCTGGGTTTAGTAATACTTTAAACTTCACTGCTGCCAGGGGAGCCAGGATTATTTGGGGTCATGTACAGTTCAGCTGGCAGGCTTTGTGGACTGAGCCTCTGTCACCTCCCCCTGGCTTCTGGAAGCTTCCAGAACTTAGGGGCCCATTCACTAAGAGATAAATTACGCCATATAAAATGCGGCAAAGTACCTCATGCAGTAAATCAGTTGTGAAAGTTCAATTCACTAAGTATTTAAATTAAATCAATCCATTTAAACAGGGTATACGCGCAGCCCTGTACCTTCGGTGGCGGCATGTCACCAATAAAACCGCGGATCGGGCAAAATGACATTCCTACCTTCTTGAACATCATAAGTGGTGATGTAGTAAACAGCACTGTCTTTGTCTGGTCTGCAGATCACAACTTTATCACAATAGATATGCCGACCATAGATCTAATGCAACAGACATCCGACAAACCGTTCATAAAGCTCCGGCGAAAAGGCCTTTTTCCAGAGCGGCTTTGGTACTTTTAAGTAGCTCCAAACATCATCCTCATACCAGGCCTCACGGTTCTTTTCGACAACAGTCATAATGTCCCTTGGAACATAGGGGAATTCCAACCCATACTCATTAGCTACTTTCTTATGAAGAAGTCTCTGTGACCTTGCAAGTCTCGGTAGCGCACGGGCGCTTCCTTCCCCAGGCAGTATGCAGGAGTTTGGGGACCATTGCACCAACGTGGCAGAATCCCTCTTCAGTGTGGGCAAATTCACGGGTTTAGGGAGTCACATTTACCGTGATGGGGTTTTCCGCATTCGGCGTTCCATCCCCTGAGGTTAGAGTTAGCCAATCCGAAACATCTGTACAAGTGGTGGCTACATCATCCCCTCCAGCCCACAACAACTCCTCCGACAGTACCCCCAAAATGTCCTCATCTTCCATTTTCGACAGGGACTCTAGCTCTGAATCTCTGTATTCCTCTGCCGGTAAATAGTTAATCAAATGTGTACTCACGGTCAGACTCTTTTCTGAAGCAACCGTCTTCCACCGATTGGATCCAGCAGGACTCGTTGGCGGAACTTTACGTTGACTCCGGGAAGACTTTGTGTGCCTCACTTTCTCCAATGGAGGCATAGTAATTTCCGTAACGGTGGTAGAAACAGTGTCCATCTGCTCCAGCGGTCTCAGTAACAGACGTAGCCGCATCTCCTTCTGGGATGTCAGCAACGACAGGTGTCGCAGCGGTGGAAGGCTTTACTGAAGGGGTGAAAATAGCCGGCTCCTCGGTTGTCATGCCCGTGGCCCAGTCCATGCGGTAAGCCCTTGGTGGCGTGAGTGACTGCTCCACTTTGAAAGTGTACTCTCCACACTTCCTGCACCTGGAAAATGGCCAAGTGTTGGCGACCAGACCATCGCACTTCCCGCATAACATACCCAGGCCTTCAATGTCTCCAGTAGTGTAGAGTATGAACCGCCCCTGCGGCAGCAGGCAAATACCTGTGTCTGTGAGCACGGAACCAGGTGGCTGTATTCCTGCGGGACCCCTTCCAAGAGGCATCCTGGGTTCTGATACAGGCTGCACACCCGAAGCACGGTACATCCTTAAAAACTTTTTCTCCAAGCTCCGAGAAAAAGTATGGACTTGTCTCTCCTCCTTCCGCAACACACTCTCACGCGGTGCCTCGTGCAGGAAAGAACAACTCGAAATCCTCCCACTGGGTGCTGGCTCCTGTGTAATTTTGTGGGTTTTTAGTACAGGCTCCTCCCATGCTTACGCACCTCAGTGAAAGTCTCTCCAAAATGGAGCTGATCTTTATGGCGCAGTTCAAAATACTTCACCCTCTGTTCCAAGGCCCTGTGAGGTAACTGTAAATCCCGGACTGCGAGCCCCCATGTGTAGCAGCCATAACCCTCGATGGGGTGGCCTTGACTTTTGGGCTTACCAGTTACCTCCACTTGGCTTGTTCTTTCAGGTCTAGGGGTCCCCAGGGTTAGTACCCAACGACTTTGGATGCTGACACCATAAAAGTCCTTTAGAAAGGTTTTTTATTCGCAGGGGTAACATCCAACAAACACAGTCTCGTATGGGAACAGAGGGCAAGGGTGAAGAAACTCAGGCACCTTGAACTGCTAATCATTAGAAAGTCTCTAATGCAACCCAGAGAGTAGCCACTCTGTCATGACCGTTCTGGTGATCCGATCGCACATGGGAGATCTGCTCGCAGGGGCCCGTTGCTGAGAACTTGTCGGTACCCTTTGGTGCGCGTTAATGGTACACATGATCAGGCAGAACCTTAACACAGCCCAGCCAAACTGATACCAAAGTTAAACCTGCACAATGAACCCTCAGAACCCCTTTACTGCTCTGAGGAAAAACTAAATTTGTACATGGCGGACACCTTGTCAAAAGTGTTGCCGCTACATATATATATTTTCAAAGAATTGTGGGAAAAAATTATAACTTAAAAAACTCACCATGCTACTTACCTAATACCTTGGAATGTCTACTTACTAAAAAGGGGTCATTTGGGGAGTATTTGTACTTTCCTGACTTGTTAATGTCTCAAGAAATGAGATACAACTGATGTGAAGGCCTGATCCGATGTGATCAATTTTCAGTGATTGGCACCATAGTTTGTAGACTCTATAACTTTCACAAAGATCAAATAAGATACACCAATGTGGGTTATTTTTACCAAAGCTATGTAGCAGTATAACAAAGATAAAGGCATTTTTTTCACAACATTTATGGTCATTTTTTATTTATAGCACAAAAAATAAAAAACCCACTAGTGATTAAATACCACCAAAAGAAAGCTCTACTTGAGTGAAAAAAAAGGACGCAAATTTCATATTGGTACAATGTTGAATGACTTTGTCATTCAAAGTGTGAGAGCGCTGAAAGGTGAAAATTGGTCTGGGCAGGAAGGGGGTGTAAGTGCCCTATATTGAGGTGGCTAAGGCTTGAATTAGGCTCCTCTCTTAGATTGTAAGCTCTAACAGGCAGGCAGGGCTCTCTGATCCCTACTGTATTAAAGTGTATTGTAGTTATACTGTCTACCCTCAAAGGAAAAAGAAAGAAAGAAGAAAAAGAGATTGTGTGATATAAAAAATTGGAACTACCGCTACTTTATTCTCTAGGGCAGGGGTAGGCAACCAGTAGCCCTCCAGCTGTTGTGGAACTACATTTCCCATGAGGCATTGCAAGACTGGCAGTTACAATTACTCCCAGAGGCATGATGGGACTTGTAGTTCTGCAACAGCTGGAGGGCCCCAGGTTGACTACACCTGCTCTAGGGTGTCTGCTTTTAGAAAATATAGCATTTTTAGGGTTTTACACCATCTTCATGGCTAAAATTATTTTTTATTTTTTAAACATGTGTGCAAAAAACACAAAAACGGCTCTAGGAGCGAAAAGCTTAAAGCCCAACTCTAACTAAAGCTTTTTTTTTTGTACATGGGAAACACATAGAACCCCCATCAAGTTTTGTGTAATTGTTCATATTGAGGAGATTTCCTGCTGGGACACACTGCAACAAAGCTTTTTATTTTTCTCCAGTGAACGGAGGAAGGTTTAGAACCTATTTCAGGTTATTACAGTTTCTTGCTGTAGGCTGTCCAAAGGGACAAAAAGTGGGAGTCAAATTTTCCAGACAGGGCCACAGAAAATAAACTTTTGTTTTCCAGGTCTGCTTAACTGGAGATGGACTTTAACTCTTTGGCTGCCAGAGCAAATTTGGCACATTTGTCATTTTAGATCTGAAGATCACAATAATGAAAACCTGACAGGTTGTACTATAACCACTGTGCTGTCCGGGAAAATTTGTAACATTTTTGGCACACGTCAAATTTAACATTTTTTTTGCTAGAAAGTTATTTCGAACCTCCAAATATTGTATATTTTCTGAAAGCAGAGGCCCCAGAGAACAAAAATGGCAGCTGTTGCAATTTTTTATTTTTTTTTTACCTATTTTCAGTTCTGGTAGAAGTGTGGTTAACCACCTCGCGCCCGCCCTATAGCCGAATGACGGCCGTAGGGCAGGCGCGTTCGTCCAGGAGGCCGTCCCTGGACGTCTTAATGTTTACTTCCGCAATGCGCGCCGCCGCGGGCACGCATCGCGGAAGTTCTGTGTTCGCCGTGTCCCCCGGGGACAGGCAAACACAGATCGCTGTAAACGGCCAATCACAGCGGCCGTTTACAGCGCGATCGGCGTGTCCAATGGGAGATGATCTCATATGTACATATGAGATCATCTCTCAGCGCCGCTCTCCCTCCTCACACAGACAGAGTGTGAGAGGGAAGAGATGAACGGCTGCAGTGGCAGCCGTTCTGCTTTCCTTTGTTTTGAAAAAAAAAGTAAAAAAAAAAAAGTGCCATCCTCCCCCAGCAGTGCCATCCATCCTCCCCCAGCAGTGCCATCCTGCCCCAGTGCCATCCACCCCAGTGCCATCCACCCCAGTTCTACCTGCCCCCAGTGCCACCTGCCCCCAGTGCCACCTGCCCCCAGTGCCATTTGTCCCCAGTGCCATCTGTCATCAGTGCCACGTATTAGTGCCATCTGTCATCAGTGCCACGTATCAGTGCCATTTGTCATCAGTGCCACCTGTCAGTGTCACGCGCCATCTGTTGTCAGTGTCACGTGTCATCAATGCCACTTATCAGTGCCATCTGTCATCAGTGTCACGCGTCATCGGTGCCATGTATTAGTGCCATCTGTCATCGGTGGCACGTATTAGTGCCACGTATTAGTGCCATCTGTCATCAGTGCCACGTATTAGTGCCACGTGTCATCAGTGCCACGTATAAGTGCCATCTGTCATCAGTGCCACATATTAGTGCCATCTGTCATCAGTGCCACGTGTCATCAGTGCCACGTATAAGTGTCATCATTGCCACGTATCAGTGCCATCTGTCATCAGTGTCACGTGTCATCAGTGCCACGTATAAGTGTCATCATTGCCACGTATCAGTGCCATCTGTCATCAGTGTCACGTGTCATTGTCCTGGTGCTTCAAAAGTGTAATAAATAGTCAACAAGTTATATGTGTAATTTATGTTCCTAGAACACATGATGACGCTACCTGCATGTTGGGCCTCTCTATGTGGCCAGGCTGTGAAAAAGTCCCACACATGTGGTATTGTAATACTCAGGAGGAGTAGCAGAATTTTTTGGGGGTGTCATTTGTGGTATACACATGCCATGTGAGAGAAATAACCTATTACAATGACAATTTTGTGGCGGAAAAAAAAAATGAAAAATCTTAATTTTGCAAAGAATTGTGGGAAAAAAATGACAACATCTAAAAGCTCATCATGCCTCTTACTAAATACCTTGGAATGTCTACTTTCCAAAAAGGGGTCATTTGGGGGGTATTTGTACTTTCCTGGTTTGTTCGGGTCACAAGAAGCGAGATAGGCCACCAGTACATCAGATGTGATCAATTTTGTGCGATTCGCACCACAGCTTGTAGACTCTAACTTTCACAAAGACCAAATAATATCCACTAATTTGGGTTATTTTTACCAAAGATATGTAGCAGTATAAATTGTGGCCAAAATTTATGAAGAAAAATTAAATAATTTGCATAATTCTGTCACAGAAACAAAGAAATATGCGTTTTTTTTTCAAAATTTTCGGTCTTTTTTTATTTATAGCGCAAAAAATAAAAACCCCAGAAGTGATCAAATACCACCAAAAGAAAGCTCTATTTGTGGGAAAAAGGACAAAAAATTAATTTGGGTACAGTGTTGCATGACTGAGTAATTGTCATTCAAAGTGTGAGAGCACCGAAAGCTGAAAATTGGTCTGGGCAGGAAGGGTGTTTAAGTGCCCAGTAAGCAAGTGCTTAAAGAGAATATTCTATTTGTGTGCCTGCTCCAGTTATTTGAGTTTATTCATAATATTTTCATGGTTCTTAGTCATACTCTTTACAAAGATTTTTATTGTGTTTTGAGGAATAACCCTGAAATGGAATACAAATATTTATTTCTTTTTCCATATGTAGCACCCCCTTGTGTACATAGTGTGAACAGGTTTGGCAAATTTAAAGTGTTACTAACCCCACAACAATAAAATCAGTCTGTATATGCAGTAAAGCATGCTTGTTACTCACTGAGGAACCTAAGGGGTTAATCGTGTGAATTGTGTAAAAAGGCTGTTTGATCCTGTCTTCTCTGATCCTCCCCTTCTTCCACAGTCCCCTATCCATCTCCTAATAGTAGAGAGCCTCGAGCGCTCTCTGCACATGCTCAGTTTGGTGTGTAGAGCTTTTAGTTTTTTTCACGTGATGCATGTGATTAGCATAGGGCCAATCAGCACTGTCCAAACAGAGGGTTAGGGGTCCTGCAGCCTCATAGGACAGTCAGAGGAGAATGAAAACTCCTCCTACTAGCTTTAACCAGACACTGATAGAAGTCACAAGACTGCTATATACTACTGAGAAAATATATTTAGCAGTTTATATTTACTAAAATAATTGCATTTCCATGTTCTGTGTACTGTGGGGTATCAGATATAGTGAATGCAAGGTCTTGTGGTTAGTAACACTAATTTTCTGACGAAAGTTCCATTTTAAACTAGAACGGTGCCATTCAAAAGCCCTAGAATGTTGGTACAACCGGCTCCTCAGACACCTGGCATATTCGCGTTGCTGAGAGTGAAACCAGACCTTCACCCTCATTCTTCAAATCCCCCAGTGTTATTTTGCTTCCTTCTGTAACAAAGTTTTATGGTGTATTTTGTTCCTGTAAATACCTTTCCATTCATCTACTGGTTCATCTTCATTTCTCAACAAGGTGAGAATAATGCCGCAAACACGCGGTCAAACTTTCTGATAGGAAATGTTGGATGTGAGTTTGTTGTCGGAAAGTCCGACTGTGTGTATGCTCCATCAAACATTTGCTGTCGAACTTTCCGCCAACAAATGTTTACTAATAGGTTCTCAGATTTTCCGCCCAATAGTGTGTACACAAGTCTGCGCACAAAAGTTCACGCACGCTCGGAATCAAGCAGAAGGAGCCGCACAAGCTATTGAACTTCCTTTTTCTCAGGTCGTCATACGTCTTGTAATTCACTGTGTTCCTACATTCTGAATTGTTGGCCAACATTTGTGTGACCGTGTGTGTATGCAAGACAAGTTTGAGCCAACATCCTTCGAACAAAAATGCACGGTTTTGTTGGCAGAAATTCCGATCGTGTGTATGGGGCATAAGCCTCCTGGTATAAAACTATAACGGCAGCACTCAAATGCTCTAGAATGTTGCGTCAAACGGCTCCTACTGCATCCAGGTGCTGGTCAGGCTCTACACCGGGGACAAGCTGCACATGCTCACTTTGGTATTGCTAGAGAGGTTGTTTTTTTTTTTTGGTCAGCACTGTCCAGACAGAGGGTCAGGGGTTATGCAGCCTAATAGAACAGTCAGAGGAGAATGAAAAATCTTCCTACAAGCTTTAACCAGGCACTGATAGAAGTCACATGACTGCTATATACTGCTGAAGAGAAAAGGTATTTAGCAGGATATATTTACTAAAATAAAAGCATTTCCATGTTCTGTGTGAGACCAGATATAGTGAATGCAGGTTCCTGGGTTTAGTAATACTTTAAACTTCACTCCTGCCAGTGGAGCCAGGATTATTTGGGGTCATGTACAGTTCAGCTTGCAGGCTCTGTGGACTGAGCCTCTGTCACCTCCCCCTGGCTTCTGGAAGCTTCCAGAACTCAGGGGCCCATTCTCTAAGAGGTAAATTATGGCAAATAGGGTGTGACCAAGATGGCGTACTAAGAGGACGTCTATGAGAGAGCTCCACTAGCCATTATCTTGTGGCTGTGGACACCCACATTCCGGCTTCGAAAGGAAGGGGTAAGAAGCTTAATCCCCCCCCCCCCCCTGCTGGAGTAACCCGTACTGGCCTGCGGGGACCTGCATGTGCCCCAAAATTAACATGGCATCCCAGATGGAGCAACCAGAGCAGCCCCCACTGCCCCAAAGGGTCTTGCAGAGGTCCTGGCAGCCATAGCCAATTGCCATGCATCCATAATGTCCCTGAATACAAAGGTGGATGCTGTGCAGCTTGATGTGGGGCTTATTAGGCTGGACATGGATAAGATACAGTCCCGGCTCTCCTCTGCTGAGCAGCGCCTGGGCCATATGGAGGACACCGCGGAGAGCCATAACACAGACCTCCACACCCTGCACACTAAAATCAGGGCACTGGAATATAAGGCCAAGGACGCTGAGGACTACAATAAGAGGAATAATCTCCGCATTGTGGGCCTGGCAGAGGGTGTAGAAGGCCCACACTCGACTGAATTTGTGGAGAAGCTGCTACGGTATGAACCCTTCTGACAACTGCCCAGTTCTCACCCTTCTATGCAGTGGAAAGGGCTCACCATATCCCAACTAAGCCCAGCCCGCAGGGGACACCACCCCGCACCTTTATACTCAAATTCCTGAATTTTAGAGATGAGGTGTTTAGAGCAGCCAGGATGCAGGGAGAACTGGCATACCAGAACGGCAAGATCCTAATTTTCCCAGATTACTCAGTTGAAACGCAGAAATTGAGATGCTCATTTGATCAAAGCAGCTATGCGGGTCAAGGGTATCAGATACAGTGTTCTCTTCCCTGCACGTCTGTGGGTTCAAAATGGTGAAACACCAAGGTTCTTTACCTCCCCTAGAGATTCATCTGCATGGCTGGAATCTCTATCCCCACACTGCTGAAGGATGCTGTCCTGGGCTCTACCACTACTGTGCGTTACACTGCTCCCCCCTTGGCTGACCGACACCTGAATATTTGCCATGGTGTTTTTGAGGGTCGCTGGAGGGGTTCCACTTCTGCAGCAGGAAAAGTTCTCATTATTGCACCTGTTGTGCCTGTTATAAACTGCCTGTTTCTAACGTGTATATACTATGTGTCCCTGGTATGCCCAGGTGAACTCGTGCTGCAAGATTTAACATAGCTGAACTTCAGGAATTACTGCACCCCTGCTGTTGGTGCCAGCACTGACTTACCAAGCTTTTGTTGGGAGGTTGTACATTGTTTTTTTTCGAATCTACCACACACAGGAGGACCCTACCTTATACAATAATGCGGAATCAATCGGACAACGTCTCCCTTGGATCTGTTACCAAGCCACTGGAGGACTCTAGTGGCCAACCTTTGGAACTGCAGGGCTTGATACTCAGCCCCAGAACTGATGTCTGCTGTTGCAGAGCATTCTTCCTGCACTCTTTCCTTATTGAACATGTTATGGATGCTCTTTCCATTTTTCTATGCTATACTCTTACTAGTCACTTCCCCTTTGTAAGGGTGCCTCCCGCATTCTCCCTCTTTTTACCCCCTGCTGGACTACTTTATTGCACTATTGATGAAGCCCTCACAGGCCACAATTTTATCCCTATGCGGTGGAGCCTCTACCGTACTGTACGAATGGGCCAAGTACACCCACTGGTTAACGCCTCCTAGCATTTAGCATTGGGTGTATGATGTTTGGGGTTTTAAGCATTCCTTGGTTGGGGTGGGGGGTGGGGTTTATGTTGGGGTTGTTAAACTTTTTTTGCTGTTACAGGTGCTTTATTTGGCATGTGCTCAGGTAATTCTGGTATAGAACTGCATGCATTGTTGAACCTAATCGATTCAGGGCTGGGATGCTGCCCCTGCAAGCGTTGTTCCCTGTTCAATTTCCCTCTCCATACCCCAGATGTCTCAATTCATGATAATATCGTGGAATGTTAGGGGCCTTGGCTCTGCGGTTAAGCGATCCCTGGTGTTACATTTCCTCCAAAAGCATAACCCCCAAATCTGCATCCTGCGGGAGACACACCTCAAGGGTCACAAGACAGACTGCCTTAAAAAAGCATGGGTGGGCCTGAAGTACCACGTAACCTACTCCACCTATGCTCGTGGGGTCAGTATCCTAGTGCGGAAATCCCTGCCATTCAGGCCTATAGAAGTTAAGACCGACAGAGAGGGTAGACACATCATGATACATGCTAATATCTACAATAGAAATATTGTGTTAGTCGGGATATATCTTCCACCACGGCCTCAGCCCAGGTCCTGCATGAGATTATGCAAATGGTGGTTCAGCTGGATCCCAGCCTAGTTTTTCTGCTAGGAGACTTTAATATTGTCCCATATGTGGACCTGAACAGGCTGAGCTCCTCGGCTCGTGACTCTCCTGACTTCTGCCACTGGGCTGATACTTTTGCCTCACGGATATCTGGAGACACATGCACCTGACGTTAAGGGAATTTACCTGCCACTCCTCCACCTATAGAACTTTGTCCAGAATCAATTTGGCTTTTACCTCAGGCCCGGGGAATATCTATGCTTCCCAGGGGAATCTCTGATCATGCACCCCTGTGCCTCTCTCTAGCACTAACTGTCCCATCTGGACATTGTCCAGATTTTTTGCAACTGATGAGCAACTGCAGAAACCACTCACTGCTTCTATATGCAATTTCTGGACTGACAATAAAGACTCAGCTCCCCTCCCCCCCCCCCCCCCCCCCGTTACTCTGGGACTCTTTCAAATCCTGGGCTAGGGGGAATATATCTCCAAAATATTGCGCATTAAGAGAGAGAATGCTTGTTTTATGGAGGAGCTAGAGGAGTGAGCAACCAAACTAGAGGCAGACTTTGTCTATAACCCAGATGATGGCCACTTGGCAACAGGCGCTGTGGAATCTTTCTGCTACTAGGGTTGCCCAGGCAGACAAGCCCCTCCTATACTCGGCCCAGCGGGTATTTGAATTTGGGGGGGGGGGGGGAAATGGGAAACTACTGGCATGGTTAGCTAGGGGCAATGTCCCGTCCACTCCTTTAGGCTCTATTATGGATGGACAGGGCCGGCTGCTTACAACACCCTCCGATATCAATGACCTCTTTAGAGGAATTTTTGGTGAGTTGTATACCTCCAGGGTGGACTATTCCGAATCTGATCTCTCCTCTTTGCTAGACCCCCTGTCCTTCTCCGTTTTAGCCATGGAGGACAGGGAGAGGCTGGAGGCTGATGTCACCCTGGAGGAGGTACAGCTGGCTATGGGTAGTCTTCAGGGTGGCAAGACCCCTGGGGTGGATGGCTTACCTTCCAAATTTTACACCTCTTTTTTGGAACTCCTGGGCCCTAAATTGACGACACTACTCTGACTTAGACTCCCTAGAGGCCCTACCCGACTCCATGAATGAGGCTATAATTGTGTTGGTCCCCCAGCCTGGCAAGGATCCCCAGGACTGTTCGTCCTACAGGCCTATCTCCCTACTAAATGGAGACGCCAAGATCTTTGCAAAGATCCTGGCCAATCGGCTATCCCAGGTGATCAAAGACTTTATTGATATAGATCAAAACAGGATTTATGCCTGGTAAGGAGACCGACCTTAATATTAGATGACTAATTCCAAAACACTTCTGTCATACACGATAAACCAGGTCCCAGGGTAATTGCCTCATTAGACGGCAAAAAGGCATTTGACTCTGTCGAATGGTCCTATTTGTGGGAGGTTTTACATCACTTTGGGTTTGGCCCCAAGTTCATCCATGGCATCCAGCTCCTATATCAAGCACCCAGAGCGCGAGTCCATAAAATAATTGGCTATTAGAACCGTTTGCTCTCTTTCGTGGTACGTGACAGGGCTGCCAGCTCTCCCCCGGTCTGTTCACCTTGGCTCAGGAGCCCCTGGCCATTTGGATCAGATATGTCCCGGGCCTGCGGCTGGGTAAGCTGAAAGAGCGGCTGTCCTTCTACACAGACCACCCATTATTATACTTTAATAACGCGAGTCCCTCGATCCTTGCCGCTTTGCATATTTTCAATAACTTTGGTGGGTACGCAGGCATCAGGATCAACTGGGCAGAGTAGGTACTTTTTCGCCATAGATGACGGGGAAGTCCACAGTGCGGCCTCCTCTCCCCTGCGGTGGGCTGAGAAGTTACACTACCTTGGGGTCCTGGTAACCAGACGCCCCTCAGATTATGTTAGGAAAAATCAAATGCCTGCCCTGTCTGACCTGCGCGCAAAATGTACAGCATGGGCGAACCTCCCTCTTAACCGGGTCGTATCAATTTCCCAAAGATGGTTATGCTGCCTAAATCGAATTAACTGTTTAGGAATTGTCCGGTATGGGTCCCTGCCACCTTCTTTAAAGAGATTGATAAATCAAGTCTACTTCTGGGCCGCAGTACTAGTAACGGTTCAATGGTGGTTCCAGGGCTCCAAATCCAACGTGGCAGTCTGTCTGGAGGTGAGCTGCCTGGGCTCTGCAGCTTTGCCTACAGAGGACCAAGGGCACATGGGGTGACTCTGGGGCCCACACAGGTGACCTGGAGTGTGTGGACTGCTGCTCGGTGGCATTTTACACGGCTGGACCAGTGGTCGCCAACGCACCCTCTGTGGGGAAAATCTAACCTACCACACTTTCGCACCATTCCAGACCCCCAAGTGTGGGCCAGGTATAGCATAATGACTATGGGCCAAGTCATGCCCCAGGGTACTCGGCTACAGCTCACAGACGTACAGACCAAATACGACTTGCCCTGGTGGACGTGATTCCGATACTTGCAACTGCGGCATGGGCCCAGTTTTTGCTCTTGCCTCTCCTCCAGGCTGACCCCATTGAGGAATTTCTGGCCCAGGGAGACCTCGTTAAACCCCTCTCCACCCTATACAGTGCACTACTGGGTATAGACTCCCCCAAATTAGAGAGGCTATGGGACATATGGCATAGGGATATACCCTCACTGGACAGGGAGTGTTGGGAGGACAGTCTCGAATACGGCCCCAAACTGGTTATTTCCTCCAGCAACAAGCTCATCCAGGTGACATTTTTACACAGAATCTACTACACACACCCCAAAAACTCCATAGAATATTTCCAGAAAAAAACCCTGTATGCCCTAGATGTAAAACACATATAGGCACATTCTTCCACATGTTTTGGGACTGTCCCATCATTTCGACCTATTGGTCAAAGTTATTTGGGGTCATTAATTCCTTACTACAGTTGTCCCTTCCAATACTGCCCGAGGTGGCCCTATTGGGGGTTCATGAGGATGCACAACGCTCTCATCATTCCAAATTACTGATTTCCTACCTTTTATTTTATGCAAGAAATTCCCCTAAAGTGCATCACATCTGCCCCCCATCTCTCTTCTTGGAAGGCACAGATTGAGGCTGCCCTACAGAATCACATACATTAATCGAGGCTGTCAGTGGAAATACAAAAAGGTGTGGGGCCCCTGGACCTCCACCTAGGTGTTTTAAGGGAGGCTGCGATATGGTTGTGGATACCCAGATCCACTGCGTTATGTATCCGAGGATGTTGTCTAGTTACTGCATGTAGTGTTGTTCTCACATCACTCGTCTTGTAAATGCACATATATACTCAAAAAAGGAAAAGAAAGGCACCTCTAAGTGCAGTATGCAAAATTTAATAAAGTGCACAAAGGGTTAAAAGCACTTACAAGATTGTTGCGTGTTAAAAGACATGATAAAATCAGCAGTCCTCATCCATGGCATGTGTCCATCCTCACCATGGTGGTAGAGAGCAGTGTAGAACCGTCCAGCAGCTGTAAAGCGTTCTCATACGTGTTGGAGAGAGGAAGTAGCAGGGAAGCCTGTATTCGGAGCATGTGCAGCTCCTTCGTCAGTGGTCTGTGGCCTGGTAGGGCAAAAGTTGAACATTTTGGAAGGTGTGCGTTCCGTTACATCTGGCATAAAACAGTATTTCATAACAGGAACATCATACCAACAGTCAGACATGGTGGTGGTAGTGTAGAGAGGCTGCTTTGAAGCTTCAGGACCTGAATCACTTACCATAATTGATGAAACCATGAATTCTCCACTATACCAGAAAATCCTGAAGGAGGATGTAAAGCCATCAGTTCGTGACCTCAAGGTGCACTTAGATTATGCAGCAGGACAATGATCTGAAACACACCAGCAAGCCCACCTCAGAATCACTAGGCTTTGGAGTGGCCTAGTCAAAGTCCAGACTTAAATCCGGCTGAGATGCTGTGGCATGACTGTAAATGGTCCATTCATGCTACAAAAATACTCCAATTTGGCGGAATTAAAACAATTCTACAAAAAGAATAGGCCAAAATTCCTCCACTGCGATGTGAAAGATTAACTGCTGATTATTGCAAAACTTAATTACAGTTGTTGCCAAGGGAGGCACAACCAGTTATTAGGTTTAGAGGGCAACTACCTTTTTACATAGGGCCAGGCAGGTTCGGGCAGCTTTTTTTTCCCCCTTAATAAATTAAATCCTTATTTAACCACTTCTGTACCAAGCCTATTTTTGACACCTATTGCTTGCAATGTAAAAATCTATTTTTTGCAAGAAAATTACTTAGAACCCCTAATCATCATATATATTTAGCAAAAACACTAGAGAATAAAATGGCAGTCATTGCACTCTTTTACATCACACGGTATTTCCACAGTGGTTTACAGAGGATTAGAGGAGGTCTTTTGCTAGAATTATTACTCTCATGCCAACAATCACAGCGATACCTCACATGTGTGATTTGAACACCGTTTACATTAGGGAGCGAAACTTTTGTATCCATTTTCTTTGGTGCACAAGCTCACGGGGATGGTAGCGCTTTAAAAAAATAAAATAAAAAATGTCCTCTATATTTTTTATTTTACACTGTCGCTTAAAAGACTCCAAAACCCCTCCTTTGAAAGGGCTTTCAAACTGGAGCAGTGTGCTGGCAGGGCGTCATTAAAAGTGCTGCCAGCAGCTTCTATGGCACGCATTAGGAGAGGTGGTGAACTCACCGCTCCTAAAGCACCCCTGCCCATTGAAATCAATGGGCAGCGCTGCCGAACCGCTGGCAAAGCACCACTGTAGCAGTGCTTTGCGGGAGTTTAACCCCTTTTCGGCTGCTAGCGGCGGTTAAAAGCGTCCCGCTAGCGACCAAATAGCGCTGCAAAAATGACAGCAAAGCACCGCTAAAAATAGTGGCGTTTTACCGCTATGAAATCCAATTTCCCTACTACCCATCACATTTGACGGTCCTGGAGCACCAGGCCAGTGAAATTACCCCATTTTGGAAAGCAAACACCCCAACATATATTCTATGAGGCATGGGCTGCAGATAGGTACTCAAGTACTCATGGGCTGGTGACAGGTAGTATGCTTTATTACTGGGGGCAATCACTGTGTATTCTGTAGGCGGTAACTTGCTGTTACCAGGTTCCCGGGAGAAGGAGATTATAGCAACAGCTAGTTACCATGACTTGTTTACATTCTGTGACTGTCTGATTGGACACAGCCAGTCACGTGGTAAAGAGTCACTCTGATTGGCTCTTTACCCCGATCGGGGATGGGCTGTGTAAGAGTTACACGCCTCATCCCCAACTGCCACTCTGCGCACCCTGCACGAGGACAGTGCATGTGCCTGGCTGTGATTGGACACAGCCGCTCACGTGGTAAAGAGACATTTTTTATTGACATCCACCCATTAAAGCGGTCGTAAACTCCTTAACCACTTCCTTGACGGGCCATAGTAAAATGACGTTGGAAGGAACACTTTCTCCCTGTGGACGGAGGAAGTGATGTGAAATGCGCCCGGAGGAAAAAAGCGTTACTGGCAGTGTCATTTTATTATGGGCCGGTAAGGACATGGTTAAGGAGTTTACTACCGCTTTAATGGGTGGATGTCAGTCTGGAGGAGTGGGTGTTCCTAGGTAGCCTGCATTTGCAAGCAGATAGTCCTAGGTAACACTCACATGTGATCCTGAGCCTCCACGATCGAAAGAACTGAGATCTCATGAATGAAAGGGATGGGTCAGGGATCATCAGACTGGAGAGGAAAGGGTTAGATGATGCTAGGTGTCCTCCAGCCAAGTAATGATGTGGGCTCAATCTGACTTGCTGAAGCTTCTAATGCACACTTAGAAGCTTACAGTGTGCAGTGAAAATCAGAGTAAGCAGTACAGGAGAGGCCTCTACAACTGTTAAACGGCAAAATATAAAAAAATAAAAATAAAAAATAAAACACACCACACACAAACAAAAAGAACAAAAGCAGAAAATATTTGTTGCATTTTTATTAAAGTAGTATATTTAAATCAATGACAAAACCCCATAATATTAAATAGATTTATAATATAAAAAACAGTTGCTTCCAAGAGGCGCCTGCGGCGTTTCAGATTTGTAGTAGAAAAAAAAACAAAAATCTTCAGGATAATTGTTTCCTTCTGATTCAGAAAAGCAGTTCGGCAGGCCGGCACCTCCTTCGTCCCCAGTGTAAGATCTATACAGCCAGTTTCAGATGGGCCTCCGCATCGCTCAAGGGAACGGCAATGAGGCCAACTACTGCCGCACGCAACGAACGTCAAGGATGGATTCAAGTGTAGAGAAAGGCAAAACTAAAACATGTGTCACACAAAGCTGGGAAGACACTGTAAAGGAAATTTGTAAGTTCTGTATATAAATTGTATTCTATTTTGTATGTATTGCACACTGCCCTCACTGTGCGCACAGCACTAATAATGTTTTCATTACATGTTTGCATTCTTTTGAGTCCTAGATTAGAATTAGCCTATCAATGTTACGCCCTTTGTTACCATAAACGTAGAATTGTAATATTAATGTGATACCTACACAATGATGTGTATAAAAACCTTCAATTGCCTCATAATAAAGCAGAACAGTTATTTGGAAAGACGCGGAGTGAATCTTTTGCATCTGTTCCCTACTGCAGTAGTTAAGAATTTGGAACCACTAATCAATATGAGGATAGGAGTTGCCCATCTATAAAATTTCCATATCAACACAAAACACATCTAGGACCAGAAAAATGCAGAAGAGGGACTGGCATGTCATACACAGCAATAGAATCCAGCTTAGCCTGTTAACGCCTGAAAAACACACGTGGGGGGAGAACAGGCAGAATCGGATTGGTCGATACGGGTAACACCTGCTCAGTCCAGGAGAGGAAACTAGAATTCACAGCAGCCAATCAAAATCCATCCTGTACTGCTCATGCATCAGTAAAGTGAACTTTCATTGGTTGTTATGGGTTACTGTACCGCGTGATCAGTTTACTGATAAGTAATGTCAGTATGTGGTCACTGAAATTCAAGTTATTTTAGGGCCCATTTGCACCTTTGTGATTTGGCATTTTGAACGACACCCCAACGTACCTGCATTTTAGAGCACCAAAACACACAGTAATGCTGTACCATGCATTGTGAACCATCAAGAATGGTGCTCATTCATGTTTTGGGGCACTGGGGTGCGTTACCAGCCCATTCACTTTAACGGGCTGCCTTAAACATTAAAGTGGAACTAAACCGCTGAATAAATGGCCTTCCCTCTCCACCGCAATATAAAATAAAACAAAAAACAAGTTGCTGCAGTGAGTTTAGATCCGTTTTATTGAGTGATAAAAATGCACATAAAAAAAAAAAACAAATCGCAGAGGTGTGAATGGGCGGCCTTAACGGAAACTACAGCAAAAAAATAAAAAAACTCTCAGTAAAGCTGGAAATTAAGAACTGTAGACTTTTTATTGCTACCTAGAGAGCTCCCATCCGCTTACTTCCTGTTCTGGTGACAACATTGTTATTGAAACAGGAAGTTAAGGGAATTTTCCAGTGGTGAGACAGACACCAATGAGTGGGGAATAGGCTTCCTTCAGAATTTTGACTACTGTGTCTGCATCAGAGAATTCTCCACACCTGTCCCAGGGACAGAACCAAATTTTCCCCCAATAGGGACAAACAGTAAAAACAAAAAACGCTGATCAAATAGAATGAGGAATCTAATCATATACGTATATCTAAGTTTACTTGGAGTAGTACAGACAGATGTGAAGCCGCACACTGCTAGTTTGAGCAGCTTAAAAACCTTCATTGATCCTGCAGAAATGAGGACACTTCGCCCCACGCCTACATGTTTCACTCCCTGCTGGGGCTTAATCAGAGCTCTGCAGTTAAGCTCCAGCAGGAGGTAAAATGAGTTAAAGGGAGGCGTGGATTGAGTGTCCTCATTTCTGCTGGATCAATAAAGTCATTAGTAGTCCGTGTGCAACTTCATGCTTTTACTAGGAGAGTATGAGAAGTAATGAATCCTGGGAAGGGGCACACACCCCCGGCTGAGACAGATACAGTGGAGGACCTTGGAGCAGTACCATGGTTAGAGCTGAGTTTTTATGGTTTTAAGCAAATTACATTTCATAAATGAAGCTTTATACTTGAGAATGTCAGTTTGGAGGTGAATGGAGGGGGGCACCACCATTAAATCAGATAATTGGGCAGTCAGCTTGTCAATTTACAATGAAAAGAGAAAAGAGTTGCCATCCAACTCGACTTGTGCATGGCATCTGTGAAAAGACGTAAAAAACCAACTCGAAAGCTGAAGGCTAAAAAAGTTAAAAAAAAAAAAAAAAAAAAAAAGAAAAAAAAAGGTGAACCATTTGTACAATAGAATAAATGACATTTGAGGACATTGTTTTTGAGCCCCTGAAGCAGCGAAGTCACAAGCCCTTCTCTCTCCATATAAGCACGAAAAAAGCAAAGGACTCTGGTACGTACTCTACAGAGATGGTGCTACATACTTTATAGCACTGGGGCAGCAAAGATTTACAACAAAAAGTTTATTTCTGCTCAACTATATAAAATAAAATCTATCCCGTAAAACCAATGGACCACAGAGTTAAATTAAAATGTTCATGACAAAAAAAAAAAATAAAAAAAAAAAAAGACCAACTGGGATGTTCAAGCGTTCTTTGGATGAGGAACCATGAAGGAGGAGCCCTTCCACTCTCCAGGAAGAAGTAATGTCAACAAAATCGTTGCAAGTTCAGCGATTATTGCAGAGTGGGGTGCTGCACAAACAAAAAAAACAAAAAACAAAAAAAAAAAAAAACAACAACACTGTCAGCAGTCCATGTTAAAAGGGGAGGTCCCCTCACGTCCAACGGTAACAGTTTTCAAGTTTATAGTCTCCTTTTAAAGATGAAGCACACACTTGGTGCTGTAATGAGGCCGGAGGTACCGGTAAAGTTCAGTTTCTAGCACCTACATCAGTGTCCTGGTATGTAGAAAGCAGTCCGAGGTCTCTAAAGGCCCCACAACCACAATGAAGCCAGAAGCTGACCATTTTAAGGCTCTGGTCAGGTGCTATTCCCTTGTTCCTGCTCAAAAAGGAGCATAGCCAGCTGGGAACGAGAGCCTAGTCCTTCTAAATTGCTCTGCACGCACCGATGGTAAATTTCCTCACTGAGGCGTGGGTTACAAGAACGCGTGCGGTAGGATTGAAGCAGGGCTGGCTCCACTGCCCGAAAGACATGGAGCCCAGAGTAGCGGATAAACATCTCAAAAATGTCGAGCATCTCCACGATTTCCTCGTTCTCCTGAGCGTCGGCTGCCATTTTGGTACGTGCTGCCATGTAGTCGGCATTGTAGAAGCAAGCCTCATCAAAGACGTCCCTGTCGAATCGACCGGCGTCACGCACCAGTTCCAGGTTGCCTGAGGGAGATTGCTGCCCGTGTTCGGACACCTCGGGGTTGTAACCTTGGAAGTGGATGGGGAAGAAGACCTGCCAGTTGTTGATGGTGTTCATGCGACAGCGGTTGAGGAACTCTGTGCTGACGTGGCTCCCGACGCCAGCCAGAAAGAATAACGTATCCACAGGGTGCTTTTTGGAGATAATGTCCATTAGCCGGATTTGGGAAGGCGCGTCAGTCTTCACGCTGATCCAGGGTATTTTTATGTCGCGGTATTTGCGCTCGTACTCTGCAATTTGGGTTTTGACTTGGCTAAAAATGTCATTTTGGCTGACCTGTTGGGCTTGGAAGGGGTCATAGATGAACAACAGGGTCAGCAGGGAATTTTCATTGCCCTGGATGTCTGTGAAGGCCTTAAGGAAGGCCCCAGCGTGTTCTCGGTCTTGGGCGGTCAGGGGTAGGATGATGTTGATACGACTGGCTTCGGTCACATACGGCATGGGGATAATTTCCACTTCACTCAGAGGACGTACCAGGTGGACCCTTTTGGTGATGGAACGGCTGTGGCCCTTCTGTGTCACCAGCTCCAGCTGTAGGTCCAGTGTATACTCCATGCCACGTGTTGGATCAAAGCGGCGGTAACCGTTCAGGAGCTGCTGCTTGCGCACATGCAGCACCGGCTGGTACTTGCGGTTCAGCTCATCGACCGCTGTGCTGATGACATCGGTGACATCGGCAAGGTCTGCTCCGATCAGCTCGCACTTGGGAGAGTCATCGATACAAGAGAAAGTCTGGTCTTCTGTGAAGTAATCCCAGCGTAGGACTTCGAAACGTGTGCGGGGCTGGAATGGTGCATTGATCCCAAGGGGCCAGGTGGCGGACTGCTCTGCTTCCACAGACAGGCTGCTGGTGTTCTGTATCTCCCTCTGCAAAAGAAAAAAACAAAATACAAAAAACGTGAGATTTACTAAACACACTTTAACACAAAAAAATAAATAAAAATAAAACAACTCCTACAAACATTTGTGGACCTGTACAGCATACAAAGAATAATCAGCACGTGCTTTTCCCAAGACACGCGATGCTTTATTGAATCAGGATAATAAAATAAAATAAAAAAAAAAACAAAAAACACCCACACATGCTTTCCTCCATGTTTACGCGTTTCAGCCATATGCAAGCCTTAATCAATACTTCATTCAAAGGGCCAATTTCAGACAAATCTATACACATTTTTTTTTCCCATCTGCATACACAAGTTTGTCTGCCAGCAAAACCATGTCATCACCTCCAAAAGCCTACCCACAGACAGCATGCAGGGAAATGGTTCTTGGGACATGTAGTTCTGGGCTTGTGGCCATGTAAATAGGAACTGCCCCCTCAAACAGCTACCACTGCAAGAATTTTATAATCCTGGGGATAATCAAAAGGGAGAAATAAAAGCCATTTCTTGTTATAGGAATATAAAATAAATAATGCTGGCACATGCTCCAGAGAGGGAGGTTTAGAGCTCATTTACACTTGCAGTTTTTACCGCGCTTTAACCACTGCCCCCCCCCCCCCGACAAAGGTTTGCTTCATAGACTCAGCTGGAACTTCCTGTCACTCATCGATATTCAAATGAATGGGGCTGTTCTACAACTGCCCCACAACCATGCACAGTTGTTGTGCAGTAGTTTGGGGATGAAACCGCCTGTGAGGAAGCGATACACCGCCTTCTCACCCTGTCAAATGCTCCCTGAAGGGCAATACAAACGTGGCTCACTATGGAGAGCGTGTGTAAATTAGGCCTTAGGCTCCATGTACTGCTGCTGGTAAACAGACATTTATGAGCAGTTGGGCGCTTTTAGCTGCCCCCAAGTAACCTCATCAGTACATGTACACATGGTCATTCATAATCAATTCTAGGCAGTGGAGTTTGGAAGCATTTATTGGAAAGCCAAAAAATGCGTTCAGGTCGGATGTTCAGAGGCATTTGGAACACCAAATGCCTGTAACCGCTTGTAAACGCGGCAACTATCATTTAATAGCGCTTTTAATAGAGATACATTTTTGACTATTAGCAAAAAAAAAGAACTTCTAAAACAAACGCAGCATGTAAACGCGGCAAAACAGATGTTTTTAAATGTCAGTTGCCATCTGTCAAGTTAAATAGTTTAGCAGAGGTTTTAAAACATCCGTGTACATTAAGCCTTAGGGATAGAATAAATCTGGGTCATACCCATTTTCAAGGAACATACAAAATTTAGGGCTCATTCGCATGTGCGATTAGTCGGCTGGGTTCAGATGCAGCTAAACGCTGCTTTGGCAACATACACACTGGACGATTAGATGAAGGCAATATGAATGCATCCAGAACCACCAGCCCTGGACACAAACTGTCTGCTTCCAGGGCCAATGGTCCCAAATCATTGGCCCTTGATTTGTACAGTGTACAAAATGTCCTTACTGTATACAATGGGGCTGATTTACTAAAACTGGAGAGTGCAAAATTAGGTGCAGCTCATCAGCATCTAACTTAAGCTTATTAAAAAAAAAAAAAAAAAAAAAATATTAAAAAAAAACCCCCACACACTTGCAAGCAGATTGGTTTCTATGCAGAGCTGCACCAGATATTGCACTCTCCAGTTTAAGTAAATCAACCCCAATGTGTGCAAGGGGGTTGACGTTTCCCTGATGCCGCTTCTTGCTGGCAGAGAAGTCAATCACCCATAATCCTTAACCTTCACCCAAAAGGCGGGGAAGCTCCTCTTATTTGCCTCCTGGTTCTGACAGGTACCCGCTCCCACTTCCTGCCGACTTCGCCACGGCAAACTCATCCGGAAGTTTGGCCCCTCTCCTCCTTCTCCGGCCGCCAGGCTATTCACAAAGCACAGCACACTTCGCACATGTGCAGTAGGGAACTGGTTTCCCTTACCTGGGATGGCAGCGGCAGCACACGAGAGGCATTTGAAAAATCTGCTCAAGTGAAGACACCGCTGGATTCGTGGACAGGCAAGTTAAAAGTCAGAAGCTACAGTATTTGTAGCTGCTGACTTAATTTTTTTCTGAAGGAGTCTGGAGCTCCACTTTAAAGTTTTTCCTTTATGCATTAAAGATAAAAAGCCTTCTGTATGAAGCTGCCCCCCCCCCCTCATACCTACCGGAGCCCCATCTCTGTCCAGTGATGTCCACGAGTGTCTCGGCCACCTGGGACTCTCTCTGATTGGCTCCCGCTGCTCAATGTCCAAGTCAGTTAGCGAATCAGTAGAGCGGGGGCGGGGCTGAACAGTGTCTGAATGGACACACGAACCTGCAGCTCAGCTGCCCCAATAGCAAGCTGCTTGCTGTGGAGGGAGAAGCCAGGAGCACAGAAGAGACCGGAGAAGAGGAGGATCATAGCTGCTCTGTGCAAATCCACTAGACAGAGCAGGTAAATATATATATATATATATATATATATATATATATATATATATATATATATATATTTGTGTGTGCGTGTGCACGCGCGTCACACAAGACCTGAGACACGGTCACCTTCTCTGCCAGGGGTTCTCCGCTCTTGATTGTATAGATTGATAGCAGCACAGCCATTGACTCCTGCTGCTTTCAATCAAATTCAAAGATGCAGGCACTGGGGCAGATTCTGTGTGTATGCACGCAAATGCTGGACTCGGGAGTGTGGCCGCAAGGTAACCCCCGGAGATCACTCCTCTCAGGGGGTTTACTGATGTGAGGTGGAGCCACAAGTGCAGCCGGGGGACCCCAGAAGACGAGGTTCGGGGGCAGATTGTGCAAAACAAAATATGATACGTTTAATATAAAAAAAAAAAATAAAAAAAAAAAAGAGGAAGGTTTAAAAATCACCAAGTATTCCTTCCACTGCATGCAGTAACCTCAGACTGACACAAGGTGGCAACATAGATCTACCTATGAACAGATTATATATAATCTGACATACACAGTATGTGGGGAAGCTTCTCTTCCATGCTACTTGTAACACAATTTATATTCATGCCACAAATCCATGAATGTAGGAAGACACAATGAGAAAAACACTTGCTAATAGTGATAACATTTTCTTCTTCCCTGTTCTGTAAAATCACATATCCCAGCCAATGTTTCTGTGCCCATCCCTGCCAACATAAATTTAATTTTCCTGTGTACAGTGAACATTCTACTGGAACGCCTCGGAACAGAGATAAACAGAGAAGTTATTAAAACACAAGAACATAAAATGCATGGCAGGCGCTTCAGAAGGAGAGCAAAAAAAATAAAAAATAAGTAGTTAATTTAACAGGCCACTTGAGGGCAGCACTGAACACCTTCCCAGAGCAGAATGTCAGGAACAGAGCAGCTACTGTCTGTGGGCCCATTACACTGGAAGATGATGAGAAATGACTTTACATGAGAAGCTGGAGCCAGCTGGCCAAACAACTGCCAGATTGTCATCCCACATGGATGTCTGGTCAAGCTGATATTTCAGTTATAAGTGGAGGAAGGAAAGATCTGCTCACTGAGGATGCTGGGAATTAGCAGTACAATAAGCATGCGACTTCACAATAAAAGTATTAGAGATCTATTGAAGGGAAAACCGTTGAATGATCTGATTGCCCTATACCAGTGATGGCTAACCTTGGCACCCCAGATGTTTTGGAATTACAATTCCCAGGATACTCATCTACACTGCAGAGTGCATGAACATCATGGGAAATGTAGTTCCAAAACATCTGGGGTGCCAAGGTTAGCCATGCCCTATACAATATAACCTTGCTTATAATGGGGTAAAGTTTAAAAAATAGTTTAATTCTGCTTTATACCACTTCAATACCGGGCACTTCCCTCCTTTCCTACCCAGACCGATTGTCAGCTTTCAGCGCTGTCGCACTTTGAATGACAATTGTGCGGTCATGCTACACTGTAACCAAACTGAATTTTTATCATTTTGTTTCCACAAATAGAGCTTTCTTTTGGTGGCATTTGATCACCACTGGGTTTTTTTTTTTTTTTTGATAAATAAAAAGACCAAAAAAAAAAAAAAATGTATTTCATTTTGTTTATAAAATTTTGTAAATAAGCAAGTTTTCTCCTTCACTGACGGGTACTGGTGAGGTGGCACTTATGGGCACTGATAGATGGCTCTGATAGGTAGCACTGGCAAGTATTACTGCTGGGCACTGATTGGCACCTGTAATGGCCACTCTGGTGGTTAGCTTCGGGGGAGCGGGGGGGGGGGGGGAATCATCAGCGCAGGCTCTCCTCTACTTGCATAGTCTGTCAGCGCAAGTGGAGAAAAAGCAGATGCGCGGCTCTTCCCATTTATGCTGTGATTGGACAATTGGACACAGCTGACCTACATTAGAGGCTCTTTACCAAGATTGGCGATGCAATCACGGCCTATCCTGCTGGACGTTACATGACAAGATAACAACCACTTTGCACAAGTCATTCTGTTATATGGCAGGCAGAAAGGGGTTAAAGTGATAGAAAACCCTTCCATATACCCAGTAAAGTGACTGGCTTCAGCTGATACACAGAAATGAAACAAATAATCCTACATAAGTTGCACCTCTTTATCTGCAGTCTTCTCATCTCCACATTCGTTCAAAGTGGAAAATTTATAAAGCTTGTCTGAGCGGTTATAGCTCTCCTCACTGAGCTCTGCAGAGTTCAGCGCCCCATCTCCTGTTTTCTGGTTGGAGAAAAGGGACATGCCCTCCTCCACACAGCAACAGAGCTAAGGCTATCAATCACAGGCTGTAGGTAGGGCTGTGTGCTGGAGCACTTGCCTCCCTCCCTCCTCATCCAAGTCCCTTGATGTCAAAAAACTTATAAGAGTGACTCGTGCAGATAGCGGAATGAAGCAGCAGACAGAAATTACACTTAGTACTCCTAATTGAGCAAGGTGCACATTATAGAAGGCTATGCTTTGTTCACATTTCATGTCTGAGGGTTACAACAACTTTAACCTTCACTTTTAGAGAAGGCACGGGGTTTACTGGTTAGGCACCTTAACACACATCGCCAAGAATCCTAGGTTAATAAGACAGACAGGTTGTACAGATAAACAGTGTAATGGTATGCAGTCATACTGGTTCTCTTCTATAGCAAGTAAACTAAACATTGCTGGGCACGTGACCGGGTCATCGAGGAGTTGTTGTTCTGCCGTATACTATGACCTGATCTTTACAAAATGGTCATAAAAGAATAGCAAACCATTCTCCCACACATGGATGGTAGCAATTCATTCACTACCACCTTGGGTGCTCAGGGCAGCACAGAACTAGATAATACCAAGGCATCATGGAGCCAGTGTGCCTAAAATATATGACAGCTTTTCACTTATGAATAATGTCTGTCAACACCAAATGCTTTTTCAGTATGTTGGGCATCCAGCAACATGCTATACAGCAGCGCTTCTCAACCTCAGTCCTCAAGTACCACATCTCTCCTCTAGGCAGGAAATGCTGAGATCTAAAAAAAATAAAAATAATTCACGATCTCAGGCTTTCCTGCCGAGTCTCTGGCATTGTTTACTTCTGCCGGCCCAGGCCTCGGACAGTCAGATTGCCAGGGACCATCTGTCCCGCAGAGATCTCCGACTCTCTTCCGGTGTCAACAGAGCAAATTATATAAAGTTAAATCAAACTTGAAGTTAGGATTTAAATTCGACCATGTCATTGTCAAACCAGAATTCACACTGTTCA